>NC_135538.1:60615572-61219947 GCF_045843805.1 Urocitellus parryii
ATACAAAATAGGGCTGGGCATGTGGCTCAGTGGTCGAATGCTCTTGAGTTCAATCCTTGGTGTCCCCATCCCCCCCAAAAAAGGAAGTTGCTTATATCACTTTTTGGTAAACATTGTGTTAGAGTCACATGCCACTATAATAGGATAAGAAAAACAAAAGTTAGAATATCCCTTTGAGCAAGGTAGTAAAAGCATACATATCAGGAGGGTTTTCTGGGGCACTACCAATGCTTGATCTTGGTGTTGGTTATACATGTTCACATTGTGAGAATTAATTGATTTAAAGACATATAATTTGTGTAGTTTCTCTGTGTATACTTCACTATAAATCTAACTACATTTTTTAATTTCATACCTTGATATGGCCATTAATATTTTATCCATTGTAGAATATTCCATATTTTATTTATTCATTTCTCTATTAATGTGTATTTAGAAAGTTTCCAACTTTTTTCTCTTGTGTGTAATGTTGGAATAAATCATTTTACTTTTCTGACCTCACAGGTTAATTTTTCTTTATCGGGTCTTCATGAAAAAGTGGAATTGGCTGGATCATAGTGATTATTCCAGTATATATTGCCAAGTTGCTCTCCAAAATAACTGTACCTATCTCTATTCAACTACTGGTGAATTGAGAATAATGGCCACTTTTTTTATTAATGTATATTAATTAGTGATTTTTTCCATTCATTTTTTTCTGATCATTTTCTCATTTCATTGCCAAAGTTATTTTTATTATCCCATGAATCATAATTTATTTAGTGTTTTATTTTCTTAGGCATTGCTTACTTTTATTTGGTTTTTGTTGTTGTTGTTGTTTGGTAGTGGTGTTGTTGTTTTTTTTTTTTTTTTTTTTAGTATGTGTGTGTACATGTGTGTGTGTGTGTGTGTGTGTGTGTGGTACAATGCATTGAAACTGGGGTATATACCACTGACTTACATTCCCATCCTTTTTTTTTTTTTTTTTTAAGTTTTCAGACAAGGTTTTGCTATGTTGCCCAGGCTGATCTCAAACTGTGATCCTCCTACCTCAGTCTCCTGAGTCACTGAGATTATGTGGGTGTAGCACCATTCTTATCCTTTTGTGTGTTGTATATACAAAATAAAATGAACTTTTTTGCAAGTGTTTCACCACATCTGAAAATCTTCATATATTCCACAATACCTAATATAATAATGTCTTCTTATATATACAAGCACTTAATGTTCACCAAATAAATTTTTAAAAAATCTTTGCTCACGCCTCTCTCCTATCATCCCTTTCTTGCCAACGCTCCTTTAATCTGTCCCAGTATTTATTCCATACCCTCTCGAGTACTTTATAAGTATGCTTTTCCCATTGTCTGGTCTTACCCTCTCTCTTGACTCTTCTTCTGAAAGTTACTAGTTTACTTCCTGTCAGCCTATGTTTATTTTCCATCTAGTAATTTATTTCCCTAGAATGACTTGTAGCAGTAAGTGCCTCCTATTGCATACCTACAATATGACTACTAGTAATGGCTTTCAACAAGTTATTATTACTTATTTTATTCTAGGAAAATATCATATTATTGTAGTATTTTTGTGAGACTCTGTCTCTGGCCCACTTCTTATTCACATTCAAATAAAAAATAACATACTTTTTGAAAAGAAAACAAGCATAAATTTTTATGTACTAGTTAATAATACAAGTTCTTTTTTTTTTTTAAAGAGAGAGTGAGAGAGGAGAGAGAGAGAATTTTTTTTTTTTAGTATTTATTTTTTAGTTCTCGGCGGACACAACATCTTTGTTGGTATGTGGTGCTGAGGATCAAACCCGGGCCGCACGCATTGCAGGCGAGCGCGCTACCGCTTGAGCCACATCCCCAGCCCAATAATACAAGTTCTTAAGTTCATAATACTAAGTGATTTTTGTGGTGAAAGGACATTGTAAATATCCCCCAAATCTCCACAAAATAATTTGGAAAGAATTACTCACAAATTATACACAAAATATATAAATTACACAAAACACGTTTGTATCTTAGAATGTAAAATCTGAATCTATACTATTTGAGATAAATTAAGTGTACTTTGTTTAATGGTCATACTTATTTTCCATGCCTTATCCACTATGCAGCTTATTAGGAGTGCTATCTGACCACTTAAATGCAGAGATCGCTGGTGGTACAATAACATCTAAGCAAGATGCAATGGACTATATCACCTGGACTTACTTTTTCCGACGTCTTATCATGAACCCCAGGTAAGTGCAGGGCTTTTTTGAAAAGAAATTATCTTTTTGTTTTACACTGGAACAAGATGTATTTGAAATTAATAAACTCTAAAATTGAATACATACAAAAAAAGTTAGAACTTTGGACTTTGTAGGTCTATGGATTTGTCCAAAAAAGTCAGATTTGTCCAAAAATTCTGATGTAATCGCATTGTATTATATCAAAAATCAATTGGTTATGTGTTTTTGATAACTTCACTTATTTTAATTATCTTAAAGATATTTTGAAGAGTTTGCTGTTTAGTTGGGATTCAATACATCTGAAGCCCTTTGGAAATGTGTGAAACTATGATAGTGAAAAAATTAGGGCTGGGGTTGTGGCTCAGTGATAGAGCACTTGCCTTGCATGTGTGAGGCATTGGGTTCGATCCCCAGGACCCACATAAAACAACTAAACAAAATAAAGGTATGGTGTTCATCTACAACTAAAAATGTTTTTAAAAATTTAAATTGGGGAGTGGTAGATAATTTTTATTCTTGACAGTATGTTATATCTTCATTTAGCCCCTGCTATTATCTAATATCATGCTAAATGCTTAGATGTAAAGGTAAGTACAACATCCCCTATCTTCAAGTACTGATGGTATAGTATGAAAAAACACATGTATGGAACAGGAGTAGTAATAGGTAGAAAGGATTCAGACAGAAAAATACTGTATGAGTAAAAAGTCTCAGGGACTGAGTCAAGTGTTTAGAAAATATGAAAAAGATTGATGTACCTTAAGGAATATGGAGATTGTCTTGACAAGAAAGTGTGCGAAGACCAGAGGGTAAAGGATCTGTTGACTGTATATATCTGATCCTTTTGGAATCCTAATGGAATGACCCATTGGAAGTTCTTAAACATGGATTGATGTCACCAAATTTAGTTTTCATTTCAATACTGTGATACTATAATAGGGAATCCAATGGAATGGGGAGAAAATATACCAGTTAGGAAGTTATTTAATGATAAGATGAGAACTTTAACATGCAGAGGCAGTGAAGTAAGGGTGGAATTTGAGGGATATGCTGAAGTAAAAATTAAAAAAATTAAAATTAAATGAAAATTAAAAAAAACATTACAAGGCCTTCAGTAGAGAGACCCTAAGATATGATGCTCCACTTTGCTTTTGATGAAGTTACAGTTTTATTTTTTTCACCATCCTTTTGACTACTGCCATATGGACTTCCCACCGTCATTTCAAATGTACCATGTATAAAACTGACTTAATGATAAAAATCATCAAAATCCTCCACTAATCCAACTTTATTACTTTTGATAATATTATCACTGTATCTGTTTGCCCTAACTTCACACTCCAGACTTGCATTTTAATTTTCACTCTCCCTTGCAGCTCTCCAACTGCTTAACCTGCTTTTAGTCTATCCCTAATCTAGTCTCATTTGTAAACCATTAAATAGTATTGATCAGAAATTAAATGAATTATACAAGAGTTGGAAGCCAGATGAGGTTAGTTTTCTTTAAAATTAGATAATAAGAAGGAAATTGCCCAGTGTTTACATTTTTTTCAACCATGAGAGTGAAATGAGTCAAGAGCACAGTTGGAAACACCATTCAGAGTAGGAGTCCCACAGAGAAGGAACTGGAGTAGGCATCACTCCTGTTGCTCTAGTTAGAAACTGTCTTCTATGTAATAATACTTTGGGTAATAAACAGTAGTAATTAAGAGCAGAACAACAAGCTCAGGGAAGAGACTTATCACAATAGACAAAGGATGAAATTTTGAGAGGAAATTATACTAAGCCTCTGTTCCAGGGAATTTCTTGAGTTTTGGCATTTGTATGTCTCCTGCTTACTCATGTTTGTAATCAGTGTAGTCCATGTAAATAAACAAATATTCCTTGGCTCACATTGCTTCCCCTACTTGATATCTGATAGACATCTAAGGAAATTTGGTATTGACAATATGTTATATCTTCATTTAGTATTGACTTTGCTTAGAGTACTTAGTACATGTGGCAGCTGCTTTTCCTGTCCTCCTACTGCCCATAGGAGGATCAGATGTCCTACCACCGCCACCAAAGGGCTAGAATCAATTGAGGGAGACATTAACTCACATACTTCTAAGTAAGAGGTTCCTCTCACTGGTGCTCTTGTGATCACTCTTCTTCCTGCCTGCAGTATCTAACCCATCTAGCCCTGGCAGTCTTAAAAGTCCAGTCATACATTGATAAATGCAGCTTTAATTGATTTCCAAGAGGTGAAAGTTTATCTACTCTTGATCATCCATATCATATATGTTGGTTCCCTTTAGTAGCTGACTATGCATATTTTGAGATACCCCTAAAAAAGAATATGCAGTACTCATGTAAATTTTTTTTATAAAAATTTACTATAAAAAGAAAGACCACACAAAGCATCTCAACTTATTTCAAAGTTTAGAGATCAATGCATTCTCAGTACAAAATGTAACAAAATTGAATATCCCCTATGCTAAATGCTTGGGAACAGAAATATTTGGATTTCAGATTTTTGGAGGTTTCAGAATATCTATTTACATATACATAAATGAGATATCTTGGGAATGTGATTCGAGTCTAAATACAAATTCATTTATGTGTCTTATAGACTTTATGCTGAAGGTAAGGTTATTCAGTATGTTTAGTATGCCTGCATTTTGACTGTTACCTTATCACATAAGGTGAGGTGTGGAATTTTCCTCTTGTGACTTTGTATCATTGGTCAAAATATTTTATATTTTGAAGCATTGCAGATTAGGATTGTTCAATCTGTAAAACCAGAAATAGACAATAAAAAGAATGATAAACAAATTCTAACTGTTTGAGATTTTAAAATATTTATTCCAGTGAAAGGTAAAATCAAATAAAAGACTAGAGCTATTAAAAAAAATAATAAGTGTTACGTAGCAAACAAAGCTTCTGGATTCAAACAAAAGCACAGTTCCAAGGAATATTTAGACCTTTAAAGACCTAAAAAATAAAATAACTAAGCGTTCATCTCAAAAGAAACTATGTGAACAACAATAGCAGAGCATAAATACAGGAATTTATAAACATAAAATGAAATTAATCAGGAAACAATAATTCTCACTAGCAATTATTATTGAGTGTCTACTGTATTTGAGATGTTATTTCAAGAGCTTTAACTCATTTAGTACTGTATGATCTCCCTTCTATATATGAAGGAACTGAAGTAACTGAAAAGTAAGCAACTTTCTCACAATAACACAGCTCATGAATAGCAGAAGCAATACTGGCATTCCATCACATTTGCTGTCACTGGGCTCATTATCAGGTCCAGAGCTCAAGCATTCACTCCCTATCCACTTCTCTTCCACTGCTATGCTGAAAAGTTTCTTGATTTAAACCATATGATACTAATTTTCAGTATATGACAATCATGTTCATTTGATGCTATCTCCCAAACCATAAATGGTCAGTTTTAATGTGTATACCTTCACATGGAGATAAAAATGGAAAACTGTGCCTAAAATAAGTTTAACAATTTACATATTTTACCTAATAAGCTGTAATCAAATTTTGCTACTTTCTTTCTAATTTACTTTTTTAAAAATTGCTATAAACTTTTGTATGTGGAATTCTAAATTTTCTTTTTCTCCATTTTAATTGACAAATAATATCTATATTTATGGGATAAATGTGAGATATTTCAATACATGCATACATTATAAATGTTTTCTGCATATAAATGAGGTTATGCAATATTTGTCTCAGTCCCTGACTTATTTTTATTAGCGTAACATCCTCTATATTCATTTCATGCTGTTGCAAAAGCAAGTATTTTGTTCTTTCTTATGGCTGAATATATTACATTGTATATATACCACATTTTTTAAATCCATTTATGTGTCAATGAACATTTAGATTGTTTCCATAATTTTGCTATTATAAGCACTGCTACAGTGAATATGGGGAGTTCCATATACTGGTTTCAGTTTCTTTGGGTATATAACCAGTAGTAGGATTGTTGGATCATAATAGTAAATCTATGTTTAGTTTTGTTAGGATCCTACATACTGTTTTTCAAAATGTCTTTAGTAATTTAAATTCCTACCAGTATTGCACAAAGGTTCACTTCACATCCTCATGGCTGCCTCTTAATTATATTTTTTCATTACTGTGTATGTTAAAATCTTCTTTCCACAAAGCTGCAATCAAACAAAGGCCCAGGAGTTGAGAAAACTGGTAAATTTTATTTTACTTATTTTTCAGATCTACTTAAAGTATTACAAAGGCTAACATCAGTGTCTCAAATGAAAGACTTGTATTCTGTGTAGTTTTAATTTTTCCTTAATACTCCCTATCATCCAGTGACATAAATTGAGATTTGACCTTTCTTGGGTGGGAAGAGAATATATGCAAGCTCATCTGCCTGCATATGTGTAACAGACAAGTTTATTTAACCATTGAAAAGGAATGCTGTTTTCAAAATATGGTCACACAAAGATAAATAAAGATGACCTGATGTTCCAGCCCCTGTCAGTTGTACTGTAAAGTCCCCGTCACACCACATCCAAAGTAAAACTTCTATTAGTGAAGATTTTGCCCATTGTTCCTCAGCTGCTCACGATTTCTGTTTATATTCCTATGCATGTGTGTATTTTATATATATGTGTGTGTGTGTGTGTAGTGTGTGCAAATACATACCTATGTACATATAAGGATATATAAATTTTGCATAAATATGTGTGCACACACATACATATATACATTTGCTTGTTCAAATGTATATAAACAGATGTGCTGCTTTCATAAAGTATAATATATTCCAAGTTGAGTTCTGGATTCAATTTGTATTTTCAGTTTTAGTCTTCGTTTTTCCCCTGAGAAAGCTTTTAAATATTTCTAGGGCAAAATTTTGTGATAGTTTCAGCTGTCCCTGCAACCACTTTCATTATTTGTGTCATTATTACTGCTGCATAATCTGAACATAAAAAAACATGGTGCTGTAACAAATGACTTCTCAGTACTGACAGTTATAGCAGCAGCATTTCAATACTGATGAAAAATTTCCCAGCGAGATATCTGGCCAGGTTTACATAAACCAAACAGGAAATGACTGCCACTATTCACATTAAATCCAAACTGTTTGGTGTAACTTTTGCTATGTTTTACATTACTATAAAATCTCTTTCATTCCCAATTGATGAAATTTCATCTGTATTAAGGTTGAAAAAAGATAACTTTGAGATTTCATGTCTGGTGTTCTTGTTTGTCCTTTAATAATATCTTGTAAAGATAATTTTTGAAAAGTTGTTCTAGTTTTCGATTGTTTAAATTTTATGAACTTTTAAAATTTTTATGACAGGGAGAGGTTTGTTATGACTTTGTCCCAATGGACTGCTAATAGAAGTTAGCCTGTCTAGCCCATGTGCTAGATGCTGTCAGTATCAAACTGCCTTTGACTTTCACACCTCTCAGGGGACTAGTAATTGTTGTGTTCAAACAGCCTGTAATTGTGATCCCGCTGGCTTTCTCAGTACGCTTCTGGCTATTAGAATCATTAAACAACTCAGCACCTGTTAACAGCATTGTAAATATTCAACCCTGCTTGTGTGCAGGTTGAGTCCAATATAGAGAAATCTTACAGAGCTCAGTCTCATAAATTAGAGCTTCTGACAAGTCAATTATTGTGAAACTGGGTTTCTCTGTGAAATAAATGAAATAGCATGCTGACAAAAAGGTAGGCTGTCTGTTTATAGCAAAGGGAAGATAATGACTTGATGATTCAAAGCACTGGGCATGAAACTACATTGTATCCTTTATCTGTAATTAAACAGTTGCATAAATTTTCTGTTTAAACAACCTGTAAATTATAAATTTTATACTGTGGAGAATACAACATGAAAACAGACCTTTTTACTTAGCTGTTGTATGCTTTTTCAAGTTGGTAAAGGGATTATTGAAATGAATGATAAGTAATATTTTAAGATAAATGCTTATACTTGTTCAGGCTAGAAATTGTATAATAGCTGAAAAGTTCATTCAACAGAAGTAAAGGCCATATTGCGCTGTAAATACAGATCATATAAATCTAAACTCCATTCTTTACTCACACAAAAGTGTCCGAGTATATGAACTCTAAAGTGTCGAATATATGAACTCTCAAAAATCTGTGTATCTTAAAAAGTAATTTAATTTAAATTTAGTTTTATTATTTTACTATGATTGCAAATTATATAGCTAATTAAGATGTAACATTTTAATTTTAAAGGATTTAAAAATTTTAAGTGACCTTAGCCTTCATTTCAAATGCTAGCAAAGAATATTTGGAAAAGATCAGTGAAGTTCAGTTACCTGAATTGAATTTTGCACCGCTTCTTGTAAATTCACTAGGATTTTGGTGAGCAAATTTGGGAATAAAATTTTAAAATGAATATCAATGATTTTTATGCTTTTCTATTCAAATAACTATCAAATTTTAATAAGCTAGATTATTAGTAATATTTTAATAAGATCATCAGATAGTATGTTATAGAGAGACATAATTTTAGTTGGCTTTTCTTTTTTTTTTTTTTTTTTTTCTTTTTTTTTTTTTTTATTGGTCGTTCATAACATTACATAGTTCATAATACATCATATTACACAGTTTGATTCACGTGGATTATGAACTCCCCCTTTTACCCCATATACAAATTGCTGTATCATATCAGTTTCCCTTCCATTGCTTGACATATTGCCTTTCTAGTGTCTGATGTATTCTGCTGTCTGTCCTATTCTCTACTGTCCCCCCTCCCCTCCCCTCCCCTCCCCTCCCCTTTTCTTTCTCTACCCCTTCTACTGTAAATCATTTCTTCCATTTGTATTATCTTGTCTTGCCCCTCCTTTCCTCTTATATGACATTTTGTATAACCCTGAGGATCGCCTTCCATTTCCATGCAATTTCCCTTCTCACTCCCTTTCCCTCCCACCTCTCATCCCTGTTTAATGTAAATCTTCTTCTCAAGCTCTTCGTCCCTACCCTGTCCTTGTTTACTCCCCTTATATCAAAGGAGTCATTTGGTATTTGTTTTTTAAAGATTGACTAGCTTCACTTAGCATAATCTGCTCTAATGCCATCCATTTTCCTCCAAATTCTATGATTTTGTCATTTTTTAATGCAGAATAATACTCCATAGTATATAAATGCCACATTTTTTTTATCCATTCATCTATTGAAGGGCATCTAGGCTGGTTCCACAGTCTTGCTATCGTGAATTGAGCTGCTATGAACATCGATGTAGCAGTGTCCCTGTAGCATGCTCTTGTTAGGGCTTTAGGGAATAGACCGAGAAGGGGAATAGCTGGGTCAAATGGTGGTTCCATTCCCAGCTTTCCGAGAAATCTCCATACTGCTTTCCAAATTGGCTGCACCAATTTGCAGTCCCACCAGCAATGAACAAGAGTGCCCTTTTCCCCACATCCTCTCCAGCACTTATTGTTGTTTGACTTCCTAATGGCTGCCAGTCTTACTGGAGTGAGATGGTATCTTAGGGTAGTTTTGATTTGCATTTCTCTGACTGCTAGCGATGGTGAGCATTTTTTCATGTACTTGTTGATTGATTGTATGTCCTCCTCTGAGAAGTGTCTATTCAGGTCCTTGGCCCATTTATTGATTGGGTTATTTGTTATCTTATTGTCTAATTTTTTGAGTTCTTTGTATATTCTGGTTATTAGGGCTCTATCTGAAGTGTGTGGAGTAAAGATTTGTTCCCAGGATGTAGGCTCCCTGTTTATCTCTCTTATTGTTTCTTTTGCTGAGAAAAAACTTTTTAGTTTGAGTAAGTCCCATTTGTTGATTCTATTTGTTAACTCTAGCGCTATGGGTGTCCTATTGAGGAATTTGGAGCCCGACCCCACAGCATGTAGGTCGTAGCCAACTTTTTCTTCTATCAGATGCCATGTCTCTGATTTAATATCAAGCTCCTTGATCCATTTTGAGTTAACTTTTGTGCACGGGGAGAGATAGGGATTCAGATTCATTTTGGTGCAAATGGATTTCCAGTTTTCCCAGCACCATTTGTTGAAGATGCTATCTTTCCTCCATTGCATGCTTTTAGCCCCTTTATCAAAAATAAGATAGTTGTAGTTTTGTGGATTGGTTACTGTGTCCTCTATTCTGTACCATTGGTCCACCCGCCTGTTTTGGTACCAGTACCATGCTGTTTTTGTTACTATTGCTCTGTAGTATAGTTTGAAGTCTGGTATCGCTATACCGCCTGATTCACACTTCCTGCTTAGTATTGTTTTTGCTATTCTGGGTCTTTTATTATTCCATATGAATTTCATGATTCTTTTATCGATTTCTGCAAGATATGCTGTTGGGATTTTGATTGGCATTGCATTGAACTTATATAGGACTTTTGGTAATATCGCCATTTTGATGATGTTAGTTCTGCCTATCCATGAGCAGGGTATATTTTTCCATCTTCTAAGGTCTTCTTCTATATCTTTCTTTAGGGTTCTGTAATTTTCATTGTATAAATCTTTCACCTCTTTTGTTAGGTTGATTCCCAAGTATTTTATTTTTTGGGGGGATATTGTGAATGGAGTAGTTGTCCTCATTTCCGTTTCGGAGGATTTGTTGCTGATATACAGGAATGCCTTTGATTTATGCGTGTTGATCTTATATCCTGCCACTTTGCTGAATTCATTTATTAGCTCTAATAGCTTCTTTGTAGACCCTTTTGGGTCTGCTAGGTATAGAATCATATCATCTGCAAATAGTGATAATTTAAGTTCTTCTTTTCCTATTTTTATGCCTTTAATTTCTTTCGTCTGCCTTATTGCTCTGGCCAGTGTTTCGAGGACTATGTTGAACAGAAGTGGTGAGAGAGGGCATCCCTGTCTTGTACCAGATCTTAGAGGGAATGCCTTCAATTTTTCTCCATTCAGAATGATGCTGGCCTGTGGCTTATCATAGATTGCTTTTACAATGTTGAGGTATGATCCAGTTATCCCTAATTTTTCTAGAGTTTTGAACATAAAGGGATGCTGTACTTTGTCGAATGCTTTTTCTGCATCTATCGAGATGATCATATGGTTCTTATTTTTAAGTCTATTGATGTGGTGGATAACATTTATTGATTTCCGTATATTGAACCAACCTTGCATACCAGGGATGAATCCTACTTGATCATGGTGTATAATTTTTTTGATATGTATTTGAATCCGATTCGCCAGAATTTTATTGAGGATTTTTGCATCAAGGTTCATTAGAGATATTGGTCTGTAGTTTTCTTTCTTTGAAGTGTCTTTGTCTGGTTTCGGAATCAGGGTGATGTTGGCCTCGTAGAATGAATTTGGAAGTTCTCCCTCTTTTTCTATTTCCTGAAATAGCTTGAAAAGTATTGGTGTTAGTTCCTCTTTAAAGGTTTTGTAAAACTCTGCTGTATACCCGTCCGGTCCTGGGCTTTTCTTAGTTGGTAGTCTTTTGATGGTTTCTTCTATTTCCTCTATTGTTATTGGTCTGTTTAGGTTGTCTATATCCTCCTGGCTCAATCTGGGCAGATCGTAAGACTCAAGGAATTTATCTATGCCTTCACTATCTTCTATTTTATTGGAGTATAAGGATTCAAAGTAATTTCTGATTATCTTCTGTATTTCTGTAGTGTCTGTTGTGATATTGCCTTTTTCATCCCGTATGCTAGTAATTTGGGTTCTCTCTCTTCTTCTCTTCGTTAGCATGGCTAAGGGTCTGTCAATTTTATTTATTTTTTCAAAGAACCAGCTTTTAGTTTTGTCAATTTTTTCAATTGTTTCTTTTGTTTCAAATTCATTAATTTCAGCTCTGATTTTAATTATTTCTTGCCTTCTACTTCTTTTGCTGTTGTTTTGCTCTTCTTTTTCTAGGATTTTGAGATGAAGTATGAGATCATTTATTTGTTGGTTTTTTCTTTTTTTGAGGAATGAACTCCAAGCAATGAATTTTCCTCTTAGAACTGCTTTCAATGTGTCCCAAAGATTCCGATATGTTGTGTCTGTGTTTTCATTTAACTCTAGGAATTTTTTAATTTCCTCCTTGATGTCTTCTAATACCCATTGATCACTCAGCAACCTATTGTTCATTCTCCAGGTGGTGCTTGATTTTTCCTTTCTTCTTTTATCATTGATTTTCAGTTTCATTCCATTATGATCAGACAAGATGCATGGTATTATCTCTACCTCTTTGTATTGTCTAAGAGTTGCCCTGTGACATAGTATATGGTCTATTTTTGAGAAGGTTCCATGTGCTGCTGAGAAAAAAGTGTAGCTACTTGATGTTGGGTGGTATAGTCTATATATGTCAATTAAGTCTAGGTTGTTAATTGTGTTATTGAGTTCTATAGTTTCCTTATTTAACTTTTGTTTGGAAGATCTGTCCAGTGGTGAGAGAGGTGTGTTGAAGTCTCCCATGATTACTGTATGGTGGTCTATTAGACTCTTGAACTTGAGAAGAGTTTGCTTGATGAACACGGCTGCACCATTATTTGGGGCATATATATTTATGATTGTTATGTCTTGTTGGTGTATGGTTCCCTTGAGCAGTATGAAGTGTCCTTCTTTATCCCTTTTGATTAGCTTTGGCTTGAAATCTATTTTATTAGATATGAGTATGGACACTCCTGCTTGTTTCCGTGGTCCATATGAGTGATATGATTTTTCCCAACCTTTCACCTTCAGTCTATGTACATCTTTTCCTATCAAATGCGTCTCCTGTAGACAGCATATTGTTGGGTCTTGTTTTGTGATCCATTCTACTAGCCTGTGTCTCTTAATTGGTGAGTTTAAGCCATTAACATTTAGGGTTATTATTGAGATATGGTTTGTTCTTCTATCCATATTTGTTTATTGATGTTACTAAACCTGATTTGTTATCCTCTTTGACTACTTTCCCCCCTTTACTGTCCAACCTCCCATTGTTGGTTATCAATGTTATTTTCCATTTCCTCTTCCTGTAATGTTTTGCCAAGGATTTTTTGAAGAGATGGTTTTCTAGCTGCGAATTCTTTTAACTTTTGTTTATCATGGAAGGTTTTAATTTCATCTTCTAACCTGAAGCTTAATTTCGCCGGATACACGATTCTTGGTTGGAATCCATTTTCTTTAAGCGTTTGAAATATGTTATTCCAGGATCTTCTAGCTTTTAGAGTCTGTGTTGAGAGATCAGCTGTTATCCTGATTGGTTTACCCCTAAATGTAATCTGCTTCCTTTCCCTTGTAGCTTTTAAAATTCTCTCCTTATTCTGTATGTTGGACATCTTCATTATAATGTGTCTAGGTGTGGATCTCTTATGATTTTGCACATTCGGCGTCCTGTAGGCTTCTAGGATTTGGGATTCTGTCTCATTCTTCAAGTCTGGGAAGTTTTCTTGTATTATTTCACTGAATAGATTGCTTAATCCTTTGGTTTGGAGCTCTGTGCCTTCCTGTATCCCAATGACTCTTAAGTTTGGTCTTTTGATATTATCCCATAGCTCTTGAATGTGCTGCTCATGGTTTCTTAGTAGACTTGCTGAGCTATCTATGTTCTTTTCAAGTTGAAATACTCTGTCTTCATTGTCTGATGTTCTATCTTCTAAGTGATCCACTCTGCTGGTAGTATTCTCAATTGAGTTTTTAAGTTGGTTTATTGTTTCCTGCATTTCTAGTATTTCTATTTGTTTGTTTTTTATTACCTCTATCTCCCTGTGAAATTGATCTTTTACCTCCTGGATTTGTTTGTCGATGTGATCTTTCATTGTCTGATTTTGCTGTCTCATGTCTTCCTTGAGACTCCAGATCATCTGAAGCATGTATGTCCTGAGCTCTCTATCTGACATTCCATCTGTTGCAGCTATTACCTCTTCTAAAGTTGAGTTGACCTGCATTGCCTGTGGTCCTTTCTTTCCTTGTCGTTTCATACCGCTGGCGTTTCTTTCTGCTTGGTGAAATTGTTGTGTCTTTGATATTTTCCCTCTATTTATTTATATTGCTCTTGTATAGTTGGAAAATCACTCTTGCAGGGCAGGTAGTGGTTGTGATCCTCCTCCAATTAGTGTGAACCATCTACCATGCTGGCAGGCCCTAGGTCTGCTTTGCTGGTCGGTCAAAGGTCCACCTACTCAGCAGGCGCCAGGGGCACCTGTGTCACTCCGTAGGTTGCTGGGCCTAACCTCCTGATGGGTTGCAGGTTCGCCTCGTTTGCAGGCTCTGGGGGAGGGGCCGATTCCACCCCTCAGCAGGCTTTGGGCCCGCTCTGCTGTTGTTCACAGTCCCCCGCCTACCTGCAGACACTGGGGGAGGGGACGGGCCTAGCCCTCAGCCGTCCACCGGACCTGTCCTAGTGGGTCCGGTCCGCGTTCCCTGCAGGCGCGTGTATCTGCTGTCTCTTGGCTGGTTGCTGGGCCTGACCCGCCCGCCCTAGGCTTGCAGGTTCGCCTCGCTTGCAGGCACTGGGGGAGGGGCCGGTTCCGCCCCTCAGCAGGCTTTGGGGCCGCTCTGCTTTTGTTCACAGTCCCCCGCCTACCTGCAGACACTGGGGGAGGGGACGGGCCTAGCCCTCAGCCGTCCACCGGACCTGTCCTAGTGGGTCCAGTCCGCGTTCCCTGCAGGCGCGTGTATCTGCTGTCACTTGGCTGGTTGCTGGGCCTGACCCGCCCGCCCGTGGCTTGCAGGGTCGCCTCGCTTGCAGGCACTGGGGGAGGGGCCGGTTCCACCCCTCAGCAGGCTTTGGGCCCGCTCTGCTTTTGTTCACAGTCCCCCGCCTACCTGCAGACACTGGGGGAGGGGACGGGCCTTGCCCTCAGCCGTCCACCAGACCTGTCCTAGTGGGTCCAGTCCGCGTTCCCTGCAGGCGCGTGTATCTGCTGTCACTTGGCTGGTTGCTGGGCCTGACCCGCCCGCCCGTGGCTTGCAGGGTCGCCTCGCTTGCAGGCACTAGGGGAGGGGCCGGTTCCGCCCCTCAGCAGGCTTTGGGGCCGCTCTGCTTTTGTTCACAGTCCCCCGCCTACCTGCAGACACTGGGGGAGGGGACGGGCCTTGCCCTCAGCTGTCCACCGGACCTGTCCTAGTGGGTCCGGTCTGTGTTCCCCGCAGGCACGTGTATCTGCTGTCTCTTGGCTGGTTGCTGGGCCTGACCCGCCCGCCCGTGGCTTGCAGGTTCGCCTCGCTTGCAGGCACTAGGGGAGGGGCCGGTTCCGCCCCTCAGTAGGCTTTGGGGCCGCTCTGCTGTTGTTCCCAGTCCCCCGCCTACCTGCAGACACTGGGGGAGGGGACGGGCCTAGCCCTCAGCTGTCCACCGGACCTGTCCTAGTGGGTCCAGTCCGCGTTCCCTGCAGGCGCGTGTATCTGCTGTCACTTGGCTGGTTGCTGGGCCTGACCCGCCCGCCCGTGGCTTGCAGGGTCGCCTCGCTTGCAGGCACTAGGGGAGGGGCCGGTTCCGCCCCTCAGCAGGCTTTGGGGCCGCTCTGCTTTTGTTCCCAGTCCCCCGCCTACCTGCAGACACTGGGGGAGGGGACGGGCCTTGCCCTCAGCTGTCCACCGGACCTGTCCTAGTGGGTCCAGTCCGCGTTCCCCGCAGGCGCGTGTATCTGCTGTCTCTCGGCTGGTTGCTGGGCCTGACCCGCCCGCCCGTGGCTTGCAGGGTCGCCTCGCTTGCAGGCACTGGGGGAGGGGCCGGTTCCGCCCCTCAGCAGGCTTTGGGGCAGCTCTGCTTTTGTTCACAGTCCCCCGCCTACCTGCAGACACTGGGGGAGGGGACGGGCCTTTCCCTCAGCTGTCCACCGGACCTGTCCTAGTGGGTCCGGTCTGTGTTCCCCGCAGGCACGTGTATCTGCTGTCTCTTGGCTGGTTGCTGGGCCTGACCCGCCCGCCCGTGGCTTGCAGGTTCGCCTCGCTTGCAGGCACTGGGGGAGGGGCCGGTTCCGCCCCTCAGTAGGCTTTGGGGCCGCTCTGCTGTTGTTCCCAGTCCCCCGCCTACCTGCAGACACTGGGGGAGGGGACGGGCCTAGCCCTCAGCCGTCCACCGGACCTGTCCTAGTGGGTCCAGTCCGCGTTCCCTGCAGGCGCGTGTATCTGCTGTCACTTGGCTGGTTGCTGGGCCTGACCCGCCCGCCCGTGGCTTGCAGGGTCGCCTCGCTTGCAGGCACTAGGGGAGGGGCCGGTTCCGCCCCTCAGCAGGCTTTGGGGCCGCTCTGCTTTTGTTCACAGTCCCCCGCCTACCTGCAGACACTGGGGGAGGGGACGGGCCTTGCCCTCAGCTGTCCACCGGACCTGTCCTAGTGGGTCCAGTCCGCGTTCCCTGCAGGCGCGTGTATCTGCTGTCACTTGGCTGGTTGCTGGGCCTGACCCGCCCGCCCGTGGCTTGCAGGGTCGCCTCGCTTGCAGGCACTAGGGGAGGGGCCGGTTCCGCCCCTCAGCAGGCTTTGGGGCCGCTCTGCTTTTGTTCCCAGTCCCCCGCCTACCTGCAGACACTGGGGGAGGGGACGGGCCTTGCCCTCAGCTGTCCACCGGACCTGTCCTAGTGGGTCCAGTCCGCGTTCCCCGCAGGCGCGTGTATCTGCTGTCTCTCGGCTGGTTGCTGGGCCTGACCCGCCCGCCCGTGGCTTGCAGGGTCGCCTCGCTTGCAGGCACTGGGGGAGGGGCCGGTTCCGCCCCTCAGCAGGCTTTGGGGCCGCTCTGCTTTTGTTCACAGTCCCCCGCCTACCTGCAGACACTGGGGGAGGGGACGGGCCTTGCCCTCAGCTGTCCACCGGACCTGTCCTAGTGGGTCCGGTCTGTGTTCCCCGCAGGCACGTGTATCTGCTGTCTCTTGGCTGGTTGCTGGGCCTGACCCGCCCGCCCGTGGCTTGCAGGTTCGCCTTGCTTGCAGGCACTCTAGTTGGCTTTTCTTTGTTTTGCCAAATTATGTTTAAATGTTTATACTAACTGTATTATCTAGGTGAAAGCTATTATTGATCATTTAAAAAAAAAAACACAGAAAAAAGTTTCCTAATAGACTTAAACAAACTTTAGAATATTAACCCATCCAAATGCATTTTGTAAGTACAATGAATAAAATAGCATTAAATAAAACATAGTGAATTAAATAAATATTTAAAAAACTGTAATTTTTAAGGAAACTTTTTATTATTAGTTGGTTTAACTATTATTAGTAAGCATACCAAGTTTATTTATTCACGCATAAAATGGCAAAGTTGGCATTCCAGTTATATCTGTGGTAGATTACAATAATCAGCATCATCCATGAGTTTTTTTTCAAATAACTTAATAAATTTATTAACAAAATGAAATTTTATTTTTTGATAATATTATTTTTTATAATTTTAACTGCATGAAGAATTAGATTCTTATGCTACAAGTGGTACTACTTATGCATTATCTTGGGCAAATTTTTACTAGTGTTTTCAATTTAGAATACCTTTATCAACTATGTATTAGTCTAGACAGCTACAAATAGTATTGGAAAATTTATAGGCTCAGTGAGCCAAAAGAATGTGATGTATGAAGTCAACACTTATATTGCAGAAAGTTTGACTGTAAAGTTCACTTCCTGGGGGAAAAAAAAAAGAAAGAGAAAAAATATCTTTGATAATTTAGAATGACTTTGAAAATCTGTCTCTTTTATGAGGCTATTATAAAGATCCAAAATTTTTATTTTTACCTCTGAAGCAGAAAACTAAATACTTCAGCTTAGTGATTTTCCAGGGCAAAGGAAATATTTTCTACCTTTTTTCTAATGCTGGTGTTTGTGTTTCACTTTGATATATACCTAGTTGGGCATAATTTAAACATTTTGTTTAGATTAATGAGTTTAGTACTTCATTGATAAACACTGCTTTATTTCAGTTCATGACAAGAGGATTTGTTTAGGAAAAGCAATAATTTTTCCACAGACTAAAAGTTACTACTCCTTTTTTCTGAAAAGTTGTTTTACCAAGTAAATTCTATTATCTTATTTATCTTTATTCAGTGAAGATTCTTGAATTTAGAATACTTAGCATTTGAACTAACTTCTCTTTGTAATGGAAATATATCCTGACATGATTTCAGACCTACTTCAATGTAATTTTCATCCTGTACTGTCTTTAAGTCTTTTGCTTTGGAGAAAGGAAAACAAAATCCCCAAAAGAGTCATCTGCTCAGATTTTCTATACCTCAGGTGTGTTTTCTTTTAGGCTTCTACCATATGAGATTGCTTAGCACCCTTTTTCACTTTCTGGTCCTATACAGATGTAAAACTGCCATCATGGGTTTTAATGATTGGAACCTGATCTAAGGTTCTAAGACCACTTTCTGCTTCTGCTCCTCTATTTACATGAGGGCAGGGGAGGTAGGGTATATAAATTCTTCATGCCTACTAGGGTACAGAGTTCATCCAGTAAGAATTAGAAAACTGCCATGACAATGGGTCCTTCACCTTTTGGATCATTTCCCAGGCCCAGATTCTTAGTGATTTGTCAAGAACCTCTCTCTGAGTTGTAGGGAAGAGTATTCAGATGAATTGTATGTCCTTAGGATTTTTATTTGGAAAATATACAAAGCTGTGTATATGTATTTTCTATATGTTACAACTTAAAAAGTTTTATTTTTAGCTTGATGATGTCCCTTCTAGTTGTTAGGATGACAGTTGTTCCTTATGCACTAGAAGAACAATAACTGACTATATTACCTAGAAGAACTATCACCCATATCACTATTCTATTTTGTTAAATTTTTGAGATTAGTTCATATAGTAAAAGGGAACAAGATTTATATATTTACATACATAAATGCATTTACATATATTTCATGTTTCCAGCTTTCTAAATTCAGGGCATAATTTGGTGTACATGATTAAACTGACACAATACTAGTTATAACATGGGAAACAGTTTCTCTTTAAATGTGATGCAGGATTTTATATCCTCATCTTATATATTTTTAATGTATTATCATTTTCATCATTGTCAACAAAGCTTCACATGAGACCTTTGATTTGTAAATCAGGAATGATAATTACAGTTGCTTTATTTCTCTGATTTACTGTAAATGTAATTTGTGTTTTTGAAATTCTGAAGAGATCATAAAACTAAGGTGATATTTTTGGTAGAAAATACCTTGATACTAATAATAACCTTGCTTGTTTTCTAGCTACTACAATTTAGGTGATGTGAGCCATGATTCTGTAAACAAGTTTCTGTCCCATCTGATTGAAAAGTCCCTGGTTGAGTTGGAACTTTCCTACTGTATTGAAATTGGAGAGGTAAGACTTGGTTATATATATATATATATATATATATATTCTAATTGCCTAGCTTTTCAAAAACAGGGTTTTTTGTTCTAATACTACCAAATTTGTACCAAAACTTTTGCATTAGCAACCTGCAGTATGAATTATTAGTTTTATGAAGATATGTAATTCCATTGTACTTTTTACTAATGTCATTTTTATCCTTTGGAACAGGATAATCGGAGCATTGAGCCTCTCACGTACGGCCGAATTGCCTCCTATTACTATTTGAAGCACCAAACCGTTAAAATGTTCAAGGACCGTTTGAAACCCGAATGCACTATTGAAGAATTGCTGTCAATTCTGAGTGTGAGTTTCATGATATTATTGTATTGTTTCTATATATTTCAGACTTTCTTCTTTTAATTTGTCCTGAGTTTTTGCCATCCAGTTCTTGAAATTTGACAGAAAATGTTCATGAAATCCTTCCTTCTGTCAAACAAGGCTACTACAAAGTTTCCTGTTTAGACCAATTTCCCCATAAATAAAGGTGATTCCATAATTAATTTATTATTCAAACTTGGATCCTTCTATCAGTGGAAGGGCATTATTAATATTTAAGCCAGAATTAAAGGTAGAAGCTGGACTTTCCTGAGCAGGCCTTTGACATTGTAGCTTCTTTGAATTCAAAACTTTTCCTATTGCTTCTTTTGGATAGTTGCTGTTGAATACTTAACTATGATGTTATTGAAGTTTCTTTACTTAAAGATCTGCATGATTTAAGTCTTCTTAGAATTAATGCCAAGAGAGCTGTTTAAACCCTACACCCAACCCCACCAAGTTCCTTTACCAAAAAAAAAGAAGAAGTTTCATATGAAAACTATCCTATGACCATTTTTACATTTTTGCTTAGAAGCTAAACAATAGATTTAATATGGAAGTTAACATTTTTATTACAACTCTTCTTCACCTGCCTTTCTACATAGCATACACTTTATTTATCTATTTATTATTTTTTACTTTGTTGAACTGAAGTGTGTTAATTTGCCATTAAACTTTGTTGCCATATTAGTCAAAATGTGTGTGTGTGTGTGTGTGTGTGTGTGTGTGTGTATTCATTATTTTATTCTTCAGGTGTACTGGTGCTTTTTTTAAAAAAAGTTAACCCCATTCGAGTATAACATTTTTAAGGTGTTTCTCATCTAAATTCACTGATTCTTTGGTAGTTTGCTTATTAATTTTTTTTCCTTTCTCTCCTATTGCTTTGTTATTCACAATGAACATTGATATCCCACTCACAGATTTTTAATTTCTCAATTCTTTCCCTCTAAGAAACTTCTGTATAGATTTTATGCCTACCATAAGGCCTGGAACATTATAATGAATCAGAACATGTTTATTAATGAATCAGTTGATGGATGGAAAGATGGATGAATTGATGCTGTATAAATTAGATTTTTACTGTGTGTAGAAAAGAATATATGATTTTAAATATATGATGCAGCTATCAAAAACATTGGTCTTTGAGAAATTAAAAGTTTATTTCTGAGAGAAGAGTATTTAAAAATGTGGTGAATTTTTTTAGATTCCCTAAGGATGAGATTGTGTCGTCTCCTAGACAAAGATTCATAAAAATCAGATTTCTCTGGTGAGAAGACTGTTAGAAAACTGCCATGACAATGGATTTAGAATGTTGTTAATGATTTTGGGTATACATCTTAAGTTACTCTCTCAGATTTGAGAATATAATTTTTATTTCATATTGTCTTAGTTCATTTTGTATTGCTATAACAAATACCCAAGTCAACCCATTTTGGTCATAATGGCCATTTTGTCTCATGATTTTGGGACTAAAATTTTTAAGCTTCAGCAGCTACATCTGGCGGGGACCTCATACTCCATACTAACATGGCAAATGCAGCACATATTTGAAGTATATGCAAGACCTGTGAGGGATATATGTAGAAGAGACCAAGCACATGGAATGACCACACATTATAGACACCTTTTCTTAAAATAACTTACCAGGTCCTGTGAAAACTATCCCACTTCTATAATACAGGCATTAATCCCCACCAAGACTGGTACCCCATGATCTAATTACCTCCCACCAGGTCCCACTTCTTAAGGTCTCAACACATTTTATACTATTACATTATTTTAAAATATGTCACAGATTAATTTAACCAGTTGCTACCCTATTGTGCTAAAGAAGAAACAGAAGTGATTCCTTCACTCTGTTTTTTTAAGATTTTTTTTTTAATTCTTATTTTTAGTTGTTGATGGACCTTTTTTTTATTTATTGATATGTGGTGCTAAGAATCAAACCCAGTGCCTCAAGCGTGCTAGGCAAGTGCTCTGCCGCTGAGCCACAACCCAACCCCTTCACTCTATTTTTGATGCACCTTATTTAACTTCTTTCTATTCTGCCTCTTTACTACCCTAACTAGTCTCTACTGAATCCTCTTCTACTTGTTCTATTTCAAGATTGATTAGTTTCCTAAAATGAGTAAAAACTGATGGTATTTTTCTGTGTCTGGCTTGTATGACTTAATATAATGACCTCCAGTTCCATCCATGTTGCTACAAATAGCAGGATTTCATTCTTTTTATGGTGGAATAGTATTTCATTCTTTTTATGGTGGAATAGTATTCCATGGTATACAATTCCATTGTATGCCATTGTGTACCACATTTTCTTTATCCATTTATCCACTGAAGGGTATCTGGGTTGATTTCATATTTTGGCTATTGTGAACAGTACTACAGAAAACATGAGAGTGGACAGATCTTCTTGGTATAATGATTTCATCATCTTTAGGTATACACATGGTAGTGGAATTGCTGGATCATTTGGTAATTCTGTTTTAAGTTTTTTGAGGACTATCCTTACTGTTTTTTCTATAATGGCTATGCTAATTTATATTATAACCAACAATGTATAAGAGTTTCCCTTCTCTGCATTCTTTTCAGCATTTATTTTTTGTCTTTTCTATATTAAACACACAACTTCTTTTTAAGTAGAGATATAATTATTTTAACTTTATAGTATTTATCAGATGCTACCTTTTCTTTCAAAAATTAAAGAAAGGATTTAACCAGGTCACCTTATCATATACTTTCTTTCAGTGTTTTGGGCACTGCAAGCTTCTATTTTTAAGCATTCCATAGCAGAAAGTACATAGACAGGTTTGGTAAAAATTCCATATAGATCCATTCATACCTCATCAAATACATTTTTTTCTCTTATAAAACCTCTTTTGAGGCTTCTGTTTTCACTTTTCTTTCCTTGAAGTTAAACTCTTTCTGTCTTGCATTTTTTGATACTATGTTTTTTCCTCTATCAGTAGGATGGGTGGAATCAATCTAATAGTTTCCAGAGTGGTATTATATTAATATCATGCTATTGACCAGTCAGAGGTGACAGCAACAGGTAGAGTCTGAGTTTACAGATAAAACTGAATTCTTGCAGATATAAGGATTTAATAATCAAGTTCTTAGCAAAAAGCGATTTTTCTAAAGAAATTACTTAAGAGTATGTTGAAGCTGATTTATTCTTTATATGTTATTTCCATTTTTTCATATTAAATATCTTGGCCACCCTCTTACCCACAAACAGTATAATGATTCATAAAAAAATATTATTTCATATCTTTACTGTGTAAGTCACTTTCTGAGGTTAGGGTATAGAACAGTTAATATTATTGACAAGCTTCCTATATAAATGTGTGTGTGTATGTGTGTGTGTTTCTATATACTAATACATAGAAAAACTGTGAGTCATGGTAATAAACCATGGAAGGCACTTGTGCATTGCTGATGACTCCAGTCATCAGCTCACTGTGATGCTCTAAGAATTGCAGTATAATGTGGCTCATAATTTAAAAAGAATATCTAAAAACAAAGCAAGGTGTAGTATTCTGTCCTTCATGTTAATCTTCTCTTTACAGAATAGATTTACTATATATATTTCTGGTAGTCTCATATTAAACAGACCTCAAGAAGAAAATCTGAATGGCCCAAAGTGAGCTACTCGAACGATAGAAGACGTGTGAGTAGAGCCCTTTTAGTCTGAACAACAAAATCTTTGAGGCAGTATAACCAAAATTAAAATAATGAGTCATTTGAATAGAGGCCTCTTTGTGTCTTGAACACAAATAACAAAAAGTGTGACTTTTTCACAGTTGATGGGTGGTTCTATCTGATTCTCAGGGAACTTATATTTCAATTGATGAATATAGGCCAAAAATGTATTTTAAAAGGGTTGGAATAAATTTATTGAAACCTGCTAAAGAACCAAAAAGGAAATTGTGTTAGCCCCAATGTTATGAGATTCATTTCTCTGAAGACCAAAGAAGGCATAGATCCATACTGGACTTTCTTGGTCTTTGCATGGTTTATTCTCTTGGCCCTCTAGGTACTTAGGAATCTTTTTTATTCTCCAGAATATTATGAACTTTTCTTTCTTTTTTTTTTTTTTTTTTTTTTGGCAAGTTGTTGTACTTTCGGGTACTAATTCTGGCTGATTGTTACTTTATTATATGAAAATCTTTATTCCAGCCAACATTGAAAATGAATAGACTTCCGCTAATACGTTTTTTTCTCTTGTAAAACCTCTTTTGGGGCTTCTGTTTTCACTTTTCTTTCCTTGAAGTTAAACTCTTTCTGTCTTGCATTTTTTGATACCATTATCTTTAAGTGATAGTAAAATATTCTATTCTAGGTGTAAGGCCAAAGATCATACTGGGACTGTTTCTTTTCTTTCTCTTTATTAGTTGCATTCTACAGTTGTAACCCACTTAGTTAAATCTTGTCTTTCCAAAACATCCATTAAAAAATAATTTTTATTGAGCACCTATCATGTTCCAGAAATTTTATATACATTATTTATAAGCATCAAACAACCCTTCATGGTAAGTGTTAACATACAGATAATGAGGTTGAATTATAATAAAATGAAGGTATTTTGTGTCATATAGATAGATACACATTAGAATTTTTTCTCCTATGCCTACCCTTCTTTTTTCTCCTTGACTCAATTCTAAGCATATATGTTTTTAAAAAATAAAGAATGGAAGTTGCTTTTAAAATTTATACCTAGAATCATAGATATTAAAAGCAGATATTAATTACTTGAAAAAATAATTATTTCAGCATTCTTTATTGGAGACATATATTTTACATTTTAAACGATCTGATGCTATTTTGAAAAGGCTAGGTATTCTGAAAGAACCCTTGCCAAGTTTTTTTCAACACCATGCATTAATAAGCTTCATAATGAAGGCAGCTGCTTCACACCTCTATTGTTAACCAGTGACATTACATCTGTCTGGCTCCATTGATGCCCTCCTCCTACTTATTGAAGCATTTAGCAGTTTTGGCAACAGGGATTATATGGCTTGGAGTTAGTAGTCTAATTAGATATAAGTGAAAATCCTGAGGGAAAAGAACATTTAAAAAGTAATTTGAAGAATCTCTTAATGATGTTGGCACTGAAAACCCAAGTCTAGAGTAGAAAGTATTTGTCGTCATGGCAAATCAGGACTTTGATATGTTCAGAAAACTTTTAGAAAGCAACCTATTTTAAAGCAGTAATAGAAATAAAAAGCTTTCAAAGCCAGAGAAAATCTTTTTTGGACATATTTTTCAGAGTATGATTGCTATAATAATAATAATTTTGAAAGAAAGCAAAATATGCCCCAAGTATATTTATGTCTCCAAAATTTTCAATAGTTTCTTTCTGTTACTGATTTTATGACTACACAGAAACATGAGATTATACTTATATATCAAACGTGGGGTTATAGTTATATATCAAATATACAATTTGAAAAACTGTGAAATTCTTATTTTCCAATAAAGACTTATTTTATTGACTAAAAGAATGGATTTCATGTGTTAATGTAAAACAGAAAAATTCCAAATTTAGAAGAGTATCAGAGCAACATGATTTTTATGTATCAATAAATTTCCAGTTTGACAGTACTGCTTTCTCTAAAAATATATTGATTCTTTGCTATGCTCATGTATATTACATTTTTAATAATGTGACATACTTAATGCTTGAATTTTGTAATGTTTAGGGCAAAACTACAAATTTTTTTATTGCAAACTGAACAAATACATTTCTCAAACATATGAGATTGAGAAAATAAACGAGTTTTTTTTTTAAGAGAGAAATTTAAAACTAAATAAAAAGAACAAGCCAGTTATAAATAGTACTGGTAGGGGACCCAGCATGTAAAATTAAAGAGTTCATTAAAGGAAAAATGAAAGAAAGGAAAGGTTAACTGAGTAACAGTGAACACCACCAACCTCATGGCCTTCCATTTCCAAATAACCCCATGACAATCACAGAATCCCATCTGCTACTCTGAGGGAGGAAACCTGATGGGATATTTTCCAGGGCTTGTGAGAAGAGCTTCTCTAACCCTCAGGCTGGGGAGCTGCCTGGCATCTTTTGGAGAAGCACAGATGGCAAATATCTTGAAAAAAAAAATTATCTTTGCTCTTGGTCCCTTTCCTTTGAGACCTTTCTTATTCTCTGTTATTCCTTAGTTTCTTCCAGAATTCTGTACTTAAAGTGTTTCTGATAAAAGGCCTTAATCTCAAGTAAGTCTGTTGTGATTTAGAAGAAGACACTAAAGGTTTTTAAACTCTTATGTTTTGATGAGCATAAAATGTGTTTGTGATACTACTTTGAATTTGCACTGTTACATCTTTTTTTCTTTTTTCTTTTCCTAATTACTCTTGGTGTCCTAAGTGATCATCAGCATTCTACATGTTGGTGATTAAATAGTATTGTTAATTTAAAAATGAACTTAAATATAAAAGTATAAATAGACTTACTGTTTCTTCACTATCACATAGTTTACCTTTTTTTACTTAAAAAAGTATTGCCTAAAATGACACGGAATGGAAAAATAATTTTAAAAACAAAATGCCAACTGTATTCCCAACAGTGAATTAGTATCTCACAGAAACTTAAATATCTTCTTTCCCTTTAATAGTGTGTACTTTTTTTCTTTTTTGAATATTATTTTTCCCTTTTATCTAAATTTATAAAGTAAAGTACATAAAAAGTATACACCCATAATCTTCTCAGCCTAAACTGTAAAAAATAGTTTGTCACAGTTCATTAAGATTTGCTAACGGTTCTATCCAGTACTAATATTTAAAGCACTTGGAAAATACCAAATAAATAGAAGACGATTCATATTTTTCAAGAATAATCATTTTAGAGCCCAAGAAACCTAGTGATCACAAAGGAGCAGAGTTGTGTTTGTCTCCATGCTGTTGCTGCTTGATACTGCTTCACCTGTGCCTGGAAGTATTTCGTCCTGCTTACAGCATTTAAGGCAAAAGACTTGCTCACGTTGTCCTCTCTCCAGTAGTTAGTTACAAGCCTGGCAGGGATGAATCCACAAATACCTGGGAGTCATATAAGAACTTCTACAAAGGGAACCACTGTTTAGACATTTCTAAGTTACAAATATCTTGAATGGTTTTATATGATTTAAGTTATAGTTATAAGACTATACTAGTTTTCTTTCTATGGAAGGAACAGTATCATGAATAATTTGGCAAAATAAGTCACTATTTATTTGCTTATTTTTACACAGATTATTGAGGAGTCAGCACTTATCAAACTGTTCACTCATTGAAAGTGTATAATCTATTGGTTTTTAGTATGTTCACAGAATTGTCACTACAGTCAATTGTAGAATAGTCTCATCACCCAAGAAAGAAACATAAATAACAGTCATTCCCAGTTTCTCTCTTCTCATTGTCTCCTCACCAGCCCTAAGCAATCTACTTTCTACCTCTTATCTAATTGTAATGAGCTCTCTTTTGACCAACAATTCCCCTGCTATCCACCCTTAATCATCCAAGTCTCTGATAACCATCATTCTACTCTGTCCTTTTAAGTGAGATCTCCTGGCTTATTTCATTTAACATAATGTTCTCCAGCTTTATCCACATTGTTACAAATGACAAAATTTCCTTATTTTTTAAGGATGAATAGTATCCCTATGTGTATATCCCACATTTTCTTTATCTATTTATTCATTGATGGCCACCTAGGTTGAGTCCATGTCTTCACCATTGTGGATAGTGCTGCAATAAATATGAGAATGAAGATATCTCTTTGACATACTGATTTCATTTTCTTTGACTATCTGCCCAGTAGTGAGAGTGCCGATTATAAATATAGTAATTCTGTTCTTAATATTTTGAGGAAATTACATATTATTTTCCATAATGACTGTACTAATTTACATCCTACAGTGTGTAAATTGGTTTTATTTTCAGATAATTTGCTATTGGTGTATAGAATGCTTTGAGTTATATGTCAATGTTTATTTTGAAACTTTACCTGACTGGTTAGTTAGATCTAACAATTTTTGGTGGAATCACTAGAGCTTTCGATTTACAAAGGTCATATCAACTTCAATTTAGATGTCTTTTATTTCTTTCTCTTGCTTAATTTATCTGACCAGGACTTCAGCATTATGTTTAATAGAAGTGGCAAAGTGGGCATTCTTTTTTGGGAATATTCTTATTTATCATTAGTAGTTAACTCTCTGCTTGGCTTAATGTTACTATCTTTTAGAATTGTCTATTATTTCTGTTTAGCTTAATGTTATAACCATTTAGAATTGTCAGTAAATAACCATATTGGGAAAATAAAAATTATTTTGTACTGAAAATAAGAGTATGATCTTGCTGAGAATAAAATTTGTTCCAATTTAACCATTTCTTAGTCTACTTTGTATAAGCAAAGCATTGTTGGATTTTTTAAAATACGTGAGTCACAAGGACACTAACAATGAACACTAACAATGAATAAAACATTTTAAAATCTAATTTTCACATGCTGGATATTGGTTTCTGATTAAAGTAATTCTGATTTTGTCCCAACATTTAATTATACTAAAATTATTTTTAGGGTATCTTCAGTCCAGCAGGTGGAGCAGTTCAGAAATCCAAGTTACCTCCTTCCATCATTAATAATGGTGATTATAACTGTTTCAAAAGGTCATGCTGGTTCATGTCTTAAAAAAACATATTACCAATAAAAATAATATTAGGATATATTGCAATTATAAAACCTAATCTCCTGCCATTTAGTCTCAGAAAGCAGCCAAGTAGGTAATTAAGTATGACCTTAACATCTTTTCAAACCCTGAATCAGTTTCACCAATCCTATAATTTATTATTTTGAAAAGAATTTTAAGGGGCTGGGGTTATGGCTTAGTGGTAGAGCTCTTACCTCGCATGTACAAGGCCCTGGGTTCGATCCTCAGTACCATATAAAAATGAAATAAAGGTACTGTGTCCAACTACAACTAAAAAATAAATATTTTTTAAAAAAAGAATTTTAAAAGGGAAAAATAATCACAGAAATACCCCTTGATGCTTAGGGAAAGATAACCTTTTATGTTAAATAGAATGCCAGGCTTTTTCTTTTTTCTTTTTTTTTTTTCTCACCTTTATTTCATTCATTTACTTTTTTTTTTTTTTTTATGCAGTGCTGAGGATCGAACCCAGGGCCCCAAGAATGCTAGGCAAGCGCCCTACCGCTGAGCCACAACCCCAGCCCCCAGGCTTTTTCTTTATGTAACAATGTAGATAAGTACAACACAATTGTTTTTTACAAAATTAATAACAGTTGGGGACAAAAGTTTTGTGAATTCTTTTTTATGAAGTATATTCTTATATATTTAAAAACAAGACATTATGTTTAGTCATATTCTTTACTATTGCTTTATATGTATTATTATTTTTATAATTTATAATTATATTTTTATAATTTTTACCATAACTACCCTTCATTATTCTGTTTCTTATTCTCAGCTAGATTTTCCTTACACTTAAGAAATAATGGTGACTTCTTCATAGGATGGTTAAAGAAGGTTTTTCTGAAAAGATGGTATTAGAAGAAAGAACTGAATGATATAAAGGAGCAAGTCATGAGAAAGCCCTGTTAAAGAGATTACAGGCACAGGGAAAGTAAATATAAAGGAAGCAGGGAACTACTTGGCACTATGAGACAGTAGCAGAAAACCCAGTCTGCTAGAGATTAGAGTGAGCACTGGGAAGTCATGATAGGCACAGCCAAGGCCATCTAGGGCCACCATCAGTCGTTTGGGTTTTATCCTGTGTGTTGAAAGAAACTGGAGAGATTTTGATCAGACGAATGATGTGATATTCATACTGAAAAAGCCTCTCTGTCTTAGTAGAAAACTGGCTATTATAAAAGTGTAGTTCAGAGAAGATGGTGGCTTGAGTAGAATGTTCAGAAGTTGAAATGGTTTACAGTAATCAGTCTCAGGAAGTTTTAAAGATAGAACCAACAAGAATTAATAATAGATTAATTGTATGTAAAGAAAATAAACAATATGGTGCTTAGGTTTGAACCAGAACAACTCAGTGAGAAAGAATACTATTTATCAAGGTTGAGAACACTGGGTGAAAACAGAGAATATGTTTATTTGGGGGAAGTCTGATGGCAGCCATATGGATAATATTTAGTATTTCAAAGTCACAGTGTTGGTTGAAATAGCCTGGGCAGTAAGTGTTAATGAGTGATCTGAAGACTGAGTTTTGGGAAGTCTAGCATGTAGAGTTTGGGGAGAGGGAGGAGAGGAGGTACATCCACAATCAAAAATGAATGCAGAAAGATGAGTGAGAAGGAAGAGTTCCAGAAGAGTGCATTTTCCTGAAAGCCAAGTGGGAAAAAGTACCTCAAGAAGTGGATGAGAATTAACTGAGTTAAAGATACATGGTGTACAGTTAGATGAGTGCTGTGATTAACCATTCAACTAGATGTCTTTAATGGATAAATTCAGTGGAGTGGTAGAAACAAAATGTTTATTGGAGAAGACTCGAGAGAAGGAAAGAAAGTAGAGACAGTAAAATCAGCTAATCTTACATGGAGCTTTATGAGGAGGATAATATGGAATCAGTTTTCTTTTATTATTTCTTTTTTGTTTGGCTTTTTTAAGATGTTGCAAAATGTTTGTATGCTGACAGAAACAATCCTATAGTGTGTAGGAAAATTATGCAAGAAGGAGCCAAGTCCTGAAGAAGGCAAAAGGAAAAGGAAAATCAATGCATAAATAAAAGAAATGGCCTTACCTAAGTACAAGCAGAGACAATTTACCCATTGAGTAGTGGGATGATGAAGAAATTCTCTTCTGTTCTGATTTTTTCATAAGCTACAAAACTAGGTCATCAGCTGAAACTGAGGTGAACAAAGACTGGTAAAAGTAGGAAGACACCATATTAGTAGACTGATTGAGGTAGCCCTAGTGTGACAGTATTAATATGGCATTTGAATTTTGGAAACATGGGTTCACATCTTAGCATGACCATTTAAACTTCCTTGTATAAATGACAAATCATTTAATTTCTCTAAACCTCGGTTTTCTCATTCATTTAAACAGTGCAGCTATATCTGCCCTGCATTTTATCACAGGACTAGTGTGTGTAAAGATCTAATGAGGCAATTAGACAATTAATATGTAAATGCTTATAAATTACTATACACATTTAAGAGATTCTTGTTAGAACATATCTGACCTTGATCTATTTAGATATTTTCTTTGTTTGGATATGTGTTTAGGTTTGGATTTGATGCTGTTTTTTGCTTTTGTTTTGTATTCCAAGTTCTTATTCTAGGCACCTTTACATTTTCTAGGGATTCAGAGCATTTTGTCTCTCTAGTCAGAAGGGCAGCCTGTTTGTATTCACACTAAGAAACTTTTTATTTTTTTGCTAGTGGCTTTGAGGAATAAAGGAGACTACAGGGTTTTATGTCCCTTATAATCTCAAGTAATCTTTGATCTTCAGAGCATCCTTGGTGTTTAATTGTTGCCGTTTTTTACCTAAAATGTGATAATTTCATCTGATTGATTTTGGTATCTTGATCACAGTGTCTTTTTTAAATTAATTTTATTGTACATATCTAAGGTATACATATTATGTATATATATTTTGCATATAAAAATTATATATATGTAAATTACATGTATATTATAGTAAAACAAATTAACACATCTTTTGTCATACATGGTTACGTTTTCCCTCCAACCCCAACACCTATGGAATTTTCTGAGTTTTCTCTCTGCCCTACTCCCTCATGCCCTTCTCTCTCTCTCCTCAGGTTAATATTTCTCTAAAGGCCATGGTGGTAGGTTTTAGAGTACCACATGCAAGTTTCAAAGTCAGTAAAATTAATCATTCTCCAGTGCTATATCTTCCTAACTTCAAATTAAAAAGTCAGTAAGATTTTTAAATGAGACATTATCCTGATTTTCAGACCAATGTCTGTATTCCTAAGAGAGCTCATCTGTTTGTATTGGTTGAAAACCTTTTAGTAATTAGAAGAAATTATAATGTAATTATGATTAGTAATACTGATCATGGCTGAATGATTACTTCTTCAATGAGATGCTTTGCAAATGGATTAGCACTTCTTTGAATTAGGCATTTGGACTTTAAACCTATGAGAGAGCTCTATTAGTAAGAAAAATGTTGTTCTGTAGGGGGACTAAGCAGCAATCTGCAAAACAGCCAGGAAGCTATTGGGAACCTGGCTGAGGGGTAAAAAAAAAAAACAGGCAAATCAAATTGGCTGTTTTATTAGGCATGTATTCAACCGGAAAAAGTCTCCATATTCAATTGCAGTTAAAGTGCTCTGGTTAACTAATGTAGTTCTTTAGTAGTGCCAACTCTTAAGTGAGGGTTTGGTATTTAATAATTGCTCTTCCTGATTAATTAGATAAATAATAAATTATTTACTATGAACCATATTTAAAAATACCTGAAATACCAAATTAAAAATACCTGGAAAAAATAACAACTTAAAGGAAGAAATATTTACTTTGGCTCACAGTTTCAGAGGTTTCAGTTTGTGGTCACTTGGCACATATAGATTAAAAATGAAGGGAGGGAATAAGGCATTCTATGCAAATAGAAGCCAAAAAACAAAAGTGTCAGATAAAAATAGACTTTACATCATAAACAGGGAAAAAAGATGAGGAGGGTCATTTTATAATGATAAAGGGATCACATCAACAATAGGAATTAACAATTCACCAATTATGAACCCAGTATTGAAAAATATATAATAGAGCAATTATTGGTAGACCTAAAGAGAGAAACAGACTCCCAATAGAGTAGTAGCTGGGGACTTTGACACCCATTTTGAACAACAGACAGATCATCCAGACAGAAAATGAGCAAAGAAACAGCAGAATTAAATTGTACCAAATGGACTTAACAGACAGAATCTCCCAGCTTCCAAATACACATTTTTCTCATCAGCATATGGAACATTCACGAGGATAGATCATTTGATAGGCCACAAAACACATCTCAACAAAATTTTAAAAATTGAAATATCAAGTATCTTTTCTGACCATAATACAGTGAGGCTAGAAATCAATAGTAGGAAAAGTTTTAGAAACTATATAAATATATGGAAATTTAACAGGTTATTTTGAACAACCAGTGGATTCAGGGAAAAAATCAAGAAGGAATTTTTATAATTTCTTAAATGCAAATACAGATACAACATACCAAAACCTATGGGATTTAACAAAACCAGTGCAAGGAGGAAAAGTTACCTCAATCAATGCCCTCACAGTAAAAGCTGCCCAAATTAGTAGAAGGAAAGAAATAATAAAGATCAGCACAGAAGTAAATGGAGACTGGAAAACAGCAGAAAAGATCCATGGAATAACAATCTGGTTCTTTGAAAAGATAAATAAAATTGACAAACCCTTAGCTCAACTCAGAAAAAGAGAGAAGACTCAAATAAAAACAGAAATGAAAAGGCAAACATGATAACTGATACCACAGAAATACAAGATATCATTAGGATTATAATAAACCACTATATATGTCAACAAAATTGATTATCTTAAAGAAATGAACAAATTCTTAGAGGCATGCACATTCCCAAGACTCAACCATGAAGAATAGAGAACCAGAACAGATCAATAACTAGTAAAGAGATTGATTGAATTAGTAATAAAAACCCTTTCATCAAGGAAAAGCCCAGGACCAGATGGTGTCACTGTTGACTTTTATCAAACATTTAAAAAGGAACTAATACCAATTCTCCTTAAATTACTGCAAAAAAAATTAGAAGCAGAACGAATTTTTCAAACCCATTGTACAAGGACAGCATTGCCCTAATACCAAAACCAGATAAGAACACAACAGTAAGAAAGATGGTAGGGATGGAGGAAGGGAGGGAGGAACCAATATCCTCATGAGCGTGGATGCAAAATTCCTGAACAACATAATAGCAAACTGAATCCAACATCACATTAAAAAGATTATTCACAATGATCAAGTGGGATTCATCTGAGGGATGCAGGGACAGGTCAGTATTCACAAATCAATAAATGTAATACACTATTATCAAGAGAACAAAGGACCAGGACCATATAGTAATCAAAATTGATACAGGGAGAAAACATATGAATCAACATATCTTCATGATAAAAATGCTGAACAAATAAGACATACAAGGAACATACCACAACATTATAAAGGCCATTTATACTAGGCCAACAGTTAATATTCTATTGAATGGGGAAAAGCTGAAAGCTTTTAAGATCTGAAACAACACAAGAATGCCCACATTTACCATTTTTATTCAACATAGTGCTAAAAATTTCTAGGCCAGAGGAATTAGACAAGAGAAATAAATAATGGGCATCCAAATTAAAAAAAAAGAAATTAGTTTGTTACTTTTTGCAGATACATGATCTTTTATGTAGAAAACCGCAGAAACTTCCTAAAAAAATTATCAGAATATATGAATGAAGCAAAGTTTCAGAATACAAAATCAACATACATAACTCAATACTGTTGCAGTATGCCAATAGAAAATTGTCTAAAGTAGAAACCAAGGAAAGAATTCTATTTACAATAGCTACAAAAAATAAAATACCTACATATAACTTTAACCAGAAGTGAAAGATCTCTATACTGAAAATTATAAAATGTTAATGAAAAAAAATTGAAAACAATAAAAAAAGTAGCAAGAAGAATCAATATTTTGTAAGTGTCTATTCCCAAAAAACAATTTATAAATTCAATGCAATGCCTATCAAAATACCAGTCGTATTCTTCATAGAAATAAATAACTCCAAAATTTTTATGAAAACACAAAAATTCCCTGAATAGCCAAAGCCATTTTGAACAATATAAAGCAAAGCAGAAGGCATTATGGTACTAAACTTGAAAATGTGAAATTACTTCAAAGTTGCAAGAGTAAAACAGCATGGAACAGAATAGAGAACCTAGAAGTAAACCAAGACATCTACAGCCAACTTATTTCAACAAAGGTGTTAAGAACACACATTAGGAAAGGATATCATTTTCAATAAATGGTGCTGAGAAATTGGATATCCACATGCAGAAGGAAGCTAAGACCTCTGTCTCTCATCAGTTACAAAAATCAACTCAAGCTGAGTGGAAAGGTGCACACCGGTAATTCCAGTGGCATGGGAGACTGAGATAGGAGGATTGCAAGTTCAAAGCCAGCCTCAGTAAAAATCGAGGACTAAGCAATTCAGTGAGACCCTGTCTCTAAATAAAACACAAAAAGGACTGGTGATGTGGCTTAGTGGTTAAGTACCCCTGGGTTCAATCTCTAGCACCAAAAAAGAAAAAAAAAAAAACTCAAAATGTAGTTAAGACTCAAATTAAGACCAAAATCTACAAGACTACTAGAAGAAAATATAGTGGAAATGCTTCAGGATATTTGGAATGAAAAAGGAGTTTTTGGACAACACCCCAAAAGCATAGGAAATGAAAATAAAAATACATAAATGGGATTACATAAAACTAAAAAGCTCCTCACAGCAAAGGAAACACTTAACAGAATGCAGAAATACAGAACAACCCTACAGAATGAGATAAAATATGCAATGTATGCATCTAACAAGAGGTTGATATCCAGAATATATAAGGAAGTCCAAATCAGAATTTTTGAAAAAACTGATTAAAAATGGACAGTAAGATCTAAAGAGACATTTCTCAAACGAATTCATATAGATCATCAACAGGTACGTGTAAAAATGTTCAACATCACTAATCAGGGATTTGCAAATTACATCACAATGAAATATCACCTTACCCTAGTAAGAATGGCTAATATCCACAACAACAACAAAATAGATATAACACATGATGGTGAGGATGTGGAGAAAAGGGGACCTTGCACCATGTTGGTGAGAATGTAAATTAATACAGTCATTATGGAAGATAGTATATAGATTTCTGACATAGAACCATCCATAAAATCCATCTGTCCCACTATGGAGAATGTTGCCAAAGGAAATGAAATCAGTATGTTGAAGTGACATCTGCACTCCTGTATTCATTGAAGCCAAGAAGTGAAAACCCAATTGTCCACCAACTATGAATGGATAAAGAAAATATGATACATTTGCATAATGTAATACTATTCAACCATAAAATGAATAAAATTCTATCATTGTGACAACACCAAAATAAGTAGAAATCATTTTATTAAGTGAAATAATAGTAAGTCAGGCACAGAAAGACAAATACCACATGATCTCACTCATGTGGAATCTTAAGAAGTTATCAAAGAAATTTACACTAGAATGATGGTTACTAGAGGCCAGAGACATGAGGGAAGGTTGACCAATGGGTATTAACTTACAGTTAGATAGGAGCAAGAAGCTCCCGGGTACTACTGCACAATATGGTGACTACAAATAACAGTTATATATTGTATGTTTCAAGAAACTGGAAAAAGGATTTTGAAAGCTTTCACCACAAAGAAATGATAAATGTTTGAGGTGATAAATATGTTTAACCTGATTTAAACATCATGTATCAAACATTACATGGAACTCTATTAATATATATATATTTTATGTTTTGTGGAACAGTTTAAAAGTGAATTTTAAAATAAAATGAAATCTGCCTTTATTGAGCAGCTAGTAGAAAAATGAATGACAGACCAAAAGATGCAAGGATACCACAGCAGATGCTATAGAGACAAGGAGAAAGGGAATGATGGTTAGACATAGTAAATAGGAGCCAGCACGTAGCAAGAATAGCAACATTTTTCAAAGAAAACTCAAAAGGAAATCTAGAATTAGCTAATATTCTAAAGTCCTTAGTTTTGTTGAAAGTTCAAAAATCCTTTTTATTTTTATTACAAACAAAAAGATCATTACAGACTCAAATATAATTTGATAGAGATACATATGCCTTGTTCTCCTTTGAAATTCAGACAATATAAATTGTCTATTGAGCTAATAGGACAGGTCTGCTGCAAGGTGATTTGTATTGGGGAACTAAGGATCTTCCTAGAGAACACACAAACTTGATCCAATAATGGACATAGTCTTTGGGAAGTAGGAGATTAGGTAACTTTACTGAGCATAGTATTGTCACTCAAATTTGTCTCCCTGGCCAAAGCTTATGCATTAATTCTTAAGGAAAGGTGCAAATACAGATACAAGAAACTATTACTGCTACTGTGGATATAAACATTGATGTCAAGCAGTGTCACTCTAGTGCCTGTGTAACACAGTATAACTCAAGAGTGGGCAAAAGAACCTTACATCACTTCCAACTGGAGCCATCCTACTAAATATTAAGACTATCAAGAGTAATCTGACCTGGTTCCTCCAAGAGTTTTTGGTGGTAGGAGAGACAGACACAGACTCCCATTCACATGGAAATTATGGAATTATGGATTGTAGATCAATGTATACATGTGGTGCTCTCACAGGATAGACAAATATTTAACCCAATTTGAAAGGGTCAGAAAATGGGAGAGAAATTTTTCCCACAAAAGCCAGATTGTCAGTCAACAAAAACAAAACATGATTATTATCCAGGAATTTATAGTAGTTGGATTCATTGATGACCAGAACCTAGGACTGAAGATTGTCCATAGAAAAAAATCAAATAGCTTTATAAAATTTTACATAGTGTGAGGAAATGTTTAAAGTAACATAATGTTAATCAAGAGTAATATATAAAATATTTTTTTAATTTTTGATATACAATAAAATATTAACTCATCTTAATTTTCACTGGTACATTTATAATTATACATAGTAGTGAAATTCATTGTTACTATTTATACATTTATAAATATAAGGATATAATTTTGGTCAGTTTCATTCCCTATTATCTCACCTTTCCTTCCCGTATTCCCTTCCCCTGCTCCCCTTCCTCTATTCTAGTCTCCCTTCTATTTTCATGAAATGCCTACCCCAACTTTATTCCTGTTCTTTCTCTTTAGCTTCCACATGAGAGAAAACACACAACCCTTGACTTTCTGAATTTGGCTTATTTCACTCACTATCATACCCTCAAGTTTCATCTATTTTTCTTTTGGCAGATGACATAATTTTATTCTTTATGGCAGAATAAAATTCCATTGTGTGTGTGTGTATGCCTATGTATACATATATTTATGCATATAGGTACACAGACACCACATTTTCTTTATCCATTCATCTACTGACAAACACCTAGCCTGGTTCCATAATTTGGCTATTATGAATTGTGCAGCTATAAATATGGGTATGCATGTATCACTATAGTGTGCTGGCTTTGTTTCTTGGAATACTGTTATAGCTGGGTCATATAGGTGGTTCCATTCCTTGTCGTTTGCGGAACCTCCATACTGATTTTCATAATAGTTGTACTAATTTACCATCCCACCAAGGGTGTGAAAGTGTTTTTCCCCTCACATCCCCTTCAGCATTTATTATTTGTAGTCATAACGGCCATTATCACTGGAGTGAAGTGAAATCTCAGTGTAGTTTTGATTAGTATTTCCTTATTTGCTAAAAATGTTGAACATTTTTTCATATATTTGTTGACTATTTGTTATTTCTTCTTTTTAAAAGTGTCTGTTTCAGTTTCACTGAAACATATTGATTGGGTTATTTGGAATTTTTTGGTGTAAAGGTTTTTTTTGTTCTTTGTATACTGTAGATATTAATCCTCTGTCAGAAGAATACCTAGTGAAGATTTTCTCCTATACTATAGGTTCTCTCTTTACACTCTGTTTCCTTTGCTGTATAGAAGTTTTATAATATGATACCATCCCATTTTTAATTCTTGGTATTCTTCCTGAGCTTTAGAAGTCCTACTGAGAAAGTCATTGCCTATGCCTATATGTTTAACTGTTGATCCTACATTTTCTTCTAGGAGTTGCATAGTTTCTGCTCTGATCCTCAGGTTGCTGATTCATTTTGGGTCAACCTTTGTGTAGGGTGAAAGATAAGGATTTCGTTTTATTCTTCTGCATATAGATAGTCAGTTTTACCATCACCATTTGTTTAAAAGACTGTGTTTTCCCCAGTGTATGTTTTGGGCACATTTGTCAGTGATCAAATGACTATCTATGAGGATTTGTCTCTGTGTCTTCTATTCTGTATCATTGATCTATGTGTCTGTTTTTATGCCAGTACCATGCAGTTTTTGTTACTATAGCTCTGTGGTGTAATTTGAAATCAGGTATCGTGAATGCCTCCAGCATTGCTCTTTTGGTTTACAATTGTTTTGGCTTGTCTAGGTCTTTTGTTCTACTAAATGAATTTTAGTACTATTTTTTCTAGTTCTGTGAAGAATGTCATTAGTATTTTGATGAGGAATACATTGAATCTGTATATTGCTTTCAGTAGTATGGCCAGTTCAACAATATTCATTCTGCCTATCCATGAACATGGGAGGTCTTTCCCATCTTCTTTGAAAAAGAAGTTTCTTTCTTTAATGTCCTATAGATTACATTATAGATGTCTTTTACCTCTTTGGTTGGATTTATTCCTAGGTTTGCTTTGTTTATTGTTTTTTGTCTATTATGAATGCGACTGTTTTCCTGATTTATTTTTCAACAAATTAATTATTGCTATATAAGAAAACCACTAATTTGATATCCTGCTGCTTTACTGGGTTTATTAGTCTAACAGTGTTCGGGTGGGGCTTCTTGAATCCTTATTCTGCAGATAATTATTAACACACACCTTCAACAATCCTGCAGGGATTTATTTAGCACCTACTAACTATGTTAAGTACAAGAAGAACAACGATAAATAAGATATGGTTCCCACCTTCAAGAGGAGAGCAGCCCTGTATCTAAGAAGTAATGATAGTTTCAAATTGACTGTTTTGAAAATGTAACTTGTACAGCATCTCTGAAGTTTTCTTGATAGTCCATTTATTAAGAACAGGGACTCTAGAGTAAAACAGACACAACTTAACCATTTTCTAACAACATGGGACCTTTAGCTATTTATTTAATTTCTTCACACTCCATGTTCTTCTATAAAATAAAGGAAAGATTAAGTAAAATAGTGTATGTAAAGCCTTACTGTGTTCCCTACTGTATAATAATCACTCATTTCTACTTTTGCTAGCTTTCATTCATATATTAATATGAATAGCAAATTCTAATACATGATATTAGAATTCATATAAATTATATCTAAATAGAATAATTACCATTATTCTCTTATTTTTAATAAACCTTATAATACAATTTAGATTCCTTTGACTGCCATTTGTGTTTGTTCTGAGACAGGTTCTACTATAATTAGAGGGAAAACAACCTCCATCTTCAACTGCCCTTCCCTTTTACTCCTCCATGAAGTTCATGCTAATCCATGAGCCAAGAAGGCCTACTTTCTCTCCTCAACCAGGATAGTTTTTTGTATGAAATAAGAGCCTTCCCATTTGTGTTTCTGTGTGAAATACTTATGAAATAAAGAGGAAACATCATAAATGATTGTTAAGGGGTGATTTAATTCAACAAATGTTGTTGGGTGAATTATATAACTTTTTGTAAGTATATTCAAATTAAATTCTAATTTAATAGTATGTATCAAAAGAAACTACAATTAGGGCAAGAATTAATGGACAGTATAATTTTAAAATTTTAATGGGGAGAATGATAAATAAGATATGTTCCCACCTTCAGGAGGAGAACAGACCTGTATCTAAGAAGTAATGATAGTTTCAAACTGACTGTTTTGAAAATGTAACTTGTACCAACATCTCTGAAGTATGCTTGATAGCCCAAAAGCATAAAGCATTAAAGTAATTATAAAAGGAAATTGAAATTTTAAATACAAAATATATACACTTCTTTATATGATTTTTAAATATTCCTTATAATTATGGGGAAAAGATAGTATATTTTATATTTTTTAAATCATAATATTGAGAAAATATCCACTAGCACTTCAGTGGTAAAATGAAGAGAGGGTATTAAATAACAACTGACAGAAAAAGAAATTCATTTTTAACAAACATAAAGAAAAATTCAGTGATTGGGGATATATGAATTAAAACAAAAAAACAATTTTTAGCCACTTAATTCATTGTAAACACAAAAAGAATAATATTTATTGATGATGAGAGCACTGTGATGGGACATTCCTAAATACTGCTGAACAGAGTCTTCATTGACATAGTCATTCCAGAAAGAAATCTGATAATCTATCAAAATATTATAAGTAGCTTATAAAAGTTTCTGCTACTTGGTGATATAATTCCATTTCTAAGACTTCTAGGGAAACAAGTGTGTTACCAGGATACATTATTTAGAAAAGAAAAAGAAAACCTACAAAGCTTCAAGGGCAAATCTATCACGGAATGCAGACTGTTTAACTTATGATGGGGTTATGTCCTGATAAACCCATCATAAGTCAAAAATATTTAATAGTTAATCTATTAAAAATTCCAATATTGGGGAATGTCTCATCACAGTGCTCTCACCATCACTAAGTGTTATACTTTTTGTGTTTACAATGAATTAAGTGGCTACAAAGATTGGTATTTTTTTGTTTCAATTCATAATATCCCTAATCACTGAATTTTTCTGTATATTTGTTAAAAATAATCATCTTCTTCTGTCAGTTGCTATTTAATACCCTCTCTTCATTTTACCACTGAAGTGTTAGTGGATGTTTTCTCAATATATATATAACCAGTGATATAACTATTTTCAACACTTATGAAAATATTTTAGCTTGAAAATGCATTTAATACACTTAACCTACTAACATCATAGCTTTGCAACACAGTACACTGTACAGTACTGCTTATTCAATCTTTTGTGATTGCATGGCTGACTGAAAGCTGTGGCTCAATACTGCTTCCCAGCATCAAAAGAGAGTATTCTCCTGCGTATCACAAGCCTGGGAAAAGATTAAAATTCAAATTATGGTTTCTACAGAGTCCATATCATTTTCAACACCATCATAAAGTTTAAAAAATTTAAGTCAAACTCTCAAAGTCAGGGACCATCTGTAAATAATTTGTAGCCTGTTAAATGTGAAGTTAAGATTTGTGAAAAGGAGTCAGTAGAGAAAGTGAAGTTTTTGTTATTGTTGTTGTCTTGGTTTGTTTTTATATATCCCTATATAAAAACACTCTAGTATTAAAATATTTATGCTTGCCTTGTCAGATAATAAATGATCACTTCCTAATTAACTGAATAGTTAATTCCTTCAAGGAAAAAAATCTAACTAGTTCACCATTTTCTATTGCTATAACAAAATAATTGAGACCAGGTAATTTATAAAGAATAGAAGTTACTTGCTTCATGGTAGTCTGAGAAGTCTTAAGAGCATGGGGCCAGCATCTGCTCAGCATCTGGAGAGGACCTTCTTGCTGTATCATAACATGGCAGAGGGCATCACAGGGTAAAACAGAGCAAGTGTGCTCACCCAGCTTCTTTTTCTCTTCTTATTAAGTTACTAATGCCATCATAGGAGCCCATTCAGAGACCTCATCTAATCCTAATTACCTCATCTCCAAATAACATTAACATATGAATTTGAGGATTAAGTTTCCAACACATGAACTTTTGGAAGAAACATGCAAACTAGCTTTCCTACCATGATAAAGACTAAAGTGAATATTTTTTTTATGCTGAGTGATTATTTATATGGCAGAAGCCTATAGGAATTTACTGTTCAATGATGCAGTATAAACTGGATGTTTTTTGATTTCTAAGCCCAAAGAAATGAATATGTACAACTCTCCCCCTTAGAAATACTCTGAAATACTTTGAAATAAAATACATAGAAGTGTTTATTACAGTAGTATTATTCACAACATCTGTGAATCTATTTTAACATTACCTTTTCCTAAAAGAAGACTCCATTTATTTTATAAACAATGTTTTCTAGATAACAACCCAATAGAATATTAGCATGTCTCAGATATTTGATTATTTCAGAAAATTAGAATGCACTTGCTATTAATACAAAAATGGAGAGTAAGTAGGAGGGACTCCCAAATATCATTCACCTCAGATACATAAAACTTTACATTTTCTTCTAGTCATTATCTTGTATGTAACTTAGAAGAATAATGCAGTTTAGCAGAAGCATTGTAATCTCAATAAAAGCATTTCCACTGGAAGCAATTATTATTCTGTGTATACTTGCTTCAACTTATTAAATTTAGGTCCTTCATTCCAAGTATGAATTGTACCACAAATTGTAAGTATTTTCTGTTCCTTATTAAATAGTGTCAGCAAATTTGTAAGATAAATGCCAAACAGGTGTCATCTTCTGACAGATGAGCAAATAAACTGTCTTGCAGACTCAGGGGCTAAGCTGACAGTATTGCTGTTTTGGAATGCAAGCACAGAAAGGGTTGTGACCTTGAACTACTTTTACTTTTGTGAGCTGTGAAGAGGAAGAAAAGGTGGGGGTTAGAAAGAACCAGTAGGACATCAAAATAACCAGTGAATGCTATTAAAGTCAGAGAAGACAAAAGATAAATAAACTGCCCCTTATTCCTCACCAAAATGATCAGTTAATAGTAGAGTAGAATTTAAAAGCAGAGTTGGTTGTGGGTTTTTTTTTTTTAATCATTGCCTGGGAATATGATATAGTTATTTAAAATATTTTATTATTTATATATAAATATTCTACTATATAATTGTTTATTTATATATATGTGCATATATATAAATAATATGGATTTCACAATTCAAAGAATTTTAACACAATAAAATATACTTAGAATGGTGCTTAAACACACACACACACACAATTTCTTTCATGATTCAGAAAACCCATAACAATCTTTCAGAGTCTGGAGTTCATCATTATAAACATCAGTCAAAATTATATTATGAATATGTTAAAGTGCTAAAGAGCTCATTCATCAAGAGCTGATAGGGCTGGAGGTGTAGTTCAGTGATAGAGAGCCTGCTTAGCATGTGCAAAGCCCTGGATTCAATCCCCAATACCAAAATAAATAAATAAATTTGAGATAATAGAGCCCAGACAAATGCAGTTTTGATACTTGTAGACCAAAATAATGGTTCTTTCCTTTTTAAAGAAGGCAAAAGGCAATGATATCTGTCGTATCAATATATCAGTAAAATAAAGCCATTGATTAAACAGTCCTACTTCACAAAGCAAGTACTTGGTTGCTACATTTGAGAATCTAGGAATGTATGTATGCAAGATATATTATTATATTGCACTTTAGAAGTTTAATTTTAAGTTAATCAGCCTCAAATGAGTATCCAACTTAAGAGCTATACTTTATAAGCCCTAAACATGTACTTTGATTACCAGTATTTAAAGCATTAAGGGGAGGCAAACTAAATTGAGGAACTGAGTTAATTTTGATTATAGTATATGCTTACCTACTCTATAGATATATGGAGATGTGTGTGTATATACATACATACACACACACACACACACACACACACACACATGAATGATGTTCTCAGATGTTCAGGGGTTTGAATATGACTTTAGCCATAAGAATGCTTGTTTGCTTTCTCTTGATTCACACAGAGCAGATGGATGCTTGACTGCCTGCTAATCCACAGCTGGAATGGTTTCAGCAGTTTCCACGTTGCCGGGTTAGAGTGGCTTTTCTAGTGGACTGAGAGGGCAGCAAAAGAGGGATATCATTATTCATCAGTATCCCAGTGGGAGCGCTGCCAGCAGAGATTAATTTTTTCTGTTATGCTTGTAAAACAAGCTCAGGTGGAGTCTCTAATCCTCAGGGCACGGGTGGCAGATCAAGGAAGATGCTACAAAGCTAGTTAATTTTCTGATTCTGGGGGAAACAGAAGCTCTGTTAGATGTATAAATACATGATTGCAAATTTAAGTAGCTCAAATCCAAATGGGATCTTCCCAGACATCTGGCATTGAAAATCTCTATTTTTCTTTGTTATCTTTAAATAAAACTTATTAAAAGTTTGCCCTGAAGCCAAAATATTGATAACTCTGCAAATTAGGAAGTAACTGATTTTATGACTTAATAACTTAAAACATTTAATTTTTACAAACATGAACTAAGTCTAAACTTTCTGCCTAAATAGACTCTCAGTTAGAGACCCAAAGTATTCATTTAGGTATATTATTAGAAAAACAAGCCTTAGCTATCTGTTAGAAGTTTTTTGGTTTTGTTTGTTTGCTTTGTTTTTAAATGTTTATCCAGTCTTTTTTCAGTGTTTTTATTCTTTCAAGTTATGATTTTTCACATGGCACCTTTTACCCTTATCTTAATTATGTGATTTGTCAGTATGTTAGTATTTTTTTTCTTTTTTGAGCAATGAACATGGGTTTCCAGATAAATTTTGGTGACTTTTTTAACAAACAGAATTAAGATTGTTTATCTTGAAAACTGTTTTTGTTAGGTTCTGCCATTACAACAAAATACTAATTTCTTCCAGTCCCTATGGCACATTCTTTTGAATAATTTAAGAACAAAATGTTATCCATTAATGGCAGGTGTTGTGTTGTTATTGTTCTGAACTTTAGCTTTTGTTTTCAAAAAACAACAAGTTATTTGAAGCCAAGTCAAATGAGTAAAGTTGTTTATTAATTCGGGTCTGTAATTTTTTATTGTTTCTGAACTTTGTTATAACTACAAGGTAACGTGTAGTTCCTAATGTCATTCTGACTAAATGCCAAGAGAGGAGTTGCTTTGAGTAGTGAAAGCCCCATTGAAATGTATTTATAACCTGCCAAGGTGTTTATTTTGAATGACATAGTGTTCTCGTATGTTTATTTAAAATCAGTCTCACCCATGACTCTAGTCATACCTTAGATAATGAAATAAATCTTTCTTTTGGCTAAGGATTTTTGTTAATTCTGAGTTCAAATCTTGAAGAAAGAAGATATTTTTAAGGCACAAAGCAAAGTTCAGAGATTAACACTTCATACAAGGTATTCCTACAAAAATGCAAGATTCGTGAATGTCAGGAAGGCCTTTTAGTCATAAGGAAATAACCAGAGGACATAATATGGAATGGATGTTAACAAGTGTCAAAGTGGCTAGAGAAATAACTGAAGCATTATGAAAAAGCCTCGGACAGTTTGTTAAATCATTTTTGAGATAATAATGATTGCTGATAAATGTAAGCAATCAATAATTTTTCTAGTCTATACCAATTGAATAAGCCAGTTCTTGTCAGCTATCCATCCCTTTCAGGAGAAATCTGATATCTTTAAGTTCTATACCCAGCCTAAAGAAGGAACAACACCCACAAATCTAGTCTTCATTTTACACATGTCCACAATAACTTCTTCAAAGTTGTCTTCTTCAGATCTGGCTTACAAATTATGTGACTGGCTTACAAAAACTCATAGTGACATTTGACTTTCTATCTTAATGAGCATTATCTCAAGAGAACAGAAATAATTTATTGAATTATTCTTTATTTTAAGCAAAATAGTCTCAAATCCAAATGTACAATTGGAAGATTTATCAGAAATTTCATGGATATTTACAATTTTCTTCCCAATCAAAGCAGACATTATGATAGTTTATATGTATACTCACACATATTAGTTTCTTCTGAGAACTTAGATTTTTCCATTTAAAATAAATTAGAAGTTTTTTGAAAATATTTAAACAGATTTTAGAAAAGATGCTTTCTAGTCATTGATTTAAAAAAATCTAATATATTTGGGAAAATAATTTTGGTCTTCATTTCTATAATTGACCAACCCATGCTTAGAAGGTTACACATAGGAAAATGCCCTGAGCTGTTTTCCAATACCAGTAGGAGCCAGCCATTTGACATAGCTGGCCTTGTTGTACTGGGTACAATAACTCATGTCTCTGATCTTTTGTACTCTCAACTTATGAGATGTCTTTGTTGGTTAGATATCGAGGAAGAGAATTTGTGTTTCAACAATCTTACTGTACTGCTACAAGTTTTCTTATGATTTAGAATTTACCAACATTGGCAGACTATCCTAAGAAATAACCATTTATAAAACTAAAACTTATATTTGTGTTAAGAAAAAAAATACAAAGTAGAATTCTGAGGTATATTGAATGTACTCACCATATATTCAAATACGCAAATTTATATACTCCTTTATAAATTGAAATTCAGAATTTTACCAATGATGTCATGTTCTCTCTTGGAAAGCTGTATTAACAGTTTTAGAAGATTTAACTTAATAAATATATAGAGATATGTAGAATTACTTTTTTGTGAATTTGGGAGCTTTTTAATAGCCATAATAGCTTTTTATTATGGTACATAATTTATATCAAAATCTTAAACAAATTAATTGGCATCTTTGTTATATCATTGTACTAAATAAGATTAAAATAGTCAAAGAAGAGTTGATACTAGGGAACTGAAAATGCTGGTTTTTGGAAAAAATCACTTGAATTGAATTTACTGAGTCTGATATTTTATAATAAATGCAAAGGAGGAAGAAGAAGAGGTTTTGGAATATTTTGTTAGAAAATGAAGCTAAAACCTATGAGGATAAAATTCAATTGTTTTTATATTCATCAAAACTTGGACTTTAATCTCAACAATTTGCTAAGAACAAAAGCTAAAGCTTTTTCAGGGGATAAAAATTTTCTAACATAATTATATGTATGAAGGTTACTTTGGGTTAAATTTTACTATACAATTACATAGAAATTTTTTTTTCAACAGTATACTTCAGTACATCACTAGTTGTCCCAATAACTTCCCTTAATATTTTGATAGTCAAATCCTTTGCTTTTGAGCATTTATAGTATCATTGGCCTTGTATAATTTTCTCTGCGTTTCTACATTAAACCAGAATATAGACCATGTTTCCCAAAGATTTTGTTTTGTTTTTTAGAGGACTATTGAGTATTTTCTCCTATTTTGCTTATAAAGACAATAAGGTATGCTTGAAAGTGCCAGAATTATACTGACAACCAGCATCTTTCATCAATAACCTCTATCAAATTCTTGCACAAGCAATCCAAGCATTGTTGGCTTAGCAGGCCAGCATCCCTTTTCCCATCTAGCCCCCACTCAGAGAGCAAGCTTTATTCCAGTTGTGGCATTCCAGAAATACTGGGGCTAATCATGCCCATCCTGGCTCTTTTACATTCCAGGAAAGACCAGCTAAGAAAACTAGCACCTACTGTCCTTGCCCAGAATTCTCTCACTGAGCAGTGGTATCATTCTTAAAGAAGTGGCTACTGACCTCACTCCCAGCTACTTTTTGCAGCCCAAGGGGAGAGGCAGTCCTTAAGAAGAAAGAACTCCACTTAATTTCACTGGCTAAGTGAATCGAATTTATTTGGAATAAAGTGTGAGGAAGTTACACCTAAGAATGTCTCATAACAAACATAAATTTATATTTGCTTTCTTCTCTCAGCTTCTATAAAAGTATAGACAATAATAATTACATCGTGGGTTGTTTTTTTTTTTAGTTTGTAACATATACACATATATAACAATGATAGCAATATGGAGGAGGAAAGGAAATGGGTATAGGAATAATGTTTCTATATCTCACTGAAATTAAGTTAGTGTAAATATGGAATTGATTTGGTAAGTTAATGTGCATGTTTTAGCCCTAGAATAATGGGTTCAAAAAAATCAAAACACAGAAAAGGAATAAAATAAATTTAAAAAATTAAACTTCCCACTAGAAAGTATTCATTTAATGTAAAAGATAGCAGTAAAGAAGGAGAGGAACAAAAAACTTGAGATATGAAACCAAAGAAAGACAATAATGTAATCTAACCATATCAATAATAACATTGTGAATGATTTAATAGAATCAAAAGGCAGAGATCATCAAACTGAAATAACTGTGTGCCATCTACAGGAAATATATTTTATGTTCAGAGTTACAGTTAAGTTAAAAGTGAAAGTATGGGGAAAGCCATGCAAATAGCAATGATGAAAGGGCTGGGCTACACTAAGCTAATGTCGATGGCTATACCAATATCAGACAAAAAGACCAAAAAAATGATTTTTAATTTTAATAGAGACAATGAAAATGTTTTAAAGAATTAACTGATCAAACCCATCAGGACAACCTGACAAAAAAATATAAAAAATCCACAGCTAACATCATGCTAAATGGTAAGAGACTGGAAAATTTCCCTCTAAGATCAAGAACAAGACAGGGTGTTCTTTCTCATCTTTTTTTTTTTTTTTTCCTGTATTATACTGGAGACTGTACTAGAAATGCCAAAGAAGAAAATAAATATTAATTAAAGACATGCAAACTAGCAAGGAAAAAGTAAACTATTTTCATTTGCAAATGAGATATAGAAAAGATCCTAAGGAAAATACTAAAATATATTAGAACTGAAGAAAAAGTTTAGCAAAGTTTAGGATGATATAAGATCAACATACAAAAATCAATTGTACTGCCATACACTAGTAATGAACAGTTTTATGTAAAATTAAGAAAACAATTATACTTAAAATTGTGTCAAAAGAATAAAATATGAATAAATTTAACCAAAGAAGTACTAGATTTGCACAATGAAAACTATAGAACATTGTTGAAATAAATTAAATAAATATTCTACCTCCATGGATTGGAAGACAGTGCTGTTAAGATATAATTCTCCCGCATTCACATTCATATATAACATAATTCTTATCATAATAGAATTTGTGCAGAAATTGAGAAGCTGCTATTAAAATTTATATTATAAAACAAATCAGCTAAAATATCTTGAAAATTTGTAGTACTCACATTGCTTGATTTCAAAGCTTAAATTAGAATGGCAGTGGCATAAAATAGACATATTTATCAATGAAATAGAGAGTCCAAAATAAACATAGTTATAGTCAATTAGTTTTAAAGAGTAACACAACAATAAAATGGAGAAAGAATAATCTTTTCAGCAAATGCTGCCAAGATAACTGGATATATGCATGCAAAAGAATAAAATTAGACTTTTTCCTCATGTCATGCATAAAAATTAACTATATCTAGATCTAAATGTAAAAGCTGAAAACTATAATACTCTTAGAAATATTTTTAGAAGGATGGTATGAATTGTTATCACTTTGAGTCAAGCAGCAGCATCTTAGTTACAACACCAAAAGCACAAAAAAATGAAATTTTAAAAATAGATAAATTGGACTTCATAAAAATTAAAAGCTCTTCTGCTGCAAGTGATATTTTCAAGAAAGTGAAAAGATAACCTCTGGAATGGAAGAAGTGTTTATACATCATATATCAAATTTAAAAAAAAACTTGTATCCAGAATGCCTTTTTAAAAAGCCTTTTATATATAATAATGAGACAAACAACTCAATTAAAACATGTGCAAAGGATCTGAATAAATAATGTTGGTCAAAAAATATGTACAGTAGCCAATTAGTGCATAGAAAAGGTATTCACCATCAGTAATCGTTAGGGAAAATATAATCAAAACCACAGTGAGGGGCTGGGGTTGTGGCTCAGTGATAGAGTGCTTGCCTAGCATGTATAAAGCATTGGGCTCAATTCTCAGCACCACAAAAAATAAATAAATAAAGGTATTGTGTTCAACTACAACTAAAAAATAAATATTTTTTAAATTAGCACTGCTTACCACACACACACACACACACAGTTGCCACTTTATATCCACTATAATGATTAAAATTAAAAAGTCAAACAATGGTAAGTGTTGGTGAGAATTTGGAGAAATTAGAACCCTCATGCACTTTGGAAAATATTTTGGCTGCTCCTCAAAATGTTAAGCAAAGATACCATATGACACATCAGTTTTACTCCTAGGGATGTACTCAAAGGGATTGAAACATGTTCAAACCAAAACTTCTACACAAGTGTTCATAGCATATTTACTCATAGTAGTCCAAAAGTGGAAACATCCCAAATGCACATCAACTGAATAATAGATAGATGAAATAAAATAGATCCCTAAGATGATATATTTTGGTACTTACAAGCTAGCTTTAGTATTCCACTGGATCTCCCCCTCTTATCTCCTGCATGGTTTGAATTTTCTGAGTAGTTCCTCCTCATAAATTTTAAATAACTTTTATAACAACAAAAACCAAAAACAGTTCTTGCTTCAAATCTGAGAAGAAACCTTTTTATTAATATTAGCATCTTCTTTAAATTGCTATCTTATTTCCTTTCCCCCATTCCTTGCCAAAGTTTAGGGGAAAAAAATGAGATCTCAACTTGTTTCCATTTCTTTTCCATTAATTAATTCTTATCTTCCTGTATTCTGACTTACTATTGTACCATTGTCCAAAATGTTCAGAGATCCACAGTGTCCTTAGTAGTGCTTTAGTCTTTTCTATTGGTTCATTCATAATAGTTTTAAATATCATCTTTAAATAGAAAAATTATATTGCAAAGTCACCAGTGTTGGTCTCTCTTGTTAACTATCATTCCATACTTCTGCTTGGTCAGTAGGCATTCCCACTTCATCCCTCTGTGACCCAAACTCACACTGTTAAATCTTCTGTTTCGTTATGTCCAGAAGACTGAAGATTCTTGGCTTTGTTTTGTCTGTCAGTTGTATCTCAGTCCTTCATATGTTCAAAGTGAATTCCCTGAAGTAATCTTTGACTCCTCCTTGCCTCCTCCCCAATTTCACATATTAAACCAGTTACCAATTCCATTCACTCCTTCCTTTCTATTTTTTTCCCTTAAGTTTCTCCCTTTATATATACATATATATTTTTTCACTCTTCAGCTCCTGTCTGTGTTCTCATCATCTCATTCCCAAACAATTGTTAAAGAGGAGATCTTCCAACTTTAGCTTCTTTTATTCACCTCACTCATTCCTGCCAGTCAGTATGTTTCAAAGCATCATTTCTCCCCTCTACAATTTAAAATTATGTACATAATAAACCACTGTTTCCTTAGCCTGGCTGTCAAGGTATTCTAGTCTAATTTTTTTTTTTAACCTATACCTTCAACTGGACTCCTACAAATTGCTTCCCTGATTAACTTTTACCTTTAAAAATGCTGTGTTGTACACTCAGCTTCATTCTTTTGCTTATGATTCACATCTGGAATATGTGTCTGACATTCATCCATCCATCTTGGCTCAGCTCCATTTCAAAATATTTCTTAATTCAGCCTCAATGGATATTTCTAAATTTTTAACAGTTTATATATCATTTATTTTGCAATTACTCTTGTATTTTATTGTGCTTTTTATACTGGCCTATGTTGATGTTTTACTTTTAGATTTATTTAATTTTTTGTACATGCATTTTCTAACTCCTAGAACAAAAATATTCAATAAATATTAAATAGAGCACAAGTGTTTTACTAGAATGTTTTAATCCTTTCCTCTTTGGGTTTAATTTTTGTTTTAGGGGGTTTGTTTGTTTATAGGCTAGGAGAATATATTAAACATAGAAATGCAGATTCTAAAGTTACTTCCAATAAATATGTGAAATTTTAAAATCAGAAGAAAGATGATAGGGAAAAGTTTATTTCTCTTTTTAAAGGTAGATTGTAGAATGTGACTTTTGACCTTATACAATTATTATATATTGTGGTTAATCTCAGTATCCCCTTTTAGTATTCAGACCTAATAGTCTCAAGATTTTTACTTCTTGAAAGGAAAATATCTAAACATTGTTAAGCTATAAGGCATTTTTATTATATCCTTGAAAACTGAGGAATTTTTTTCAAGTTTCATCAAAGAGCAATTTTTTAAGGACTTAGCTATAAATCCTGGGAAATAGAAGTTCTTGATGGAATTCTTACCACTGAAATTATTTTAAGTACAACAGTCCTGCTGGTACCGACTATTATAAGATCCCTTAAAATCCAGCTGTCAACCAGGTGGTCCTTCTTACAATGGAAAGAATAATGTATTATTTCTTGTTCATATTTACTTTTGGCAATTGATTCTGTGCTTTCCCTAAACTGGTTGAAAGCCAAACATATGTCCATAAGTTTAAGACATTGATACAAATCAGATACATGTATTCATATAAGTCCTAAATGGAACACACATAGGTCTTAGGGGAAATTATAATAATATTCAACAAAATTTATATTTTGCCATCTTTATATAATGAAGTTATTTTGACACTTTATTATAGTGAAATAAATTAAGTGCACATTATAAAAATAATGTTAGTGATTAATTAAGTAAATCTTCATTTTTCACTTTGTAATAAATATTTTTTAATATAGGGCTCTTTTATGTTTGTCTTTAAAGTAGTAAGTTTATTTCTAGTATACATTAAACTGAATTTTATGAGTGTAAATGCCATGTAAAGTCTAGTTTATAAGTGTTAAGTTTATAAGTTGGTTCATATGATAGTGTATGATTTAGTTAATTTGAATAGATTATTCTAATAAAAGTACAAGTTGTAAATATTGAAACAACATCAGTTACATATAATTAGATGATATGTAGAAAAAAGTTATAATACCATTTTTAATAGATTGAATAAAAGGCAATATGAAATAATATATCTGAACCTGATAAATTCCAGATTCTTTTTAAAATGTTATTATGAAATGCCTAATACCCCATCAATTTAATACTTCAGAAAGTAAAGAAATTAAATGGGGTTCCTATCAGGGAAATTTACTGAAATGCTTTTTCTAAAGCTTCAGTAGCCAAAAGACAGCACTGGAATGTGAGAAACTAATTTTGGTTTGTTTTAACGCCTCAGAATGTTACAAATTAATCAAGTGCTACTTAAAGTCTAGAACTCATTAACTTTATAAGTTTTACTTTTCCCATGACAGAGATTAAGTTATAGCATAAAGCTTCTTTAGTCTCTCAAATTGATCAGGCTGCCATCCCCACTGTACAAGTGCCCTCTTGTCTGCTATTTAGTGAGTTCAATGTAGGCAGTGATGTGTGCAATGACAAAAGTATCAGTTAACTGTTACGTAACATTTGCAGGAGACCAAGTATGAATTCACCCTAGCCTTGTCTTTCCTCTCTAAGAAATTTGTTTAGGTAAAGGTGACTCTTACAGTTAGTGCTCCTGAAAAAACTGTGTGTGTATAGACACACACACACTCAAACAACATTCATTTGTTCATACACTTTTTCAGTAAAGAAAAAGCTTAATTAAGTAAATTATAAGTATTTACTCATCAGTTTCTTATTTTAACAAATCTAAAAGGTAAAGTACAGTCAATGTATTTAAGGGCCACAAGTCCTTGTAAGATTTACATATCAAATAAAACTACAGGAGCCCTAACTAAACCCAGGGGCCAACTAATGTCTGAAAGACCTAACTCAGCAGAGTAGATTTGCAGGTTGTTCTTAGAACAAACAAGTAAGTTTTGTGAGATGATGTGAATTAAATATTGTGTAGGAATGTGTATCTCCAGTAAACTAAAAATCAGTGTAAAACACAAACAAAATGTAGTAGCATACATACACATTTTTTTATTTACTACTTTATATGAGTAGCTGAGTTTATAGCATTTGTAGAACAGATTGAGGTTTGTAATGAAAAGGGAAACAAAATGAAAAGTATTGAGTGAACAGCAGGGACCATTTGATGTGATTATGAAAGATGTTTCTTTATTCTGCTTTTTTCTTTTGTAATCTAAAAACAGTAGCAGGGGGTTACAAGCAGAGTTCATCATAGGTTGTCAATCACTGTCATTTAGCATTTGCAGAGGAAGATGTCTTTATTCAAGGACAGCTGGGCAAATCAGAGACACAGATTTGCAGTTCATAGTCTATCCAGCCTACACTAAATAAACAAGGACAGGGGAGACAAACCAGCCTCTCACATAAAAATATAATGGAGTCCACTGACCTTGTTGCCCTCCATTCAGCTTCAATCCCAGTTGCATAAAAGCTTCACTACCCACTTTCAATTTCCTTTAATTACCTACATGATGTAGATAAGAAAATGAACCTCACTTACAGTTAGTGATCACACACAGGAAATTAACTAGACAAGTTGTTTAAAATTAGAGGAGTAATTTGGAGGTAAATAGTGTGTCCTACTGAGGAAGAAATGGCTAGAAAGGGTTTTTGTTTGCCTGTTTGTTTTTAACTAAGAATTTTGATTATTTTGCTAGATTGCTTTGCTGATCCTGAGATTGCTACTTTTCTAGTCAATCAAGTTTAAAAAAAAAAATCTCCTTTGTAAAGTATTCTAAAACATCCAGGATAAAATACTTGAGGGACACAAGAGCTAACTAAAGTGGTGAAGCAAGCCATGTCACATACTAAAGAGCTTAGAAAAATTGTGAAATGGAATTCCAGGAATAAGTGACCATGGTTCTCACTGGAGGGTCTGGCAGAGCAATTGAGGATTAAGTAGCAGTTGTCTTCAGTCATTCTTCATTTTAAATCTGCTTCTGGACTCCATAATAAAGCACTACCACCAGTAACAACAACAAAAGCCAACTAATAATATTTCTATTGCTAGATTTAAAAGCAATAATATTATTGTTCATTCTTATGGTTCATAGGCATTTGATTTTTAATTAGAAAACAATATAGGGTTTAAAAGTAATGTAACTTTTCCTTCAGAAAAGGTGCACCAAATGTATAGTATAAATGATTCTTTCATTTCCCCTTTCAACAGTATTTTGAGTTAGTTCCACTTAGGTGCACTGAAAAGAGCATGTTTCCTTATCACACCCATTGTTGTACTTTTTTGAACATTTAAATAATATGGATGGCATTAGAGCAGATTATGCTAAGTGAAGCTAGCCAAGCCCTAAAAAACAAATGCCAAATGTCTTCTTTGATATAAGGAGAGTAACTAAGAACAGACTAGGGAAGAAGAGCACAAGAAGAAGACCAGCATTAAACAAGGATGAGAGGTGGGAGGGAAAGGAAGAGAGAAGGGAAATTGCATGGAAATGGAAGGAGACCCTCAGGGTTATACAAAATTACATACAAGAGGAAGTGAGGGGAAAGGGAAAAATAATACAAGGGGGAGGAATGAATTACAGTAGAGGGGGTAGAGAGAGAAGAGGGGAGGGGAGGGGAGGGGGGATAGTAGAGGATAGGAAAGGCAGCAGAATACAACAGACACGAGTATGTCAATAGGTAAATCAATGGAAGTGTAACTGATGTGATTCTGCAATCTGTATACGGGGTAAAAATGGGAGTTCATAACCCACTTGAATCAAAGTGTGAAATATGATATATCAAGAACTATGTAATGTTTTGAACAACCAACAATAAAAAAATAAATAAATAAATAATATGGATTTAAAAGAAACCTAATTGGAGATTGTAGACGACAACCCACAATATCACATCTGTAGTTCAAGAGGATACAATTCCTGAATAATTTATCTTTAATTTTACTGTCTTTTGTATTATAAGCATATTTTCTTTCAAAAAAACAATATTTTCAATGACACAATTACATAAAAATTGTATGATTGCTTAAGTAAAATGAATATACAATTACTTGTAAAGCATAAGAATGAATACTTATATTCTAACATTTTAAGAAGTTGAACATTGTAAGATACATGATATTTCTAAAAGATGGCAAATGAATTTTATTTCAGATAATAAAGTATACTTATGTAATCATAAAGATTTACAAGTGAAAACTATAGAACAAAACTCAAATAATTGAATCTTAAAACTTAGTCAATGTCCTATTTGATATCAGATGTATTATATTTTACTATTATAATGCCTGACATATGCAGAAAGTCTTTCCATGTTCAAATGTTTTATAAACACAATTACATTGAATCCTCATACCATACCCCAATTTAAGACAAGGAATTTGGGATTTGAGTAGGTACAGTTACCCTCATAAGGTCACATAGCTTGTAAAAGGCAGAACTGTAGATCCACATTGAACTATTGTATCAGTTCTGAAGTACAGTTTCTTCAAGGAGATGAATAACTTATTACACATTCTTTGGATACCCTTTAATTTAAACACTGGAAGCAGGAAAAAAAAAGAATACTCAAATGAGGTAAAAGTTCTTGATGAAACCTGTTTATTATGGACAACTTTTAACTATAGAAACAAATTAAATTGATAGTTTATAAACATTTATAAATCAAATGTCAACTCCTTGGATTTAAAAACTGTTGCCTTTGTCACATTTAATAATGGAAAAGAATTTCCTTCCCAAAAGCATATATTTAATAATAAAATCAGTGTAGGCCCTTTCCGATTGTTTTATTATCAAGTATATGTGAAGACATAACTTGCATTTGAAAAGTAATAATTGTGAGCCTTCTTAAGAATATTTCTCATAATTACTCCCCTTATCCACTGAAATTCGCACCTTAATCTCTTCCCTCTGCCACCTTTATTTTTTTTAAATTAATTTTACAGTCTTTCAGTTCATTCATAACCTCTTCAGAGATTCCTTCCCAATCGTCATGTGCATCTCTCCCTATCCCATGTGTCCAGTTATCACTTTATGTTTGTTTATAGTCAATTTTGATTAAGGTTTGGTTTCCCCACTAAACTTCAGAACTTCATCTGTTTTTGTTCAGCATTGGATACACCCATCAATAATATATTCAATAAATAAAAATATTATAATAAATAAATAAAATATTATAATAAATAATATAATATAATAATAAATTGTAAAATAAATAAATTACCCAGCATAATAAGACCTACCCATTGTAGCTGTTAAAGTACTTTTAATTTTTTAACTGTATTTTTTTACAAAGAAATTAAGGAACTTTTACTTTAGAAAGATTACATTATTCAATGTTTAAGAGGAATCACTGAATTAAATTTTGTTTAGTAATTTTTTTTTAATCTTTGGGTAACCTACAGTAAAGGTCTGGAGGCCCCTTATTAAACTGAAATGAGTCTACTGCAGAGCATTTTTTCCAACCTGAAATGTACTCAGCTGTTAGCAGACTCATCTAATACTGATACTGCTAACAGTAAGCAAATTTCCAATCCTAGTAAAGAAGGGGATTAAAGCAATAAATCGGATAATTGAAGAAGAGTTGACATGGTTTAGAAAGCAGTGGAGTCACATCTAACATGGAACTGGGATTCAAAGGAGGGAACTAAAACAAAAAGCATCTATGATCATCAGAGTTACCTGAATAACCCCACAGGTACAATAAGCATGATTATGTGTAGTCCCTGTTCAACTCCCAGTGAGTTCAAAGCCACTAGTTTTTCCTCTAACATTGGAGCAGATTATTGTTTCTTTAGCACCAGATGAAAGTTTAGCACCAGATGAAGTAACTAACATGTATTTACAGGTCATGATATATTAGAAATGTGCGTCTTTGAATACTAGAATCACATTCACTTTAGAAAGAGGTTCACACTTACATGAGTTATGAAAACTAAAGGCTCATATGAGATACCTACCTACCTACCTATTGGTCTGTCTCTTTCTTTTTCTCTGACCTTTCCCAACCTCCATCTTCTGCTCTCGCTCTCTCTCTCTCTCTCTCTCTCTCTGGAAAGGGTTAAATAGTGTATATAATTAAATCTGAACAAGATTGTACCGAGAGAAGTACATTACTATATGTATATGACAGTGTTTTCGAATTTCTACTTTACAAAATTTTAATTGAACTTTTCATATAATTTGTAAAACTCATCCTGTTTGGGACCTGAAGAGTCATTTGAAGTGTAAATACATTTTAAAAATGGTTTAAAGCTGATTTCTTCTTCCTTCACAACCTCCACCCAACTGTCTTAATTTTGCCCTCTTTAAATATATTTTGCATGTTTAACAGAAAGCTCCTGCTCACTGAGCGTTCCCAACTCTCTACTATTAATAGCATCATCATTTTCTTCATCCCTAAAGCTTAAACACTAGACTGTCCTGAACTGTTTTTATGGATCTGTGCACACTGTTTTCTTTCCTGGAATGCAGAGAATCTCTCTCACTCTCTTTTCTTCTACAAATTATTCTAAACCTAGAACAAACACTGGCTCTTCTTGGAAACTTTCCAGCACATCCACTTTTCTTCAGTGTTCTTTTTTGACTAATGATATTTTATTCTACACTTAAAATGCTTATTCACCTATATAAATTGTTTTTCACAATATGATTTTAATTTCCTTGAAGGAATAGATCATGTTTTAGATTTCTGAGCCATTTTCTTCCCTTTCTGCTCTTCAGATTTTCTTAAACCAATTGGCAAGGCTGGGATGATAAGTGGACTTGCTGATAGGCATTTGGACAGAAGCTAGACATGAGATTGAAATGGGTCAGTCACTAGGTAAAAATTCTTCAGTCCTGAATTCACCAAAAAATCCAAAAATAAGAGCACTATCATATATAGTTAGTACCTCTTTTTGGCAGATGTCTTCAAAAAAATAAAAAGAGGTGAAATGACATGCAAAAGAGAAAACCAAGATGACGTATAGGGGAAAATATAAGTGCTAAGGTATAAGTGTACACTTCTTACATTAAAAGTCAAAAGTAATACTATAGAACAGCCATCACATTTTTGACTATTGTATTTAAATTTTAAAAGAGACTTAATTAACAAATACATATCTAGTGGAGTTCAATAGAATGTTTCAAATAATATTCAAGATATGTTTTTAGCATACTATATTTAATGAATAGAAACTTTTTGTAGTCATTTTTCAGCATCTTGAATTTAATGTTTTCCTTTCTGCTGTGAGGAAGTTATCGTAGAACACTCTTCACTTTCCCCATCAAGTTTCTATCTGCTCATCCTGTGTTTCTTAGCTTAACTGTCTTTTTCTTCAGGAACCTCTCAACCTTCCTACTAAATTGGTCAAATTCCTTTGCTGACCTCTTTTTTATTTCTATATCTCATCTTCATAGCACTTGTCACAATATCAAATTTGCGTTTATATGTATGATTCCTTCCTCATTAATTATCAAGGAAGATTTATGTAGAGTTGGTTTTAAAACTACCTTAACTGTTTGGTAGAATTTACTAGGGAATCCATCAGGGCATGAAACTTTCCTTGTGAGAAGATTTTTAATGACAAATTCAATTTATTTAATACATAGTCTGTTTCTTATTGGGTGAATTTTGGTAGTTCATGTCTTTCAAAAAATTTGTACATGTATCTATTTTTACATTTATAGGCATAAAGCTATTCATATTATTTTCTTATTATCCTTTTAGAATCTATAAAATGTGTAGTTATGTGTCCCCACAACTTAAGCCTAATATTGGTATATATCTTCTCTCTCTTTATTATGATCTGTCTACTTTTTTAAAATTTTCTTTCTTCTGCTTATTTGGGTTTAATTTGTTCTTCTTTCTCTAGTTTCTTAAAATAGGAATTAAGGTCATTATCTTAAGACATTTCTTCACTTAAACATAGACATTTAGTTTTGTAAATTCCAAGTGATAGTCCAAAAAATCTAATTGTGCATTTATTTGTATTCATTTCAAAATATTTTCTAATTTCCTTTCTTATTTCTTCCTTGATTCCTGGATTATTTGGAAGTGTGTTCTTTAGATTTCTTCTTGTGCCTGTACCAATGTTTCCTCATGTTATTTGAAGCCTAAATGTTTTCAATTACTATGTCATGCTGACTGATTTCTTTCTTTATAAAATGACCATCTTCATCCTAGATAATATTCTTTGCTCTGAAACTTACTGTGTCTGAAATAAATATAGCTACTTCTCCTTTCATTTGACATGTATTAGCATAGTGTATCTTATTCTGTCCTTTTACTTTAACATACTTGTCCACATATGTATATGATATTTATGTGTATGTACAAGTGTATGTATAGTGTGTGTAATATAAGCAGCATATAATTGAGCCATGCTTTATTATGCAAACATTTCTGACTTCAGACAGGATTGTTCAGAACATTTACCTTAAATGTGGTTGTTGATCACCTCTGTCAAACTATGTAATCTTGCCATTTGTTTTCCAAAGACCTGTTGTTGGTTTTTAATTTTATTATGGTACAAAAGCATTTTTTACATACCTCATTTGTTCATTGTTCTTTTTTGTTTTGAGCTTTTTTTATTTGTTCTGGTTGCTTTTTGTTGTTGTTGTTTTGGTTTTTTAGGTTTTTGTCTTTTGGGCCTTTGGGGTTATTTCTTATTGGCTATAGCTACTTTGTTTTGCTGCTTTAATGGTTGCATTAAATAGCAACCATTACAGTAAAATAGCAACTGATTACAGCCTATGTCTAAATGACATACTCCACAATACACTTATTATTTTTGTTTCAACAGTTGGTTGTCAATGACATTAAAATAATAAGAACAATTTTTTATATATTTATCTATACAATTACTGTTTTTAATGTTCTTCATTTGTTTATGAAGCTCCATATTTTCATTTGGTATAATTTATTTTCTGCCTAAACAGTATCTGTTTAAATTATTTCGGCTTTTGTATGTTTAAAAATGCTCCTTTTTTAACAAACAGGGTTTCACTTTGTTTTCCAGTCTAGCCCCGAATTCTTGAGCTCAAGCATCCCTCCTGCCTTGGCCACCCAAGTGGCTGGGACTACAGACATCAGCTTCCATGCTTCATTTTTGAAGGATTTACTTCTCTTGATATAGCATTCTAGACTGACAGGGTGGTTGTTTTTTTTTTCCCCCTTCTCCTTTTAGTCTTTCTCCACTGTTGCCTTATTGTATTGTTCCAATGAGAAATCTGCTGTTATTTGTGTTTTCTGTATATAATGTATAAATTATCTGTATAAATCTGCTATTATCTGTATATAATGTAGCTTTTCCTTTGACTTCTTTATATGTTTTCTCTTTATCGTTTTCAATAATTCAATTGTGATGAATTTTAATTACTATAGTTTTCTTCATTTGTTGTTGATTGGGGTTCATTGAACTTATTGAGTCTATTATCTCATAGTTTACATTGAACTGGAAACTATCCAGCCGTTACTTCTTTTTTGTGTGTGCATTTCTTCCCATAATATGCCTTAGGACACTTGAAGTTGTCTCACTCCTCATAATGCTGTTTATTTTTTTAATTCTTTTTTCTCTCTGTTTCACTTTTAATAGTTTCTTTTGATGTCTTTAAGTTCACTGTTTTCTTTAATGTGTATTCATCCATTAATAAAGTACAGTGCATTTTTTCATTTCAAATATTATAATTTTTATTTCGAGATATTGAAGTTTGAGTAGTTGTCTCTTGAATATATACAATACAGTTGGCATAACAGTTCAGTGTCCTTGACTGCTAATTCTAAGATCTGTGCCAGTTCTAGGTTAGTTTCCATTGATTGATTATTCTCCTCACTACTGATCCTGTTTTCCTGCTTTTTTGCATCGCTGGTAACCATTAATTGGATGCCATACATTGTAAATTTCACCTTCTTGAGTGAAGTGTGTGTGTCTGTATTCCTATAAATTGTCCTGAGCTTTATTCTGGAATGTGGTTAAATTTCTTGGAAGCATTTGATCCTTTAGTTCTTGCTCTTATAATTTGTTAGGCAAGTCCCAAGTAGTAATCATTGTAGAGCTAATTATTCCCCAGTCCTTAGGCAAGATCGTCTCCACCTTATACCCTGTGAATTATGAGTGTCTTTGGTCAGTGTGGTGGGAACAGGCATTATTCATGACACTGAGTGCTGGACACTGTTCCCTGTAATTGGTTTGCATGATTCTTTTTCTAGCTTTGTGTGGTTTTTTTACTGTTTAGTACACCTCTGAATGTATGGTTGACCCCCTGCAGATCTTTGGCATTTATGTGCATATTCATTTCCTCTTTTCTCCCTTGCCAGCTAAGGCCACTCCCTCTCCCTCTCCTTTAGTACACTGTAATGCATATTTTATCCACTTGGACATTCAGCTGCATCTCTTTAATTTGGGGAGTCCTCCAAATTCTTTTGGATTCCTCTTCTGTGCACCATTTCCTGAAAAAACTCCATGTAGTATTCTGGGGCAATATTAGAGCTTACCTAGTTTGTTTTCTCTATCTCAAGGGCCACTGTTTTGCATAGCTACCCCTATCTTCAATGCCTTGAAGGTCACTGTTTCATGTGTTTTATGTTTTCTTTTGTTTGTGTATAGGGGGGATGCAGTTGCTAGGGAAGAGTAAATCCTGTCCCTATTAATCATTCAAAGAATTATATACATTATAATTGTAATTATACCAAAGAATTATATACATTAACACATCCAATTAATGTTATTGTAGATGTAGGACTTTCATATCAACAGCAGCAGGCTGAATCTCAACTACATATTTGGAAGAATAAGAGCTTTCTTTCACACACTAATAAAGTAGAGCAGTGTAAGCATAATATTTTTTCAAGAAAAACTGGATTGTAATCCAATAGATACAATAAATTTTAAGTTAATGAACATACTTTCCACCCTTTCCTCAACTTACCACTTTTAATTTTGTCTTTTTCTCCAGCCGTGCCTTACCTTATTTCTTCAACTTATTCTCCAGATCTTAACTTACACATCGCTTAAAAAAAAAAAAAAAAAACCTTTTCCTGACCCTCTAAAATAAGTAGATTCCCCAAACTGAATGTCCTTTCAGCACTCTGAATGTAGCGTATCATAATATTCATTATACTTTTTAGAAGTTGTTTGCCTGTTTTCCCTGATGGGTTCACAGTTTCTTGTTCATGGCTGTGACCTCACCATAATTATAATGTGTAATGCCTAGTAAGTCCTCTATTATTTTTGTTAACTGTTAAATACAAAAGAGCACTCCTGAAGTTCAGAAATATTGTACATTACTAGCTTTTGCTTTATATTTATTATAGTAATGAACAAAGCATAATTCTAAAGGATATGGTTATTTATGGTTTCTTTAAACTATGTTTAAAAGTAGGTAAAGCTGAAGAGTGCATTAATTATTATGATGTTGATATAAGAGACATATATATATGTATGTGTGTATATATATATGGATTTGTTTGTTTTGCTTTACAGGATGCAGAAGAATACACAGATTTGCCAGTAAGACACAATGAAGATCATATGAACAGTGAATTGGCAAAATGTCTTCCTGTTGAATTAAATCCCCATTCATTTGACAGCCCTCACACCAAAGCCCATCTCCTGCTTCAGGCGCACCTCAGTCGAGCCATGCTGCCCTGCCCAGATTATGACACTGACACCAAAACAGTCTTGGACCAAGCTCTCAGAGTATGTCAGGTATGAATGTCATTTAATATCTACATTTTCTTCTATCATTTTTGCCCTTTTTTGCCTGTTTTATGATAAAATGTGCTTGTGTTTAAAAATGTTTACTTAACATTGTTGAAAAACAGATGGTGGTGAATCAAATCAAGAATTTTCAAAGGTAAAGCAGATAGAAGTACATTCAGATAACAGTTTCCAACATCCATTCAGCTGTAATCTGTTAAAGGCAAGAACTTTTCTATGCACTGAGCATATCATAATTTACAAAACAGAGAAAAAGAGTCTCTGCTCCTGTAAATTTTCACTCAAGATGGAGAAGACTGGCCATTAAAAATATAAGTCAAGATGGGCACTGTGGTATATGCCTACAATCCTAACAACTCAAGAGGTTGAGGCAGGAAGATCACAAGTTGAAGGCCGGCCCAAGAAACTTAGGGGATGTAGCTCAGTGATAAAGAACTTATCTAACATGCTTGGGGCCTTGGGTTCAATGCCCAGTAGCACAAGGGAAAAAAAATTACATATGTATATGGAGAAAGAGTTTTAGATAGATAGGTGATGTATATGTATGTGTATCTCTATCTCACAGTGAAGAGAATATAGAGAAAGATGGAGAGTTCCATTTTGTACTGTTTTTTCATATGATATGTAAGGACTGGCTCACTAGTAAGATGACATTTAAGATAAGAATTAAAGGAAGAGAGAGAGCCCTGGGGCTTCTGGAAAGCTATATTACAAACACTGGGAGAAGCAAGTGCCAAGTCTCTTGTGTAGAAGTTACTTGGTATATTCAAGGAACATCAGAGAGACCACTGTAAAAAAGAGAGAGAAAGATGGTTAAAAATGAGGTCTGAGAGTATTAGGAGTACAAATTATAGAGGAAATGGAATCAAAGATGATTCCAGGGCTTTTCTACATTTTACAAGCAAACGTTAAAGTTCCTAAGTTTTAGCTATGGTGCTTGGTGTTCATTTGTATTTCTTGTAACTCCCCATACCTATGCAAACATTGACTTGTTAATGAACTCAGGGGTCAGAAATGCAGATCACATAGGGAGTTTATGAACCACGATAGGGATTTTAGAGTTTACTTTGAATGAAAGGGAATCCATTAGAGCATTGGCTCACTTGGGTTGTTAGTTATACCTATCAGTATTTCCCATAGTAGTTGAAACTGAGAAATTCTCAATTATTTATTCCTTCACTTGAAGATAACAATTAGGTTCATCATATGTTAACATAAATGTGATTTTTCATTAAAAATAACTGTGTTTGTAGGCAACAAAAAAATTAGAATTATGGAATTGTTTTATTCTTTGTAGATAACTTTAATAAAAGTCAACTGATTGATTTACCTTCTCTTGTCAACACAAAGTTCTATTACAAGATGTTATTTTACTTGAAGTATATGAAGAAAACTTGGCCTCACAGCAATACATAATTGTAAAAGCAAAGAATATTTTCATAGCCTTTTCAGAAAATTGTGAATATTCTTCTTTGATACTACCCAAAAACTTGATGAGTTTTATTTCTTGAAGTTTACCTGCAATGTGGAATCTGAAGCCATATCAATGAAATTTTCATACCTTCAATGCTCTTAGACTAGGCAAGAAATGATGGTGTTTGATCCAGATTAATATGGGTGAAACTGATGAGAATTGGTTGTATCCTTTTAAGGAGGACTAATAGACTCTGCTAATCAATAGGACAAAGGTTTTTAAAAGAAGTGAGAAACCAAAGATGATTCCAGGGCTTTTCTCCAGAAGAGCTAGAAGGAAGAAGCTGCTGTATAATAGATGATGATTATGGGAGATATAGGTTAAGTGAGGGAAGCACACTGATAGGATTCATATTATGAAGATTTTGTTTTTATACATTATACTTTTTTGAACATTTCTGGAATAAATAATTTTTAGAATTTCCAAAAGCCTTCAGGTATTTTTAAAAGTACAGTAAGTCTATCTGTGAAGATATGTGTACAAGTATGTACATTATGGCACCATTTGCAAAATTTAAAGCTTAGAAATAACATAAGTGTCTTTCAGGTTATAGAACACTACAAAATGTTACAATTCCTTTTATAAATTCTACATCTATATGGAATGCCTCTATACGTATGTAAAGATATACCTGAGAGAAGATCCAGAAGGGTTCCACCAAAAGATTATGTTTTTCTTAAATATTTGAAGCTTTATACTGAGCCTCTAACAATTCTGCTACTTAAAAATAACAATTTCATTTTTAAAAATTGGAAAATAAATATAGAACAGTAAACACAAGGCATCAGAAATTAGAAGGGAAGTAAGACTGTAACACAAACCTTTTGACACACTTTTATAACTCACACATGGTTTATTTCTCTAGGAAGATGATTTACCATTCCTTATTAGTCACATCTTGCAAGCAAAGGTTAAAGTTCCTAAGTTTTAGCTATGGTGCTGGGTGCTCATTTGTATTTCTTATAACTCCCCATAATATGCAAACATTGACTTGTTAATGAACTCTGGGGTCAGAAATGCTTGGGGAAAAGGTGTAAGAGGAAGTAAATTGCATACTCACAGAAATATTGGTTTTGTATTATAATCTGTTATGTATTTTACATGCAAAAGTTATGATGCATAATCAATTGACACATTTCTTTCATCAGACAATAGTAATTCAAAGTCTTATCTAATAAAGCACACTCTAAAGAAATCTTTCTAAATTTACCATCAGATAGAATTCACTTAGGTACTTTTAAGCTCTGTAAGATATTTTTATGTATGGTTTCTTTGGTTGATACTTATATTTCTTAAATATTTTTGATACGTCTAAGTAACATCTCAGAGAATATTTTCCTCCTTAATCATAAGAGTCATACACTTTATTGTAGATGATTTGGAAAAGCAAATACTAATTCATTCATAATAATTATTCTTCCCCAGAAATATGAGTCTTTTTTTCTTTTTAATGAATTTTTAAATTTTGTTTTAAATTCAAACTTTTTATTTGTTCAAATTAGCTATACATGGCTAGAATACATTTTGATACATCATACATAAATGGAGTATAACTTCTCATTCTTCTGGTTGTAGAGTTATACTGGTCATGTAATCATGTATGCACATAGGATAATAATGTCCAATTCATCCTACTATCCTTTCTACCCCTATACTCTCTCCCCTCCCTTCATTCCCCTATATCTAATCCAAACTATCTCTGCTCTTCTCCAGTTACCCCACCTCCTTATTGTGAATTAGCATCCACATATAAGAGAAAACATTCAGCCTTTGGTTCTTTGGGATTGGCCTATTTCACTTAGCATGATGTTCTCAAGCTCTATCCATGTACCTGCAAATGCCATAATTTCATTCTTCTTGAAGGCTGTGTAATAGTCCAACATATATTCATATATGTGTGTGTGTATACACACACACACACACACACACACCACAGTTTCTTTACCATTCATTTGTTGAAGGGCATCTAGGTTGGTTCCACAGTTTAGCTATTGTGAATTTAGCTGCTATAAATATTGATGTGGCTGCATTACTGTAGTATGCGGATTTTAAATCCTTTGGGTATATAGATCAAGGAGTGAGATACCTGGGTGAAATAGCGGTTCCATTCTGAGTTTTCTGAGGTATCTCCATACTGCTTTCCATATTGGTTGCACCAATTTGCAGTCCCACCAGTAAAGTAAGAGTGTTCCTTTTCCCTCACATTCTTGCCAATATTTATTGTTGTTTATATTCTTGATAGTTGCCACTATGACTAGAGTTAGATGGAATATCAGTGTAGTTTTGATTTGCATTTCTCTGATTGCTAGAGATGTTGTACATTTTTTCATATATTTGTTGATCAGCTGTATTTGTTCTTCTGTGAAGTGTCTGTTCTGTTCCTTAGATCAGTATCTGTTGATTGGATTATTTGGTGTGTGTTTTGTTAAGTTTTAAGTTCTTTATATATCCTGGAAATTGATATTCTGTCTGAGGTGCATACGGTAAAGATGTTCTCACATTCTGCAGGCTCTCTTTTCATGTTACTGATTGTTTCATTTGCTATGTAGAAACTTTTTAGTTTGATGACATCCCATTTATTGACTCTTGATTTTACTTCTTGCACTTTATGAGTCTTGTTAAGGAAGTCAGTTCCTAACACAACATGGTGGAGATTTTGGCCTACTTTTTCTACTATTAGGCCCATGGTCTCTGTTCTAGTGCCTAAGTCCTTGTTCAACTTAAGTTTTGTTCAGGATGAGAGATAGGCATTTAATTTCATTTTATTACATATGGATCTCCAGATTTCCCAGCACCATTTGTCAAAGAGGCTATCTTTTTTCCAAAATGTTTTTGGTGCCTTTGTCTAGTATGAGATAACTGTATTTATGTGAGTTTGTCTCTGTGTCTTCTATTCTCTACCATTGGTCTACATATCTATTTTGGTGCCAATGCCATGCCATTTTTGTTACAATTACTCTGTAATATAGTTTAAGATCTGTTATTGTGCTGCCTTCTGCTTCACTCTTCTCACTAAGGATTGCTTTGGCTGTTCTGGGTCTCTTATTTTTCCAAATCAATTTCATGATTGCTTTTTCTGTTTCTGTGAATAATAGCATTGGACTTTTAATAGGAATCGCATTAAATCTGTTTAACACTTCTGGTAGTATGGCCATTTTAACAATGTTAATTCTGCCTATCCAAGAACATGGGAGATCTTTCTATCTTCTAAAATCTTTTTCAACTTCTTTCTTTAGTGTCCTATAATTTTCATTGTAAATGTCTTTCAGCTCTTTAGTGAGATTGAATCCCAGGTATTTTTTTAAGCTATTGTGAATGGGGTAGTTTTCATAATTTCTCTTTCAGTGTATTCATCACTGATGTATAGGAACGCATTTGATTTATGAATGTTAATTTTATATCCTGCTATTTAGCTGAATTCATTTATTATTCTAGATGTTTTCTGGTGGAATTTTTGGAGTCTTCTAAATATAGAATCATGTTATCTGCAAATACTGATAGTTTTGAGTTCTTTTCCTATTTGTATCCCTTTATAAATTCAAACTTTTTAAAATAATTTTATTTATGAAAAGTTCATAAAATACTGCAAAAATATTTCCATATACCCTTTATCTAGCTTCCTAATGTTAATATTTTATTTCAGTACTGATCCAATCCTATCACCTACTTACTTACTTAATTCAAATTTTGTCAGAATGAATTTTATCCTGCCAATGCCCTTTCTCCCTTCCAAGATCCAATCCAGGATCTCATGTTGCATTTAGCTGACATATTTCCTTAGTGTCTTTGTCTTTCTTGGCACTTTTGAAGAGGACTGGACAGTTATTTTGTAGCTTATTCCACAGTTTAGACTTGCCTGATGTTTCCTCATAATTACATACGATTTTTTTTTTCCAGGGCAAGAACACCACAACAGTGATGTCTTGCTTCTTAGTGTAGCTTATCAGGAGGCTCATGACAGCAATGTGTCCATTACTGGTGATAACTTTACACACTTGCATCTGCAAGTTTTCTCCACTACAAAGCTACTTTTCTTTCTTTTTATAATTAATTAATAAGTTTCTTGTGGAAAAAATCTCTGAGCTTATATAAATATCCTGTTGCTTGTCATATTTTCCTATGTTATTTTCAGTATTCATTGGTGATGTTTTCCTGAAACAATTACCACTATTGGGATTTCCTATTTTTGTCATTCCTGAAATTGCACTATAAAGGTGCACAAATTTCTTCCACATTTATTTACTTTATTCAGTTACATAACTATAGAATCATAGATGTTTGTTTTATCCTATTGGTTAAACTGCCTTGCTATCATTTTTATTTTGCTTCTCAAATTGTCTCAGATTAAAATTTTCTGTGAAGACTGATTGGTAGTTCTAATTTTGTGCCTTTGTTCTCATTTAGATACATGGGTACTCTTAGTCATAGAAAGTATTGGCTCAGCAGTTTTCCAAGATACAGCCCTCCTAGCAATTGAAAATTATACTACTGTGTTCATGGGACAGCAACCTGTCCTTTATGGATGGAACTTGGTACACCACCTCTATAATTTTCCTCTGCTGTCATTTTACTATGAAACCTTAGGCAGATCACTTAAACCCTGATGTCTGAGTTAAAATAATATCTTACAAGCATGAAGCATTATTAATTATTACAAAGTAAAACAATAACTTGGGAACTTGAGTAAATAAATCTTAGGATTCTCATGCTTAGTAGGTTTTCTATTTCCTTACTGTGTCATAGTGACTTAACATTAAAAATATTTTTATTCCCTTTATTTTATAGATGCATATCTTTTATTTGAGTCTCCATCTAGATTATATACTATAGATTTGAAAACCCATGTTCTAAGCAATCTTACACAAAAGGAGAACATAGTTACATTAGTAGAATTTCTCCTGGCTTGAAGTCAGGGTGTACAGTATAGCATTGTCTTTGTGTCTTCTATTTCATTTCAAATTATGTATCAGTATTTATGTCAAATAAAAAGTTACTCTACTTATCTTAATTTTTTGATTTGCTTAGAATGTTCTAATTTTGTAAAGTGCATAATTATGGAATTGATTATCCTTGCCCTCCACCTTTATCCTCTTGTGTGTTTTTTTTTGTTGTTGTTGTTGTTGTTGTTGTTTTGTTCCTTTTAGAATATGATAATAGAGTGTTTTTGGTTTTGTTTTTTGTTTTGGATACCGGGGAGTGAACCCAGAGCTACTTAACAACTGAGCCATGTCCCCAGCCCTTTATAACATTTTTATTTAGAGACAGGATCTTGCTGAGTTGCTTAGGGCCTAACTAAGTTGCAGAGGTTGGTGATCCTCCTGCCTCAGCCTCCCAAGCTACTGGAATTACAAGTGTGTGCAGGAGAGTATATTTTGACATATTATACATACATGGAATATAACTTAGGATCCCATTCTTCAAGTTGTACATGATATGGAGTTTCAGTTGACTGATAACCTCTTCTTGATCGTGATCACTGTAAAATGTTACAAATGATGTAATATCCTTTCTTTGCTGGATTTACCAAAGAAGGACCTTAAGGAACATTACAAATAGAAAGTATCAGAAATTAAAGTGACTTACCAAATTTTCCAAATTTAATGACAAAACCATAGCTCTAAACCATAAAGTGTCTGATGTTTTGAGTAACTCTCTGCCTCACACTGTTTTTGTCAAGATACAAATAAATTGGTGTTTGGAGGAATTTACCAACTCTCTTCAAGGTGATTTGTTGAGGCAGTTTATGCTGAAACCAAATGGAGATTCCAGTATCTTTATTACTGCTTTAACATTTCTGATCCTTTCTAAGAAGTACCACGAAACTTTTAAGTTAAAATCATCTTCATTTATCTAAATATAATATTAAGCCAACATAAGAATACATGCTTGTGACTTAGTTACTCCCCACATCTCCTGCATGGTATTTACTTCCCAGGTTGAGCTGGGGATGTACCTCAGTGGCAGAATTCTTGCCTAGCATGCACAATGCCCAGAGTTCATTCCCCAGCACTAGGGCAGGGGGAAAAATTTAAATGCCCCAGTAATGCAGCTTTCAAATGCTTAATATAAACAGAGAAATTGTGGTTCATGAAGTTTACTCAGTGTAAGAATCATAAGGCTATATGATTCAAAGTATAATTGTGTTCTCAATTAATTCAGGAATAGTAGAGGCAGCTAAAGTTATCAATCCTGGGCCCTACATTTTAATAGATCAAAACATTTGAGTATATTTTAACATTTATTTTGGAAAATTTTAGAAGTAATACACTTACAGGCTACAAGGTTCTGGGCACAGTGATGCATTCCTATAATCCAAGCAGCTCAGGAAACTGGGGCAGGAGGATCAGAAGTTCAAAGCTAACCTCAGCAACTTAGCAAGGCCCTAAGCAACTCAGGAGATCCTGCCTCTAAATAAAATATAAAAAAAGGGCTGAGGATGTGGCTTAATGGTTAAGTGCTGCTGTGTTTAATCCCCAGTACCAAAAGTAAATAAATAAATAAATACTACAAGATAATGTTGTTAGTTCACGAAAGGGGAACAAACATTTGTATACATACACACACAAAGAAATATGACATTGTACACTGATTATAAAGATCTCTATAAATCTATGCTTCCAGACTTAAATTGGAATTAATGTATGTTAAATACCAAATTTTGTGCTGAGCACAGTAGTATACACTTGTAATCCTAGCTACTCAGTAGAGTGAGGCAATGGGATCACAAGTTTGTACCAGCCTGGGCAACATAGCAAAAAAACCATCTCAAAATAAAAAATAAATTAGAAGGGATGGAATGTAATTCAGTGTTATTGTACTTGCCTAGCATGCTCAAGGCCATGGGTTCAATTCCTAGTACTGCTTAAAAAAAAAAAAAATGGAGAACTAACTGTACCCCATCCTGTACCCCTACCAAATATATCATTATTTAATAATGACCTATAAAGCAGAACTCCATAATAGTGATGGTGGCAGCGGTAAAAATTTATGGAGGGCTTTCTTTGTACCAGGTTTTGTTGTACTTACTTTGCATTGTATTGGCTCATTTGCTTTCATTGTCTAATGATATAGTATAATAATTATCCTCACTTCACAAAATCATATCAAAACTGCCTTTATCACAGACTAAATATATTATAAAAGTATATTTCACTGGGTTCTTTTTGTTCTATAAAGATGAATTTAAAATCTGTACTTGCGGTCCAGTGAGAATTTATTTTAAAATGTGAGAATTTCACAAAAGTTTCTGTTGTTTTTCTCTTCAAGCAAGAATTCTCACTAGACCATGAATATTTTTTAATTAATTCTTTCTTTTTAATGTATACTAAATCACCTCCCTTAATTACTCTGGTTCCCTTTTCAACAGACTGCCTATAATTACTTTAACCAGTTTCTAAGAGGGACTTGTTAATATGATTGAATATTTGTAACTGCTTTAATTATATCACTCTACAGTGTCCAGTTGATATGCTGTTTGCCTTTTTTTTTTTTTTTGGTTCAGCTGCTTATGATACTTCTCAAGTTTTTATGTTTTGCTAAACAGATGAAGAAATTAACCACTTATTTGCTTGCTCATATTCTCAGCTACAATAATTGAAAATAATGAGAGAAATATCAGATTGCTGATATAACTTGTAGGGAAGAGGAGGAATGCCATCCTAATTATAACAGAACCCTATAGTAAAAAGTACATGCACATAAGTTTACTATTACACACACATACATGCAATTTTTCCTCTTTCATTTTAAGCTTTGCCTTCTCTGCTTAGGTTAAGGTCTTGGTGTCCTATATCTAATTGCCATTACCTCTGATTGGAGGGGAGGCTCCCCTGGATGAATCCTTTGTCCATCCACTGGTCATTTTGTTGTTGTTGTTATTGTTGTTCATTTTTCTTCCACTGGTACTTTTTGAAAATTTTTAGACTAAGCAGCAATAGGTAACTCAGAAGTTCCTTATTCCAAGATATAGAAGTCTAAATTCCCCAAATATTTACTATTGAGGACAAATGTAATGTTCTACCTTCTGTCTACCATGACACATGTTAATAGAAATTAAATTCATGTTCCATTGTCCTAAGGAAATATGCAAAGGTCAACCAGGCAAATGCCTTGAAAATATTATAGTGACTCTGTGTCTGAAAAGAACACTTTTAAGAAGGTGTTCTTGTGGCTGTTTTCAATGTTTCATAGATTCTTTTATCTAACTTTAAATAGGAATTTTGGCTTTACATTATTTTCCTTTACATCAAATCTTTTTGAAGTACTGAGTTTCTAGCCTGTGTTTTCTTTCACATGTATGATAATAAAAGTGAATTTAATTTCAAAATGGGCTTTTTCAATTGTTATAAATATGCTATCAAAAAAAACTATGATCAACTGCATAAATAGAGGAAGGGGAAAAATATGAATTAGAGTGGTATAACTTCCTCCATTTAGAGAGCTTCTGAAATTTGCAAAATAGATCTTTTAAAATTTATTGGCAGAGTTTTTTTTAGTCTAAATTTCAAAATAGTACTTTGACATTCTTATTCCTATAACAACATCTAATAAATTTAAAATATTACATTTCACATAGCCAATATTATATTTTTCTGTACTCTCTATAATTATAGAGATACATAAGATATATGTATGTGCACATGTTATGTACACATATCAGAGTCGGAGAAGAGGAAAGTAAAGGACACAGAAACAGTTTTCCAGCCCTGGGTTTGGTCCCCAGCAGCACCAAAACAACAACAACAACAACAAAAAAAAAAAAGATGGGTAAATTCAAAAAAAAAAGCCTTTTAATGGAGGATACTATAAGATAGGTCTATGTCTCATTAACAAATGCTTCCCATGTATAGCAGATTAAGAAGCACAGAAATATTTGATGATGCCAGGAAGTGGAACTGCTATGGAGCAGGGCTCAGGTAACCTTTTAGGAATATTTACCTATGTGTGCACTAAGCATAGGTCCAGTGGATTGGCAGTGTATTGAAGCATGTCAGTTTTAGAATTGCAGAGTCAAATGCAGTTAGCAGTGAAAATAGTCCTAAGGTAATATCAAATTTAACAAAAGAAGTACTTAGTCAAATCCTTAATCCAATACTTGCAAGAAATGTTTTGATACAGCAAATGACAGGTAATCTTCAGTATTACTCTTAGTAAAATTCTGTGAAATTTTTAAATGTTTATAATTAAACCAAATGAAAACAAAGGTTAGTGTAGCATAACAGGCTTTAGAAAGCTTCTTCAAATCATTCTGCTAAAAAGACAGGTAGATTATCAGTCAATAACATGTCTATCATGACATGTTTCAAAGAATATCAATAGTGTGAACATACATTTGGAGGTTTTGTGTCACCTAAGATATCCTGGAAACTTTTCAATACCTGTAGCATCACTATTAAATGAGTTTGGCACAGTGCTTGGCATATAGTAGATATCAGTATCAGAATGAAATAAATATTTCACTTTTTCCTTTCTAGTTTTTTCATAAGAAAAATTTGGAAAAGATAGATTTATTCTATGTATATAGATTCCCACTTACTTTAAGATTTTCTACCAAATCTGAATTGTCTACCAATAAATGTAGTCTCTGTTATAAATATTTGTGTAGTGTTATCAAATTCCTAAAGAGCATAGTGAACTCTAATCTGGCTGCTCTCCTGGCCAGATTTCCAGAAGCTAAGATCTTGCCATAAAAACCTGATGACGTTTTATTAATGGGTATTTAAAAGCAAATAGTTTTAAGAAATGAGCTTACTCTTGAATGATTTACAAAGATTCACACAGTGGTGGAGAAAAGTAATCCTGGATAGTCAAAGGTACAGTTTAACTCCAAAGGATAATGACCAGAACACCCCCTAAAACAAAGCACCATTCCCCACTAGGGAAGCAGCACTGAGCTGGTGTATTTAGCATGTCCAAAACTAACACAAATGTGTGTATTTTGCAGTATTAAACACCTTTACTTACTCTTGTGGATTTACAAGCAATCTCCCTTCAAGGACTATAATATAATTTGGGAGGCTATTTTCTCGTGGGTGACTTTACCTGTAAGCTTTTGTATGACAATTCGATGATGGTTTATTGATGATATGATGCTATTATGAAGGATCATTCTCCCCGAAGCTCCTCTCTGCATACCCACATAACAACCCTTTTCCCGGTTGGGGCTGTAGGAAATGAGTAATGCTTAACCCATTTGTGTGATCAATTCACTTAAGCAGCTACTGTGAAATGTTAATCACAACTTTAATTTGTACTGCATTAGCATTTTGATTAACTTGTAGGCTTGCTAGCACACTTGAAGCGCTTTTACTCATAGTTACAGCTCGGAAATGACTTTTTGATTAATTAAGTTTGTTAGACAGCAGCTGAGCTTCCTGAATGCTAACCTTCTGGGGGTAAAAGTTCAGGAGAAAGTTACTATGAACAACTGTTGCTATTGGAAAAGATTCTTATAAATGTACTTACAGCATTTTAATTATTGACAAAATATTGTATCATTACTTGTAACTGACCTGAACCTTTAAAAGAGTGTGCCTTTCTGTCAAGAAAGATTTTTTTAGGTCTTCCCAACACTGTAAAACTTTGGGGAGCTCTTGAGGTAAATAATGCATTTGCTAGCAGATGTCTGACAACTAATGTTTTAACAAGCTGCCTAGGATAAATTTCCATAGTTATGTTATTGTTTTGTAATGAACATTTAATTTGAGAATAGTTTTAGATTTCCAGGAAAGTGGCAAAAATATAGAGTTCCCGTATACCTAGAACCTGCTTTTCCTCTAGTGTTAATAGCATATATACATTAATAAGCTATTTTTGCTATCAACAAAAGTGCATATTCATTCATAACTCTCTAATTTTATTTCATATCTTTTCTGTACTCAAAAATTTCATTTAGAATACCACATTACTTAACTGTATTCTTCATGTCTCCTTAGACTCCTCTTATCTTGGCTGTGACAGTTTCTCATACTTTGTTGTTGTTCCATTAATAACCACTTGATTTTTATAAATCAATGCAATTTTCTTCTCATTCTGGACTAACTAAATCTTTATTTTAAATCTGATAACAGTATATTATCTTCATATCATTTAACCTGAATAGAATTAGCAACATCACCAGCCATTTTAACATTCATCATGATATGATTTTCCTGTGCTGTTGCAGTGCCTGTACAATCACTGGCGACATCAAGATGACTCCAAGAGATACAGGGGGCACGGGTCCCTGGAGGAGGAGGGAGGATCAAGAGAAGAGGAAAAGAGGGTACAAGTCTATAGAATGTGCCCACTATGTAGAAAAAGTCTAGAACATTATCTGTCCAGCTCCACTCATGCATCCTACAGCCAGAATCTTGACAACACTGAGGGTTAAACTGACAGATTTCTCAAATTGAACTTTAGATTTTAGGAGAAATTTTTAATAATAAATCTTAGAGCCAGATCTATTACTATACCTTTTTATGGTATCATTTTTCTTCTAATGATATCATTTTTTCTTTTAATAGCCTAGGTCAGTGATTCAGTTATCTTACAAAGAAGCTGACTTAATTTGATCACAGTACTCAATTTTCCTCTTCCTACCCTTGAATTATTTAACTTCAGAATTCAAGCGTGTCCAAAAGGTATATGCCTAAAGATCAAATATTTAGATGAAGTTATAACCAATGGTAGATTAAAATTAATTTTTAAATTTTATGTGTTTAAAACTTATGTTAACATAAGTTTTAAATTCACTCACAGAGATAATAATTAAATAAATACATAATTTTATCTGCAGTTTGTATTTTCAGCTATGTAAACAAAAGAGAATCAGACGTAAGCCATCTCAAATCCTTTTTGAAACAAGACAGGGTGCAAGTCAGCAGAAGTAATGGGTTATTGTGCAGTGAGCATAGATCTGAGAGCAATCCTTAACTCCATCCCATTATTTTTTTACCAGAGGGTTGACATAGTGAGTTTCAGTTTCCCTGTCTGTGGAAAGCAGGTAATACTGATGCCTGCCTCATAGTTGGTATTGTTAAGGATTAAACTATAGCCATTTGTGAAAGTGTTTTATACTATATATTACTGTACAAATATTTTCATTATATTATATATACATACTGTCTACACAGTCTGGACTTTATATAATTCACCATTTGAATCTTTTCACAATAATTGCATGAGATTCATAATACTTGATATAAAATGGAGAGATATTGTCAAACTTAAAATATTAGTTGTTTAAAGTATAATTGGCAATTGCTAAGACCAAGATTGATGAGCTTAGGGAATTCTTGAAATGGATTCAAAATAAATGTTGAGGACATAAAATGTACCCAAGTCAAAAAGCACACCTTGACTTTAGGAGCCTCACACCCAAAACATATTTCCTTCTAGAGATTGTTCATTTTCTAAGTTCTCACTGTTTTAAGCTTTTTCTTCTTGTTTGTTTTTGCCATTGCTGTTTTGTTTTGCTTTACCCTTGTATATAACCAAGTACTTCAGAAGCTCTTGTACTTCCCATATGGGGAGGAGTTCTAGCAAGAGTATACTGTCTCTTTTTATTTTTTGCCTCCTTCTTTCACCTTATCCTTCTTTCTCTCCTCCCTTCTCTTGTTCTCTTGCTGAAATAGAGACAGATACACACACCATCTTCATTTCACCTTTCTCTCTGAAACTCTTGAGTTGGCTGATTCTTCTTACTCCCCACAGTAAGAGTAGACCTCCCTGGGTCTCTCCAACCACTTCCTTCTCAGATTCCTGCTTCTTCCATCTATGTTGTTTTTAATTTTCATTGTACATAAGATTTGTTTTCAAGGGTCTCTCAATCTCTAGATCTCTTTCCCCACCTTCCTTAAGCACCAGTTAATAGCCTTCAGCTCTCCATCTTCGGTTCCATCGTAGTAGCTTAAACAAATAACCTTATGTATATCATAATGATATACATCCCAAACTCCTTTACTCTTATCTCTGTTATATCCAAACCACTTAAACCTCCACCTTTGTGATATCATCTTCCAAGTCACCTCTTTGGCTGCAGCATTTTTGTCAATCAACTTGACTAAACATTTCTGATACTATGACCTGGGATCTCTTCTCTCCTTCCTGATCCCTCAGTTTATTCCTCAGTCCCATATAACCTCACTTGCCACCTAAATAGCATCAGTCCCAAAGTTAGCCATTTTAACAATAATGCCAGGATTCCCTAAAAGATCTTACCTCCCTGGGTAACACCTGAATTCTCTGCTTTCACACCCAAATTATTCATTATTGTAAACAACCACAGGGCACTGCTAATTTTTGCTACTATAGAGTCGTTGAAACTCACAGCTCTAGTTTTGTTTTGTTGTTTTCCACATCTTTCATTCTACCAGTAATTATTCCCAACATTTTTCTTTCTCACAGAGGAAGATATCACCTCCAATTTACAGAGATTACTGAAACCCTCTGGCATCAGTCATCAGTTTCTGGACCTCAGAAACCCTCATCTTCTGAACTCAGGAGGGTTTTTTCCTCCATACAGCTAATTTTATATTTAGTATATTCTACCCCTGATCTTAAGGATATATAGCCCACCTAAAATGATAGAAAGCAAACTTCATAAAAACAAATAATTATATAGTATGAGTGTATTGGTATTTAATCACTGAAAGAGTAAAGCTTGGACAGAAGACAAACCTTAAAAAGTACCTAGTCCAATTATATTTTTCAGATGAGGAAAATAAATTCCAGGAGTTAAGGGATTTGCCCAAGGTTTCACAGTAAAATTAGAGGCACGGAACTCGAAACTGTCATTCTAAGTCTCTTTGAAGTGTACCACACACCACCTTCAAATCAATGTCAGATATTCATGAAATATACTATTGTTTACACTTTATCCAAACTTTAAAAAGTTGGCCTTCCATTTTCTTCAATTCCATATCTGCAGATTCAATCAATGGTACATTAAAAATGTAAAGGAAAGAAATTGTATCTGTACTGAATATGTACAGCATATTTTTCTCATCATATTTCCTAAACAATTCAGTATAACATCTAATTGCATAATGTTTACATTTTATTTGATATTGTAAGTAATCTAGAGAGAATTTAAAGCATACAAGAAGACACATACAAATTCTCTACTTTAAATAAGAGATTGACCATCTATGAATTTTGGTATCTGCCAGGGTCCTACAACCAATCCCTCATATATACTAAGGGATGACCGACTATATTTACTTTAAATATACTGTGTTGTCAGGAAAACTTCTCAAAGTTTCATTGTTACAGCTATACCCATTTCTCATAAAATCTATAATTCTAGTTTATAACCCCATTTAAATTCTACACACCTTCCACATTACCCAGAACGTTGTTAAAGTAAATCCTTTGGATTGAATTTTAATACCACTTGCCAGAATTATGCAGGCTTAGACATGTTTCTTTACCTCTTTTAGCCACAATTTCTCCATCTGTGAAATAGGCTTAAATTCAGTATCTTACATAAAACATTTTACAGAATTTTTGGCAAATAGTAGACACTTAACAAATGTCTGTTCTTGGCCTTGAGAGTCCTTAGATATCCTCCTCCATTATTCTTTCCTATCTTTCCAGATCTCCTGGTAACCTCAATTCTACTATCTCTACCTCTGCCACAGACAGGGTTGCTCATATAACTCTTTGACAGGATTTCAGAGTCCAGAGCTCCAGTCTGTACTTTCTCCACAGCTCATTTTCACCTGAACTTCTTACCTGGCTTCATAGTAGCAACCCAGTTAAAATGTGTTCAAGACCAAACTCATCACCTCCTTTTCAACCCACCCCTCATCAGCAAATGACAATAACCCCACTGTTTCTAGTAATAATGATTAGGGTTTTCTTTTGTTACATTGTAATTTTATAAGTGCATAGTGTACTAGAAATCACATTTCCACTGTGCCATGACTGGGTATGAGAAATTGTTTTGAATCAGCGATCAATTGAAATTGCTTCCACTGTGGTAGAAGGTCTTATGCAGTCAGCCCCCATGTATTTTCCCCCTGTACTCAGAATTATTCTTTGTCTGATAGATAGTGTACCATGGAGAAAGTGGATAAGAGGTGAAAGGGAATTCAGTATTTACTAATGTTAATGTAAAGTTGCTAAAAAATGTCCAGGGTTATTTCTCAATGTACTGAAGCAGCCTTTTGTTGTTAAGCATTGCATCTCTGTAAAGGACTTCAAGGTAACATGGAAACTAAGCCATATTCTCCAGCTGTAGCCAAAGCCAGACTCTAGAGAGGAGCATATACCTATTAGACCTTATCTGCCAGACAGACTACTATAAAGATAAGGAGATAGAGTCAGTCCTTCCTAGGTTCAGTCATATAAAGGTACATACTACCAGGATCCCCCAGCTTGTTTACCTAGACCATCCCCCCATCCTTAGCTCCTATTAGTTACGCACTTCTGAAGAGTAAAATGAACTTGCCTACTGAATTGAGAAGGCCCACACCTTCCAGTTTTACCTAAGTTGCAGGATTGAATTTTGACCTTCTCTCCTGGCTTTCTTATAACTGCACACCTCTTTTGATGGGCCTGTATTTTCTATCCCATGCATCTCCTTTGCCCATCAACTACTGCCCAGTGTAGAAATCAACACCAAAAAGACCAAAGAAAATTCCTTTTAGAAAGAATGGGTTCATTTAGGATGTCTTCATCTTATCATAGAGGAACTTTAAGATAGGCATTTGTCTATTAGTCACCACTCTGTAGCGTAGTATATTAGGTACTAATATAGTAAGTAGAACATTTCATTTTACCCTCATAGATCACCTAAAAGGAAATATGATACCTTTTTTTGGGGGGGGGGAGGATTGTTGTTCGAGAACTCAGGTTTATTATTCTGGCATACCCAGATGAGCTAGTGCTCTGAAATTCTGGGCCCCGAGCTGAGGTTACGTGGAACTTTTGTAGGAAATTTGATATCATTTCTTTTAACCATTACAACATTGGTGAGTTTGAATTACTGACCTGTGTGACCAAAGATCATGCACAGGAATTCTTCAGTAAGTAGTACACAGATGCAGAATGAATGCAGTGAAATACCTCCAAGCGACATCACAAAGTGACCTTCACCACAGGCAGCAGTTTCTCAAAATAACTGTAAGCTTACATTTCTAAGAGCTATATTAAAAAAAAAAAAAAAAACTAGCATAGAAATGCTACAATTTACACAAGTACTTAAACTACACTCTTACAGGGACCAGTAATTAAGTAACACTCTTACAAAGACCAAAACTGTAAAGTAATATTTCTTCTTCATTTCCCCCTCTGATACCTGTCTGTATCATATACGGCATCAACCTTTATAAAGCTGGATATTTAAGGTCTTCCTGTTCAGAAGTCAAGACCATCTTTAGTTTTGTTGCTTTTAGGCATGACATAACAAACTGGACCAAGCAGTTTAAAATGTAAGGAGTGAATATTAGGCCTAAGAGTGTCATAGCAAGGGGTCTTGCCAGGGGCAAGAGGCAGGCTTCCTGGCCAGGTTCACCTCTTGACTTTTTCAAGTTTCCATTGTCATGGCAACTCCAGGTCACCTTCACCCATGCTGACTCGTTCCAATTGGATTCCAGATTTTATGGTTAGAAGGAACTTTTTTTATCTCCCAAAGTTTTAGGATCTGGTCTCCAGCAGTTAACAGATAGTTTGCTAAAGAATGTGACATTCTGTCCACTTAGGCCAGTCAGGGCTACAAGTATCTTGCTTCTTGGAAAAGAAAGCATGTGGAGGTGAAATATGATACCCTTCTATTAGTGAGAAGCTTAGGTTCAGTAGGGTAAAGTGATCTTCCTGAGTTATAAATGGGACAGAATTAGGATTCAAATCTGTTTGTGTGTGACATCAAAACTTGTGTTTTATCTTCTGTTTTGTACAGTAACTTAGGCAGAATTTATTATAATTCTTGTAATTTTTTAACCTATATTCTTTTGTTTGTTAGTTTGTTACTGAGGATTGAACCCAGGGGTGCTTAACCACTGAGCCATATGCCCAGCCCTTTTTATTTTTTAAGACAGGGTCTTGCCGAGATGCTTAGGACCTTAACTACATTACTGAGGCTGGCTTTGAACTTAAAATCCTCCTGCCTCAGCCTCCTGAGCCACTGGGATTATAAGCATGTACCATGGGCTTTCCAGTGTTCTTTAGTAGAACGGGTATTTTTTGAGTGTTCTTTGCTAGGGCTGGAGTTATAGAAAATAATTCCAGATTCTTGCTGTCAAGGAGCCTATAGTTCAAAGGACAGGTGTGTAAACAAAAAGTCATACTATAATAATGATGGCATTCCTCAAAAGCAGCAAAGGCATAGAGAAAGGACCAAATCCATCTGAAAGAATCAGTGAAGGGCTGGGGATGTGTCTCAAGCGGTAGCGCACTCGCCTGGCATGCATGCAGCCCGGGTTCAATCCTCAGCACCACATACAAACAAAAATATTGTGTCCACTGAAAACTAAAAAAAAAAATATATATATATGTTAAAAATTCGAGAGAGAGAGAGAGAGAGAGAGAGAGAGAGAGAGAGAGAGAGAGAAGTGTCACAGTAGTATGGATAGACAATAGGGATGGTAGGGGAGGGCAGCAGAATACAACCGACACTAGGATTGCTATATGTATACACATGGATGTATAACCAATGTGACCCTGCAATCTGTACACATGGAAAAATGACAATTCATACCTTATTTGAGTCAAATATATGATATGTCAAGATCATTGTATTGTCTTGAACAACTAATAAAAAAAATAAATTCTCTCTCTCTCTCTCTCTCAAAAAGAATCAGTGAAGTTTCATAATATCAGTAGCGTTTAAGCTAAACCCAAAGAATGAATAGGAATTTCTCAGGTGAACAAAAGGAATGATATTTGTTTTAAAAAATAAATCAGTAAAAGCAAGGGAAAATGTGAAAAAAATACCATTGATTTTCTATTGTTCTATTCGAGGTGGGGGGATGGCCAGAGAGAAAAGTAAGGACCAGATAAACCAAGGACCAAATAGATAGTGGGGTGTTGACCATCTGTAATGCAGAGAGACATGTTAGTTTTGTTCTCCTTACCAATTGATGGCATTGAAATTTTAGCAGAGGAATGACATGACCAGTTTTACCTCTTTAAAAATTCAGTGTGAAAAAATATAAAGTACAAATTAAAGAAAAATTATGAGATTGAGAATAAAGGAAATTTATATAACATTCCAGAAGAGACAAGGAGGGTCAGTATCAAGTAGTAGGGAGGAGACAACAGGAGCACCAGGGCGGTTTGAGCAGAGAGAAAAGGGTAATAGCATTTGGTCCACCACACAAGCCTCAAAACCTTTTATCATCCCAGATTCTTGATCTACCCACCTGCCTTTTCTGTAAACTAATAAAAGATAATAGTTTTTCAATTCCTGATATGGCCTTTCATTTACTTCACATGATAAGCACTTATTTTGCTTTTTTTTTTTTTTTTTTTTTTACATTTTCACATCTGGATCATACAATGAAAAATTCTGGGAAGTCTCATAAATTTTATGCAATCTTTCAACTTTATCATCAAAACTTCAAAGTTAAAAGCATATGGTTCATTCATCCAGCTCTTCTAGTATGTGAATTTTTGGTCTGGAATTTATTTCCAGTCAAGTTGTAATGTAAAATCACATGTAAAATTGCCATAGTTACTCCACATTACAAGTTATGATATTCAATTAGGTATAATTATTCATTTTTATTTTCCTTTTCCCTTAGCAAGTCTCAAGAGTTACAACTAGTGAACTACTTTTTTCTGTATGTAGCATACATTCATCATAACCTGCTTGTTTCCTATACTTCACAGAAAAGTGAAAAGAGCATTTTTCTTCTTTGTAAAGAAAAATATAAATGTATCTTCTCTGGATTTATAAATATGTACATTCATATGTGTACACACAATCATACATGCACATAAAGACACATATGTTTATTATACCAACATTCAGGCTTTATGATGTATAACTAGCAGGTTAACAGGTACTAAAAAGCATTTTGACCATCCTTTAACACTAATTAGGGTATGCAAAAACTTTGTTCTATTTCCCTGTAGTGTATATAAAGAGATCATAGGTTAGTTTAACCAAATTTATTAAAATAGTTTACTTTTTGTACATTAGAATACACAGAATTGGAAATTTGCAACTTAGAAGAAGAATATGTCTCTATCAAAATTCTTAGAAGTACAGGAAATTAATTTTACTAGAACAGCTTAAAATCATTTCAAAATTAATAGATTTTTGTTCAAGATTTTATAAATACTTTGCTGTCAGTGAGATATTTACCATTAAAGTATCATTGTAATGCTTTGCTAGGTACATCCAAAAATAAGAGAGTGGAGTCTTAAAACTGTATGAAATAACTGCCTAAGATCATAATATTAACTTATGTGTCTTTAAGTCATCATTCTCCAGAATCTAATTTAATTGAAATGGCTTTGCCTGTGTAAACTTCTCCTTTGTTTAAATAAGATTTCACTGTTTAGTTTTTACTTAAGCAAATGCAGCCTTTTGTTTGTCCATAAAACATTTGATTAAATGTATAGACTAATATGAATAGCTTTTCATCATTCCACATGTACCACTGGCAGTTGCCCCTTTGCCTAGTATGTGCTGTATTATTGTCATTGAGAACAAGACTCTATTCTTAACTTGCCCTTTGGGAAAAATGAGTTTTTCGCAAGAAAACCTTCTCTCTCCTTACCCTCATTGGTTTTCAAATTTAAAAGACTCCGTGAAGGGCCTGGGGTTGTAGCTTAGTGGTGGAGCACTTACCTTGCATGCATAAGGCACTGGGTTCAATTCTCAGCACTGTGTATAAATAAATAAATAAAGGTCCATCAACAACTAAAAAGAATTGTTTTAAAAAGAAGAAATGCAGCTCCTAGTATTCTTGATATAGTGAATTATTAAGTATTTGTTTTCAAAGTACAATGAGTTTTTACTCTTAAAATTAGCTTAGTGTTTGACTTTTTGTAGGATGTTACAGGAAATTCATTTTGTTTTCCCCATCCAACTGTAGTTTATTTTGTTTTTATTTGTATGAATAGTAATTTAGTGATAAAATGATTGATTTTTTGTTGTTGTTTTTTGTTTTGTTTTGTTTTGTTAAAGCTAATGTAAGATTTCCAATGGGAGAGGGTAAATGCCTTGATGTTCTTGTAACATGTGCTTTTTGCCTATTCAGGCAATGCTGGATGTGGCTGCAAACCAAGGTTGGCTGGTGACTGCCCTGAATATCACCAACCTGGTTCAGATGTTGATCCAGGGTAGGTGGTTAAAAGATTCTTCTCTTCTTACACTACCAAACATAGAACAGCACCATCTTCACCTTTTCAGGTAATTGTCTTAATTTGCAATGTAATTGTTTTTTCAATGGATTTTTTTTTGGGGGGTGGGTATTTCTGGGAATCAAACTCAGGGCTTCATGCATGCTAGGTTGTACCATTGAGCTACACCTCCAGATCCCCCAAAATTCCCTTATTAAAATACATATAGACACTGGAATTTCATGTGGTGCCTACAATATTGATTCTTTGGAGTAAAAATGCCCCTTTCCCAGAAGGAGACATGCCCTCAGTACCAAGATGAACCACAATTCATTTTAACTTTCTCCTACCTAAATTGTTTGTCCTCCCTTTGCAATATGAAATATGTTTCTATTTTAACTGCATTTATTCCTTTACATTATCAGCTTTATTTAAGAAAACATTATTAAGGTGTTTTGTGATCTAAAACCAAAATAAATTGCCAGCTTCTGTTATGTAGAAGAGACTGAGGGATCTGAAATCCATTGTCAAAAGTAAACTATGGGGAGCTGGGGTTGTGGCTTAGTGTTAGCGCTCGCCTAGCACATGCAAGGCGCTGGGTTTGAGCCTCAGAACCACATAAAAATAAATAAATAAAATAAAGATATGTGTCCTACCTACAACTAAAAGAAAATGTTTTTAAAAAATAGTAAATTATGGATCTGAAATGTCCAAAACTAGATAGTTAGGTATAGTGGGAGTTCAAGATATAATCTGTACTGAGTTTATATTAGTATCAAATAATTTAACCCTTAGGTCTCACATACATGGCTGCAAATGTTTCAGCAAGGAAAAGAACAGTACAATATACAAGCAAGATTGACAGTGTTTAAATGAAAATGTCTCTGTCACACCAGTGTTTCACAGCAGTTGAGATACCTTGCAGCCAGAATGTTATTTCACAATTATGGAGATAACCAAAATAGTCTGGCTTGCCATCATGCGCCCTATACCTCTTGTCAGTTGCATGTGGATCGAAGTTATTTAAGCCATTCAAGTACAGATGCCAACAAGAACCTCAGGAACACCTGGAGTCCCCTAAGAAAAATCCTAATTTGAATCAAGTGTACTGGGTGACAGGGTGACAGGTATGCTTGAGTCCCTACCATAGGATGTTCCTGGAAACTAACAGACACATTCAGAGAGTGAGCCATATCAGCAACAGGTGGCATGGAGAGAAGATAGATACATCTACAACTTGTCAGAAGCCCTTCTGATAAGGTTCTGAAGGTTATGTGAGTTGGATTTAGCAGTATAGAAAGCACATTAAAGGTACAACCTCACACAGCATCTATGAGGCAATCTGCTTGAGGGTGTAGGAGATTTGGTCCAATTTTCTTATCACCCTTAAAAATTCAATATTAGGGCTGGGGATGTGGCTCAAGCGGTAGCGCGCTTGCCTGGCATGCGTGGGGCCCGGGTTCGATCCTCCAGCACCACATACCAACAAAGATGTTGACGGGGCTGGGGATGTGGCTCAAGCGGTAGCGCGCTCGCCTGGCATGCGTGCGGCCCGGGTTCGATCCTCCAGCACCACATACAAACAAAGATGTTGTGTCCGCCAATAACTAATAAATAAATATTTAAAAAAAAAAAAAAAAAAAAACAAAGATGTTGTGTCTGTCCAGAACTAGAAAATAAATATTAAAATTTCTCTCTCTCTCTCTCTCTCCTCTCTCACTCTCTCTTTAAAAAAAAAAAATTCAATATTAATATAATTTCGACTATATTTTCTTCTTACTATAACTTTTAGGTGGCTCATGTTCCTGTGATCTGGCACAACTTAAAATTATCTCAAAGATCTCCAAAGTGTAAATTCTGTGCTCCCCAAACTTAAAATGTAAAATTTTATTCAAGTAATTATAATAGACATTTGCACACATTCACCAAAAACATGTCAGGGTTTCACGTCAGCACTTTATCTCCATGGAAACATTGTTTCACTTCAGTGCTTCCTATAGAAAGACATCCACTGCATATGAACTCTTTAAGTATTTACTGAGCCTGATACATGATTTACAGTTTAGAGATTTCATACAATGATAGTGATACTGCCTTAGGTTGATATAAAGAATGTTAGCCAATATTTAAAACTTAATATAATGGCCTATAAAGAGTTATATCTTAATTTTTTAACAACTGTTAATATCATACACACCAGTGTTATCAGAAAATCTTACTTGTGCTTTGAAAGAGTTATTTTGTTGGTGTTGATATAATTTCTAAGGAAATGGAAACCAGTTATAAAGTGCTCACGTGCTAGGTGCCGAACCTCCATTGAGTGCCTTCCTGAACTGATTCATGCCTGTGGAGGGAAAGACCATATATTCAGCTCCATGGTCGAGAAGGAGCTACAGGCCACCAAAACAAAACAGGTAAGGCCCCCTTACTCTGTGAAGTTGTACCAAGAGTTTTCTAACTTAGGACATGGGTTTTGAAGTCAGTCCCACCTGTGTTTAAATTCTGTCTTTGCCATTTACTAACCATGGAAACATTATATATATCTTATAACATTCTTGTGAAAGTTAAGCAAAATAGTATTATGTGAACTGCTTTATATAGTTCTTGACATAGAATAATAACTGAACAAATGATAGTAATAGTAATTAATAATATTACTGGCATTATTAGAACTTGTTCAGTATAATGCTTTCAAGCTCGCTTTGGAAGGCTTCATTTAGCCTGTACATCACCAGATTGCATTACCCAGGAGCCTACTCCGTTTCTTCTAGGTAGTTTTGCACTTTTTATGGTAGGGTATATTTTCATACAATTCCTTCAATTACTTGTTTATGTTCCACTCTCATTTTAATCACATTATTGTTCCTAGATTCAAAGAGATTCTTTCAAATAAACCCCTTATTTGTTAACTATGTAACTTATATGGGAAGTTAAATCTAAACAATCTTTGGAAGGCCAAAAAAACAAATGAACAATGCCAGATATATTTGGCTTTCTAGCCTTTTAAGTCTTAAGCAGTTTTACCCTAAACATGTCAAAGTAAATGTTCAGGATTTATAACATGATTATATTGATTTGTATGTGCACATATTAAAGAAACTTTTAAAGTATATCTCTTTTTCTTTCCAAGTAAAACTTTTTTTGAACAAGACTTGGAAAAAGTGTAACAGCATTAATGTCTGATTGATTGTTCAGTTTCTGTTGAACCCAAAATTGGCACAAAAAAAGTTATTTAAATGTTCATAATAAATGTCTACCTTTCTAACTAAATTACCAGTAAAATTATGAATAAAAGCAATATATTGAAATCAAAACAAGGTTTCTGTTAGCAACAACAGATTTCTAATATAGCATACGTTGATTTGAAGCCAAGTTTTAGATGTGATGAAAAATTAGAACATTGTTATAATTAGTTCAGGGAGAACTCAGAAGTAAACTTACTTAATTTATTTGCATAAATTGCCATTCTGTTATCTTTAAAACCAAATGCAAATTGGCTCTGTCTGATATGATGATGGTTATTTGGCTCAAAAGTGCTTCAATTTGCAGAGCAATCTGGTGTCGGCTCTGCAGTGAGGCGATCCCAGGTAACATACAAATCCTGAATTATTCCAGAAATTAGTATGTTTAAAGCATCAATTTAAGTGCTAATTGCAGTAGTAATGAGAAAAAGCAGTACGACTGTGAGATTTGCATCTCCTACCCCATCAGTATGCCTGGAACGGCTGCTGACTGGCAGAGGATTTGGCTGCTAATTAAATAATTGTATGCATGGCAGTGCTCTTGCCTGATTCAATAGATGAAGATTAATCCTCAGATAAATATGTTTGGCTGGTATTGAAATATCTTAGCAGTTTCTTTTAAAAAGCTCATGTTTTATATACATAAATATACATATATACCAAATAAATATATATGTACACATTATAAGTTAAAACATAATAATAAGTCCTACAAAAAGATGTCATATGTATATATAAGCCAGGTAGACATTTGGAAGCGTTGTAAAGAAAAATCTCAGTGAGTTGCTAATATCAGAAAACATCATATTGGTAACTAATTTAATGGTAGGAGTACAAAAACATATGAAGTCTTGCTTTGTGTGGTAAATGTTACTTGCTTTGTTTCACAAAATTAAATGTTCTGCAGAAATTGGAGTTGAATTGAAATTTTGCATTGGATTTTTTTTTTTTTAATTCCTAAGTGATAGTTTGGTTCATCAGGGCTACTGCATTTGATTACATATACCAGCAACACTAAAGTCTTAGCAAACAGAAAATTAAAGCTTATAAGGAAATCTATACCATATATAAAAGAACTAAAAGGAAAACTAAAATTAAAGTCATTGTGTAACTTTAAAAACTACCTTAGAAGGTAACAACTAATAAAACAACTATTAAGAAGTTGTCTTGGGCTGAGGTTGTGGCTCAGTGGTAGAGCGTTCACTTAGCACGTGTGAGGCCCTGGGTTCGATCCTCAGCACTACATAAAAATAAATAAAGATATTGAGTCTAACTACAATTAAAAAATAAATAAATGTTAAAAGAAGTTGTCTTGACCAATAGTTATATTACCACATAATTGTAAATGTTAAAAAAAGGTTACAGTTACCTAGGTCCTCAAGTTTATTGTGTTATATACTTTCCATGGATATAAGATTCATTCCTTCATTTGTTCATTCAGCATTGTTAAGCATGTACTATTGGGATACTGATTACTCACAAATATCTTTTAATTTAAAAAGCAAGAATAAAGTTGGTAAAATATTTCTACTCTTTTAATATGTGTGATTTTAACTGGTACTTTCAGCATGATAACACCAAAAAAAAAAAAAACTATTTGTTTTTACAAGGAACCCTAGTCTTACAGGATTCCCTATGTTATATAACAAGTGGTCAATGGATTATACTGACATCAACAATTGCATCACAGATTTTTTTTAAGATTTCCTTTATATCCCTAAGTAATGTTTTCTACCTTAAAAGTCACATAAACGTTAAAATAGATGCTTCTCTTTAAAAAAAAAATAGCAATAAACACTTTTAATCCCTCTTTTTAAGTATAGTCAATAACCAGTCAATATGAAGAGGCATTTATAATAAGTTATAAGTTTAGATAATAACTTTTTGGTTTAAAAAAAAACTTAAAGAAGATTTTAAAAAACACTGTTCTACATATATTCACATACATACAAGTACAAGAAAAACTAGGGAAACCTGAATAATCAGTGGATTGTGTCAATGCCAGTATCCTAGTATTGTGCTAAAGTGTTGAAAAATGCCACTATTGCATGATACTGGGTAAACGATGCAAAAAATGTCCATTATTTCTTTCAATTGCATTGAATTCAGAATTAATCTCAAAATTAAAAGTTTGATTTTTCTAAAATTACACTATTTCTTAATTGATCACTCCATGTGACATTTTTTGTTGTTTTTTTCTTTTTAGGCATGGAATTTTTTATCTCGTTTGCCAGTGATAGATGTTGGCATAAGTGTTAAAGGCTCATGGGATGACTTAGCTGAAGGACACAATGAACTCTCTGTCTCAACTCTGACTGCAGACAAACGAGATGACAACAAATGGATCAAATTGCATGCTGATCAGGAGTATGTGCTCCAAGTCAGCTTGCAGAGAGTCCACTTTGGGTTCCACAAGGTATAGTATTTGGTTTCCATTCTCAAATATTTCACACCAACTACCAGCATGTGCCACCACACATATCTTTTATATTACTAATGTGTCCGTGTCATTCATGAATCCTGCTTTCTCAACTGGCCTTAACCAGCAAGAGTCAGTCTTTGACATTAGTCAGTCAGTTCTCATGTGCCATTTTTCAACCCCAGAATATCCACCTTACATAATCATATATTGCCTGGAGTACTATTCTCAAAGTGTGGTTTACACACTCAGTCTAGCAGAATTTCCTCGATTGCCTTTTAAAGTGTAGATTCTTGGCCCCACTCCTGAATGATTGAATCAGAATCTCAGGGTCTGAGGGAATCGCAAAACTGATGCTCTTTTTGGTGCCCCACTTGATCCTTTTTTGTTTTGGTTTGGTTTTTTCTTGTACCTAGAATTGAATCCAGTGGCCTCACACATACTAGGTAATGCTCTACCATCCCCAGTCCCCCGCCATGTACACATGATTTTTAAGGACATTAAAGTTTGAGAAGCACTGCACTAGAGGCACTTTGGTATAGGAACCACATCAGGCCAGATGTAGATGAAATTGAAGCTTTACTTCTTAGCTCTATTGAATTTAAATAAGATGCTAAGCTTTTCTGAGACTCAGTTGCCACATCTACCTACTTCCTTCATTATAATGCACATGAGAGAGCTTTGTCAATTTCATACAGACCAAAAATGTACAGTAGTTTTATTTTAAATTACTATGCTCTTTTCTGTAGCCTCTGACACCAAAATTAATTATTTAGTCCTCTAAGAATATTAGTACACATAGTGTGAGCAGATTGGTTTTTCGTACCATAGTAATTGAAATAAGAAAGAATTTGTCCTTTTTTTCTTTTTATCCTAGTGGATTCAGGGTTTTTAATATCTAGAGTAACCCTCTGGGATGAGAAAGCCCCTCTGTTTTCATAGAATAGTCACGTGTATTGTTACAATGACCTTTCAGTACAGGTCTCACTTCATTTCATTTCTAATACTAAATATCAGCCAATACGAACATAAACTGATAGGCCTCTAGCATTTCAGAGCTTCAATATTAGCATTTCTAGATGAAATGTCCTAAATTCCAACTTCCAAAAAATAATAATAATCATAAACTAATCATAGAAATAGTTATAAAAATCATAATAATAAAGATAAAATCATGGAGCAAAAGTAGATTTCTTTTTTTCAACCTTCAAAATCTACTTTAAAATTAGATTTAATCATGTTCAAAAAAATTGTAGATTCTATTCCTAACTGCTATGGAACTATATTACTCTCTGGCTCTGTTATAAAATGTTATAACTAAAGCATCTCCCCCTGGAATACAGAGTGAAATCTTAATAGGAACATGTCATCATTAATATGTTTTATGCCATAAAGTCATTGTCTTAAAGACACATTACAATAACCTTGTTTTTGTAAAAGTCGGTCCAAGATAAAGACTCCAGATTCTGTCATCACATTAGTTTTAGTCTTTTGTTTTTAATTTTTAAATATATATATATATATATATATATATATATATATATATATATATATATATTTGGTATAGTTGGACACAATGCCTTTATTTTATTTACTTATTTTTATGTGGTGCTAAGGATCAAACCCAGGGCCTTGCACAAGCTAGGCAAGCACTCTACCACTGAGCTACAACCCCAGCTCCGATTTTGGTACTAGTCTTAAATTGTGGTGATTACTGTGTGTTACAAATCGCATGACTTATCATTCCTCACTCCTCAGAGAAAGGAACTTTTGATATACTATGTGCTTTTTTATGTGTATTTTATTCTTGGGTGGAAAGAAGATATTGATCTGATATTGTGCTTATTATCTTGAGTTACACAGTCTAGTCTTGATTGGTTTTTGTTTGTTTTCCTAAGCATCAGTTCTTTGTGAATAAGACTGAGAAGATTTGGTTCACATTGCTATATCTCCGTTTGTTTGTCTGTAAGTGGAGGAATGGCTTGAGATTTTACTAATTTGATGTCAGGATTCAGAGCTTTATTCTTTCTGAGCCAAATATTCTGATAGTAATAGCTCAAAGGTATTACTTCTGTATGTACTGAAGAAACATACAAAAACGTATCAAACACCACAAAGGAAGGGAATTAAAGACATCCCAGATGGAAGTGCTGAACTCTTTGTTTATGGCCTTCCAGTAAGACAGCAGTGCCTTTTTTTTGTTGTTTGTTTAGTTGTAATTGGACACAATATATTTATTGTATTTATTTTATTTTTATGTGGTGCAGAGGATCAAACCCAGGGCCCCGCACATGCTAGATGTGCGATCTACCGCTGAGCCACAATCCCAGCCCCGAACAGTGCCTTTTAACCACCACCAAACCATGTGAAAAGTGTAGATGTAGTCAATATTTTATCTTTTTCTCCGGTTTATAGGGAAAGCAAGAGAGCTCTGCAGTTACCCCTCGATTTCCCAAATCAAAAGATGAAGGATGGTTCTTGATATTAGGAGAAGTGGACAAGAGAGAACTTATTGCTTTAAAACGAGTAGGATATGTTCGAAATCATCACATTGCTTCCCTTTCTTTTTTCACCCCTGAAATACCCGGAAGGTAAGCAGAATCTTACCACTAAAGTTATAAAAGAATTAAATGTGACCCTGATTAGAAAAACAGTTTTACATTTTTGTTCTATTTTCATATTCTAGGTATATCTTCACTCTCTATCTCATGAGTGACTGCTACCTTGGTCTGGACCAGCAGTATGACATTTACCTCAACGTCACACAAGCAAGCATTTCCATGCAGGTCAACACAGAGGTCTCTGATGCCTTCACTGACCTGGCAATAAAATAACCTGACCCAAACAATGCATTTGAAAGAATTTGTTAAGGAATCTAGCTGTTCAGTCATCTGGACAAAGTTGAATTACTTGATGTTTGCCTTGACAGAATCAACTCCTAACCTCAAGACATCCAGGAAATTAACAGTGGCTGTAGTATTGACTCCAGCGACACCAAGTTAGCCACAGTGGCCTTTTAACAAATGTTGCCTTTTATAATATTGTCTTCTTTCTTTACATGTAAAATGAATGAGCATGTAGAATAATATTATAATTTGTGTATATTTGAGGTTATATGAGTTATCAATCAAATTTTACATCTCATAATGTACTGTTTACATGAATACTGGTTTTTCCTTTTTTTAAGACAAACTACATTGAGGTGTGACCATGTTAGGATTTTAACTCTGCATCATAAAATGTATAAATCTATGAGGTGATATATACAGTGTGTCTTGTGAGCAAAATTTATACTTTGATCTGATCACAATGAAATGATTTCAAGAATTTCTTATAAATGTTAATAATATATGACGTAAAATTATATTACAGAGTCCAATGACAATTAAAAAAAGAAAATAATATACTGATCTTAGAAAATGTAGATATAATACTGGTGGAAATTAAATATATAGAGTGCCACTTCAAGATAAGCTGACTCAAGTTTTTCTCCTGCTTCTCTCCCATTATATCCCTTTTTCCTCTTCTGCCCTCTTTTTCTTTCTCTTCTACTTCAACACTACTTCTCTTTTTGACATATTTATTTATGCAAGGAGAAAAATACAGTCTAACTCATGAAGTAACATGTAGAGACAATTTTTGGTCTTTATCATCCACTTCCACAGATAGGTTTCCAAGTATAATAATGGAAATATCTCTATGTCCATAAAGTTCCTTTTTGGAAAAATGTTGTTTGAAACTAAAATGTTGTTAAAGTTCAACATCCATATAGTATACATTATAGTGGAATGCAATTCTGTCTTTGAAAATGATTCCTGAATGAATGATTTTTAAATATTTTTTAATATAACTGTCACAAGTAGTAAAATATAAGTTTTTCTGAATTAGAAATTTATGGTTTATGTATATCTCCTCTTTCATGCTAAAATAAAAAGAAAAGGAGGAAGAAGAAATAAAAGTAGCATGAAGGGAACCAGGCAGTCACTTTCCAAAAATAAAATCTAAATAACTGAGATGAACATGCCAAGTAATGAGGATGAGGTGCCCCAGAAGCTTTAGATAGAGTTCTCTGTGTTTTTCTTTTGGAAGTTTATTTCCTAATTGAGATTTGTGCCTTCTCTATTGTTTTAGTGGAATTTAAAGAAAATGAAGTTTACATGTAGACAACAGTTACCAGTCCATACAGAAACCTGACTGGATACAGCCTCACCTGAAACTTCCTGTTTTCAGCATCATCTCTCTGTTAGGAAGCACGCAGGTTTTGGGAAGTAGGAAATCTGCTTCACTTATCATGACACAGGATGTAGGAGAAATTATATTCATCAGAGAGAAAAATAGTAACATGACATATCTTTAAGTTTCAAAATAAGGCACAGAGGGTACTAGTAAAGCAGGGTGCACTTTGATACAAAAGTTAATCTTATTCTGATGGGTCTATGATGGTATCCACACTGATTACTTACCCAAAATTTTAGTGTTATGTGTGTCGTGAATAGGATGTATAATAATCAGATTAGTCCTATTTTCAGATTTTAAATCATAAATTTCTCATAACTTTTCATGACCAGGAAATTCATCAGTATTTAAAATTATTCAAATACTGACTGCTCAGAGAATGATTTGTCCTAAAATTTGTGGGATTATTTTGTTTTCTTAGGGAGAAATGACAAAAAGATTTCAGATAATTGCCATAAAATGATTTTCTTAATTAGACTACCCACAGCCCACTTCCCCTCAGATACTGCATCATCTCTGAGCTGGCTATTACATTGTACAACCCTAAAATTCTACGGTGGGTCATTTTCATATTCCTTTGGATTTTATCAATTCAAAATAGTCGAAGTGCCGATCATATTTGTCCGAGGCACCGTGTTGGGGACTCTAATGAATTAAAGACATACCCGCTCTTCAGACGAGATAGTCTAGTGATGAAAACAAGATGTACATAATTGTGATAAAGTAATCAAAATAGTTATAGGAAGAAAATGCTCTGGGGGTTAGAGAAATATTACATAAAAATATTAAGAGATATTTAGACTGGGTTTGTTGTAGTTTTATGTTTTACTTTATGCTATTTTTACTGACATTATAATTGTACATCTTTATGGGTATTTGGAACATTGATACATTGTGTATTGAATAACTCAGGATATGTAGTTATATTTATCCTGTCTGGCTGTGACTTTGTACACATTAACCAATCTCTCCTCCTCAACATCTCCCCTACTCTCCCAACCTCTGATAAACACTATTTTGCCCTCTAGTTTTATAAGCTCAGCTTTTTAAGATTCCACAAGTGAGTGAAATCATGCAGTATTTGTCTTTTTATGCCTGGCTTATTTCGCTTAACGTGATCTCCAACATATCTGGGTTGCCACAGATAACAGAATTCCCTTCTTTTATGGCTGAATAATATTTCATTTGTGAGTTTGACATTTTATTTATCAATTCATCCATTGATGGACACAGTTTCAAAATTCCATATTTGAGTATTGTAAATAGTGCTTTAGTAAACATGAAAGTGTAGGTATCTCTTTGATATGCTAATTTCGTTTCCTTTGGATATATATATAGCTAATAGTAATGGGATTACTATTACATATATTGGTTCAGCTTTTAGTTTTTTGAGGAAACTCCATGCCATTTTTCATAGTGGCTATACTAATTTACATTCTCACCAATCGAGTATAATATAGTTTATTCTCCACAATCTCATCAGCATTTGCCTTTTTGTTTTGTTTTTTATTATTATTATAGCGATTCTAACTGGGTTTTTAGATATCTCGTTGTGGTTTTGGTTTGAATACCCCTGACAACCAGTAATATTGAGCAGTTTTTTATGTAATTGTTAGCCATTTGTATATCTTCTTTTGAGATGTCTGCTCAGATCATTTGTCAATCTCATTCACTGTAGCTACAAATAAAATAAAAATACGCAGGGATAAATTTAACCACAGAAGCAAGAGATCTCTACATTGAAAACCATAAAACATTAGTGAAAGAAACTGAAGAGCATAGCAAATAAATGAAGACATTCCATCTTCATGGATTGGAAAAATTAATAGTGCTAAAATGTCCATACTATCCAAAATGATCTATCCATTGAATGCAGTTAAAATGCTAAAGTCGTACTTAATTGAAGTAGAAAAAAATCCTAAAATTCATAGTCCTATTCATATGGAATCCAAAAGACATCATATAGCCAATCTTGAGCAAAAAGAACAAAGCTGGAAAGCATCACACAACCCACCTTCAAAATATATTATAAAACTTTAGTGACCCAAACTATCTGTGGTGCTAGCACATATATAGACAAAGACTAATAAAATAGGATTTTCAAATCCAGAAATAAATTCATGCACTTAAAATCAAATTGTTGGCAAAGACACCAAGATCATGCTTTTGGGCAATTACCCTCTTCAGTAAATACTGTTGAGAAATCTAGATGTCCACACATAGATGTATGAGATTAGCTTCCTCTCTCACACCACATTCAAAAATTAACTTGAGATGGATTAAAGACTTACATATGTAAGATGTGATACTATAAAATTATTAGGAAAAAAACAGGAGGAACATTACATGACATTGGTCTGGGCAATGATTTTTTTAAAATATTGTTTAGTTTTCAATGGATCTTTATTTATTTAAATGTGGTGCTGAGAATCTAACCCAGTGCCTCACACATGCTAGGCAAGGGCTCTACCACTGAGCCACAATCCCAGCCCCTGGGCAATGATTTTTAAAAAGAAAATAAAGCACAGGCAACAAAAGTAAAGAAAGGAGAGAGGAAAAAAATAGGATTGCATCAAACTAAAAAGACCATTTTCAGCAAAAGAAATAAGAGTGAAAAGAAAACCCACAGAAAGGGAGAAAATATTTGCAAATTCTTCACCCAACAAGATCTTAATAACAGAATATATAAGGAACTCAAAAAAAACTAAATTGAAAAGAACACAAATAAATGGAAATACATTCCATCTTCATGGATTGGGAAAATTAATATTGTTAAAATGTCCATATGACCCAAAGTGATCTACACATTTAATCATTTAATGCTGATGATTAGAATTGGGAGGGCAGGATGAAAGAGGATTCCAGTTAAAACAGTATTAGCAAGACTCTGAAATAGTCCAGCCTAGAGTGTCTAGCTGGTCTGCATTTTCTTTTTTTTTTTTTTTTTCACTGAAGCAAAAGTAGAAAATTTATGGAAAATCAAACAGAAAAATAACCTCAAGCAAGTAACAAAGCAAAGACTAAAAGGAAATAAGAGGAAAAATACCTAAATTAAGACAAAGCTCCAAACTATTTCAAAATGATGAAATTATATTGGATATGGTATCTAAAAGATGCAGGTGGGGGGTGGGGATCTGGTGTGTGTGTGGCTGTCAGCAGAAGAATGTGAGAAAATCCTTGCGGGGGAAGCAGAGATGCAGGCAGCCGCTGCACTGGGCTGCAGACTAAGATCCCCATAAATTAGGAAAGAGTAATAAAATTGGCTATGGACGGGGTCAGCATCAAGGGAAGGAAGTGCACCCAGGAACACCCATTCCACTCCTAGACTGGACACTCAGACACTTCCAGGTGACTCAAATGACAGATGGGGACAACAATTAGATGGAATAGTAGCCGGAGTGAGGACCTGTGGGACCCATGAAATGTGGAAGGTGCAGAACTCCCATCCACTCAGAAATCTCCTGGACCTGATTTGTCTGAGTCTCCAAGGTCACCTTCCTCAGGCTCTGCAGTGGAGAGTCTCTTCAAGGCGGCTTCTAGTTCCTCATCCTCTCCCCTGAGGGGCCAGGCACTCTCCTGGGCACCTCCCCGGAGGTTCCCACAGGCCTGGCCTGAATGGAGAAGCTTCTGGTTCTTCCTGGGCTGGGGTAGTGGACATCTTTGCAGGATGCACATGTACAACAGAAGCTAGACCAGGATGGGCCTGCCCAGGTTGAGTGTGCCCAGGATGAGCACGAAGGCCTCCCTAGGCGTTGTGCAAATGGGTGATAGCCTCCTTCAGAGTTCGGGTATATCTTCTGTTGCACTGTAAACCAATTCTGCACCTGTTGCTCCTCTAGGTCGAGGCTGGAGGCCAGGGCCACCATGGTACCGTGGGATGGAAAGGGGTCCTTCAGGAAGTGTGCCTCCAGCTCCTGCATCTGCTGCTTGCTGAGGATCAACATAGACCAGTCCGAGGTCGATGGGCCCAGCATATTGCGAAGGCTTTCGATCTCATCCATGGCAGCGGAGGCTCGGTTCAGAGGAAAGGGAGGTCTGCATTTTCAAAGAGTCCAGCAAACAAAAACCGAAGTCTGTGAAGTAACCTTGAGTTAGTAAAGACTGCAAACCTTATGCACATGCAATAGAATTCTTGGAAAATTCACCAGTGGTCAGGGCTTGACACTGGAGAAACTTTCTTTAGAAAATTAATCTGTTGTACATGTAGGAATGGTATGACTAAGAAAGTCAAGGAAAAAACATTCAGAAAATAATTTAATAGAGAGTATTACTTAGTAAGGAGTCCTGAAGGGCCAGAGAAGGTTGTGAAAAGAATATTTTGAGAGTAGAACAGAGAACCAGTAGAAAGAGAAGACACCCAAGAGCCAAACATGTCTGTTGTGGTAGTGTTATGGACCACACTATACTGGCAAAGACCAAAGAGACTCCATCTTACCCTGAGACTCCCTGTCACATAAAAACTGCTTCTCCCATGGGAAAGCCCCACTTCTGTACCCATCAATAGTTGCTTAGCAAAGCATATTTGGCAACACAAAATGGCAATTCTTACACAATGTAAAATTGTTCTCTCTTTGATTCTCATTTTTCTTGGACAATGTACCCTCTCCAAGACTGATTGTCTAAATGTGAGTAACCATTCAACTTGTACTCAACTAGGGACATTTTGACCCACTCCCACTTCGGCTTATGATTTTAGATCTCATGACATTTGTTTTGAATTATAGCAACAGCTACTTATGATTAGTATGGTTTTGGACTACAAAAAGTGTACCCAAATCCCAGGAGGGAGTCGAAAGGTATAGACTTGTAGCCTACCCCTTGTCCCGCCAGCTGGTGGATCTGAACCAATGGCTGATGAATAAGGTTTTTGTCTCCTGCTTTAAGATCAACTTGGTGATTTATTGCAATCTCACCTTAACAATAGCTCAATAAATATTTCTTGAATCACTAAATGTTCATGGGCACTCAGATGAATTATAAAATACCCACACACCTCCACCTCGTTCTAGAAATCACAGCTATTCTTAGAGGCTCAACAAAAACTAAGTACTAACCAGATCTTCTTATATCTTCTGTCAAGGAAAAGTATACTTAATTGGTATTTTGATAATAACAATGATGGTGATTTAAGGCAAAGGAGAGTGAAATTTTTTATATAGCAATAGATCTTGGATATTACAAGTATTCTAAAATTTCAAATGAATAAGACCATTTTAGTTTGCCTCCTAAACAGAAGCTTCATATATCTAAAGAATAAGGATTGGTAATAATCTGGGCCTTCTGCCTTTCAGAAATAATCCAAAGTGAGTAGGCAAAAAATATGTCATAAACCTCCTTCTTTTTAAAAATAAAAACTAACTTAAATTAAGGTTTTATCTTTTAAATGAGTATTACTGAATATAGAAATTGGTTTCAAAGACATGCATTGGATAAGCTTTTTTTTCCTGCTTTCAAAACTAAAAATTTTAAGGGCTGGTGTTGTAACTCAGTGGTAGAGCACTTGCTTCTCACGCAGGGGGCCCTGGGTTTGATCCTTAGCACCAAATAAAAATAAACAAATAAAAATTAAGATACTGTGTCCATCTACAACTAAAATAAATAAATATTTTTTTAAATAAATAAAAAATAAAAATTTTAAATCTAGCCAACACAAGAAATAAAATTTTTGAGCTTAAGAAGTTTTGTTACATTATTTCTTTCCAGGTTCTCAAAAATTCTGAGAATGATAATTGATTTTTGGTTGTCCTGAAAGCCTATTTTTTTTTTTTAGATTGCTACAGCCAATTCTGGAACTCCCCAAAGCCAATGACCCATTTTTCCAAATGCCCTTAAAGGTGTCAAATGTTACTCCTTTGTGGGATGAATGGAACTTCTGAAATAACCAAATAATTTCTGAGAAGGAGAAGGCTGATAACACAGAGTAATGCTGACTGCCAAAAGTGAAACTACTTTTCTCATGACTTGTGAATTCACACGAAAGACAATCAGAAAAGAGAAATCCTAAAAGTGTTCTTCATGACAACGTGTCAGGATTGGCACATATTCTCCAAAAGTAGCAACCTAAAAGGACACGATTTATTTGGATATGTGATTTCTAGGTTTATAACTGCCTTGGGTCAAATTGTACATATGGGTTAATTAAAAAAAAAAAAACTAAACAGAGTGAACTGGCAAAAAAATGAGTATCTAATAGTTTTATTATTACAGGTCTTACATTTAAGCCTTTAAGCAATTTTGAGTTGATTTTTGTATTTGGTGAGCAATGAGGTCTAGCTTCATTCTTCTGCAGTTTTCCCAGCACCATTTATTCAGGAGACAGTCCAGTTAAAATGGTGGAATAAGTTCTGGTGTTCTACTGCACAGTAGTGATATGGCTAGCAATATTAATCAAACATTTCAAAACAGCAATATTTATTGACTACTTCAAAATAGCTAGAAGGAAAGTTTTTAATATTCTCACCACGAACAAACATATGAAGTGATGGATATGCTAAGTACCCTGATGCAATTTATCACACAATGGACACATGCATCAAGACCCTCTTTGTACTCTATCAATATGTGCAATTATTTTATGTCCATGAAAAACAAGACACATTTTTAAATAAATAAAATGAAATTATAGAAGAGAAAGTTTGGATTAAAATGAGAAAAAAATCAAACTTCACACTATGGTTAAAAAATAATGAATAGGCAAACTACCAATGGAAATCTTCATTATCTTCCTCAACATAACTGTTTCTCTCTACCAAACTCCAGGACACACTGGAAACCAGTCATTGAATATTTCTTTAAATATCTGAAATCAATATTGCATGAAAGTGTTTAAAATTCTAACAAGGAATGCTGATAACTTCAATTTATCTTCAAATAAATTATTCTAATTACAATGCAAAAATGGCCTGATTATGGGCTATTTACCAAGAGTGTGCATCTTTATCTGTGTTACTTGAGCTCATTAGTATTATCAGAAATATGCTTTACTGTCTTTTACAACATGGTTTCACCAGGGATCTAGAAGAAATAGGAACAGCTTATAAAGAAAAACTGTATTTGCTATGCCAAAAGAAGCAGTTCTTGTTTGTGTGATTGATTGGTTGTTTTTCGTTTGTTTTTTAATGAGTTTCTGTGATGCTACTTCATCCCATGTTGTATTTGGTGATCCAACCACATTTTGAAAGATTTAGGGTAATATATCCTATTGACTCCCCTCTGTTCCCATTTCCTCACCCATAAAAACAGAGGTAACTCTTGCTCAGGCTTCCTCTCACACAGCAAGTGTTGGATCAATTTCATTAAATGAATCATTTATGTGAAATGCTTAGAAAATGATAAATAATTAAAAATAGCAAACAAAATGTGAATGGAAGTCTAAGTTAGTAAACTATGAATAATGTCATTCTCAGGGTTGATTTTATGTGTCAGTAAGGTAGTAGACTAAGAATACAACTTACCATCTCCACTTCCACCAAAAACAATAAATTTTTGTATTTGTGTTCCATTTCTCAGGAATAGGTATTCCACTTCTGAAATGCAAATGAATTTATATTTTCAGTGTAGCTCAGTATACATATGAAAATGTGAGTTACTTCATTGGAGCTTTTCTGTGGGTATTTCCTGAGACCATGTTTTGATGGGATAGTAAACAGCACCTAGAAAGCCCAGAGAGTAGAAGAGACGTCTGACTTCTTCATTTCTACTCATCTGTGTTCTGGAGACAAACTTCACCACTTCACAGACTACTAAGGGCCATTTCTGATGTCCGAATCAGCAGAAACAGGGATCACTCTGGAGCAGAAGAACTTTTGAGAGCAGGAATATGGGGTACCTCACACTTTCACTGGGTGTGTGGATGATGAGGTTTGTTACACCCAGAGTGAAATAAAATGGTTAAGCAAGTTCTGTAATGTACTTAAAAGCATTTACGTACTTTACTTAATATTGCAAGCAATACCCACTCTGCCCAATCATCCTGGGAGTCGTGTTCCTCCCATGCTTATATAAGCATGAAAATCAATTTAACTATATTCACTAAAATTCTAAACCCTTTCCTTCTAAAAGCAAATGTTTGATCTTTTTCTTTCAGAAGCAACTATTTTTACACTATTTTATCCAACTTCTGAAACTTAATTCTAACAAAAAAAAATAGGGAGGAACAAATTAGGCCTCTGGCTTCTAATATACTGCTTCTGTTAGCAGAGGCAATGAGAATAATATAGACATCTTTGTAAAACCTCAATCTTATTTTCTGATCCTTTAGAAAATGCATTCCTCTAAAAACACATTACCCTACAAGTGGCCTTTGGAGAAACTGAAACATTGAAGAAATCCTTGGATTGCTGGAAAGAACATTCTCCATGGACAATTCTAATCAATTACAGAAACATAACTGTACCCAGATCATGTAATACACCACAGTGATGATCCTGGCTTATGTCCATCTTATAAAATGCTGCAACTCATAAACATCAAACCTGCTGCTGTTTGCAACAATCCTGTCCAGAAAAAAATTACTCTCAATTGATTGTTACTTTTTCATGCTGCAAACGATTGTACATCTGCATCTTCTATTTCAGTTTTGTCCTTTTGTTATCTTTGTCCACTGTGTTAATTATTTTTGGATGCTTCATCCCATCCCCAAACAATATATTTGAAACACTCATGGGGATGCAGTGCATAAATATTGAATGTGTTAAAGAGAGAGTCTGAGGTAATTCAGAATGAATTTAAGTAAGTTGATTGGAATCAGTTTTTACTTAGGAAATCTTCTAGGAACAATCCTGGCATATTTAAAATAACTGTTCACAGAGATGCAATCTGCATGTGCATTCTAGCAAATCCATGAATCAGCAATCAGAAAGGAAAAGCACCAATTAAAATGCAGGAAAACTGATAAAAAGGAATTTAGAAAAACATTACCAATTACAACAATAAAAAACCTAGGAAAATGCTTCATAACAAAAATCTTTTTATAAGATCAGATGAAGATAATGTGACAACAATGAGATGTTAAATTAAAAAGGGAAATGTAGAGTATATACAAGCTGCAATTACATGTTTTATGGATTCAGCGGACAAATAGGAGATCGGTTCCACCTGACAAACAGAGAAGTGGCAACAGTAATTAGAAGTTAAATGCCTTGCATTGGATTTGGAATAGTGTCTTGGGTCTGACACCAAGGACACAGGCAATGAAAGAAAGGAAAGCAACCCACAGAATAGAAGAAAATATTTACAAATCATATCTAGGATACATAAAGAACTCCTAAAACTCAACAAAACAAAAACAAACAACTTGATTTTAAAATGAACAAAAAGACTGGCATAGACATTTCTCTAAAGAAAATAATCAATAAACACTTGAAAAAATACTATAACGAATTTTTACAGAAACGCAAATCAAAGCATCAATGAGATCCACTTCATACTCAATAGGACGGCTCCAATCCTAAAAAAAAAAAAATCAGGAAATAAGTGTTGGTGAAGATGCAGAAAATGAGAGCTCTTGGGTATTGTTGATGGGACCATACATTGGTACAGCCACTGTGGAAAACAGGTTGGCAGTTTCTCAAAAAATTAAAAATAAAACTACCATAGGATCTAGCAATTCTACTCGTGAGTATATAACCCGCCCCCCAATTGAAGGCAGGGTATTCAAGTGATATTTGTATACCTTTGTTCATAGCACCATTGTTCACAATAGCTAAACCTAAGAAGCAGCTTAAATGTCAAAGGATGAATGAAAAAGCAAAATGTGACATAGAAACATCTAATGAAATATTATTCTGGGCTGGGGATGTGGCTCAAGCAGTAGTGCGCTTGCCTGGCATGCACAGGGCACTGGGTTCGATCCTCAGCACCACATAAAAATAAAATAAAGATGTTGTGTCCACCAAAAACTAAAAAAACAAAAAACTCTCTCTCAAAAAAAAAAGAAAAAGAAATATTATTCTGACAGATGCTACAATATAGATGAACCTTAAGGAAATTATACTAAATGAAAAAAGCCAGCCCCCCCCAAATAAAATACTGTATGATTCCACTGATAACAGGTACCTAAAATAGTCAAATGTATTGAGGCAGAAAGTACAAAGGTGGTGCCAGGGGCTGCAGGGAGAATCAGGAGTTATTGTTTAATAAGTTCAAAGATTCCGTTTTGTAAGATGAAAACTTCTGGAGTTGAAAGGAGGTGATAGTTGCATAGGAATGCAAATGTACCTCATACCATCTATCTACAATGTTTAAGATGGAAAATGTTATGTTGCGTATTTTTACCTTAATACAAAAGAAGTGTTATTAAAAATGATTCAAGTATCTTTAATGAAAAATGATGAATTACAATAAAACAACAATATCATCTAAATGTTCATTTAAAAGTTCATTACAAAACACTATGCGGCCAGAATGATGTAAGCAAAAGCGAATATTATAAACAGAAAAGTTTCCAGACCATTTCACCAGTTCATTTCATTGAAAATGTATTTCAGTAACCTATTAAATACTGGAGATGAAAGTTGTTGTTTTTACATATCTTTAAAAATAAAGTGCAGCAACTAATTTCTATTCATGAAAACTTAACTATGCCTTCTCCTGCCAGGATCCATATCCCAAAATTAGGGGAGAGTCGGGTTAGAGTGTGAGGATGAGTCAGCTTCCCTATCACTCAATCTAAGACTGTCTATTACACACTTAAATATTACTGGTTGGCTGAATAGTGGTCCTTGAGTAACACCAGAACCTCCAATAAAGTGAAACCCAAGCAAAACAGATAACCAGAGAGTCAGAGATTCCCTTTCCTTTATCTCTCACATCTCTTCCAAATATCTGAAGCCCATCCCAGTGAGCTCACAGAAAATAGATGATGGGGTTTTAATTATTTGCATTTTGCTCATTCCTTAGTATTGTGAAATATTGCCGACCTATCAAAAATACAGAAATGTTAATGTACATTTATTCACTGTCTCCCAAATTTATTGAATTATAATATTTTTCATATTCACTCTTTTAAAGAGAAATAAAACATTAGAGGTACTCTTCACCCTTTCCCAATCCTGCTCCCATCTTCTATTCCAAGAGCCAATCCTCACCCCAAATTTCATGTTTCTTTTAATAATACTATTATTGATATTACTACAATTTTTTCATATTTTATACTATTTTCTCATTTATTTTAATACATTCAAAAATAGAAATCAGTTGTAGCAGCCTCCACTTTGTCCCCTGATGATCCCAGCCTTCTGTTCTTCACACCCTTGGGCAATTTTCTCTCATTAAGTGAACAGAATATGTAATGTGATGCCACTTAGAAGGTTAGGTCATAAAATGACTATGACTTCTATCTTGGGTACTCTCTCTTATTCTCTCTAGGATTGATCACTTTTGGAAGAAGCCAGATGATATGGCCATGCTATGTCATGAGGCAGCCCTGTGGAAAAAGATCTACAGAGAGGCACCAATAGCCAAGAAGAGAGTTTGAAGGCAGCTTCATCAAAGAGCTGCTAAATCCTTCCAGGATCCCTGATCAACAGAACCTACAAGATAATAAATGTGTATTGTTTTAAGCAAACATGTTTGGGGTTTATTACAAATAGATAACTAATACAGAAGTACCTACCAAGCTTTTAAGCTTTTTTTTCACACAAAATTAGTTTATTACACTGTATAAACATAGAACAGTTTGCTCATTTTTAAGTTGATGAGCTTTTACATGCGTGATATACAAATAATTGCTGCAACAAAATTTTCTTCACTTCTGATCTTATCATTTTAATTTAATAAAAATGCACATAGCTAGGATGGAGATGTAGCTCAATGATAGAGTATGTGCTTAGCATGCATAAGGTATTGGGTTCAATCCCCACCAGAGAAAAAAATGCACATAGGTAACCAATATTCAAGTTCAAATTTTAGCTCAGGAATCAAAAGAAATCAGACAGAAGAAATTATGATTTGCCTAGAGTAGTATAACTTTTTTTGGGGGGTGAGGTGCTGGAATTGAACTCAAAGCCTTGTGAATGCTAAGCATGTGCTGTACCACTGAGCTACACCTCCAGCCCCTATTTCTCAGCAGGTGATTCTGAAATTGTAGAATAAAGGCAGCCACAGAACATATTTCAAACCCAGGTTGAGGTACATAGGGCAACAGTTTCTCACAATTACCCTAAATATATCAAGATGACATGGTTAGCATGCTCTTTGCTTTTCTGCTGTTCTAAACTAAGGTTCAACTGCAAAATTTCCCAGTAACTCCTGTGATTTTTGTGATTGGGGAGATTTCCTCCTGGAGAATTCCCTGGGAATCACATGAAGAAGAGTCAAGAGCCCCTCTTTCCCTGCTCTCCCAGTGAGACACAGCAAGCTCTGCCCAAAGGTACACAGTGAAGCCACTGGGCTGCCCGTGTCTGTCTCTTAGTGAATCTCCTAAGAAATGGGAATGTGTCCTGCATTCTCTCTCCTAGCAAAGCAGGGTGGCTAAAATGTTAACATGAATTAACAATGCTTCATGGTGTGACAAAGGTCTTCAAGGTTCTCATCTATTTTTGATTTACAGACTTTTAAAGCTGACATTAACAATCATTCCTCCCTTAGAGTATATTGGATGTAAAATGGTATTCCCTGGGGTATTCATATTTAACCATATTTCTTTATGTTTTTATATTTCCTATCACATGGATAGGAAAAGAAAACCCAGAAAATTATTACTTCCCAGTTTTAGCTACAACCATAGACCCAAACTACCTCCAACATCACTACCTCCAACACCACCCTCACTGAGACATAAAAGTGCTAAATAAAGAAAAGGCGGCTTTGATGAGAAATGCAAATATAGCAACACCCTGCAATGAACTGCCTCGAATGGCTGTCGTTCTGATGCACACCCAAATGGGTGATCTATTTAAAGAGATGTCAGACTTGTCAAAGCACCTCAGTAACCATTTCACCACAACTTAAGATTTATTCAAGAAAAAACAAAAAGATCACGTATAAAATTCCTTCATCATTTGAATCATTTTTAGAAGCAATCCGTATCCCTCTCAGAATATATTTCATCTCATATGCATCAACAGAAGAAATACATACAAAGTCCAACCTTCGACCGAAACTGAACTGTGCAGATGCTTCAGAATAGAAAAGACAATAAGAATCGGCCCTGAATGGTTTCCTTGGCTCTTTCCTGCACTGTTTCCACCCAGCCCAGTCACCACCACCTCTGCTGAGACTGCCCTCGGTTCTCAGGCACAAGTTCACCTTGTCTCCTCACCTGCACACACAGCCTTGTACATAGGAAGTGCTTGAGAATGATCTGTGCAACGCATACAGATTTAAAATAATGTACTTAAGGATTAAAACAGACAAACTAACAGGAGAAAATGAACATTTAAACAGAGCTTTCTCAAGCACTCATCATGCTCATTGTCCCATCTTCTCTTAAAACAATCAGTTGAGGCTCCAGTGAAGGTCAACAGAACAAAGTGAGGTTACAGAATATCCTTCCTGCCTGCAGGTCATTAGGTAGACAAATGCCTTCCTGTAGGGGGAAAGCTGATATGAAGGGGACCAAAGTACTAACAGAATCTCGGAAATTAAAGGTATTTTTCAGGCAAAGAGTGCTATGGTAAAACTCGGTCCCTGACGTCTAACAGACACTGCTGGAGAATATTTTACAGCCTCCACCCCAGACTGCTATTCATTTAACAACATGTTCCCTACTAAATGTGTATTGTCTAAAGAACTCAATGCTCTCCATAGAATAATTCTGCAAGGCTATACAGAAAATTTATGAGCAGTGGCTTCTGAGGAGGGGACTGGAGGGAGAGACTTAATGTTTAATGTTTTGCACCATTTGATTTTTTTTTTTTTGTAACCTCGTGCTTACACAGTAATTTTCCATTGAAAATAGTTGGTTTCAGGCTGGGGATACAGCTCAGTGGCAGAGCACTTGCCTAGCATGAGGCCCTAGGTTCAGTAACCAGCATGACAAAAAAAAAAAAAAATGTTGGTTCAAATGTTGGATAAAAGAATATGTTCAAACATGAGGGGGGAAAAGACAAGATGGATCCCATCAGTGGAGTGGAGGAAGGGGATTGAGAAGGAAGGAGGAAGGACTTGAGAAGGGAGGAACTTCGTAATGAAATTAATCAAATTATGCTATGAACATATATGAACATACCACAGTGAATTCCATCTTTATGCATGTCTATAAAGCACTAATTAAAATATTAATAAATAAAAGGAAGCCCAGTAGAGTAGAAGAAGGCGAACCGGAGGAAGGAGGAGGGGAGAGGAAGAGAAAATATTGGAGACTGAAATAGAGCAAATTGCATTCCATGCAGATATGAATATGTCAAAGTAAACCCACTATTATGTATAACCATAATGTACTAATAAAAACACTTAAAAAAGAATAAAATGCTCAAAATCATAGCCTGCTTCCAACAAACAAAGCAAAAAGATTAATGTAGTGTTTCCTTTACAAGCGGTTCGTGAGCTGTGTATATGAAGGGAGAGGATTCCATGGGGAGTTAAGGGAAAAGCTTTCATTTCCTGCCAAGGACAACTTTAGGGGGAAGGGTGATTTTTCCATCCATGAAGAGGGTCCATGGGGAGACCCTCCTCCGAGAAGGCACAGGTCCTCCAAAGTGTTTGCAGTATGGGGAAATCGCCCAACTGCTGCCCAAAGCCCTCAAGTCCTCCACAAAACTCTGATCCTGAGTAAGATGGTCACCAGGGATGAGTCTGTAATAGAGGATGATTAAAACAAAGGTAGACCCTGCATTGTGCTTTAGGCAGAAAAAAGGTTGTGGTTTTTTTTTTTTGTTTTTTTGACGGGGGGTAGTGTGGAGGGGTGTTAAAGAGGTCTTGTCTTGCTTGTTTTATGCTTTAAAAAATCTCAGGGTTATTTTCCCCTTTCATGCCTAATATGGTTGAAATTGTGTCTTCTTCCTACTCCTCTCCCAGCAAAAGGACATTGGAGTCCTCACTCTCAGTACCTCAGAATGTAACTGGAATTGGAAATAGTGTTTTTAACAGAAGCCATCAAGTGCAAACAGGTCATAAGGGAGGCCCTGATCCCGTGGGACTGGTGTCCTTATAAAAAGGGCAAAGTCTGGACACAGAGACAGACATGTGTGGAGGGATCATGACCTGAAGAAACCCCGGGAGGACACCAGGAGAACAAGGCAGAAGAGACTGAGGCCAAAGTCAAGGGCAATGTGCACTCAATGAGACCAGGATCCTTCCTCCCCAGGTTGCTGACTCCTAACCTCCAGAACTGTGAGGCCATAGGGAATTTCTGTTGTTCTAAGCCATCCAATTAGGAGTTGGTTTTGTTGTTGTTGTTGTTTTGTTTTGTTTTAATGGAAGCCTTAAGAAACTAAAGAAACCCTCTCCTTTTACCTCCTGGGCTTCACAGGTTTCAGAGACTCCTGCCAGGCCTTAGTGCCAGCAGCCTTGTGCCTCCGCTGGAGACCTCACATTTTGCCTTCCTCTCCACTCCCTCATGCTGCCCACACGTCCAGGTCCAGCTCTGTTGGAAGGCCTTTGGCCTCTTCTTGCCAGTGACCTTTCTCATCCTCAAGTCTATTCCAGAGGCACCTCTGTGACTGGCCAAGCGTCCACTCCCTGTTCTCCCCAGCACTTCCACTGGGCACCTGCCCGTGATGCTGAAAGTGCCTGTGGGTCTTCCTGGTCCAGTGGGGGTAACCCACCCAGGGCAGGGTTTCTTCATCTTTTATTCCCAAGGCCTGTCACTTAAATGCTCAATGAATTGTTCCTTAGTAGAACTGCCCTCTTTCTACTGTTGATAGAACACAGAAGCATATCATTTTCAAACACCTCCAAATAAAGAGCCATTGTCTGGAATCTAAGCAGCCTGTGGTGGATTAGAAAGGGAAGATGTCAAGATAGGGAGAAACTAGGGCATCTGGTCTGCTTCTAGCACTTCTATAATCACTGTTCCTCCCTACTCAAAATATCCATGAAATAAGAGTCCAAAGGCGCAAATAAGTCCCCAAGAGTGGCGTCAGATCTGGGTTATAAACCTGCACTCTCTGGGGCATGTTTACTTCCTATTATCTCACTTGTCTACATGGGCTTCTGCCTTGATTTCATTTGTAAGTTTCTTTGGGGCTGCAGCCTCTACTTCAGAGACTGCCATTCACTGTCCTCTGGGAAATACATAAACTATCCCTGATTTGAAACCACAAAGCCACGAAGATTACACACATGGGTAGATATGAAAGAAGGCTCTGGAAGAAGTAGGTGGTCTCCTTCTTCACTCCTTTATTATAAGACTGAGAGAACACATTTAAAGCACTAATTATTTTGGAGGAATAAAAAAAAGGAAAGTTAGAAATAAAAGCCCAATTTTTCCAATGAAAAACTATTTTCTCTTGATCATCCACAAATTATAAGGCTACATATATTAATATGCTATTTCACTAACAAATTACAGTCCATTTTCTACAGTGAAGGAATAAAGAAAAAGTTCACCTAATGAAAAAGGTTAGATCCTAATTAGGATCAGGCTGTAGAATTTGCCGGGTGTAATTTTCCACTGCAAATTGTTCTCAGGTTGACCTTGGCTGGTATTAAGGACGGGTTTGAAAACACATCTTTCCTTTGCCAGCACGTCCCCATAAAGTACCAGTGCCTTCCTCAGATTATTACCGGGGTTGCCTGTTCCCCCACTCTCCTGCTCCCGTATTGTCTCAAACTTTCAGGAACCTTCTTGAAGAGAAATTAACATTTACCGAGACCCATGGGTGGCAGAAAAAGCACAGGACTTGGAGCTGGGCCTAGAGGGAAGCCATGTCTCCGCCATTTCCTACCTGTGTGTCGTAGACCTTTGAATCTTGTTTCCAATTTGTAAGATGAGATCATAACACCTCCTTTCACAGGGTTAAACACAAGGATACAAAGCACTCACACAAAAATTCTACTTGCAAATAATACATGGTAAGGGCAAGACTTGAAATTTTGACCCCAAAATATCTAATTCAGCTATAGCATCTACCCTGGTACACTGACCTTTGAGATTGGCTAGTCAGACTCAAATATGGAAAACTCACAGGCCTCAACATTGCAGCATTAATAAAAGTGGCTACCCAAAGTGGTCTCCTACCCTTTGGGGTTCTGGGAGTTTAGAGCCAGGATAGGGCATATGGAGGCCTCCCTGCCTGGAACCCTGTCTTCCTCTGCTGTGTGGTCACAATCACCTTGCTTACCCCACTAACTCTACCCCAGTGGCTTCTAAAGAGATCATGTAAACACCTTGACCAGTGAATGCTGTTTATTTCCAAGAAACCACCACTACCTACCCTCCTACCTCTCCAACCTCTGCACTCCAAGTGCCCCAGTATACTGACCTGTGTGTGTAAGGCAGAGGTGATAATTTCATAACTCAGCAAGGATCAGAGCTTTATGCAATCCTTTCACCCATGTTGATTGCTTCACCACAAGAATAGGAAACCTGTGGAAAAGTTCTATAAATGCACATCAAGCAATTCAGCTTTCTAAATCAGCCCTTCCGAAAACTTTGGAGCTTTGAAAATTTTCCAGTGGTTCCAGAGATGTCAATGTGAGTTTTAGACACAGGACAAAGGTGGCAGGTGAAGATAGGGAAATAGGAAAAGACTAATTCAGAGCTGAGGGCAATGATGCTTCCATATTACTACAATTGATAGATACTGGGAAATTCTATGAGAAGAGATCTTGAAAAGTGAATTAGAATCTAGGACTTCAGACATTTCCTGATTTCGTTTAAGGCTTGTTATCTCTATTTACTCCAGGTGAACCCCACGCTTTCCTGGCTACCTAAGAGCTATCTATCAACAAGAAAATAATTTCAAGAAATTCAAAATCAGTCAAAATCTCTAAAATTTAGAGATCATATATTTCAATAGGCTGAGGAACACAGAGTAAAGATAAAATGGAAAATAAGTGCAAGGAAATAATTTTTCTTAGCCAATAATTATAGACATGGAAAATGAAATGAGATCTTTTCATAAGAACAAAGAATTTAAAAGGAGAGCTTTAGCATGCCAGTGTTTTTTAAAGGAGAAGCAAAAAGATTTTCTCTTTTCTTCTAGTATCTAAAAAGCAATTGTATAAATTTCAACAATAATCCTTTGATTAAAAATGACTCTAATAAGGTACACTCATACATTTCTGTTGGGACTGCAAATTGGTATGACCAATATGGAAAGCAGTATTGAGGTTCCTCAGAAAACTTGAAATTTGAACTACCATTTGACTCAGTTATCTCACTCCACGGATTATACCTAAAGGACTTAAAATCAGCATACTCAGTGATGCAGCCACATCAATGTTTATAGCAGCTCAATTCACAATAGCTAAACAATGGAAGCGATTAGGTGTCCATCAACAGATGAATGAATAAATAAAATATGGTATATATACACAATGGAATATTTCTTAGCCATAAAGAAGAATGAAATTATGGCATTTGCCCATAAGTGGATGGAACTGGATGTTAGGTACAAGACAGGCTGAATAAGTTGTCTGCAGGGCATGCCAAACAAAGTTAGCTGCAGGATGACCTGGCTTCTCAAACCCTCTGTCTGGTTCTTTATCACCTGTTTGCTTCAAGCCCAAACGCCCAAGCCCCAACTCAAGGCTGAACACTTAACCCGCCTTGTGCCAATAAGGCAGCTTGCAAACCCAGAGACCCTGTTAGATTTAGGCAACACAGCAGAAGGACTATAAAAGCCTTCCCCAGCTGGGCCTCCCCCACTTTTCTTTCTCTCTTTTCTCCTCTGTTGCACTGCAGCAATAAAGATCTCTTGGTCGCTCCAGTGTTGTGTTCACTTTCCTTTCACTGGAGAATATCATGCTAAGTGAAATGAGCCAAAGGCCAAATGTTTTCTCTGATATGCAGGTGCTTATTCACAATAAGGGAAGTGGTGGTTAGGGAAGATTGGAAGTACTTTGGATTAAACAAAGGGGAATGAAGAGAAGGTAGGGGGAATGGGAACAGGAAAGAAGTAGAATGAATCAGACATTACCATCCTGTGTGCATATATGATTTCAATAACAATGTAATTCTACATCATGAACAACCAGAAGAATGTGAAGTTATACCCTAGAAATGTATAATATGTCAAAATACATTCTACTATCATGTATAACTTATTAGAAAAAAGTACATAAAAAAGGACTTTCATGAATTTGATTATATAGATGCTTAGTTTTAAAAGAAATAATTATAAATCAATTTGACTTTTAGCAAAAGTTTAAAATAACATTAAATTAATATTATTTCCTTCAAAACAATAATTTTCATAGGCTATTCTTAGTTCAACAATGCAACTATTATGCACTTTTAAAAATTTTTACTTTTCCAGTACTGGGGATGAAACCCAGGCTTTGCACATGGTAGGCAAGTGCTCTTCCACTGAGCTATATCCCAGCTCACCCCTGACACCTTTTTTTTTTTTTTTTTTTTTTTGAGACAGGGTCTTACTAAGTTACGCACACTCTCCTTGAACTTGCACTCTTCCTGCCTCAGCTTCCTGAGAACATAGAATTATAGGTATGCACCACTATGCCCAGCTTGCCCACTTACTTTTGAAACTTCTTCGCAGAATTCCTTTTCAAACCTAAAGAATGTTTTCCCTCTGTGATGACAAACATTCTTTGAGACAGAATTTAATTTTTGGAAATGGCAAAAAAACTGACACAATCAATTTAGGTAAAAAACAGCTTTGGCCAAAAACAAGATGATACTGAGATTCTGTAGTAGTCAATTTGGAAATTAGTGCACAAAGAGAACTTTGAAAGTCTTTTTCACACAAATGAAGCAAATGGATGGTGTTCACTTAACTGTGTAAAAAGTTGTTCTCTTCTCTTTTTGAGCCTAAATCAGCTTAAATCATAGCCTTCATTTTGCTAACTGCTTTTCTCAAAGTTTTAATTAGACATTTATGACTTGATGATAAATTTTTCCCCTTTCACCTGGGATCAGTAATTTATTTCTTTTCTAATGTAGAAAATTAGTTCTCTTAGAGCTCACAAAACTAATTAGCTAATAGAGGGGACACTGCGGATTTGCTCGATAGACTTATTCTTCAGTTTACAGCATTTTCTGGCATTCATAAGCTGTTAAGATTAGTGCTAAATTGTAGCTTTGCCATGCTTCTGATGCTAATAGCATGTGGAGGTTAGCTGGGCCTCCTCGTTTACCTAATTTAGGAGCTCATTAGGAGACTTTTACTTACTTCAGAAGTGCACAACCATCAAGGTTATCAAGTGCTAATCTCTGTCGTGCCATCACAAGGGCTGAGGAACAAAATCTTTCTACACTCATGGTGTTTATACATGCTTAGGACTCAGTTCTTTTGGCAATTTCTCCATATTCTAGGGAAAGAATAAGATTGGTACATATAGGAAGATAAAGGATAAAGTTGTTTCTAATGATGTCCTTTCTGGACTCATTGGAGGCATCTGTGTACCTCCCTGTGGTCCAACTCTGCCCCTTTTCTTTTTTAGAAGAAAGCACAGGAGCATCTTCCCTGCTCCATGTTGAGCCTCCAGCAGCAGTAGCAGGATAAGATGGGATTCTGGCCGAGTGTTTGGGAACACACTGGAGTTACCCAGGCTACCGGGGATGCCTGTTGTAGAGTGGTCAGCTGTCATGAGCCCATCTGAAATTGGCATCAGGCTAAAACAGGGTGTGTGTTCCCTTGGGCCATATCACAGAGGAGGAGCCTAAGGCATCTAAGACAACTCTAAGTCAGGAGGCACAAGTGACCTGTCTGCACAGAACCTTTGGGATGGCAGATACTAAGGCTGGGTGGTCTGTCCCCTGACCTAAGCCCAATATTTAGGGCTGAGGGTCAAGATTTTCCACCCTCTGACAAGAAGGAGGATCAAGGGCTCCACACTGGCCTACAGTTGATGTGAGTTTTTACCTTTGTTACTGATGCTTACCTGGGGATTTTTATTTGGTTCCTATAACTTTTCTTTTTAAGGTCATTTATAAGTTGAGCTCAGATGTTTATGTTCATTTACTTAAATAATCAAAGCTTTGTGTCTCCAAATAAGAAAAAAAGCTGTCATATTTATCCCTTTTCAGTGGTTATTTGAGATTATTAAATGCCTAGGATGGCTAACCAAAATGGAAAACAAAGTATTCTAAATAGTCTAAAATGGATCACTCACTCAGAAAGTTGAAGAGTCTAACTCTAACGTTAGATTCATAATTGAAGCCCTAAGTTCTCAATAATATTACTATGTGACCCATGCTACTGTTAAACTTGCTGCAACTTTGAAACGCAACAGAATCTGCTTTGGAAAATGGATTTTGCCTAGAAGCAACATTTTCCTGTAGGGTCATAAGACCTGCCTCTGGTGGTTGCTGCCTAACAGAGACATGGAAAGGGAAAGTACCAAAGAAAATTAAGGGTAAACTGCAAAGCTTATACCCTATGGTCTTTCCCTCTTAATATTCCCTTGTTGCTTTATTTTTCTATCCTTACCTGAGAATCTGATGATAACTTCAATATACATTGTTTTTATATATAACTCTAATAATGTGTCACACTATAAGCATGGAGACAGTTGTACTGAGATGAATCTGCTTGCAAATACCTCTCTTCTTCCAGATATTGATTCAGATATTGAAATAGCCTCTGTTTTTTACATGTATAAATGTGTCTTTAATAAGGGATAAAATATAGACACTTGTTGCCATACCTTTCCCTTTCCTTTGTTTCCTCGGCCCCTACCTTCTCTCTGTTCACTTTTATTTTATTTTTTCTGTTCACTTTTTATTTTTGAGTTTTCTGATTCGTTGGGGAGGTGAAAGGGTGGATAGGTCTTGTGTGGTGATAGTAGGGATGAAAATCTGTAACTCCCAAGAGACACAGGTCAAATTTCTCTGCCTGCTGGCAAAGAAACACACTGTCACTGCCAAAACCACAGAGTAAAGTCTTCTAAAAACCCTCTCAGACGGCAATGTTTTAGAGTTAAGCCTTTTCATTTATATTTGGACAACCACCTGTTGACTTCTCCTGGCACTTGTCAAGGGCAGATAGATGGCAAGAACCTGGAGCAGAATTAGCCCATTCAAAGGGCTTGGTATTCCCCTTTGAAGAGGTTGCCATTGTTTTTAATTGAGCCTAGTCGAGGCTCATAAGATCAAAACATGAAAAACAAAAAGGAAAGAGTTTATTTGGGACAGGGTCTCACTCTCCTTTTGAGATTATCACAGCATTGTCTGACCATCTTTTAATCCAGGAATTGATTAGAGCAGTCTTACAATGCATTTCCTAGTTTTGAAATATAGGGAGTGAAAGCCAGGGAAGAAGACAAGAGAGAAAAATCTGTTGCACGTGGAAAACACAAAGGTAGGCACCACCCAGTCACCCAGTAGCTCCTGCTGTGCCCACATATTTCCCAGGCAGGTTCTGCTTCTGCCAGAAAGGAAGAGGGTGGGTAGGATGGATGCATATAAAGCCAGAAGAAAAAGAACAGAGTGCAAAGTATGCTTCAGCTAGGAAAGTCTCATTTAAATCAAATCTCAAATTTGTTATGGTGAAGGTGACCATGATAGGGTGGCACTCTGATGAGATGCAGACAGTCCTAAGCACTGACCAAGTAACCCACTTCTTCAACCTACCTAGATTAAATTGTTCCACCTACTTCTTGATACTTAAAATAAGCTCCCTTATCTCTCCAAACTTGACAACAAGCTGGGCTTCCCCCAGGGTTTAGGTAAAGTAAGAATATGGTGGCCTGGGGCCCGGGAGGAGCCTGGGAGGTGAGAGGGAACAAGAGGAGCCTGGGAGGTGAGAGGGAACAATGCCTAACCCAGATGTTTCGTCCCTGCCCTCATAGTCCTCGCAGTCTTAAGTTGATGTATCTGTGAAGTACTTTGGAAATATGGAGGTTAAGTTTTTGTTTGATCCTGGTGGAAGAGAAACAAAGGCTTTTAGGGTCCTTATTAAATACAGCATCAACTACACCTAGACCTGAGACAGGACTAGAGCAGCCAAAACAGGATTAAGGTTTCATTGGAACAATGGGAGCCTATCAGATGTTCCTTTTCTTGGATTCATCTTTCAGTCACCTAAAAATGACATTTGGCATTTGAAATATGCAGTGAACAGTTGTGTCCTCTAGACAACGTAGCTGGGAGCAGAAGTAGGCCTGCTGCACAGCAAAGAGTACATTTGCACCTGCCCTTCTTCTCCTCCCTCACTTCACTGCCTGCTGCTTCTAGCCCAGTCCCTCACCAGAGCTCTCTCCAGATAGATTTCATCCCTGTGAGCCATCCTGTGGGCCACCATCAGATGATCCTTTCCAAAAGGACATTTATACATTACTCTAGCCCAATTCTAACCCAAACTGATGAGCATAGGCACAAAGTTTATCTGATACGAGTTTAATGGAGGAACTATGTGCAGAAATGGGACCGGGTTCTGGGCACCACCAAAGAGTAACTAACACTGGGTACCAGCAACAGTAGGGTCTTGCCCTGGGCCTGATGAGGCAAGAAAAGAGAAGGGATTCCCTAAACTGGTGAGTGCTGCAGCCATAGATAGGGGCTGCTCATCAGAGTTGTTCCAGAAAAGAATGTGACCATTGTCAAGTTCATGGAAAGAAGTGGTCAAACCATGTCAGTAAACAGTCAAAACTTTCCCTCCTCCATTCTCCATTGGATGCCCACTGATTAAACCAAACTAGAAGCTAGAGGAAGTCCAGTTTTCCTTTTGGGACTCTGTATATATTCAGCATCTGAGGCACAGAGCTGCAGAGTAGAAGGAAGAGCACTTAGCTACCATGAGATTGTTCAGAAACCTTCGATTTAATAAACACTTTCTGAGTATTGAAAATGACAATTATCATAATATCACTGCAAGTTTCTGTTACATATAGCTCATTTAATTCTGTGGGTAAGAAAGTAAGGTAGGACTATGGAGTATTACTCTGCATTAAAAAATGACAAAATCATAGAATTTGGAGGGAAATGGATGTCATTAGAGCAGATTATGCTAAGTGAAGCTAGTCAATCATTAAAAAACAAATACCAAATGACTCCTTTGATATAAGGGGAGTAAACAAGGACAGGGTAGGGACGAAGAGCTTGAGAAGAAGATTTACATTAAACAGGGATGAGAGGTGGGAGGGAAAGGGAGTGAGAAGGGAAATTGCATGGAAATGGAAGGCAATCCTCAGGGTTATACAAAATGACATATAAGAGGAAAGGAGGGGTAAGACAAGATAATACAAATGGAAGAAATGATTTACAGTAGAAGGGGTAGAGAGAGAAAAGGGGAGGGGGAGGGGAGGGGAGGGGGGATAGTAGAGAATAGGACAGACAGCAGAATACATCAGACACTAGAAAGGCAATATGTCAATCAATGGAAGGGTAACTGATGTGATACAGCAATCTGTATACGGGGTAAAAGCGGGAGTTCATAACCCACTTGAATCAAACCGTGTAATATGATGTATTAAGAACTATGTAATGTTATGAACGACCAATAAAAAAAAAAAAGAAAGTAAGGTAGGCATTTTGTTCATTTAATAGATGGTGAAAATGTGGCTTAATCAGATTGGCCAAGGCCTCACAACTAATAATGACATTCAGGATCCAAACTCAAATCTTTTCAACCCCAAAGTCTGTGTGCTTTAACCATGGAAGATGCATCTGTGATAGGCTTTGGTGATTGGTGGTGTCTGTGAAAGGAAGAAGGGATGAGGATCTGACAATGTCCTTCAGCAGTTGATCCTGTTGTCCTCCATTATGTTAGGACCATGAACAAATGAGAAACCCACTCAGCACATGCTGAATCTGAGTGTCCTAAAGCAAACAACCAGTAGGCACATGTGTGTGGCATATTAATACAGGTCTGGCTTATGTGAAGGGCTCTATGCTATAAGGAAATGTGAACAGCCATGAAATGGGGTGATGGGGTAGTCCCTTAAGCATCAAGGACATTATCTAAGAGCTCAGTGAGAAAAGATAAGTGAAGATCCAAGCAGGCCACCCAAGACCCCTGCTCAGAGAAGTTTCTCATTCCCAAGGGAATTCTGTACTACCTGGCCTGGTGCACAAGACTTCCATGTTCTTTCTTACTGATTCCAGAGACAAACCCTCCTCTCTGGTTAAACATACCTACTGCACTTCCCCAACTCTTCGCTTTTCTCACATGCCACACTCTCTCTGCTGTGTTCCACTCCTCCTTCATGAGCACTTTGCCTGGGAGGTAGCTCCTTTCTTGACCCTCAAGAGTTCCCACAGCTCCCCCACCCAGCACATGCTGTCTTGCAGACCCATGTCTTTTGTCTCTTTCTATATAGTTCATTAGGAGCTTGATATATGTGGGATGTAGATAGATCAAAAAAACAGTAGTTGGGGCTGAGTTCAATCCCTAGCATAGCTTTAGAAAGAAAGAAAGAGTGAGAGAAAGAGAATATCAGTTGGCTAAGACGCTTGCTTACTTTGGCATCATCCAAACACAAATAAAGCCAACTTTCTTGTTTGATTCAAATTAGCTCACTAGTTTGAACTACTCTATTATTCTAAACAGTACTCCAAGAGTAGCGGTGACAGCATTATTGGAATACATGGGTAGACATCCACAGGATCTATATGAAAGGGGATAACACTTAGCAGGATACACATTACAATGACTCAAGGCTCAGTGGGCTCAGTAGTCAGATTGTCTGTTCAAATTCTGGCCCTAGCATGCATTTCCTTGTAAGTTGGGGAAGACTCCATATTTCTCTGTTTTCTTACTTGTGATAGTGGCACCTACTTCAGTTTTGTCAAACAGATCAAATAAGATGGTGCTTAGCTCAGGGCCTGGTAGGTATAAAAGGACTAATCAATGTGAGCTATTATGATTTAATTATATTTAGACCATAGAACCTCACTTATTATAGCTAGAAAGGACAGCACAGCAGATGAGGAAATGTATATTCAGGAACTAGGCCATGATGAAGCTCAGAGGTAAAACAAGGCCTGGGTTCTTTCCTCCACTGACTAATATCAGTCGAGCATGTGAATGATATTGATAACTCACAGATCCATGCTTCACCACCTGTACTATAAGAAGCAAGGCAGGGTGATAGGCATGTTCTTTTGTTTTTTAAAGAAATAGATCATTTGAACCAGGCACAGTGTCAGGGGAAAGGGGAGGGAAGAAATAGTATTATAAAATCCTAACAGGAAAAGATAAAACATTTAGATGAATTTTCATATAACAAAAGTTGTACGGATTTGTAGTCAGAAAAATCATTGCTAGTGACCCTAATTTATATAAATTCTTATGGGATAATGAAAACAAAACGGGATAATGAAAACAGAAATGTGGAGAGTAAGGTTGATGTTGAATTCATGGAGGACAGTTGAGCATGACCTTTTTTGTTTGTTTGTTCATTTGCAGTTAGTTTTTGTTTGCTTCTTTAGTCCACTATCTGAGCCACAGGGAAACTCTTGTAATGAAAATGTCCACCTATAGGTGGCAAACTTGGACTGCTGGCATTCTGTCCTTGAGTACCCTTGCAAACCAGTGCCACTGGGGATGGAGATGGAAGTGAAGTTTGAAGAAAGAAAAGAAGAAACCTAAATGGATCCAGAAAGACCATTTTCACAAAAACTTACCTTGGAAAAAAATCCACAAAATACTTAGATTAGCCTGAAAAAATACCTCCTAGAATTGCAGCAAATGCATTTATTTACATATTTATAGAGGTCCTACAACATAGCACCCCCTGGCTTGGAGTGAGAAAGACACTCCTACTTTGACAGCCCTAGCAGCCTGAGATCTCAGCCCCCTCCACCAACACCACCACTGCAAAGCCATTCTAGCACCATCTCTCCTGGGACCATGGCTCTTATCCCTTATTTCACAGATGAGGAAACAGATGATCAGGAGCCTCAGGGGAGAGGTAGTCTGGAGCCTAGTTCTTTGCATTCCAAGTCTTATCTCTATCTGCCACAAAACACAGAAAGTGCCAAAGTGGTCCAGGATTCGAGGGTAGGCTCACAACTTATTTGAGCGTATATCTTCAGTTCCTCCAGAGCCTTTTTGAATAGAATGTCCTTGGCCATCAGAGACCCCAGCCAACCCACATTCAATCCCTAACCAGGGAAGGGATGCTTCTCAGAGTGAGGCCAGGACCTCCTTGGACCTCTAAGGAAGGTAGTAAATAATTTAGTTGACTAACTAGAAAAAAAAAAACTTCCACTTTAAAAAAATGGATACAATAATCTCATTCAATGTGTTTCATTGAAACAGCATTCAATAAAGGTTTAAACATATTAAGAAAATAAAAATAGATGTTTTCTCTCATCATTCCTTGCTCTATGAAGAGTTTCCTATGTGTCACTCCAGACCTGTCCCTAGGTGTTTACATATATGTGAAGAAGCAACTGTGTATGTAATTTTTTCATACACTACTTTTTACTCCACTACTTGCTTTCTTTTCATTTAACAATGTACCTTGGAGAGCATTGTGTAGATATATGTCACTTAGTTTCATGGGACATGGTGGTTTATAGTTTATATAATATAAAAAACTTTCCCTGAATGCTCTATGTTGAGGTTGTTTCTGCTTCTCACTATTACAAACAGCTCTATAGCAAGTCCTTTTACATATAAATGTGCACATGGGCAAGTATCTCTGAAGGACAGATTTCTTTAAACAATTGTTGAACCAAAGTATATTTTAATTTTAAATTTTAAATAATACTGATAAATTGCCCCATACAAAGACTGAGCTGCCTTTTCATTGGCTCCATTTCTCTTTCTCTTTTCCTCCCTCCCTTTCCTTCTCATTAACTTTGAATTTTTTTTATTTTGTTTTACCTTTAATCTTGGAGTCTGTCTTCTTCCTCTCTCTTTCATACCAAATCCAGTTCATCAGAAAATACTGATGTATTTACTTTCAAATATGTGCAAAATCCAGCCACTTGTCACCACCTCTACCACTATCCCCTTGCTAAAGTTTTGGCCTGGATCCCCATAGCAGTCCCACTGCTTCCCTTCCGACCCCTTTCAAACACAGCCAGAGTTACTCTATTAAAACCAAGTCAAATATTTTTAGCCCTCTGCCCAAGACCTTGCCACATGTCCTTATTTTGCTCAAAGTAAAATCCACACGAAGTGTGACCTCTTCTCTCAAATTCCCCCATCTCCACTCTGATCCATCTATTCTATGAACACTCCAAGCCCACCCTAACCTCAGGGTCTGTGCTCCTGCAGTTCCCTGCATCTTGAAAGTCACTTGACCAACTCCTCCTCCTTCAGGTTGGCTTAAATGGCATCTTTTTACTGGAACACTCTTGTTTAATACTGCTAACTTTCTCCACCAACACCATGTACCCCTTACTCTTTCTTTCTATCTGCAGCACTTAGAACCCTCTGACTTGTTATGTAGTTTACTTTTTTATTATGTTTTTACTATGTTCCTTTTGGGTTTAGTTGGCTCTTGAATAGGCTTTGCTGCTTTGCTTACTGAAAAATTCCTAGGGCCCAGAACAGTAGTACTTAGTACATGGTAGATGCTCAATAAATGTCAGTTGAATTGGGATTCCATTCCTTTTCCTATTGCAATTATGGAAACAGCCTCATGGGGCTGTGGTTTTATGCTGGTGTATGACCTTTGTGGGTGATGCTGTCCTAAGACTTTTAAAAAGTCAATTTCAAAAATGAAAAATTGGATACCATGCAACGCTTTAAACTTTTGCTGCATGAAAAACGGTGTAAAGGAAATGAAAAGATGAACTACATACAGAGAGAATATATTTGCAAATTACAAATTTCAAAAAGGACTTGTATGTATATATATAAAAATCTCAAAACTCAACAGCAAAATCAAAAAGACAAATGATCCAACTAGAGCATGCACAAAAACATGAGTTGACATTTTACCAAAAGGGACATACATGTGGCAAATAAGTACTTAAGAAGATATTCAATATTACTAGTCATTAGGGAGGTGCAAAGTAATGCCATAATATCAGACACATCAGAATGGCTAAAATAAAACAGCAGTGGCTCAAATTCTGGTGGAGATGTAGAGAAGATGGGTCACTCACACATGTTGGTAGGGTTGAAAAATGGTGATAGCAATTGTTTGGCCATTTCTTTTAAAATCCAAAACAAGGGACTTCCCATATGATCCAGCAGTTGCTCTCTTGGGCATCTGTCCCAGAAAAATGAGAACTGACATTCATGCAGAAACTTGTACAACAATGCTCCTAGCGGCTTTACGAATTATAAAACTGGAAAACACCCAAATGCCTTCAGTGGGTAAGTGATTAAACAAACTGTGGAATATCCATACCTTTGAATATCACTCAGCAACAAAAAGGAAGAAATATGGAAACACATAACAACATGGGTGACTCTCTGGGGGTATGCCAAGTGAAAACTTCAGTCTCAAACAGTGACCTAGGATTTCATTTTTCTATATTCCATTCTTGAAATAATAAAATTAAAGAAATGAAGAAAGATTTATGGTTACCAGAGATTAGAGATGGGGACAGGGGGAAAGGTACAGGTGTGGCTGTAAAGAGGGAGTATAAGGGAGCCTTGTGCTGATGGTACACCAAGCTGCACATGTCACAAAGCCACATAAACCCCCCCCCACACACACACATACACACACACACACAAGTGCAAATATAACCAGAGAAAACCAATAAGCCCTGTGTAGTATACCAATGTCAGTTTTCTGTTATATATATGGAATATAGTTATACAAGATGTTAACAATGGAGCAGGCTGGGTTAAAGGTGTATTGGACTTCTCTGTGTATTTATTTGCAACTTTCTGTAAGTCTGTCATTATTTCAAAATAAGAAGTTTAAAAAGCTTCAAGAAATCCATGCCAAACCAGGAGAAGTGGCACACTCCTGAAATCCCAGGAGGTTGAGACAGGAAGTTTGCAAGTTTGAGGTCAGCCTCAACAACTTAGCAAAACCTTATGTTATATGTTTGGCTGTGAGGGGTCCCCCAAAACTCATATGTAAACAATGCAAAAAGGTTTAAAGGAGAAATTATTGGGTTATGGGACTCTTAATTAAACCAATCAGTGAATTAATAGGATTAGCTGAGATTAACTGAGTGGTAACTGAAGATGGATAGGGTGTGGCTGCAGGAGGTGGATCATTGGGGACATGACTGTAGGGTATATATTTGGTATCTGGAAAGTGGAATATCTCTCTCTCTCTCTCTCTCTCTCTCTCTCTCTCTCTCTCTCTCTCTCTCTCTCCTTTCTGATCATCACATGAGCTTCTTCCCTGCACCATACTCTTCTGCCAGGATGTTCAGCCTCACCTCAAAATCCCGAGGAATGGAGCTGGCTGTCTGTGGACTGAGACTTCTGAAACCATGAGCCCTCAAATAAACTCTTCCTCCTCTACCTGTGTTCTGGTTGGGTCTTTCAGTCACAGCAGTGAAAAAGCTGACTAAAATAGAAACAAAAACAAAAAGAAAAAAGAAAAGAAATCTATGCTAACTATTAAGCACCTTTCAGAAAGAGATGTTTCTGCTTCCTTAATTTCTATTGGGATGCTATTCCCTCCCAACCTTGGTTACTCTAATTTCAATATATCTAGTTTCTTTTTACTTGGTCTTTTTTACTTTTCAGAGAATCCTTAACTGAGTGAAGATTATTCCATTATGGTTCTAAAAAAGGTTCACAGCTCTCTGATCTTCAGCCTTCCCTTTTGCCAACTTAGGAAGATGTCATCTGTTCCTTTATTCACAGGAATGTAGTAGATTACAAATTCACAGAAGCTTAACTAACTCCTTCCATGCAGAAATCATAGGACAACTGGGAACTGGGGTAAGCACTTTCTCCTAATGTGAGCACCTACCACATTCAGGTTACTTCATAGACACTGAAGAACTGGTCTCACTGGTCAGGTTTCAGCTCATTCTAAAAAATGGGAAGGTTCTGTATAAACTACAGCATTGCTGACCATTGAAGAATGGATAGCTTATATCGTTATTAAATATTATGAATCTACACTAGGTTCATACATCTCTTTATATTTTCAGTTAGTCAAAGCAGAGTGATTTTTAAAGTTATTTTTTAAATGCACAATCTGATTGTTTAATATTTCAAAATAAACATATCCAGCTATTTTAAAGCATTTTTCTCTAAACTTGATCAATTGAGTTTTAAACCATTTTGTACATGTTGATGTGAAGATTTTTGTAAAACTGTTTTCAATGCTTCCCACCTCCACATGTTCATCTCTTTCTCCCTCAAAGAAACATTCCTTTTTAATTCTTCCACTTTCTCTGGAATATGCCCTCACTAAGCAAATTTGCTATATACCTTTTGTTCTTTCAATCCCATGGTGGGGTAAAAATGTTATTTGCTTGTTATCCATCAGCCACTACATAGTTATTTCCAATGTACTATGGTAAATTCTCCTTGGCATTTTTCACACAAACTTTAAAAAAAATCATCAAAGGTAGCATCAGCTGGGCTGGTGCTAGATTGTATAGTGCTTTTGTACAAACAGGAAAATGTCATACTCTGTGCATGGGACACGGGACTGATCCAGGGCTGAATTCCAGTCTTTTTCTTTATAGTTGAGGCCCATGCTCCCTGAGTGGACCCAGAAACTATGGAAGGAGCTCAGGAATGCAAACTCAGCTCAGCCTTACCTTTGTACCATACTCCATCATTGACTTGCAGTGTTTCCAAGAGCAATCACTTGACTCACTAGTGACAATTTGTTTCTGGGTTACAGTGAAGAATTATAAAATAATTAGACGTGAGGTTTTACAAATCTGTCCTGGTACAAATTTCTTTTGACTTTTGACAGTGGTGCCAATATGTCTTGGGAGGCCAGCAGATCATTCTTCTTTAGGACAAAATCAAATCGTTTTGGATGATTTTTGTCCTTATTTAGTTTTCATCTTCCAGTTCAGTGGTCTGTGACTAGAAGCCCAACACTCACAACCTGCCATCAAGGGCCTGATCCATGCATGGTCTGGAGAGGAATGAGAACATTTGACTCTCCCTGTCAATTTGCAGTGGAACACACCTCCCAGATTTCTACACTACGTGGTACCAGCTCTGGACATTTCTCATTCAGTGTTCATCTCTATCAGCTAGTCTGAAAATTGGAACCAGAAATACTTGACAAATCACTAGCTACATCATGCTTACAGGTGGTGACATATCTCTGCTGCTGCTGCTTATTCATGAAACTGGAGGTTAAGACTTCGTTTCTGAGATGTAAACTAGGGAAAACCCCACATAAAGCACCAGCGTTGGACAGAATATCAGACAGACAATTTTCAACTGAAATGCTTGTTATTAGAAGTCATGTGGAGTCAGGAGTTGCCATGGAATCCATTTGTTTCTAAACCAGCTCCTCCTGCTGGAATAGTTTCTCATTATCATGTCTTTCTGATGGGAGGAGGGCAGGAGTTGGGAGAAAGAGAAAGAGAGGGGATGCTATCTGATATCGAACTGTGTTATAATTCCAATGCACTCAGGCTCTTAAATAAATTAGGTATTTAAAAAATTAAGAAGAGTTAATATAAAATTATAAGTGATTTGGAGTAAAACACTCATATTGTCATCAAGGTTTCTTTTTTGTGACTTTTGATTATTCAGAGAGAATACATGATGGCTTATGGTATGACATTTATCATTGAAAACAGGTTATTGGGTCTCCAGGAGTGAAAATAAATATCAGAGCAGATCTAAACTGCCATAGGCTGCACATTTGCAGTATACTTGTTTTCCTCTGTTTTCTCCTATGCATCATTTTTATTTAGATCCTTAACCAAAACATTATGGCTTTCTCTCCTGTGAAACTGATGCTAAGCTGAATCTATCCCCTTGTTTCCTCCAAGTTATTTGTTCAAATCATGAAAAGTGATTGGCCAGCATATGTCACTACTTGAGCAGTTGTGGTAAAATCCCTGTGTGTTTGTAGGTAAAAATACAGAAAAAGGTTGATCAAATGTCAATTTGGGGTGACTGAATTTCAAAGCAATCAGAATCCAGAAATTAACCACAATTTTAAAATATGTATGCATAATATAATTTATTATAATTAGTGGGGAAGTCTGTTGGATGAAGACACACGCTGGAACTATATTTGCATATTTTTGTTCTATGTTTTGCTTTAGAGAGTGCTAAATATTTTATATGAAAAAAAAGTGTTGGTAGATGACTCCTGAACTTTGAACCTGTGTTCCTGATTATCTCCACTTGTCAGGTTGATTAGTGAGCTCTGCTCCCAGGGCTTCAAGAAACCCTCATCTCTTTTTTAAAACCAGATTCTACCTCTTCTTCCTATTCAGGGGACTTTAACCAATTAAGAGCCAGAGAAAGCCCCACCTTCAAATGTTTTTGCATTGACAGTTCACAAGTGAGAAATTCAAATGGCTTTTAGGCTGAATCTCCCTAATAAAAGAAAAACAAATTAAAATAAACTGATGACTTTCACCCATCAAAGTAGGGGGTGGGGAGTGATAAGGTGCTTCAGTACTAGGGCAAACAGTTGTCCTTACACATTGCTGGTGGGAATGTCAATTGGCACAATTCTCATGAAGGACAATTTAGCAATGTATATTAGAAGTACAAATCCATGTAAACTTTGACCTAGCAACTTCACTTTTGAGAACTCTTCTGTGGGTACATTTGTACACAGATGAATAGCATGTATACAGTGTTATTCATTGCAGATAACAATTGTGATAACAATAACAGAAAACAAACCTGATGCCTTCAGTTGTAAATTGTATCACTATATCCTTAAAAGGGAATGCTATATGGATGTTTAGGAAAGAAAGGATAAAGAAGATCCCTGCATATTGTCATGAGAAGTAAAAAATAAAAACAAAAAAAATAGGTTCAGAAGAGGGTATAAAACATTAATCACAGTGTTTGCTTTAAAGAAATTCTAGAAAGATATTAGGAACTTAAGTCATTGTATAGCAGCAGACAAGAATAGTCCAAATATGCATTTGCTTGGTTTATATCAATTGGATTTCACGGAATAATTTGGATTTTCAGGTAAAGAAAATAAGTTTCACAGGCCAGCTGTTAAGATAAGATGATGCTGGTAACCTAATTGTCTGGATTTTTCTACCCAGTTTTTGGGTGGACAGACTTTTTAGTAGGTGTGCTAAGGGGCCAACCAGTTTCATTCCAGATGTGGAACTTGACTCAGGGATAAATATCCTCATCCCAAACCCCTCTCTAGATTTCCTAGAGAGGCTTAAAAAAAGTCACAGCTGGAAAGAGGCATGACCTGCTTCCTTATCCTTTCAGGAGCAATGCTGACTTACCGGTACATTTTTCACATTAGCCACATTTCCTGATCCCATATAATTTTATGGGTTATGAGAATGTTTTAACTTTAATTTCTTTTATAACCAGAATAAAAATAAACATAATAATAAGTATATGATGACAAATCCAGCCTGAATTGCATCCATCTTTAAACCAATAGTTATAAAATATAATTTAAATTGTCTTCTTATGGAGGAAGGAGCGCATAAAAACATGACAGAAATTCCTAATTGCCAACAAAGTTATAATGTTGAGATGTGATCTGAAGAGGAGGGAGCAGGCCTAGACCTCACCAGCCCAATGTCAGGGCCTCTTTCTCTATGGACTATTCCCCTGCACCAATACCACATATACCATGAACCCTTTATCCGTACATATTCTTTTAAAATTAGGAAAACAAATTGGGACCAACAGAAGAACCAGTGCCTAGTTTTGTCCTGAATTCTCTGGACTTCTCCCTTGCAAGAGCTGAAAACCGGGAACCCTGGAACATTCTAATGATGGCAAGCACTTCTCTATTTTTCTGAGGCCAAACTCCGCATAGAAGTGTGGTCTGGCTGGAGTCACAGCCTCCTCTCCCTTATCTTGAGGCCATGCTCTTTCCTTAGAAAACAGGAATGAGCCACTTTCAGAGATCCCATCACTTTCTAGAGGAGATTTTCACTCCTGGGCCTCAACCTGTCAGCCATATCATTCCATGTCATATGCCCTAGATACTACAATATCTTTTCCCTCCTTATCAAAGACAGACTGAGATCATGTACAACCACAAGAATGGGATCCTAATTAGAATAAGTTATACTCCATGTATATATAATATGTCAAAATACACTCTACTGTTATGTATATCTAAAAAGAACAAATAAAAAAATAAAATAAGATAAATATACTGAGAAAAAGCAGACTAAAGCAATGGTTCTCTAAGTGTGGTTGCCTTACTTACAGCAGCAGCAGCACCTGAAAAGTCGATCACTGGGTCCCCCTCTAGTTCTACTGATCTTGAACTCTGTAATGGGACCCAGAAATCTGTATTTTAACCAACACTACAGGAGAGTTCTGTGCATGCTCAAGTTTCAAATACACCACGATAAGCACCCAGCATTTCAAGGGCAGATAACGGGTATCCTTGGCCCAGAGATAAAGATGGACCTAGGGATGTGCTACCTAGACTTAAGGCACTTGATCTCTGGCCCAGGGTCCTGGGGCAACACCGCAAGAGCAATTGCAGGCAGCAGCTACTTTGGGCTCTGGGCCAGGAGATTCAAAGACCTCAGTCCTGCAGTGTGGTAGTCTGGCTAAGCTGCTGCCAATCCCTGCCCCCATGCCTCTGGCTCAGTGGACCCTTACTCCCGCTCCCACCCGCGTTGGTGGCTGCCTGGTGATCAGATTCGCCTTGCCTCTCATCTTACAGAATGCCGATTTGGGAGTTCAATAGGAATTTCTGATTCCTAAATCAGATAGGCCCCCCCACAGCCCATATTTAAAAGCTGCCTTCCTTTCCCATCTCTGTCATAGGTAACCCTGAGGATCAGCCAGGTCTGGAAGTAGATAATCTGTTTATGGATTAAAAGGATTCACCTCACCAGAATCCCTTACTCACTCTGCCTCAAGAGTGCAGGGCTAGGTGTTTGTGACATAATTTGGGGGTGCACTGCCACCTGGGTCCCGAGAAGGGGACTCAGAGGTGGAAATTCTCTAGAAACCTAGTCCAAAAGGTCTCAAAGTCAAAAGGTTGTGAAGAGTTCATGTTAGAGACCCGAAGTTACATAGGCACCTGCCCTCTGAATCCAGCCCATTCTCAGGGACCTCAGCCTTTCCCAGGCCAATGACATTACCCAGTCCCTCTTGGCTGTTAGCAGGGTTCCCCCATAGGCAGTTTTACCAAGATGGTAGTTTCCTCTGAAATCCGGAAACAATTTAGGAATCAAAGTATCTTTCAACCTGAAGTTGTTAGTCAATGTTCATCACCAGGTTTGAATATCTCTGTTGTGTTCCTATGTCCACCATTGCTGACTTATGTGCACTCATCATTCTTAGTTGATTTCTGGAAGGGAGGGAAAAATAATGTGCAAATGGCCCTCTCTGGGAACAGAAGGCATCCCACCTGACTCCCTCTTCAGAATAACAGATTCAGACTTTCCTTTGCAGCTACTGCAACTTCTAATAAATGTTTTAAAGCACTCATTTTTTTTCAGTAACCAATTAAAGGTTATGTTTTAGAATATGGTTTGAAAATCTGGATGGATAATATTATCCAGAATATTTAGAGAAACTATGCAAAATCCTTTCTTGTATTCATCACTCTTATCTTTCAAGTTGCTTTATTCTCTCTCTCTCTCTCTCTCTCTCTCTCTCTCTCTCTCTCTCTGTGTGTGTGTGTGTGTGTGTGTGTGTGGTTTCTTTCTTTCTTTGGCAGAAAATATACTTTTCAAAACTTCCTGATCAAAGAAGTAATATTTCCTGTAATTTTAAGGCATTAAGAATGACCCTCCCCCTTTATTTTGTTTCCTCTTATCCTTTCTTTTCTGATAGGCTTATCCCAGCGGATAAAGTTGCAGAATCCTTCTTTCTGCTTCAACATCACAACTTCACAGAGTTGTCAACATCTAAATATGGTAATAAAATGGGTCAAGGACTAGATTAACATTAACTTGTTGAGTCCCATCCCCAGTACCACAAAAACCAAACCAAACTCAAAGCAAACCAAAAAAACCCACCTTGTATACATGGAAGAAAAACGTATTTATTTCTTAAGACCTTAACGTTTTCTACATAAAATTTCCTTTTTCCGTGGTAAAGAGTGAACATTTGGATATAACATACCGAGATGTTTAAGTGGACGCCTTTGGATTTTTCATCTTAATTGTAAATATATCCCTCATTCTGACCTTGATCATTGAGTAAAATCCATGTCTGTGTTTTTTTGTGCATCTGTGCACACGTGATATGAGAAGATGTAATTGTGTGTGTCTTTCTGGCAGTTTTAAAAAGAAAAGGGTCTGAAATCACTCTTATTTTGATTAAAATGTTCAGATAGCTGGGAATAGAGAGGAATTACAGGAAGACAGGACGGAGGTCTATACTGGCGCAGGATCGGAACCTCAGTGCGCCCAGGTCTGTGCCGCAGCGCTAAAATCCAGTTTGGCAGTTTGTTTTGGGATTCCCCTTGGAGTTGACCTGTTCTTTTATAATACAAGGTACAGCATCTCTAGTCTGGTGTTGGCCTGATGTCGAAAACTTCAGGCGGTCCTTGGAGGCCCCCTCTTTTTCTTTCTGAGTGCGTGCAGCCCGCGGGACTTCGCACGCACAGGCATGATTCCGAATCCGCCACAGCGAGCTCGCAGTATTCACCCCACTAGAGCCCTGGGCTTATGCATGTACAGGTGTCTGGGCCACAGCTGCTGGCAGGTTCCATGAAGGCAGCATTCCAGGGAGCCCCAAAGGTGGAAGGGGCTCTCAGGAAACAATGTCACGCCTTTAGTCTGTTTGCCCTTCTTGGTTGGGGGAGATGTTTGTATAGATCAGGATCAGTTTCCTCACTTAATCGGGTCCCCTCCTGGGGCAATGTAGACCACGCCTCTGGACCACAGGGCTAAGTTTTAATACAAAGGAGGCGATGGCCTAGATTCTGTACGGATCCTTGTTTGGTGTGGGTGGCTCGCTGTGCCCATCTCATTGCTTTCCTCTTATATTGGAAAAGAGGTTGGTAGGATTAGTCTCAAGAAACTTATTTAAAATTTCCCATGCTGGAGGCAAAGGCAAACTCACAGAACACGTGGGAGGCACCTGAAGTTCCGGTTCACGGTTCACGTCCCAGGCTGGCAAGCCGCGCGTGCGGGGCTGGTGGGCGGGGTCGCCAGGAGGGTGCCAAGTTGGGTCCTTGTGTTGGGTGGGGGAGTGAAAGAGTCCTTGCTCCAACCTGAGTTCAGAGATTAGAAAAACAGGTGTTACGTTGCTGTGCTACTTCACGTTCTCGGTAAAGGCGGCTCAGACAGTTGTATGCAAAGGATTTAGTGAGGGGCTGCCACCTCAGGGCCGTATGTTCACTTTGTTTATTAAAGGACATTTACTGGGTTCATTGACAAAAGAGATACCTTGGGACCTTGGAGTAACCCGCCAGGCACCCCACAACATCAGCCTTTGGTGTGAAGACTTCGATACTGATTTTACCCTTTTTGCTTCTGAGAAAAAAATACTACATTTCTTCCGTTTAAAACGCGCCCTGCATGAAAAGGTGGGAACTGCCAGACTCTCCACGCGCCCCCGCCCCAGAGTCCCTATAGAGTACAGGTTTCAGACTCCAGAAAAGCACTTCCACGCCTGCCTGCTATTTGCAAAAGAGATAGGGTTTAGAGCAGCTGCAGACTTCACTGAAATCCTGTCTAGAACAATAGAAAACTGCTTCTTAACCCTAAAGTGTCATTGCTTAGCCTGGCGGCTCCATCTTATCCTGATATCTGTCCACACTGGCAGAAAGAGGAGAGCTAGGAACGGTTCTTTCACGCCCTCCGAATCCCTCCCACCCCGTTCCCCTCGCTACCGCTACTGTAGTAGCTAACTTGACCTTATCTGATCTTTCTGGAATTTCATGTAAAAGCGACCACATCGCATCTCAATCTTCCTAACCACCTCTTGCTACAGTATACCATTCGGTGATCAGTACCGCCCAGAGTAGGTCTCTAAGTGGCTACACCCACTGGGGAAATGACTCCTCCTTCTAGATTAGAGCCCATTAGCTGGTTCCAGTTTTGAAACACCCACAAAATCTGTTTAGTTCTTTCCCCTTTTTCTGTCTATCCCAAACTTTGACCTCCTCTTGCCAGGTGTTGCCCAGATGTGTAAATAACCCCAGAAAGCTGCCATCAACTTAGAGCTTATGCCATTGGGCAGCAAGGAGATAGCAGATGTCTGTATTTTTAAACAAACACTCTTAAAGGTGTTCTGAATATCAGTAGAATGGCACACACCCCTCTTTAGAGTATTTATTTTTTCAGCAGCAATTAGCACCATAAACGGGAGGATAAATGCACCATTATTGGTGTTCTGACTTTTATGACAGAACCGCCTCTAAACACATCTCTAGGAGCAGAACCTTGATCAGCAGCAGCACCAAAACCAAGCCAGGAATCACATCGGTAGGGAGTGATTTGTGAGCCTCGATATTGTCTTGGGCAACTTAACTTTTTTCTTGTTGCTATCTGTTGTCTTTTCTCAGATGACAGAAAGAAAGGGCAATCCAAATTAGAGGATCTCTAAACCATAATTTGTCAGCAACAATAATTGGGAGCGTTCGTTTAAAAAGCTCCTAGTGGGGAATTGTAGACATTTTAAGTTCAATTTTGCAGACTGTATCCTTTCTGTAAAGAATATTCACGTTGGGCTTTTATTTCTTGAAACAAAACCCAACAAAAGAGTCGGCTGATATTAAAGATAATGGATTATTGTGAGATATCTATCAATCACTTCTAACTCTATTTTGACCTGAAATATAACCTCCTTTCTCCTAGTGTCCATTCGCTGCTGCCATACGAAAAAAACTCCCCCAACAGAGATTTCCACAGTGAGCAAATCAGCCACAAATCCGACGCATTTCGAAAAAGATGCTCTTCTTTGGGAGTAAAGACAGGCATTGTATTTATTTCCTCCGGTGATGAATTCGGTGTCATTCTGGTTTCAGAGAAACGTGAGAGAAAATAAAGCCAAACATCGGCGCACGGTCGGGTCAGCGTTTGGGCAAACTGCTCAGTCCGGGTTACTACGGTCTTGCCTGCCGGCAACCCCAGCCTACCCGCCCAACCTCTGCTGCCTGGGGGTTGCAGCACACAGCCTCCAAGCGCTCCCAGCACCATTACGCGGGGTGCGTCAAGCTGAGTGCTCAGACACCCGACCCCAGGGAGCAGGGATAGCACCGGTCGTGCACAACACCCAGCAGGCCCCAGAGGCCCGGAACTACCGTGGCAGCTTGGCAACTCTGAGCCCTGCTCCCGGGTCTCATTAGGTTCGCGGTGGCCACGCGGGTGGTAGGACTGGGAGCCCAGACCTGGGGCGCTTGGGGGCGGTGCGGGGCGTCCTCTCGTCACTCAGCTAGATTGGCCAATGAACGCCGCGCCGCGGGGCGCATCCGGCCAATAGGAGGCGGAAAGACTTGTGAGTGGCATTAAGAGAGGGTGGGAGAAAGGGAGCCCGGGAGTGAAGTTGAAGCTAAGCCCCGTAAGCTGTAAAGAAGTTACTGGGGGGGGCGCTTTCGGCTTCCAATTAGGAATAATACTGGCTTTGTAGCAACTACCGAGGAGGAGGATTCTTAAACCACCTCTTCCGTCCCAAAGCCGGCATCCTCCTACTTCTGTCACGTACCCCTCCCCCAATTCATGATCAAGTGAAAGGAGCCAGGGAATGCTCTGCACCTCTCTGCTAGTGGGAAGCGGAGAGGCCGGCAGAGTTGTTTAGTTGGACCGTAGGCATGAGTACAATTAAGAGGTGGGCGTCTTCGCACCCTTTGCAGCCCTCAAGGACTGAAGGTAGGTAAAGCAGAAGACACCCTACGCCCACCCAGCAGCGTCACAGCTCTGCGGCTGGGGAGGCTAGGCTGGGACGCCTCCCTCCCCCTGCGAAGGGGCTGTCGGTGAGTGTGCCACCTGTTAACCTGGCGCTCCGGTACCCCGAGTGTTACCGCCCCTGCTGGGCAGGGAGAGTCCTGGGTCTCTTCCCTTCTGGAGCCCCGAGGGGCTTGATGAGTAAGTGCCACTTTTTGAGAAACCCTCAGACTTGAGACCCACGTTAGAGAGGTAACCGAGCTCCAGATTTGCCAAGGTCGGGCCTGAAAGGCGTTCGTCCGCAGAGCTGTGGAGGAATTCTGATTTGCGGAAACCTGCTTTCCTGGGATGTGTGCCTGGCCTGGGCGCCAGTGCAGAGACCCAAGGCTGAAGATCTTCTGAGGGTCTTCAAAAATATGTATTTTGTTTTTTGGGCAGGTTCCCAGTGGGCTGGAGAACGTGGCTGACATGGGTGAGGGAACGCGAGCGTTATTTGCTGGGTGCTCAGTCTCGCTGCTCCTTTCTTTGTATCTTAAAAAACAAACAAAAATTACTGATCCTGGCTAGGAAAGCTGAGGCGCGCGGAGGCCCTTTCACAGCGGTTTTTCGGAATCGGGGCAAGGGTGTGATGGTGGAGCCACAGATCTCTTACGCTCTGATGCTGTTGTCTTCGCAGTGGTCTGAAAGAGTTACCTGGGATTCGTGTTCTGCATAAAGGGACTCAGAGTAGCCTCGGATGCAATAGGACTGAAGAGCAAACGTCGGGATTATTATGCCGATTTTCCAAGGAACGGGGTTCGCAGCGCTGAATAGAAGAAAAGGCTGGTACCTCGGTTGTCCCGACAGCATTTGAGACCTAGAAACCTCAGGATTGCCCAAATTGCCGTGGATCAGCAACTTTCCTATCGTACACTTTTTCAAAGAAAATATTTTCTGTTCTCTGCGCTGTCCTTTTACTACCAGCACTACACTCCCTGGTGTAGACTTCAGCCTCTTCATTTAAAGTATGTCTTATGTTTTTGCCAAGTATGATATCTAATTGAAAGTTAATTTTTGGTTTTTGGATGAATCTGTGGAGCTCACGTTGTAAGAAGAAAGGGGGAACGAGACACAATGAAAGAGAAGTCCAAAAATGCTGCCCGGACTAGGAGGGAGAAGGAAAACAGTGAGTTTTATGAACTGGCTAAATTACTGCCTTTGCCCTCAGCTATCACCTCGCAGCTGGACAAAGCATCCATAATCAGACTCACGACCAGCTATCTCAAAATGAGAGTGGTGTTTCCAGAAGGTAAGTGACTTTGCTAGAAGGAATTTCAAAGCAAAGTGGGTAGGAACTTGCCAGACAATGAGCCTACCCCAGTGAGGGAGGTACACCCATATTTACTACATTTGTATTCTATGCAAAGGGAATTTTAGCCTAACTACTTGATTCAGCTCCTCGATAAACTCAAGGTTGCTTTTCCTTTTCCTAGTTCCCTCTACTTCCCCATTAATACTTTCTGTTCAGTCCATCAGATGTGTTTGGTTGGGAAGCAGCCCAACAGTGCTTTTGTCAACACTTCAGATACTGGGCTCAATTGAAAGTACTACTAATCCAAACATGACTTTCTTTTTTATTCCACTTGTTTGAATTGTATCCAGTAGAAAGCAGGAACACTGCTAGATTCTGCATATTTGCTAGATATGGATAGATCTACTTACATGTAACTAAATCAGATAATAATTCCTCTATATGTCTATGGTTCTGCAAGTGAGGAGGTATATTCATACAAATACATCCTGAATTTACCCAGTCTCTTGGCTGCCTATAGTAAATTTATTCTGCATTTTCAAGATATTCTCAAATTAGGAAACTAATTCAGGGACTTGATGATTTGCAACTCTGGCCTTTACATTATCTGTAAGATACTAATCTAGTTTCAAAATACATCAGATTGGACTAAGATGGCTAGCCCACTTAGAAAATATCTTCTGGGTGGCAGGTTGGCAAATGGATCCTGGGAAAATTGTTTTATAAGGCTGGGAAATTAGAATAGTTGAGTTGTTGACATGATTTAAAACTTATATTTAGTTCACCAACATTCACTGTGTGAGGCAGAGCAGCCTTCATATAACACTGTGCTGTAAAAAACTGTTTATACTCACTAGGGAAAGGACACTTCTCTCTTCCATTTACCCATTTACTCAATCAAATTAAAACAGGTTTACAAAATATTTTAAATATGCTTTTACTAGAAGAGGAAGATTTGAAAATGTAAAGGAGAGATTACTAGTCAAGCAAACAAAAATCTAGCAGAAAAAACCCCCTGTTAATTTACAAACAAAACTTCTTATTTGACCTCTGAAAGTTTATGTTGAATCATTATTTTGAATGTTTGGCATTTGTTGTTTTAAAGAAATAGTGGTGGGCAAGGAAATAGTCATTATTGGGTTTGGAGTTTCACTTTGCTTGATCTTGATGCAAAAGCTTGCAAAAATATGCGTCAAATTAGTCAGGGACCCTACAGGAAAACTTCCAAATTATAGTTCAATTCTACCCTCAAACTACATGGTCCGTTCCTCTTAACGTGGTTCCTTGAACAGTTCTCCTCATTTGACCCTGGAAACCACAGGAGGAGGGGAATCAAAGCTTTAAGTAACTGTAAAGTTTTTTAAAAGAAAAAAAATTTAAAAGAGGGAGGAATTTTATGCTAAAAACCACATTTCCCATTCAAACTGTGCTGAGAATTGCTGATGGGAAACTTATCGTTATACCACACTGTCTTCTGTTTAAAAAAGAGATCTTGTTGTCTTTTATACTGTCAGCGCCTACTTTATAAAAATAAAGCTATTGCGAACTCCGCTAGCCGCGCAGTTCCTAACAGGATTATTAGCAGTGATTTGTCAGCCCCTGCGGTCTCAGTGGGTTCCCTTTCTGCGTGATTTCTAGCCGGTCTCGTCAATTATCGATGCCAATGTCGCTCGCTGTTTGATCAGAAGCAGCATATGGTGCTGCTTGTGGGGCTGCGAGTAATCGCAGGAGGAGAAGAATAGCGGGTCGGCGTTCCCGGGCAGGCATCAAGCGGGCACTGAGAGCCCAGGGAATCGCCTGGGCCAGGGACGCTAGCCTGCTTGGTACAGACCCTGGGCAGGGGCAAGCTCCGCCAGAAGGAGCTCGGGGCTGTTTTTGGTGACTGTTTTTGTTTTGTAAGAGAGCAAGCTTTCTTGTTTAATTAAGTCCTACCTCCACAAATTATGAATCACGTTATAAGTAAATAGGAGGGACAAAAAGTAAATTCTCATAGGCAACTTCTCGTTATTTATTTTATTTTATTTTATTTTTTTAAGAGAACACGGGCGAAGTCTCCCGCCGGAATACCCTTGGTGGCAAGGCCAGTCCCCTCTGGCTACTTTAAAGGGCAATTGTGCTTTCTGCAGCCAACCCCCCTCACTTCCTCCAGAGTCCCGGGCCCGGCCCCTCCCACCTCGCCCTTCTATGGGTGAGTGTGAGTTTATGGGGAGGAGGGGATGGACGATGTGTGAACTCTGGGCACATCATTTATTTCTCCAGCTACTGTTGAGCTCATAACTCACCCACAGCCTCCACCCGATGAGTTAAGACAGGGTCATAGGAACAGCTGGCTCCTAGGGATGAGGTTTTAATTCTGAGAGTGCATGAGCCTCAAAAACTCAAATATGGCCCTTCAAAATATTAAAAAAGAAAAACAACAATAAATAACAACAACAACATATCAACTTTCAAAGGAATGAAATAGTGAAAAGCTTTAGAATTTGGCACAACCTGCAGGGGGTGCCCAATTTGGGTTCTCCCTTGCCTCAGAGAATCTTGAGAGGACAAGACTGAGGTCCAAGGCAGTGAATGGGGTCCTTTTCATCTTTATATGGTTGTAGCCTTTTTTTTTTTTTTGTACTGGTGACTGAACACAGTGGTAGGTTTACCACTGACCTATACCCCAGTCCCCATCCTGGAACTTGTGATCCTCCTTCCTCAGCCTCTCAGTCCCTGGGATCACTGACTTGCATCACCATACCCAGGTGGTTGTAGTCTTCTTTAGTGAGACTAAATGGAATTTGAAGATTAAATTAATCCTTCTTACATCGGTCTTGAAGCCATTCTAGCACATAGTAGACCCTCAATAAATTTTGTTTAAGGGATAGTTATTTTATAATGGTAAATATTCCATTACACATGGATTTTTGTAAGACACTCTCAAATAATTATAAATTTGGTGACATAGCTCTAGGCATAATGATATTGTAAAATTTGGGTTTTTTGTTCATATCACAATTCATCTATATTACCCTACAATGCACAGACCCTTTCTATAATATTCATCTCTAGATTGAAATCCCTATTGTATTATATTTTTTGAAGCAGAGAACTGAAGAAAAGAAAGAGGCTCCCATTTCCCACGGGCATCGGTGATTTAAGACTTTTTCTTGCTGCTCAAAATTAAATTAAATGAACAAATAAAATTTCCCCATACTTATTTTTTAAAGGAGAAAAATAATTAAAATATAGGTCATTTCCTTTCCAATCTTCCCTGCTAAGTGTAGTTTTTCACTCAAGAGTCTATTAGCTTTTATCTGGTGGCATGTTTCAGCTTTTAAACTTATTTTACTTGAGTAGAGAATAATGAACTAATGAGGGGGAAATGATAGAGAAAAGAGGATGGGATATGGATATTCCAAATAATTAAGAATAAGCATTAGATTCCCATGTTGAATTTGAGATTTAATAGTAAAAAAAAGTAAAGTAAAAAAGAAATTCTGATAACATTATTGTGAAATCATTAAAAGCACATATCTTTTGACTGATAATAATCTTTTCTAAATAGTCTAGAAAAGGAAAGATTGAGGCATGTAGAAATATATAAATCTTAGGTGCTATTGAGGCTGGAAAAACAGGATTAAAAAAGAGATGTCTTGACCTTGTTTGTGTGCTAAATAGGACAAATTCAACTAAAAAAATACATATTAATTATCCATCTATAATGCAATTTTACTGGGCATAGTGGTATGTGGAATGAACTTTGAGCTGTTCAGTCTAGGTAATATTGCCCTGCCATTTCGTTGTCAAAACCTCTTTAGAAAATAAAAATAATCACAATTGAAATTAGTGAGTGTTCAGGAAAGAGGGATGAATAAGCAAACCTCCACAGACCGTTTCTATAATATTCATCTCTAGATTGAATCCCTAATTGTATTATATTTTTTGAAGCAGAGAACTGAAGAAAAGAAAGAGGCTCCCATTTCCCACGTGCATCGGTGATTTAAGACTGTTTTTCTTGCTGCTCAAGGAAATGATTGAGCATTAAGTTTCCATGTTTATTTTCTTACAGAAGTTTTTCTCATTTAAAAGCCTTTAAGCACAGTTTATGCTCTACACTGATTTTCTCCGTTTGATTCTAGTTTTGATATTGACTTAAAATGTGAAGAACTAAATTTTGTGCAGAGCATTTGCAAGGCAAATTTATTTGCTAGAAATTGTAGGTATAGCCACTGGGGTGGTGGGGGGAACACCTTTTTTTCTTAAGGAGACAGATCACTACCAAAAAATAATAACATGAAAAAAATATAAAAAACAGGTATCAAAAGCTATAGTGATGATTTCAAATAAGGTATGATCATGTACTTGAAGCTAAAACAATACTAAACTTACAGAGTAAAAAACCTGATTTCTACAAGAGTTGTTTTTCAGTTCTAGGGAATCCCGGCAGCTTGAAACTTTTCCTGACAAATGGTGACACAGAATACAAAGCCACGGATTCTTGCTGCATTTCTCTATAGGTCCAGGAATTTCTCAAAAAAAAAAAAAAAGAGGTTCAGACTCTTATAATATTAATGATTTTAGTGGGTTATTCATTGCCAGTCTTTGATCCTCGAAAATTTAAATTTTATGTGAGGAAGAGGAACCCCAATTATTTAGGAATGATCCTGCTCTTCTGAGAATACTAAAACAATGTCCACAATGAAACAAACTTTCCTCCTCAGGTACCCCCACACAGTAGGCGACTACTTTGTCTTTATGGCTAGGGACAGCTACCATATCAGGGTCTCAAGTTCATTTCGCCTGTGTCAAGGTCTGAAGGCCCAAGGCCAATTAAGTTGGCATAGTGAGTTCCATTCTCTCTGCAGTGGCCCAGCGCTGGGACTCTAAACAGTCGCCCCATTTCCCTGTGCCGGGTCAGGTGTACGGAAAGCCCGGAATGTCTCCGCCGGGTGTCTGGAGCAGAGGCCCTGCGGAGCGCTTGGAGTGCTCCTGTGTGCCCGCCACCCTTTCTTGCTGCCCGGGGAACAGCCCCAATGACTGGCGGTTGTCTAGATCTGAAATAGAAATTATGTCCAATCTGTCCGGTTCGGGGAGGGAAGATTCCGTGCGCTTGTAGAGGATCTCAGCTCAAGTAGAATCGAAGTGGAATTCGTCTGTCCTTTGCGGCTCTGCCTTGCAGGAGCGGGCCTCTAGGGAAGTGGCATCGCCAAGTCCGGCCGCTCGCAAAGACCCAAAGACTTGGGCGACTCCGCTTGACATTTTTCAGACACCATGCAGGACACTCCCCAGGTATTTATACCCAATTTTAGTCTGAACCCTCTCCTCCCTTGTTTTTTTGCAGTTTTTTTGTTCATTAGCAGCCGGCTCAGACGTGTGGCTGGCAGGCTCAGTCCCGAAAAGAAAGCCTAAACTCGAAGGCGGAATGGAGCATGACAAGGGCGCAGAAAGGGTCAGCTCTGTGACCATCCGGCTTCATCCCACATTTACAGTAACATTAGTGGCTTCTCAGGCGCAGCCGCAGAGCGTCTCTGGCCCCTGAGCGGCAGACAGAGGAAGGCAGGGCACACGGATTGCAGACAGAGGGTAGTCGCATATTGTGGGGTCCCGGGGAACTGGTGCAGGACAAGGCCTGGCAGGGTACGGGTCATTGACGCCCTAGGGAACACTGCCACACTGGCCGGGTGGCTTGGAAGAGCCCCTGCGCTAGAGGAGGGAGAGGGTGCACGTCTGTTCCCAAATCGACCTTCTGCCCAAGGACTGATCCAGGAGTTCTGTCTCGATTGGAAGTGTCCATTCTCCGTCTCTCTTCCCCAGAGAGTCCAGCCGCAGAGGCGCGAGGAACCCCAACACCAAGGTCGCTTGGTATCTCTAGCGGAGGAATGCTAGGATTTGCGTTCAGTAATGATGCACAGGCTCTGCAGGATACGTAGGCTTTGGGATTTCCTCCCTGGTCCAACCTTCTCCCCCTCACCCTCCGCCGCGGTTGACCCAGGTAGCTTGCACAAATGACTTGGGACTAAAAATTAGGAGTTGTGCCTTCCAGGGCCTTTCCAGCCCCGGTCTCTAGGTTGTGGTCAAATGGAGGGACAGCTTCTCTAGTTTATGCATTTATCCCCTCATTGCCTAAAAGGCATAACTTGATCCATGGGGTAGATAGTGGTCCCTGGAACAACTACAAGGAGGATGCATTTCTGTGGCAGTATAGTATGTACAGAATAAAAGAAAGAACAAACTCTTTTCTTCCACCTCTTCCTGTCAGAGTGAAGGCGGCAATGATGCAGGGTCTGTAATCTGTATTTTGTCAAGGGTATGAAATTCATTCGGAAGGAAAACCTCGATCAATTTATTTTTGCTGCTTGCAATAACACAGCTGGATGATGCTTTGGGCTCAGCTAGACTGAGGCTCATCATTCATTCGCCAAGAACGGGCCTAAATGGTGCCTGTGGGATTAGGTCAATTTTAGTGGATCTACTTCGCCTCATTTGGTTACTAATTGGTTTCTTGTTTTATAAATCGAAATCTCATTTTCAGGAAATTACAAAACCCATGCAGTCAGTCCATTGAGGTAATCCTTGGGTCAGGGGGTATTTAAATGGAAATGGCTCAACCGGGCGCACCAAGGGTAAAGCAACAGTGAAACTTACCGGGGTTTTCACATGAAATGTGAGCTAGCCCTTTAGATCCATAATAGATACATCCCTTCTAATGCTACTTATGTAAATATGATAAACCAGACTTTAAGGAAAGAGGGGGGCCTGGGAGAAGCAAAATTTATCTGCTAAGGTTAATGTGGCATATCTTGGAAATCTTCCAAAATAGATTATGTTTTCCTTTGTCTTCGGCCACTTTAGCTGGGGAAAATCCTTTTGTCTAAAACCCGATTTAGTTATCGCCTCCCTCACAGAGCTCCCTTTCTCCTTTGCAAAACCCTGTTCCCTCGGCCTCACCGAATTACAAGAGAATCTTTAGATCTTGTTCCCACTGTAATCCCGCCGCAAAGGGAGCTGGTTTCCTCCTCATTTTAAACAGACAATCAAAGGATTTGCGAATTTTCTGCGGTAGGTCAAGTGCAGAAACGAAATCTCAGCTTACCCCCTCGCCAACTGAAATTGGGTGCCGGAACGCGTCACTGAAGGCAAGAGGCGAGGGGGTCCAGGGAGAGGGGTCTCCGGCCCACTTCGAGACTTTTGGAAAGGAGGACCCTTGATGCGGGCTTGGGGAAGTGTCCTCTGCACCCCAAAGGGCGAGTTCAGTCCTGGTATTACGTCAGGGAAGACCGACAGGTAGACGAGGGTAGCCAGTTCCTTATAAAACATTAACCCAGACTCAACCGTGTGACGGAGATTTCGCCGGGAAACAAAAAGAGGAGGCAATGCTCCGTGAAAGCAAAAGGTTCCTTAAAAAGGTGGTGGGGGTGGCTGCCAGAGTGGATAAGGGAGGGGGAGGGAGGCCTCTGTTAACCCGCACCCGGATGGGCTGTTTATTAACCTTTGGGAAGTCTTATTTTCCCTCGTAGGAGCATAATAATAAGGCCGTAACCCGACACAAGAAACAGTCGAGGCTGGCGCCGCGAGTCCTAAACCAGTATTCCCCCACCCCACCCCCAACAGCCCAGCCCGGGAAATCTTCAGATCTTTTGGGTAGGGTAGGCGCTCCTGGAGATCAACACAATTTTACATTGAAGACGTTTGTTGGCCCCACGCACAGGTTTGCAACACTTCTGGGGGCTTCGAGTCGGTCTCCCCACACCAGGAAGACTCAGCCCACCCCAAAAGTGCAGGATTGTCCGCCCTCCGCTCGCGCAAGGGGTTTCAGGACTTCTCAGGTCCAAGGGCGCTCACGGGCGGCGACACCTGCGTCCGGGGCACTCTCTGCAGGGTCCTTTTCCTTTACCCTGTTAGCCTCCGCAGTTAACTCGATCTGACTCTTCTTCTGGGTAGGAATGTCTGAACAGAGATTTAAAAGAAAAGAAAATGTCGCCAGATATCAAGGAGAATAGATTGGTTGAATCCCGAGGAGCGAAGGGGAAGGAGGCAACACGGAGGGGTGTTTACAGGTGACTGTGACAGGGACCTCCTGGAAGGGTCCAGAAGAAGGAAAGAAACCAGGGCAGTGGAGTCACTCTGGGGAGGGAAGTTGGGGCGGGCTAAAAAGTCAGGAGGGGTCAATCTGCACGAGGGAGAGAGAGGAGTCCAGTCGCAGGCGGGGAACATCAGTGTTTACAGAGCGGTGGGGAAATCGTTAGATTTATTTAGATGTGCAAACACCCAGAAAGACCCTATTTGAGCTTAAGGGGCGTTCAGTGTTACTCGTTGCCAGGATTTTGATCGCTTGCTTAGGAAGCAGCTCCTGGCCAACACCTTTAAAAAGAAAAAAAAAAAACAAAAAAACAAAACTAACTCTTTGTTTTATTGTGAAAGATTCTTCCCAGGGCCACATTTAGAGTGTTTTTGTCATTGTGTGTTTTACGTATGTGCCCCTAATGAAGAAGGTCATCTTAAAAAACAACAACAACAACAACAAAACCATGTCATGTTAAACCTTGTACAATGATGTAAGAATGAAAGGACTTCACTCTCTAGTTGATATAATTTCACAAGCAGCCGCATTAGAGATATATCTATAACACATTTAACATAGCTTTGCCCAAGTTTCTTCTGCCTTTTTATTTCTTTCTGTACACAGGTAATATGATAGACTATTAATTTTTTTAAAGTCAACCATGAGAGTCTTCAATGTTTGCTGTTTTAGGCATCACCATAAAAACTGGCAAAGCCTCGAAAGATCTTAACGTGGTAACATAGAGGAGATGAGTGGACTGTCTTTGTTAATAGGAGATGGTACCTGACAAGTAGAGAACGAAATTACTTTCTATGTCAAGAATGCAACGAAAATATCGCTAAGAAATTGTTAGCGCCTCAAAGTAACCGACTTCAGGAAAGTCCCCCCACCCCCTTTTGGAGGCGGAGCGGGACAGGACTAGGGTGTGTAAAGCTGGGGCTCCGAGGGAAAAGGAAGATGAAGGATTGCAAAGGGATGCTGGTAAGCGTCAACCGCAAGCTAAAGGATTTTTTCGAAGGGGATTAAAGTCAGATCCAGGGGAGGAGAATGTCTAGAAAGTCCTGCAGCCAATCAGAAAGGACGCCAGGGACCAGAATGAACCTGGCCAGTTGTTTCGGGCCACTTTGGGGGCAGAGGTTCGCTATGTGGGGGGACATCCTCCGCCTCTTGATAAGGACGATGATGAAAACTTTGGGCGAGAAATGAGTGTCCCTCATCTCCTTAAACAAACTGGTGAACCTACGCAAAAGTTATCGCTAGTGTGTGATGGGGGTGGGGGGGGCTTCTCTAGTGCAGAGGCCCCTTGAGGTCCTGCCAGGAGAGCACTCCAGGAGAGCATGTCCTAGCTGAGAAACCCGGTTCCCTCAGGCCAGAGGTTCACTTCTGCTCGGAACCCAGGGAGGAGCCAAAATTTATACTCTGGCATAAACTCTTCCCAACTGTGCAGGTTGGGTGGGGTTGACTGGGAAATAATATCAGGGGGGTTCTTCTTGCTCTTGCGCTAATGTGTAACAAACCACACACACAAAAAAAAATGTGAACTAGTCCCAAACTGACACTCGAGCTGGGATTCTGATATTAAAGTTTGTTTCTATGTCTTCCCAGGGCTCGGTGAGGCGTGGGGCCACTCAAGTAGGACCAGCCCCCTGGACAACGTTGGCCGCGAACTGGGCTCCCATCTACTCCAGGTACGGTCTCCCAGTGACTCACATCCTTCGAGATCCCGGTTACCTGGATGGGCCTCTGCTTTCTTAAAAACGAACTAAAAAAAATAAAATTTAAAAATCCTTTCTGGACATGGCTCTCTCAGCCTAACAGCATCTCCAAAGTTAGAACTAAAGCTCTAAACTGGGTGAGGATGGGCGAATGGCGCCTCGCCAGGCTGAGTGGGAGGCAAAGTGGCAACCGAGGCTTTGGGTTTGGAAAATAGCCCGGCAAGGCTCCCTCAGGATGCTGAGACCAAGGGAGGGGGCGTCTTTTGTCATCTTTCCATTACTGGTACTGGAAGCCCAGGGCCCAAGCCGCCAAGACAGAGCCGCAGAACCATCTGAAATAAAGGATTTCCGAAGGAAATAAAAGGAAATTTGGTAGAAATGCCCTTCTGTGCTTTAACCTACACGTTGCTGTTCCAGTTGGGTCTGCAACTAATTTCATCTCTTCCTTGTAGTTCCCAGGCTCCCCCTCCCCCCCAGGGCAGCCCAGGCTCTGGGTTACACACATACACACCCCCAGGTAATGAGTTTAACCAATGTGAGGTGCCCATTACATTGTTGTTTACAGTGCACACTGTTTTAAATTGCCTGTTGCGGGCTTAAGTCGCAGAACAAATATTTTAAATAATAAAACTCCCGGATGGCATTTTTAGGTTTGACACTTGTCCTCTACCCCACACCCTCTTTATTATTATTCAAGTCCACTGGGAGTGGTAGCTTGGAACCTAAGAAGTTTAAGGGAAGCCCGCAATTCTTCCTCCAGGACCCGCATGAACAGGGTCCCACAGCCTTCATGTTCCACTAGTACCCATACTCTTTTTCCTCAGGAAACAAGAGATTTTAGTTGCACTGAACAAAGAAAGGGTATGAGCTTTTCTTCGCTGGCCTGGCTTCCATACTTTTGAATTTATCTAGAAAAGGTGCTGTAATTCCCTTTATTTCAACACCTTTCATCAGATGTCTCTCAGTTGCCCCCCCCCATCTTTCCATAATCCCAGCCGATCTCTTCTGACAATATAAACAAGATAACAAAACCCCCAAACAATCCCTCACCCCTTCTAGCTCTTGCCCAATCTCTCCTCTTTTTTTTTTCCCCCAAACTTTCTGGTAGGATTGACTTCCATTCTATTTCAGTGGCTCACTCCCTTCCCCATTTGCTCCAACATCCCTGCAGTCTGTCAGCTCTTCTACCCTTTAGGCTCTACAAAGGCCCCACCACATTTTGACATTAAGAATTAGATGCCCATTTTTTTTTTTATCCTCCCTCAACTTGTTCACCCTACAAAATAGGAGGGTCAGGGCTGGGGCTATAACTCAGAGACAGAGCGCTTGCCTAGCATGTGTGAGGCACTGGGTTCTATCTTCAGCACCACATAAAAATAGACAAAATAAAGGCATTCTGTCCATCTACAACTACAAAAAATTAAAAAAAAAATAGGAAAGTCAATTGTATGTCATCAGAAAGCCCTTTCCTCATAGACTTTACATTCTAAGAGGAGCCTTAGAAACCCACACAGGTGTACTGCATATGTACCAGGTGACAGGTACTGTGGAGAAAAATGAGAGGAGGGCTCTGTTTTAGGGTAACAGTTTAAAATGGAGATGATTGAAGCGGGACTAAGAAGGTGACATTTGGGCAAAGACCTTTAAGGAGGTGACACTGAAGACGTAATATTCTCCTTTTTTCTACAATGTCTGTAGTAGCTTGATTTCTTAGATTTCTCTCCCTCTCTGACTGCTCCTCTTTGATTTTCCCACCACTGTCTGTTTCACAAATGATGTAGTTTTTAGAAAGTTCTAGCTGTTTCTTCTCTCAATGCTCCACAGCCTCCTGGGTGATTTTAATCAATACCACTGCTTCAACTCTTCTCTCCACATGGCCCTGCCTATTTTATCCAGATCTAGAGCCCCTCCTGAATTCTAGACCTTTATTTCCTACTAACAACTAGACATATTTAAGTGGAAGTTGTAATGTCCCTGAAACATCTCCAAGACAAAAATGAATATTGCTCTGGCCCAAACTTTTTAAAAAAAAACATTTATTTTTTTTTTAGTTATAGTTGGACACAATACCTTTATTCATTTTTTAAATATGGTGCTGAGGATCAAACTCAGGGCCTCGCACACATGAGGCAAGTGCTCAACAGCTGGGCCACAACCCCAGCCCTCTGGCCCAAACTTCTGCTTGTACAAAATTCACAGTTTCTCCAAATTTCAGTCTTGGTTAATGGCATCACCCTCTACTTATGTCCTTACTGAAACCTGAAAGTCAACCTGAACTCTCTTTCTGCCATCAATTAGCATGAAGTTCACAGCCAGCATCATCTTTAAATTAGATTCTCATCTTTCTTCATCTCTTTTTTGATCACTCAGTTTCAGACTTGACCCATCTCTGCTGCAGCTATCTGCTCCGATCTCTTCACTTCCATTCCTTCCTTCCTTCTGCAGGTCATTTCCAAGATTAAAATAATACATCTAAGTATGCTATTTTCCTGCTTAGAAACCTCTGTTGGAATCCTATTGCCTATAAGAACAACTTCAGATTCCTCAAATTGACATTCTAAATTTCAAAAATTCATTGTGGGTGTACTTCTTCAGCTCCACCTGTAGTACACCAAACATGTCACTTCAGAATACACCTGATTCATCCTCCCGCAAAGTCCCTGCCTTTGCCACATTATTCCCTCTGCCTAGGATGTTCTTCCTTCCTTCTCTAGCCCAAACTTCCTTTCCAAAGTTCTGCTCAAACATCAACTCCTGTAAGGCATCTTTGACTTAAATCTCCTAAATCCCCCTTTCCTATACACTTTCTAGTGCCATTGGTCAGCTTTATTTTCTATAGATTTCAGACTGTCGGTTCATCCATGTTGACCAGTGCAGTAGGGACTGGATCTTTCCAAAACCCTGCAATTATTCTTTTCATGATATAACAATGTCCCTACGGAGCCCTTCAAGCCTGACACAGAAAACCTCTGGTTCTTTCAGTGACCATCACCCCAAGAACCTAATCTACTTCTGTGATTTACCTCCAGAATTTTTGTGCACGTCTATTACAAACATGTTTTCTTTGTCCACTTTGGTAAATCCTGAGCCTATGGGGCATGAGCATCGTCCACAACTTCCTCTGGATCTCTTCTAGTGTGCTACATGCTTCAGATGCTTACAAAATTGGAATGAATGAAAAAAAAAAAAAAAGAGGGGGCTCTTGTGACTGGTTCTATGTCCTGTTTCCCAACAGTCTCTCTCTATCTTTCTGCATTTCTGTCTGAATGTTTCTAACTTTTGCCTTCCCCCACCCCCGCATTTCAACAGATGGCCCAGAGGCCTCTCCATTCACTCTATTTCTGCCTCCCCAGACCCTGGATGGCTTCATCTTTGTGGTGGCCCCAGATGGGAAGATCATGTACATATCAGAGACAGCCTCAGTTCACCTGGGTCTTTCTCAGGTAGGTGAGTGGTCTACACTTCCAGCCTGCAGTGTTTACAGCCAGAGTTGGAAGCAGGAGGGGTGGGGCTTCCCCAATCCTTTTATGTCTGCATTTCTGGGCTAGAGACTTCTCAGCTGATGGAGGGATTCATTAAACAGGTCTGGATCTTCTCGTTCTTAGACTTCCCTTATCCATTAGCTTCCACCCAAAGCCCAAGCAATTGCTCCTTTTTTGAGGCTTTACAATAAGCCAGATACTGTGGGAAGAGATTATATGCTTATCTTTACCAGAGCTGCTACTACTAATACAACAACAACAACAACTACTAGTTATTGTTATTATCTCACAGATAAGGAAGCTGAGGTGTACATAGGATGCAATAGGTAGCAAGGGGCAGAAATGAAATCAGAACTCAGGGCCAATTGCTGGCTCCTGTTTTCATGGCCCAACAGACCCCCGCCCCCCCCCACCGAGTTTTCAGCTTCTTCATGGGGCATTCTACTACTGCACAGACGATGATACTCTCGTCTTTACAGGTAGAGCTGACCGGAAACAGCATTTATGAATACATCCACCCTGCAGACCACGACGAGATGACCGCAGTGCTCACGGCCCACCAACCCTACCACTCTCACTTTGTACAGGGTAAGGCAGACACGTGTCTGCGATGCTTAAGCCCATGGCGGTCAGCTTGTGGTTTTTCCCAAGTTTGTCGTGGCTGGAACCGCCCAATTGCATGTCTCATGTCCTGATCTTCCCTGTGCTCCTCTCTCTCTCAGAGTACGAGATTGAGCGCTCCTTCTTCCTGAGGATGAAGTGTGTCTTAGCCAAGCGGAACGCTGGCCTCACCTGCGGCGGCTACAAGGTAAGTGGCTGAGGTGAAAGATTGACACCCAGCAGCGGTTGGGTGTCTTTGGATGGGGCGGGACACAAGGGATCTGCAGCGTCTGAGGGTCATTTCCACATCAGGGACCGCTCCTGTGTGAGCCGTTTGTAGTACGTTTGTTTCAAAGAGCAGCGAGTCCAGATGCTCTATTAGTCACAGAAGTGTATGAACTACTGGGAATGAAGCTTAAAGACTAGGTCTGACTGACCTAGTACTCCACAGCCATGGGACCTCTCAGAGATGGGTCTGAAGAATCCCGAAAACCTCTGAAGTGGTGGGTAACCCTTGGTGGATTCCTAGGAGAGTTTAAGCCTAGCGCCAGATTTTGACCTCCAAAGAGGTTAAGAACCAGAGCTTTAGCTCAAAGCTGTGGTTCTCAGGTTGAATGCGATTGAACGTCCTAAGACGCGTTAGGGTTGGTGGAGGTCTAGGTATCTTCATTTTTACAAGCTCCCATGTGAGTTCAGTTTGACCTGCAGTCACTCTCTTGAGACACTTTAGAGTCCTATAACTTTGGACCCCTTACCAGAAGGGCGTGGCCCAGGCAATGTTTTTGGCTGAGTAGTTTCAACATGTTTCAACCCCCTCCTCATCTTTCTGGGGCTCTTCCTGAGTGTGGCTGAGTCTCCCGCCCTCCCACTCTGCCACAGGTCATTCACTGCAGTGGCTACCTGAAGATCCGCCAATACAGCTTGGACATGTCCCCCTTTGACGGCTGTTACCAGAATGTGGGCCTTGTGGCCGTGGGTCACTCGCTGCCTCCTAGCGCTGTCACGGAGATCAAGCTGCACAGTAACATGTTCATGTTTCGAGCCAGCCTGGACATGAAGCTCATCTTTCTGGACTCTAGGTGGGTGGGCAGGGCCAAAAAGGGCTGTTTCTAGTGTAATGGCAACCCTTCTTAGCCAGGGATAGATTCCCCTTGATCTGAAGGAGCCCATTTTGCAGATGAGGCAACTAACCAGGTTCTGCGAACTGAGGGCGGGCACCCAGGTCTGAGACTGTGTTTGGTCGGGAGTTGAGGGCACCGGGGCACTCATCCCACCTGAAATCCTCTCCACAGGGTGGCGGAGCTGACGGGGTATGAACCTCAGGACCTGATTGAGAAGACCTTGTACCACCACGTGCACGGCTGCGACACTTTCCACTTGCGCTGCGCTCACCACCTGCGTAAGGAACACTCTGCTCTGCACCCAAACAACCTTGGCGGCTCCCCAGGGTGGTGGGGAGTGGGAACCTAAGCATACGCAAACCAACTGACGGAAACCTTCATCCTGGTAATGGCCCTGGTGGTGCGTGAGGCCCCAGAGAGGGCCAGCTGGCACACTGGGCCTCATCTTGTTTCTCTACCTTACACCCCACCTAGTACTGACGAAAGGGGCGCTTCTAGTCGGAATATCTTCTATTGTTCTGCTTCACCACCTGCAAACATCACTGAAGTTGTGAACAAAAAACCGAGGCTGTTAACTTTCCTAACCTTCATCGAGTCTTACAGAAATTTTCTGGTATTTAGGGTTGAACCCAGGACCTTGAGTTCGCTATGCAAGCAAGTGCTCTATCACTGAGATAAATTCCCAGTTCACACCTCGGCTTTTCATATAGTTTTGTTTGAGCTTAATTTCCCAGGACTCTTCCTTCCATAGTTGGGCGAAATCAGGGAAACTCCCAACTTTATATGTTCCCGCATCGCTAAAGGTGCAGACATCCGCCCAGAGACGTGCCATGCATTAGCATGCCTATAAAGAGTACCCGGGGTCTTGATTCGATTTAACAGGGCCATCAATTGGGAATTTGCCTGTTGTTTCTCCCTCCTGCCAGGCGCAGTTATTAGGGCCCGCAGGGGGTCCGCACTCTCACCACCTGGCATTTGGGATAAGTCTGGGTCAAGCTGATTCACCACCATTTGCCTCTGTCTCTCCATCAGTGCTGGTGAAGGGGCAGGTGACCACCAAGTACTACAGGTTCCTGGCGAAGCACGGCGGCTGGGTATGGGTGCAGAGTTACGCGACCATCGTGCACAACAGCCGCTCGTCCAGGCCACACTGCATTGTCAGCGTTAACTACGTCCTCACGTGAGTGCAAGCCTGAGACCCCTTCGACCACTCCGGGGGCCTCTGGTCTCTGAGAGAGAGCATGTGGTGGGCACAGCCTGGTTAGGAGAGACTGGGATCATCTGGGCATTCGGGTTTGAACCCTAAGCGCTGGCTTCGCTGGAAGGAGGCAGGTCGAGCACTTTCATCTTCCCGAAGAGGCTTTCTTGTTCTTTTCTAGAAAAAGATTTAGAGGTTCTTCCATCGCACTCCGTATTTGCTTTCTTTTCTTTCTCTTAACCTTTTTAAGCGAACTCTGCATTAAATAAAACTTAATGCAGCAGAAAGAAAAAAGAGAGAAAGAGGACAGGATCCAACGTTTGGAGCCATTTATAGTTAAAAAACAGGACATCTGTTTCACTTTTTCAGATCTAGGGTTTGAAGTTCTTAATTTTAACCAGAGTCTCCAATCAAAGTTAAGAGTTCTGAGAGAGTGTTTCTTTCCCTGAACCACAAAGGGGGCTTAAGTGACCAAGAGGATATGACTTTAACTTCCAGGAAGCCAAGAGAGCCAATAATAAGCTGCAGGTCTTGGTGGGGCACCCCTCCTGGTCCTGACCACTTCACTGGGTGAGGAGCTAAGCTCTGGGTGCCACCTGCAGGTGCGACCCATTGGGCAGCTGCAACAGCCTCTTTTGAATCTATTCTTATTAGAAACCATAATCCTTTCTGGTTGCTGGTGTGGCCCTTCAGTCTGATCACGTGGTGGGTTGTGCACCTCCTGAGGAAAGCATGTTATGTTCTCTATAATGTTTGTGAAAGTGGAATTGCTTAGGGTTGAAGCCTTTATAAAGAACCCTTTTGTGTATGCAGTTGCTGAATATTGTTTTTGTTGTTGTTTTTTGGTTTGGTTTTGATAGACATTGAAATTCTTGTGATTTTTAGGGGACCTCAGAAGTTCTCTACTTGAGAATGTTGACACCAGATAGTAAAAATGCTGTTTTGTCTTTGTGGTGGGTTAAGGGGTGCTTTTTGGAATCCAATCAATGAGAATTGGATTCATTCCACATTGTTTTAGATTGCCAAATTAAAAATGTAGTAGTTGGAAATATTATGCTTGCATTAAAACTATTTGCTCGGTGCCCGGTTTAATAAGAAAAGTCAATTCAATAGACTTAGAAAATGAATTTGGTGTAGGTGAGGTTTGAGTATTCAAGAATAAAAGCTTATTATTAAGAAGACTCTTTTAATTTCTCTCATTTTAGTAAATAGTGTTAAATATTATTAGATTTTTGCAATAGCAAGAAAACTGTATTTCAATATAGAGCGGAAAATGTACCACTATTTTGGGTATCATGAAACAAAACCATTTATTTTATGAATGTAATTTTTCATATTATTAAAATAAACAAGAGAAAATGGCAATGCATAACTCATAACATAAGCCACTCTGAGCAACAGAAGTATTAGAGGGTGAAAAATTATGTCTGCTTACCATGGAAAGGAAATGGACATTCTTTAAGAAGGTGCTTTGTATGTCTGAGATATCACAAGCATTATACATACACTCAGTCCTCTGGTGGGTGCCTGTGGTTAGTAATCATTCTTTATCAAACAGCAGGGTATATAGTCACACAGACCCCTATAAATGATCTGAATGCAAGTTAGACCTCCCAATGGGTAAACTTAATTTATGTTTGGAGTCATTTTGAAATATTCTGTTTTGTTTTTCCAGTGGGTAAGTGTTCTTTTTTCTTCTGTTGACTGTGTCATTCTTTACACATTTCCTCAGAGCTGCAGAATTAGACAATCAACTTTGTATCAGATTAAAAAATATGTAATGAGAACAAATAAATGATTTATGGAAGGAAAAATAGTATGGCACACATTTATTTTTTGAACATTCTGTATCTTTGAAAGAAAAATAAACACACAGAAGCATGTATACACAAGCCTACAAGATGATAAGCTGAAATTGATTACTCTTTATGAGTCTCAGCCCCAATGCCTTGTATAAAAATTCTTAGAACAATTTTTTATGGCTGCAAATGCAGAAACTGCTTTGGATGAAATGTCATCAAGTGGCTCTGTGTGTTGACAGGATTTTCATAATGAACAGGTTGCAGTTTGTTGGATGTGTACATCACACATCTGGCTGGAAGTTACCAATTTACATTGTCTTAGCAAATTAAATAGATGGCTATTGATTCTCTATGGTACTAGCAAACTACCACATACATTTGTTTCTAGGAATACTGCTCTATGAAGTTAGAGAATGAAAAGTAAATTCTTTCCAAATACACCACCTCAAACAATGTACTTAAAACTGCCAGCTTCTAAATACTTTGACATACAAAATGTTTCCTTATTTAAGCATTAATAGCACACATTTTGAAAGAATTTTTCATGACATGAAAAGTGGAGAGGATTTTAAATAATAATCATTCAAATGAAGAAGATGTGGTGTTTTGGTAGAAACTACATTCATAAGAAACCCTTTTTTAATAACTTCCTGAGGATAAATTTGTTGTTGAAGTCAATATTATGTGTAAGAAAATTAGTCATTATTATTTAACAAAAGCAGTAATGATTAGAAATATTTAGTAGCCATGTTTTTTAATAAGCAATTGCATTAGTGCATATAGGAAAATGATGATTTTAGAGGTAGGTAGTGATTGCCTTAGTGCTTTTTAATTCCTCCTCCTCTCCCCCTTCCCCCTCCCCCTCCCCTCCCCCCCCCTCCTCCTCCTCCTCCTCCTCCTCCTCCTCCTCCTCCTCCTCCTCCTCCTCTTCTTCTTCTTCTTCTTTTTCTTCTTCTTCTTCTTCTTCTTCTTCTTCTTCTTCTTCTTCTTCTTCTTCTTCTTCTTCTTCTTCTTCTTCTTCTTCTTCTTCTTCATCTTCTTCTTCTTCTTCTTCTTCTTCTTCTTCTTCTTCTTCTTCTTCTTCTTCTTCTTCTTCTTCTTCTTCATCTTCTTCTTCTTCTTCTTCTTCATCTTCTTCACCATAATGTATATTAAGAATCTGGAGAGGAGAGAGAAGTCACTATGATGAATTTTCTAAAATTCTCTTAGTTTCTGTGAAGCTTCTGTAGCTCTTCATTAATGCCTCTCCCACATGCCCCCTTGCAATCTAAGCAAAAGACTGACCAGTTCATGATTTTCAATAAGACTCACATATTCTGGTAGCTTTATCTTCCATATAAAAAATCTTCTTATAAATTAGGAGTGCCCACAAATTTTGAAGTATTAAATATGATAGGGCCTTCTCTCATTTTTAAGAGGACAGGTGATAGAGACTGATTAGTAGTTGATGTTGGGGAAAGTCCAGAGAGTGTGGAGAGTAAAAGGAAGGTATAACATGTAAAGACCTGAGTAATTTTCTTGAATCCATATTTTCTTGATTTTAATTTGAGTAGTAATTGTTCATAAACAGTTCAGATGGAAAATATTAATACTTAACATGAAGAAAATTGAAAATAAACTATGAAAAATAATTTCTAGGGAAATAAGAGTATAAGTTTTCTTTATGCTTTTGGAATTTATATATCTATATAATTTACATATATAATATATCTATCTAGCTATATAATCTATTTTTGTACTGGGGATTGAACTCAGTGTACTTTGCCTCTGAGCTATATCCCTAGTTTTTCTTTATTTTGAAGTGGGGTCTCATTTTGAGATTGGCTTCAAACTTGAGATCTTCCTGCCTCAGCCTCCCAAATGGATGGAGTTACAGGTGTGCACAGGAGTTTCATGCCTGCCTGGCTCAGACTTCGTACATTTTAAAAATAAGAAATATTCTTACATTATTTTTTCAGGATAAACCAAAACTTCAATTTTAAAATATCTTAAAACTTATACATCTTTAAATATAAAAGTTGAAAGTCTAGTACAATGAATATCCATGTACATATCATCTAGTTTCAACAAATGTTAATGTTGGCTGTATTTATTTTGTCCCTACCTATATGTATATCTATTTTTATGTTTATTTTTCCCTGCTAAATAATTCTAAAGTAAGCCACAGACATCATGGTACTTTCTGCTTACATAGCATTCTCCTGTCTAGTCACTGTATCATTTATGATGACATATTTATAGTACTCAAAATTACTGTGTGTAGAAGCTTGCAAAAAATACAGACGAGAGCTAGTTTACTGATGACATTAAAAACAATCTGCCACTAATATTCATCAAGTACTCATTGGTGTATGACCTCAATTAGTCTGATTGATATATGATATTCTGTGAGGGGACTTCTGTAGAAGGAAGTCCTAAATATTAATATATTTTAAACTAGAATTCTAATGAGAATTATAAGTAAGTACAATTTTGATATTGTACTAGGAAAGTAAGAGAGTAGATTTAGTGAGTAATTTGGTAATTGTGGAATCAGACAGATTTAATATTTTCAACCACTTTTTGTTGCTAAGGAGAGCTTTTCTGCTTATTTAATCAGTTTAGATGAAACACTGCTTTAGTGGAAAATCTCACATGATGTTTTACATTTAAAGTGATTTACAGAGCATGTAGGAGGAAAAATAGTTTTCCATGTTAAAATTTCTATTACTGTGCTACTAAAAGCAGAACAGATAGAGAAAATACTTATTAGTGTTCTATATCATGCTTGCTATTTTCTAAAGACCTCCTTTAAATTTGTAGAACAGTTAGGGCAAATGCCAGAGAAACATCCTTCCTTCATATCAAAGGGAGAAAGGGCCCACATGATAATGGCCCCATATTTTTTATTCTTGTTTGAATACTATTACATGTTCTCACAGTTAACCATTATGAAAACCATGTGTTTTTCACAATTAGAATTTTTAAATGTTAACATATTCTGTGGTTATAAAACTTTATAAACCTCTTTAAAGAAGCAAACATAAAATATGCTCGTACTGGTTTGTTCTTTCAAATACATAAATGGTGCTGAATTCATTGGGGTGCTCAAATTCAAATTTGTTAGAATTTATTTAAAGGCCAATGATATTGTCATTAGTAGTAAATTTTAGGATATGCTTCTTAAGACTTGGCTAATAATTACATATAATTATCAAAATAGACTTTATTTTGCTGTTAGCAAAACCACTCTTTTATATTATAAGTGATGTCAGATGAAGCACATTTTGACTTACCAAGTTACAGCAAATATAAATTAATTTCATTCCTCAGATCTATGGAGAACTCATTGCATAAGTTTAATAATCTTTTTGGCAATTCAAAATAACATTAATTTCTAGAACTGCAAAAATATTGTACCCTAATGTTTACCAACAAATTAGATTTGGTTCATAATTGTGTTTAATCTTTATTATGATAATATTGAATAGCAAAGTTCTAGTTGTCCTTTTCAGATGGTCTTTTATGTACCTTAATGATCACAGAAACAAATTGGAGACACATTGGTATTAATAGTAATTTTTTAAATACCAAAACATTTTATTAAAATGAAGAGCTGGGAGATTTAATCCCTTTTGACATCCACAGTACCATTATTCAATTTAATCTTTTCCTTCAGACAGTCTTTATTATAATTTATTAACAAAATAATGTATATTTGGTTTTGAATTCATCTTTTATAAGCTTATAAACTTTGAATATTTTAAAAAGCAATTGCTGACTGCGTATTTCTTTCAAAGTACTATCACCTAATTTGTTTCTTGAACATTCTGTGTGATGTTTGGTTTAGAGAGATCACACTTCTTATTTTCTAGGTGAGGAAACTGAGGCTCAGAGATGATGAGTAAGTGATGAAACCAGAACATTTTTGAAATTTTGATAATCAGCATATAATTGTACTGTTGTATTTATGGCTACAGTGTGTTGCTTCAGTACATGTTATGATATGATTGAATCGGGGTGATTAGCATATCCTTTACCTCATTCACGATTTCTTTGTGGTAAGACCACTTGAAATATTGTATTTTTTGTTTTTAAATTTTTTTAGTTGTACATGGACACAATATTTTCATTTTATTTATTTTTTATGTGGTGCTGATGCTCGAATCCAGTGCTTCACACATGCTAGGCAAGCACTCTACCACTAAACCATAACCTCAGCCCCGAAATCCTGTGTTTTGAAATAGGTTACATTATTCTACCCTACTGTGTAATAAAATGTTGAACTCATTTCTTTTACCTAATTATAACTTTATACCCATTGACTCACCTGCCTTCAAACCTCTCATCCTCCTAAAGCCAGAATTAAAGGCTTTTGTGTCAACTGTGGCATCCTGTCCTTCTCTGTGTATGAGAGTGAGAGGTTGTATGGTTTCGGTGAGGAAAAAGTCAGGGAGAGAGGAATGGATTTAAATGAATAAAGCCTGTAGTGTTCAGCTTATCCAGCTTCAAGATAAGCTTTGACCTGAATTCAAGATTAAAAAGCTGTGTTGCTGCTTAGTGTATACATTTCACTAGCTAAGATGTAGCAGTGATGTCTTCTTGATTATATTCAATTAAGAATATATAATTTTCAGTTGAGTGGCATGGTACAAGCTGATAATTTCAGTGACTCAGGAGGCGAGGCAGGAGGATTACACGTTCAAGGTCAGCCTTAGAAATTTGTTAGACTTTCAGCAACTTACCAAGACCCTGTCTTAAAATTATAAATAAAAAAGAACTAGAGATGTATCTCAGTGGTAAAGCTCCCTTCAGTTAAATCTCCAGAAGCCAAATACACACACACACACACCACACACACACACACACACACACACACACACGTATGTGGATTAGTAAGAGAAGTCATCCTTTTTTGTCAGATTTGACATGATTTACCTGTTGTGGCAGTGGGGTATTTCCTAGATGGTGTGTGTGTGTATGTGTGTGTGTGTGTGTGTGTGCTCGCGCACGTGCGCGCGCGTGCTGACTCTTTTCTGCCTTTGGGGGAGAATGGGGAAGATTTGATGATAGCTGACATTCTCCTGTAGGGGTTCTATTCAGAAGCTGGAATGGAGAACTCTCCAGCATTCTCTGGGCTGCTGTGCCATCCTCTGGCCCCTTGGCATGGCCGCTTCCTGGCTGCTTCCTTTTCCCCAGGCCATTCTGACCTCCAGTCTTTCCTTTGTTGTTGCCTTGACCTAGTGACTCACAGAACCATCCTGTTAGTTCCTAGGTGTTGGCTGCTTGGTATGTGCTCAATGACCTGCCTGCCCACCCTCTTCTGGTTTTCTTTCAGTCTAGCTGTTGGGAGGAAAGTGTTCTCTTCTTTGAGTCACATCATGGGAAGACATGGATCATTGCCTTATTTGAAGGCAGGGACTCATGCATGGTATTGTGAACAGGTGGAGAAATTCAAGGAAGGCTTTACTTGAACCCCCCAAAAGCATGTCTTTGTTTCCTACTTAGTCTACTCATTTGAGAAATGCTGTTATGTTTGGTTCAAGGTATGTGTAGGTTTAATGGGGGATGGTATGTCTATCTTTATAATTTTAGTAAATTATATTTACTGCTATTGCTTTCCCTTTATCTGATGCTTACCTCTCTGTTCTCATTGGTTTGTGATGTCTTTCCAGATGATTAGATGGTGATCAAAAATTCTTTGGGTTAAAGTGCTGGTATCTATGCATAAGTGCCATACAAATAAAGATTATCTGGAGTTTAGGCAAATTGAGAATACCTGAATTCCTATCAATGGAGAAATTTAATGTTGTACCTTGCTTGGAGGAGTGACTGCCTCAACCTCAGTTCCCTTTCTCCTCAGTCAATGGAGAGCGATTGTCCATGGTGATGACAGAGCTGAGAAGGATGTGTGGTGACTTTCTATATGTAGAGGATTCATGTTTGGGGTTTATCTGAGCCTAGCCCATCTGTTTGCCATCTAAGAATTTTGCTCCAGGAAGTGATATTGCAGTGAGCTTGTGATTTTGTTTGTTGTAAAGACCCTGTATCATTCTAAGCAACCAGACAGGGTAGCCATAGGTCTTGGTATCAGGTGGGTCTGGATGAGAATCAAAACTGTTCCATAATAACTGTGAGATCTTGAGTAGGTCATGCTACCCCTTTAACTCTTGTTTTTCCTTTTGTGAAAGTAGACACTTGTTCCCACCTTTTAGAGATTTACAGAAGACTACATGAGATAATAGAGGAGATAGCTAGAAAAGTATTTGGCTCCAAGAGCTGTTATTAGCTTTTTCCAATTTTGTGATGTCAATTAAAATGCTTTGGAAAAAAAAAAGAGTAGTTCCCTCATGAATATGAATTTTAAATCCTCACATCCACAAATGTAGGTTTTTATTTTCTCTCTTTTCTGCAGTCTCTTGACTACAGCCCTTTGAGCATTGTGCTCTGTGTGTGTGGTGACTTCTGCAGTTGGCTGGGCTCACCCTGTGTTTTGCTGTTGTCATCATGTGCTCTAAAGGGAGCCGAGATTTCTGCTTGGAGGGAGGTAAAACAGAATTTCCCAAGTGCCTTCTTTGTTCCAGGGATGTTGAAACTGCTTTACACGGGCTACTTTCCTAGGGAAAAAGAAGTTTCTAAGAAACGGCTTCTACCAAATCTCTAATTTAGTTGGAACCAGTGTTTTGTCAATCTTGTTAATGTTAGTAAGTATAATGCAAAGTGCATAAAACATGAAACACTGGCCTTTTGTATGGTGTGTGGTGAGGCCTTCTGTGTGTTCCTCATTGTTCTGCATTGCCAGCACATGGCTGTATCACTACTATTTGGCAGAATGTGGCAGGTTGCAATGATTAATTGCCTAGATATGTGAAGCAGAAATCTGGACAACTCAAGAGCAGTTACACTTTAGTTGGCAAAATAGAAGAGACCCATTGAAATACCTAAGAAGACAGGGAAAAGAAACAAGTCAGAAATGATGTGGTATGTTTGCACTATTTGCTGAAGGCACAGAATTCAAAGGAGCTAAAAGTGAGAGTGGAGCTGTCAGGAAAAGGATGGGATTTTGAGGATTGGATTTTTTGACATAAGCAAGTTACCTGTGAACATTGGTCACATCTTCTTTTCCCAGTAGGCACTCTTGTAACAGCAGACTCTGAAAATCACATGCAAACAGCGATTGTCTTGCTATTCTTGTCTAACTGAGGTTTTATTTCCTTCATTACTTTCTTTACTCTGAACTGTTTTGTTGGAACTGAGCACGTTTCATCATAACTGGAAACTGCTTTCTTCCAAACCTTTGCCTTTCTCAAATTATTACTGATATATCTTCAACATGTTGACCTGACTTTAGTAATAAAATCTTTTTTAGCACCTATGCATAAAACACAGTTTTTAAAGATTTTAGGGATACCAGTATTCTAAATTGAATATTAATCACATTGAAATGAATGAACAGTACTTCTACATGTATGATGCTTGTATTTTAAAAATTATCTTCAGAAAGAAAGTGTGAGATACATACTAGGTCATCAAATAGCAGATTGGAGGACACGGAAGTGCAAAGTACCTATATGACTTGTTTAAGATTTGCAGGGCCAAAGGGCCTCCTTTGACATTATAATTTTGCTGCTGTTAGAATATGATGCAGTCTAACTTCTAGGTTTCTTTTTCTTTCTTTTTTTGAGGTGGTGGTGGTGGAGATCCTGGGGATTGAACCAGGGTCTCCTACATGCTAGGCAAGCACCCTACCATTGATCTATATCCCCACCTCTTTTTAAAAAGTGTTTTAAGACTCAAAACTTGAGTTCTAGGCTGGCCTTGATCTTGCAGTCCTCCTGCTTCAGCCTTCTGACTAGTGGGGATTACAGGTGTGCGTCATGATGCCCATCTACTCCCTAGGCTTCTTAGTTGGATGTTTCAAGTCCTGAAAATCATAGGGTTGCATTAGAAGATATTTTAAAAATTTGTTATGAAATAAGATATCTCTGCATGTTTTTTATCATGTAACATAGCATATTAGACTCTGCTGACTACTCCAAGTACCACCCCTCACTAGCTCTATGCCTGTGGGTAAATTGCTTAATTTTCCTATTTTGTTTTTTTAATCTGCAAATTCAGGTAGAATAGAGACTACCTCACAGAGTCATCGTGAATATTAGATGAGATAATGGCACTGTGATCCCCACAAAGTAGCATTGAGTAAATGTTGATTATTAGTGTGGTTATTTTAGTGAAATTAAGTCAAATAATTTTTAGTCTGCCAATAAGCACACAATAAATATGTGTTAGTATTGGGCTGAAGGAAGGAAAGCATGAGCCTTAGGAAGAGAGGTATTTATCCAAGAATAAAAAATCAGCAGTCATTCTGATGTGTCTGAAAGGGGCTGGTAGATCCTCCTTCACTTTTAAAAAAAATATTTATTTTTTAGTTGTAGTTGGATACAATACCTTTATTTTATTCATTTATTTTTATGTGGTGCTGAGGATTGAACCCAGAGCCTTGCACATGCTAGGTGAGCGCTCTACCTTTGAGCCACAACCCCAGCCCCCTCCTTCACTTTTTTAGGATGAGTGTGTCTTTAAGCATTCATAAAAGATTTATCGAGCACTATATATTATAGGTGCTGTGACAAGTTTGAGGACTATCCAAATGAATGACAGTGTCTGCAGAAGAAAGAAACAAGCATAAGTACAAATGGTGTCCTACTTGATTGCCCATAGGCTTGTACATACTGAGATGCTTTCAATGAGGGAAGTGCTGCCATCCACAGTTAGAAAGGAGAATCCAAAGTGCCTTGGTACAACACAGTTTACCCTGGGGAATGAGCTCATAGGTGTGGAACTCACAGGTATATGAGCTATGAGACTGCTGACTAGATATGGGAGTGGGTAGTGAAAGCTATAGGAAGAGTTGGGCTCATTGGGTGGGATTTTGTGTGTGTGTGTGTGTGTGTGTGTGTGTGTGTGTTTAGTAAGAGAGTTCATAATTGACAGCAAAGTATCTGGCTGTAAGCTAAGGCGCCCAACTTTAACTCTCACAAAGATGTGGACCAAGGCAGTCTCTGTGATCTCATTACCTCAAGAAGGAAGAGTAGTTATAATTGAGTTGATTTTTGTTCTGTTAGAGTGATGTTGGGCTGATTTTTTGTTTTGCTTTAAAAAGGAATTTTCAATATTTGGGGGACTGAATAGGATTATGACTCTCAGTGAATTTTAATCATTCTGGATTCAAAATAGTCTTTGCTGATATATTACATTTAAAAAAAATGTTGCTAATTGTTTTAGGTTTTGCAACATTTTTATTTATTTATTTTTCTTTGTAAGGGGTAATTCCCAGGCATTGCTGCTCTGTCTGGGAGAAACTGGAAGATCATCATTAGCTCTAAGCTGAAGGAGGGGTGGCAACTTGCTCTATTCATTATCTTGCTTAGGAAGCTTAAGGAGTAAGGATTCACATCTGAGGTCCTGCTACTTTGTGCAAGAGGCTCAGTCAGTGGGGTTGAGTGACTTAGCTGATATAAAACAGCTAGTGAGTGGTCCAGCAGGCATATGAACCCAGGGCCTGGACTCCAGTGCTCACCAATGTCCTCTTTGACATGCTCTCTTTACAATGGTGATATTGTGTTAGGGTGAACTATGTGAAATTGTCATTTCTGTGTATTAAAACAGTCCAATATTGACAATTTCATATGATTCCACTTAATATTTATGAAGTAATTTTTAACTTCTTGAAGATGTGTTGCAAAAGTCCATGGAGAGTTTACTCTTTTGTTTATTATGGGGTCTCCACAAAGTGACTCATTTTCTTCACTCTTTGGGTGTACTTGGTACGTACTCAACTGCATGCAATAATATCCTCACCCCTAGGCCCAATTCCATTTCCTCTTTACCAATTTAATATCAACAGTAATGATGTTTTCACAAAATAGCAATCAATAAGTGTGTCCCATAGAACATGATTTTATTTAGAACATCTAATATTTTACTAGGATTCAAATAGGAGCTACTGTCTTTACCAGAAGGATATTTTCCCTTTGATTGATTGCTAAATGAATAGAGCCTGTGAAAGGATCTTTTTTTCCCAGGGATTTCTTGTTCAAACAGAATTTGCTGTATCCACATCAGTAAAGCCGTGCTAATATGGGCTGCTGGCCAGATCTTGGAAATAGCCTCATTATATTGAACTGGATGTCATAATGGTACCCATTAAGGTGGGATTCTCTTGTGTTTGTACTTTTAAACCCAAGTCCCTTGCCACTTTTTGCATCTCGCTGAGAATAGCAACATTTTCTGGTAATGCAACCTTTGAATGTGCTGTTTTTCATCTGTCTCTTCCTACTGTAATCATCACAAGAGTAGAATCCTGGGTTCTGAGCATTTTGGGGGTCTGTGCCTTTTTGCTGCTCTCCAGTCATTCATTCTATTCTCAGAGGTTGTGATAACTATGGTTAAGTTCTGGTGACTGGAGGTAAGAACCCATGAGATTCACTTCTTTCAACACTTGCATTAATTGATATTGCTGTCCAAATAGGTGGCTGGGAAAGAGCTGCTTTTTTTTTTTTTTTTTCAGATCTAACAAAATTCAACACAAAGTTCTTCATTTTATTTTTTCAAGTCATTAAGAGACTACTAGGTTGGAACTCACAACATTTATACTTACTGTCAATGCTACCATCCTGGCAAGGTGAAGCATTTGTTGTGCTGTTATTGGGTAATGGATCCCTTCAGTGTTACAGCTCAGGAATGCTAGAGGAATGCAGCCCACAAAGGGGAGGGCAGGGTGGGTGTCAACTTCATTCCTCCAGTTAGAACAATTAAAGATCATAGCAAAGTGCAGGGTAGCACTTTTTTTGTGAAGGCTATTTGAACACCAAGGGGAACTATTCAGAGACATTACATATTTTACAATATAATTTCCGTCTTCTCTGTCCACTCAATAGGACTTACTTTATATATAAACACATTTTTATCATTAGAATCAGCTTAATTTCTGTTGCTATAATTAAAGAGATGGTAAGAAATGTTTTAGAGTGGAGTCCTCTCTATGGCAATTGGGGGAAGATTTGTGCATTCATTCAGCCATTATTTCCCCAGTGCCTTCTGTGTGCTGGACTTTGTGATAGGGCTACAGTGTGACCAAGGGAGACACAAGTCCCTGGCCTCATGGAGCATCCACTTTAGTGGGAAGAAATGGTACTTACAAACAAATAAACTGTCATAAAATATCAGGAAGTGATAGAAAAATGAATTAAGTAGGTCAAAGAGATGGGAGTGGTCTGGGAAGGCTTCGTTAGAAACCCATGAATGAAAGATGGGAGCCAGCCATGGTCACACCCACAGGGAGAACATCCCCAAAAACACATGTAAAAGTCCTGAGGTGGATGCCATCTGGGCATGTTGAAGAATGGAGAAGGTCACTGTGGCTGCCACAGAGTAAGGGAGGAGGAGAGTGGAAGGAGGTGATGTAACAAGAATGGGCAGGGTCAGATCATGTTGGGTCTGGAAGGCTTTGGGAAGCCAATGGACACTTTGAACAAAGGCATGGCATAATCTAATGTATGATATGAAAGATCCTTCTGGCCAGTGTGGATCATAGGCTTTGTGGAGGGTAGACGGTGGAGGCAGGGAGAACAGTTAGGTAATTATTATAATTAACTAGGTGAGAGAAGATGATGGTTTGCAAGGGAGGTAGGGGAAGGGTCAGATTCAGGGATGGTCAGTAAAAGAGAGCAGTCAAGAATAGTACCCAGATTTTAGCCTGAGGGACCTGTAGGAATGGTGGGAAAAAGCAGTTTTGTAGGTAGTGGCTGCAATCAAGGTTGTGTGGTTGTATCTACCTTAAGATGCTTGTCATCCATCAGCTGGGAAATGTCACATAGTCGGTGGCACTTGGATGTCTGTAGAGTGGGAAGGTCTGGGATAGAGAGTGGGAAGGTCTGGGATAGTGATTGGGAGTCATCAGTGTATGGAATTTAAAGCTAATGGAGTAAATAGAATAATAGAAGAGAAGCAGCCTGAAGACCATGTTTTGCAGCTTTCAATGTTCGGGATCTGGAGGAATAGGAGGTTAAGAGGGAGCAAACATTCCAGGCAGTTGCAGGGTCTAGTGGTCTCTGCAGTCAGTCAGGTTAAGTTCTGAAGAAAGTATGAAAGTATGAAGAAAGTGTGAAGGTTGGATTTTGTCTTTGGAATGTTCCCTCCCTTTTCAGTGTTCTTTTTTTTTTTTTTTTATTAAATCTACTCTGTGATCCCTTTCACCCGAGACTATTGCAGTCCCCTTCACCTGAGACCATTGGTTTTTCTTATCCCAGATATCAACTGTTCTAATCCTCAAAGTATGGTGTCCTGACTGGCAGCCTCAGCACTACTGGGGACCTTTTTATTATTTATTTATTTATTTTTTATATTTTATTTTATTTTTTTTAGTTTTCAGCGGACACAACATCTTTGTTTGTATGTAGTGCTGAGGATCCAACCCGGGTCCTGCCCATGCTAGGCAAGCGCTCTACCACTGAGCCACAATTCCAGCCCCCTGGGGGCCTTTTTAAAAATGCCAATTGTTGGGCTCCACCCTAAACCTCTAGCAACCGTACAGAACTTATATTGTGTAATCACAACTTATCTACCAGGCAGTTTTAAATAATGCCTGAGGCTAATAATAATAATAATAATAGAACATTTGTTGAATTGTGAATTTTATTCATGAAATATATCTCAAATTTATTTTAGCCTTTTAAATAATAGAGTTTAATGTATATTTAGTCAGGCATTACAGTAGTAAGGGCTTAAGAAGATTAGAAATAAATGAATCCAATTAAAGAACATGTCTCTGAGATTTGATATGTCATAGGTATGAATGAACTGTTTGCACAGCAACTGTAAAGAAACCATTAATGAATAACTATCTAGAAGAGGTTTAATCAAGAATAAATGTAATAGGACATATTTTAAAATATTTAAACTAAACAAATGAAGATTTATGCATTTGAAAACATTGCATTATGCCATTATTTTTGCTGTGTCTTTTCCTGTGGAGTTCAAAGTCTGAGATTCTACTCTGCTGTGATTTACAGAAATTCCAGTGCGTTGGGTATTATGCAGGGCAAGGCAGAGCTTCTAATCATATCCTGCGGGTTTACTTTGTGGGATCTCCCTACCTGAGGCCCCAGGCCCTGTGGGGGAATTCAGGGACACCTTGCCCTTGAATTTGGGGTCCAAATTTCTCAGTCTATGATGATTTCATGTTGATTACAGTTTTTTTTTTTTCTGTTCCTGAGTTTGTGTGGAGTTCCTGGCACAGTTGAAGATATTTTTAGAGTTTAGAAATTAGCTTTGTTCAGGATCAGAATAACTAGGTGAGAAAGCTGTTCCTGTGAGGTTGAGTCTCAAACAAATATAAGGTGTTAGGTGATGAGATCCCCATTGCTTTTCTTTCCTAGGGATTAGAAGAGTTCTAAAGGGAATTTGAAAAACATGAGGTTAATAAGTGAGAGTGAAGTGCATGTGGGGTGTGGGGAATGAACACAAGAGGGTGGGGTAGGTTGGAAGGAGTGGAAGGAAATAGAGAAGAGGGGGCAGACTAAAGTGTGCATTTTGTTTACTTTTTGTTTGAGAATTTTTAAAAAGACAAACCTGATTGACATTAGTATTACTTTTTCTTTTGATTGATATTATTAAGACATTTTGTGTTTATTTTGATCTGACTATTAAAGATCCAAATCCTCCTTACCTCTCCCAAATATAAGAACTAGAAAAACTGTAAGAGCAACTTAGATCTGAAAGATTTGCAATATGTTGAAAATTTTAGTAGCTAAAGAGTGGTTTTCTGATCATAAAAATTAAGTTCCTTAAAGAAAAAGCTATGCCCACCACCCCCAAATTGGGACTTCATTTGAACAATGATAAATATGCCGTTTAATTCACACAAATCTAAGTTGTTTTAGGAAACCACATAAAAAGAGTCTTTTTCCCCCTCAGTTGTAGTAATAATTTAAGTTCTATTCTCCAAAGAAGGAGACATAAAAATCATATAGTTCATATGAAAGTCTTCAAAGACAGATAATTCTGTAAACTTTTAAAGATGAAAAATAAACCAGAAAGTAGGGGAAACATACAGGCACTGAGAGAGCATTTGAACATTTGGATATTTAAGTTGTAATTATTATGCCTCAGAAGGTAGCCTGTGGGAAAGAAGATTTTGTAGTGTTTTCTCTTTTGTATTTAGTATGTGCAAAGATAAAACCCTAGAAATAAAAAAAAAAAAAGTTTTGGGGAACCATTTCAATATGAGGTGGGGATGCCTGAAATTTGCCTCAATTAGTGTTTTTCTAAAGAAATATTCTTTCTGATTATACATACATGCCTATTATAAAAAATTAAGATAATAGAGACACATAAAAAGATGAAACATATTTTCATCTATTTGCCAGATATCTGCACATAACATTTTAGTTCATTGCCTGTCACTGTTCATATGTAATACATGCTAATTTAAAGAGAAAAAAAATGTCACTTCATTATGGTTTTTTTTTGTATCACTGTAATTGAAATATTTAATAACTATATAACATTTTCTCACATGGATACATTGTAACTTAGTAATTCCTTTATTTTTAGTTCTTATTTCATTATTTCCAATTAAAAATAGAAATTATCTGATAAGCACTGTCATATATATTTTTGATGCTTATCTTTGATTTTCTAGGAATCTTTTAATCCTCCTAGAATTGATATTCCTGGATTTAAAGTATGCATGTTTTTCAGCTGCTTTATAAACACTACTCTCTTACTAGTAGCATATACAAATGCTCATTTATTTCAACTTATTTCATTGGGATTTATTGTCACTCAGAAAACTTTGCCAATTTGAAAAGGAAAATTGCCTGTTAACTGCTTTAATTCCTATAGGTTATCATACATGAGGCTAAAGCTTTAAAAACATTTCTAAGCAATTTGTTAATTGTTCACAGTTCACATTCTTTTAAAATTTTTGTATGTGGAGATATTATTTTCATTATTGATTTCTAGGAGTTATTTCTCTGGGGGTTAAAGCACTATTCCTAGCGGGGCATAGCAGTGCATGCCTGTGATCCCAGCCATTTGGGGGCTGAGGTAGGAGAATCTCAAGTTCAAAGCTAGCCTCAGCAACTTAGCAAGGCCCTACGCAATTTATCAAGACTCTGTCCCAAAATTAAAAAAAAAAAATTACAAGGGCTAGGGAAATGGTTCAGTGGTAGAGTGCTCCTGGGTTAAATCCCCAGTACCAAACAAACAAGCAAACAAACAAACAACACTATTCCTTCTAATTCCTTCAATATAATTGCAATAGTTCCAAATGGTTCAGGATGAAATTAATTTAGTATTTTATTATGCCCAAGTATCACATATGCTGTGCCTGAATTGCAATTTGCCAAAATAAGTGCATTTAATCAATGTGCATAACACGAAAATAGTAAGAAAGGATTGGCTTCTTTGATTTAGGTTCTTATAGAATTTCAGGATGATTATGAATTATATTCTGAGAATTTGAAAAATCTCACATGAACTTGCTTACCTAGTAGACATCTCTCATTTGTATGGAAAGGTTTGACAGTTTTTTGAGTTTTGGATTTGAGATGAGTCAAAGTTTATTGAAATTAGAATCATTTTGTTAATCACTCGCAAAGTGAGCATCTGTTCTATATGAGATATTGTGTTGGACAGTAAATAAAGGATGTTATACAAGAAGGAATTCAAGAGGTGGTTGTCAGGGTACAAATTTGGCCACACTGTAAGATGGAATGTTGAACCAAATGAGCAGTAGAGGCGGTGAGTGGTGGAGGAACTCAGACGAAGGAGCAGGGAGAAATCACTGGAAGGGTAGGGACACAAATTCAGGGGCAGTGTGGTGGCAGATCTGGATATAGCTGCATCCCAGCTTGTTTCACGAACTAGTAGGAAGGAATAACATGATTCCCGTTATGAGCACAGAGAGCTTGACCACATCTTGTCAACATATTACTGATTTTCCCTTTAATTTTTGGTTGTTATTGTTTGCCTATTAATATAGTCATGTCTTTCCTTCTCGAAATCACAGCGTGGTACTAAACCTTGTGTCTAAGGCGTTCCTTACCTTTTGGTGCCATCCACTGCAGAGTGTGTTGGAGGAAACTTCAAAATGGAGAAAGGCATAGGCACTATTTATGTAAAACCAAAGATTTTGGGGGACCAACCTCAAATCCACTTTTGGAGTATAAGACTATTACATTTCCAAGGGTGCCTTAGACTAATTTCCCAGCAGATTGTCTTAGTCTGTGAGCTTCTCACAGTATGCATCCCTCCTTATCATCTCTCTCTGCTGAGCTCCATAGGAACCTAAAAATGAAACATAAAGTAGGTCTCTCTGCTGGTGAGGTTTGTCCAGTGGCTAGGCAGTAGCTCTGCCAGAATATAAAGAAGGTCATGCACTTCATGTAACGGTGACTCTAGAATCCGATTAAAAAGTTTAGTGTAAGACACAGTCATCCCCACTTAATCCGATCACGGTTTAATGCAATCCTCTGCTTATTTCAATCAGTGCCTTTGGAGCCAAATCAGTTGTATGGCTTAGTTTCCACGTTTTGCTTGGGTAATTTGATCACCTTCAGCTTCTTTTAAAAAAATAGCTCAATTGAAAAATCTGGCAACATTTTTTTAAGAATTGCCACATAATGTAATATCAACAAAGAAACTCCAGAATGACGTGCAGATCCAAAATTGACATGACAGGCAAAAAATTCAGTTGTCTTGAATGAAAGGGGAATGGAGGGTGGTGTTGAATAGGAAAATTTTTGCAAAGAAACTTAAAGTAATACAAACTGATAAAAATACTTTTGGTTGTTTCTCCATACATGCATTCCAACTCACTTGATGATTATAAATTGGATAGTGTGAATGTTGGCATCACAGAGGTCCCATCTCCCAGTTGAAATGATAGAAATGATACTAATGATTTTTTTCTGAAGCTGATAGTACCTTCTGGTGATGAAAACATTCTTTATTAGCTTTGTAAGGGTATCACACTGAGCTTTTCCTATGACAAGTTGGCATTGACCTCATGAGCGGTGTGGCCTATTGTTTAAAGGAAGGCTGAGGAAGGCTGGTGACGCAAAAATGGCCCCATTTTTTTCTATTGAAATTTGAGTTATTCCAAATATGTACATGACTATTATAAAGTTTAAAGTAGACTCAGATGGTTAATTCTGCAAATTGAATGATTTCTGACTGTCCACAATGGAATAAGAGGATTACTTTGGTCTGTGCAAATATGGGCGAGATTGACATGCTGCAAAGGCTAGTGTTTGCAAATTACCCATTTCACATTGCTTTCAAAGCTGAGGTACCTGAGGGTGTCTGTAGCTCTTGCACAAACCATTAAAAGGAGAGAAAACCAAGTGTAAATGGTTTCAACAGCCTTTCGAAGAATATGCCCAATGGCATAAGCCATGTTCCCCTTTCAATAGGCCAATTGTGTCAGGAGAAAAGCACGAGCTGCCCTTGCAGAGTTACTTAAGGAGTTCCAAAATGGGTTCGTGTGGCTATTTTCGAGAAAGCTTCAAAGGTAGAACAGTGCTGTGTTTACTTAAATCAACTAAGTCAAGATCCTCACTGTATGCATTTTAGAGTCCCAGTTCTGTGCAGCTGAGTATTTTATTTTGTCCCACTTCGTGGGGGAAACATTAAATAAATGGTGTCACTAAACATACATCTAACTCAGAGGACATATGTGATACCAGAATGTGCTTCACCAAAAGCAAGGGAGAGAAGCAGGGCCAGACTCCTCTTTGTGTCTGAGTTTGGAGGAGGGAAGTGGAGCTTGTAATGTGATTCCCATCAGAATCTAGCCCTTTAAGCTATACAAATGAAATGCTCAATTTAATAGAATTCTAAAAGTAAAACAAATGCTTTGTTCTTAGCGAATCTGCCATTCAGAGCTGCTCTTGGCAGCACATCAACCATACTTGAAATGTCTTTAAGTGGGTATTTTTTATTGTGCTTTTCATCCTAACACATCTTTTGAGTCATCGGAGTTCTGAACAGAGAAACAGGAAGACCGAATTCCTCTCAGAGTGCATGGGCTGCTCTAAGGTCCACATTTGCAGACTTAGCAATAAAGAACGTACCTTAATAAGAACTTTGACCAGAATGCAATGGAGTTTAGAGGCTAACAGTTAACAGAGCAAATTAAAATGAGTTTGGGGTTAAAAAAAAAAAAGAAACAGTATAAAAAGGTGTTTATAATGAAATGTATTTTACTTGCTACTAAAATGAAACTATTTTCCAGGGGAAATCAGGAGAATTTTGTGCTAAAAAGTGACATAGAGTTTGAAAGTTAAGAAATAGTGCTCTTTATTGATCATTTACTATGTTCTAGATTGTGTTGTGTTTTTTTTTTTCATAAAATTTGTCATGTAAACCTCACTATATCCCTAAGAGTTTTTTTAAAAAAAGCAGCAATTGAAGCCTGTGTAGGTTGTTAAACAATAAAAGGCAGAAATTGGTTTAAACCTTGATCTATCTGACTCATCATGGTCTGCTAAGTATTGGTTGAAATTTTAATATTTTTGATAGATGCATTAATGTTTTCAAATTACTTTATCAAGAGCATTTGTATAACCCTTTTTATATTTGACAGAGTTTTCAAATGAATATGTAGAATTTTAAATTGTTCATTAGGTTAAAAACATTTTTTAGGCTGATATAATATATAGTATCTCTTATTAGAAGCTATGCAAAAATTTTAGAAAGACTTTAGAGTTTTTCTTTTTTCCATTAGCACATACTAATTGCACACATTTATGGGGTACAGTGTGATATTTCAACACATGTATACAATGTACAATAATCAAATCATAGTAATCACAGTTTCCATCTCCTTATCATTCCCTTGTGTTTAGAGCCTTTGAGTTCCTCTTTTCCAGCGCTTCATAATAGGCTGTTGTAAACTGTAGTCACCCTACTGTGCTGTAGAACCCTTGAACTTGTTTCTCCTACTGCATATATTTTGGTACCTGTCATCCAATCTCCTTCTATCCTCCTCAACACTCTGTTGATAGTTTCCTTTGCTGTGCAGAAGCTTCTTAGTTTTATATAATCCTGTTCATCTATTTTTGCTTTTGCTACCTGTGCTTTTGGGGTTATCCAAAAAAATCATTGCCTATGCTCATGTGTCTTGATGTGCTTCTCCTGTTTTCTTAAAATCATTTCATAGTTTTAGGTCTTCCAGTCACTTTGAGTTGATTTTTGTATATGGTGAGAGGTAGGGGCTGAGTTTCAGTTTTCAGGATATGAGTATCAGGATATTCCCTGTATCATTCACAGTTTTCAGGATATTCCCTGTATCATTCACTGAAGAGAAAGTCCTTTCTCCAATGCATGTGGAGCACTGAGGATTGAACCCAAGACCTCAAGCATGCTGGGCAGCACTTTACCACTGGGGCACATCCCAGCCCTTTTAATTTCTTGAAACAGGGTCTTGAATTGCCCAGGCTCTCCTTGAACTTGTGATTCTCTTGCCTCAGTCTCTGGAATAGCACAGGTGTGCCCAGCAATTTTTTTTTAAGCATTTTTGTTGGGGAAAAAAAAAACTATAGTTAGTTGTAGATTTGTGGATTTACTTCTAGGCTCTTTATTCTGTTCCACTGGTCTCTGTGTTGGTTTTTATGATAATACCATGCTGTCTTAATTTCTATGGCCTTGTAGTATATCTTGACATCAGGTATTGTGATGCTTCCAGCTTTGCTTGTTTTGATCAAGATTGATTTGGCTGTTTGGGTTTTTTTGTGGATGTACATGAATTTTAGGATTGTGTTTTCTATTTTTGAGAAGAATGCCATTGGTATTTTGTTAGAGATTGCTTTAAATCTATAAATCATTTTGGGTAGTACAAACATTTAAACAATATTAATTCTTTCAATCCATGAGTATGGGAGGTCTTTTCAATTTTTTGCATCTTCTTCAATTTTTTTTCATCATTATTTTGTAATATTTATTGTAGAGACCATTTACTTCCTTGGTTAAATTCATTCCTATGTATTTTAATTTTTTGTAGCTATTGTGAATGGGATTGCTTTTTTATTTCTTCCTCAACAAGTTCATTATTTGTTTATAAAAGTGCTACTAATTTTTGCATGTTGATTTTGTATCCTGAAACTTTACTGAATTTCACTTATTGGTTCTATTTTGTATGCTACATTTTTCTGAATTCACTTATCCCTTCTCTCAGTCTTTTGGTGGAGTCTTCATGTCTTTTACATGCACAATCATGTGGTCTGGAAGCAGGGATAATTTGACTTTCTCCTAAATGAGTCTGCAGATAAGGATGCCAAATGAATTAGATACAAAGCTATCGCAATTTGCTGATATATGTCACTGCATTTTAGTTTGTGGCAGTGACATTATTGGAATCATTTGGCTGGTTTCTGTTCTTATTCCTTGAGGGATAACTTGCCTGAATTAATTTTTATTACTTTAAAATTGATAAGTAAATCTTGCTTATATTTATGGTGTATGGCATAATGCTTTGAAATATGTATTGTGCAATGGCTGAATCAAGCTACTTAGCATATGCATTACCTCATACCCTTATAATTTTTTTGGATGGTAAGAACACTTAAAATTACTCTCTTAGTAATTTTAGAGAACAGAATTATACTTTTACTTTTGTCTAATACTGCTATTGAAAGGGAAAAAGAAGATAAATGACTATTTGCTGACTCATGAAATGTGCCAGTCATTTTTGTACATATCATTTCAGTAATTTATTGTTTTATATACTCATCTTAATCCACAGTATTAGAAATATATGTAAAAGTTTTGAAAAGGTGAACTAATTATAGAATTAGAGGAAAGGAAAAGTAAGATTAGGAAAACAGAGAAATGTGTTGCACAGGATGCCTGCCATGAGGACCCTCTAGAGGTGACTTGGGGCTTTGGGCCTTTGACTTCTAGTGCAAAGGGGGAAACATGATGAATTAGATAATTCACAGTGTTTGTGAGATAAAAAGAAATCAACTACCCAGAACTGCTTCTGAAAAGAATTTTCTCAAAGAAAAGTCTCCCAGGAGAATTTTAGTAAAGAGGACTCTTTGAAACATTTTATCTTAGGGGCCAGTGTAAAGGGTTGATATACTTTTTTAAAAAAATTTATTTATTTATTTTAATTAGGTATATATGATAGCAGAATGCATTTTGATTCATTGTAGACAATTGCAGCACAATTTTACATTTCTTTTTTTAAATTGATTTTATTTTTTAAATACATGACAGCATGTAATGCATGACAATTCTTATTACACATATAGAGCACAATTTTTCATATCTCTGTATATAAAGTATGTTCACACCAATTCATGTCTTCATACATGTACTTTGGATAGTGATGTCCATCCTTGCTAACCCCCTGCCCCCTCCCTTCCCCTCTCACTCCTCTGCCCTATCTAGGGTTTGTCTTTTCCTTCCTTGCTCCCTCTCCCTAACCCACTATGAATCAGCCTCCTTATATCAGAGAAAACATTTGGCATTTGTTTTTTGGGGATTGGCTAACTTCACTTAGCATTATCTTCTCCAACTCCATCCACTTACCTCCAAATGCCATGATTTCATTCTCTTTTAATGCTGTGTAATATTCCATTGTGTATCGCCTTCCATTTCCATGCAATTTCCCTTCTCACTCCCTTTCCCTCCCACCTCTCATCCCTGTTTAATGTAAATATTCTTCTCAAGCTCTTCGTCCCTCCTCAGGGTTATACAAAATGTCATATAAGAGGAAAGGAGGGGTAAGACAAGATAATACAAATGGAAGAAATGATTTACAGTAGAAGGGGTAGAGAGAGAAAAGGGGAGGGGAGGGGAGGGGAGGGGAGGGGGGATAGTAGAGAATAGGACAGACAGCAGAATACATCAGACACTAGAAAGGCATTATGTCAATCAATGGAAGGGTAACTGATGTGATACAGCAATTTGTATACGGGGTAAAAGCGGGAGTTCATAATCCACTTGAATCAAACCGTGTAATATGATGTATTAAGAACTATGTAATGTTATGAACGACCAATAAAAAAAAATTTTAAAAAAATATTCCATTGTGTATGTATACCACAGTTTCTTTATCCATTCATGTATTGAAGGGCATCTAGGTTGCTTCCACAGTTTAGCTATTATGAATTGAGCTGCTATGAGCATTTGATGTGGCTGCTTTACATACTATGCTGATTTTAAGTCCTTTGGGTATAGATGGAGAAGTAGGATAGCTAGGTCAAATGGTGGTTCCATTCCAAGTTTTCCAGGGAATTTCCATACTGCTTTCCAGAGTGTTTTCACCAATTTGCAGTTCCACCAATGTATGAGTGTGCGTTTTCCCCCACATCCTCTCCAACATTTACTGTTTTCTGTAGTCTTGATAGCTGCCATTTTGATTGGCATGAGATGAAATCTTATAGTAGTTTTGATTTGCATTTCTCTAATTACTAGAAATGTTGAACATTTTTTTGTATGTTTGTTGATTGGTGTATATCTTCTTCCGAGAAGTGTCTATTCAGCTCCTTAGCCCATTTATTGAATGGGTTTTTTGTTTTTTTGGTGTTATTTTGAGTTCTTTATGTATTCTGGAGATTAATGCTCTATCGGACATGTGTGTGGCAAAGATATACTCTTTAGAAAACTTGAGGTTTCAGATGAGATCCACTGTGGACAGGGACAAGGCTGCCATCTTTGGCCCCTATATACCAAACACTATCTTTGTAATCACCCTCTTAACAAAGTTTCATCCCTTCAAATCACAGTTGCAGATATGCATGGTTATTTGTTTACTCTTTCTTCTACCAAAAAAAGTTATTATCTATGTGGATGGCAGGGATTATAGATATCTTATTTATTCTCACATCTCCACATAGCACAAAGTCTGGAATATATTAGAAGCTCAATAAATATTTATTGAATGAAGGAAGAAATGGAAAGAACTGATGGTAAAATGTACCCTGAGGAAATTGAATTAGCCTGTTGAAAGGAATCTTTAACTACTTATAAGCCTGGTTACACTAGTTAGCCAGCCATAAGAATGTTTGTGATGTTTAACTAAAATGATAGATCTTGGAACAGCTGATGGAAGACAATCTTGCCAACAACCAGGTAGCGTCAGTTGGCTGGTTATCTGCTGAGTCCACCCTACTTAGGAAATCTTCAGAGCATTCTTTTATGATTCATACCTCACCAAGAAGGCACAAAAAATCAGAGAATTGAATTATGAATTATGGCTTTATTTTCTACTTAACTAATAAAAGTAATGAAAAAAAAATTAATTAAGACTTTTTCATGAGCATATATAATTTGGCTGTGGTATCTGTGGGAGTCTCATTCACACACATTTGTTAAATATTAGGAATTCTAGAATTCTCCAGGTGTTTGTGGAAAACAGTTATATGGCTAACTTTTGCTTGCTTCTTTTTCACATATGCATCATTGTCACTCCTGATTAGAGTATTCATGAATCTTTTTCCTGTGGTGACTGATTAAGGGCTTTGTCCTCCCACTCTGCAGAGACACTGAGTACAAAGGGCTGCAACTCTCCTTAGATCAGATCTCAGCCTCCAAGCCAGCCTTCTCCTATGCCAGCAGCTCCACCCCCACCATGAATGACAACAGAAAGGGGGCCAAGTCAAGACTCTCCAGCTCAAAGTCAAAATCCAGGACTTCCCCATATCCTCAGGTAAGTGCATTGGTGTTTTCCAACTTTATTTTCTGGTAATCTGGTTTGATCTTGAAGTTGATGTATTAAAACTGTTTGGAATTAATCATCTGGTTTTGATAAATTTAAAATGTCTATAAATCTAGAACGTTTTCTAAAACTATCTTCTACTTCCTCTTCTTCCTTTAAAATAATGATGCTAATAAAAATTTGAAATGATTTTATGGTTTGCTGCATTTATATGGAGGTCATGAGAGTCCAGTGATCAGAACCATAAGTTCACTGGTATTTCAAGAGTATGGATTCTAAAATGTCTCCCACAATGCTTACTCAGAAAGATGTAGCCAGCCTAACAAAATATGGAAAATAAGAATTGATATATGAAAATTGACACTTAGGACAGGAACTGAAAAAGAAGAAAATTAAGAGGTGGAGGCAAAGGATGAAGGATGCATTTTACCTTGAACAGATTGGTTGTTAGGACAAATAAAACAGAAAGGACTTTCCTGATGCCACTAATGGCAGGAAAAGCAATTCCCTTCTCATCTTTGTGAGGTGTGAGATGATGAGATCTAAAGGAGTTCTTCTAGAAACACTGCAAGGTACAAACAAGGGTACTGGTTCTTGGAAGGAAAAATATTTTTCTGATCAGTTGCTGAGATATAGAAATTAGCTTGTGTCAAACAAAGTGTATGTACAGCTTTCCTGGTCTGAAGGGAGTAGGACAGGACTGGGGATTCCCTCTCTCCTAATGTCCCGTGGCCACCCATCTCCATCCTTTCTTTAAGAGTGCCAAGTGCAACCTCTGGAAGTTTCCTGTTTTTTCTGGGCTATTATAGAACCAAAGTGGTTTCCGAGTCCTTTTGATATTAAGGTGGTTTTCATCATTTATGCTTTTAATTTTTAAAGCAACAATGGCAATCTAGTAGATACATAAACGATGATTTCCTTGTTTGTCAGAGCCATGTCAGAACCAGATAGTATACATCTACAGGTGTATACTATTTGAGGAAATGTCATCATTGACCCAATGGTCACTTAAAAAGCTACTGTTTGGTAGATTATTTTAGTGGCTGGGTAGAAGATAATCTCTGCCTTTGAAGACACTTATATCACATCGCTTGAAATTTTCCACAGAAGACTAGATTTCTTTATTCAGACAAAAGGGAGGAGAGTAGATATGTAGTAGCTAGAGTTTTTCTTTTTTAGTACAACTTCTGTTAGAAGTTGGGCACTTTGAAGTATAAAGTGTGGTTGGAGGGGCAGCTGCTTCTTTCCATAGACCAATTAATAAGAAACTCTTCTTATACTATCATACACTTTAGGAAGAGGGTTTTACTTTACTTTTGGGTGGTCCTGTCCTTAAATATTTAGCATGGTTGGATGTATAGATGAGAAAAGTACTTAAATTAGGAAATATGAAGAAGGAGTTTGCCTATAGTAATCAAGCCACAAAAACAAAGTCTTCCCATTGAACCTCCAAAACTTCTTCGTGAGATCTATTTTCTTTTATGCAAAGCTCTTAAACTCTACGATTTTACTCTTAACTACTCATTTTAAATATGTACTTTGACTGCCTCTAGACTACTCTTTGCATGTGTGTAGATGGGAAGGAGTTAATTTGAAAGTTCCAACATAGATGAGTGGAAAGTGGAGATCCTTCTTTATCCCTTATTGCTGTCTCCAAAATTGTTCTTTCTTCTTCAGTGTTCTATGATGTATAAAAATCTCACATATGTACCTACATGTATATACATAGGATTTTACCTTGATGTTTCTTATGGTTTGGATCTGGAATGTACTCTGAGGATACATGAGTTGATGGCGTGGTCCCCAGTGAGCAATGTTTTGAGGTAGGGTTTTGGGAAATAATTGGATCATAAGAACTTTGACCTCATCTGCGGATTAATCTATTGATGATCTCATTATTTAAATGGAATATTGGAGGTGGTAGAAGCTAGAAGGAGGAATCTAGTTGAAAGGAATGGGTCTTTGGGGCTGTGCCCTTAGGAACTACATCTTGTGTTTGGTCCCTTCTTCTCTCCACCTCCCAGTGGCCATGAACTTTCCTTTGCCATGTTCTTTTGCTATGAAGTTCTGCTTCACCTTAGGCCCAAAGCAATGTATCTAGTGGACCACAAACTGAGATCTCTGAAACTGTGAGCCAAAAGAAAATTTGCTTCCTTTAAGTTGTTCATGTCAAATATTTTGGTCACAGTGACAAAAAGCTGACTAATACATTTGTGTATTAATTTTCATTAATATTTATATAAATGTGTTCTTAAGAATTTTGGCTATATTATTTGTTATTCTAAATTCTGCCCACTTTTCCAAAGTAGATTTTTTCTTTTATGACATTTCCATTCTAAATAGCCTAGTCATAAATTCAGTTAACATTTATGTGCCTACTAAAAATTGTTTTCTAATTGTGTTTATCTTGGATAATCAACGTGGTATATCAATCATTGACTGAGTTCCTACTCTGTGGGCTACTAACACACACAGATCACAAACAGAATGTACATTTTTTGCTTTTGATGGAGATAGACAAGCGAACAGGCATTTAAATGGATTGCCACAGTGTGAGAGTGTCCTGGGGGTGCACTGGAAAAGTATGATATCCACAGCAAATTCAATACTGTTTCTGCAGAAAGAAAAGAACTGGAATTCATCCATAGATGTTACAGTGGTCATTGTGAGAGCTGAGTGGTATGATTCGAGTAAAAGGTGCAAGAATATAAAGAAGTGGTATAAGAAATGTATTTAAGTTTTGCAATACTGTCAATGTAGTAAATGTAGTAGAAGAAGTACTACAGAGTACTTGTGAATGGTGTCAATAACATGGACTCTGCCCTGACAAAGGAAGGTATGTGGGTGACCTGGCTTTGAGAGGATTCAGACATATGGGAATATAGGAAAGGAGAGGGGACCTCAGGAAGACTAAGATAATGAGGAAATTCAGGAACACATTGTTAGTGTGATTGGGCTTGTGGGTGGAGTGGGGACTGGGAAGAATATGTTTGGAAACACTGAGTTGTGCCAGGCCATAATGAGTTTAGAGTTTGTCTTCTGGAGAACTACTAAAGGTTTTTGAACATATGTGAGAGTATTAGTTTGGTTAAACCAAGGAAAACTATCTAGGATACTAATTTTAATAGTTCTGCTGTGAACTGACAAAAATATAAACTAAAGTTTGCTACTGGAGTAAAAGGTATTGTGGAGGAAGAATGGATAAAATTCTTTTTCTCTTTGGATTCTGGTATCTCTTTTTGTTATAGATGTATTTTGGTCATTGTAGATTTACTACCTCTACAGTTATACTTCCAAAGCTTATTTTCAGTAATTATAGATAAGCATGCACAATATCTTCCTTCTAAGTGACTAAATGATGAGTATTTTAATTGCATTTAATTTTAAATATTTCTATCTATTTTCCAAAATAGTCTTTTTTTGATATTACATACTCACATTTTTAAAATGCAAATTTTATCATCAGATTTTTCAAAAGGAAATTTTCCAAACAAAATAGAGTTCATAGGTTGTACTTTATATGTGTAATAAGAATTATAATGCATTCTGCTGTCATGTACTTAAAAAAAATAAAATCAATTAAAAATAGAGTTCATAGGGTAACTTTACATATTATGCCTCTTGCTAGTTAAGTAAATGGTAATTTAATGATTCTATCCATATTTTTTATTAGACTCTTTGTTCTATTGTATATTAGGCTTATCTAGAAATTTCTAACAGATGTCTAATAAATGGCAAACAGCAATACTTCTTTTTGGAATTATTTAGTCACCCTTATATGAACATTGGAGACATGCACAGGTTATAATTCAATACTACCACCTGGTTTGTCTAGAGAATACTAGATGAAACTTCAGATCCCTTTCTGATATGAGATACCTTTGGGAATGATTTTAGACCTCATTATATTAAGACCACTTAATGAAATCACTCAATTACCTTTTAGCCTTTATCTATTACTTGGGACAGAAGAGGTCAAAATATAATTGTTTTGAAGGGTTTTGGAAAAATTGTTATAAAAAATATTATAGTTAGCTGGATGTCATGGCTGCCTGTTATGCCAACAACTCAGGGGGCTGAGGCAAGAGGTCACAAGTCTGAAGACAGTCTCAGCAATTTAGGGAGACCCTAATTAAAAAAGAAAGACTGGGGATTATGGATGTATGTAGTTCAGTGATAAAGTGCTCTGGGCTCAATCCCCAGTAGAAAAAAATTATAGTTAATTTCCAAAGATTTTGCATGTAGCTACTGTTGAACAACAGCAATTATACCATTATGACAGTTGTATATAATATGGCCATAATATTTTTCACCTATTTTCATACACCTATTTCCAGTAGTCATGGTTACTCTAATATTAGTTGTAAGTTTTCTTGCTATGGCTTATTCATGTCAATCATGAATAAATTGCCTCCTAATTCCAGGGTTTCCTTTTAAATACGTTGTCATGTTTATGGTTGTATTTAATGCAGACAGTGCATGCCATCCCATTGTACTGAATCATCCTGCCCTCCTCTTTCCTTTTCCCTAATCAATAGTAACCAATACTGTATCATTCCCTAACAACAGTGCATGTGTAAGACTCTGAATGTTCTTGAAATCTGAAAGCATTTAATCACTTGCTACAGATATACTGAAAACTTGCATGTTTTATTCCACATCTGTTACCTTAGAGAATCCCGCAGAACCCTCTTAATTTTTATTGCCAGCAATCTGACTTTCTTTAGGCAAAGATAGAAACTCTCTTTCTGGTCTCAAAAATATGCTGTTGACTACTGCATTCAGAACCTGATTTTTAGGTTGCAGAGAAAAGAAAGGATCAATCATTCTTAAGCATAGTTGTTCCTTCATACATGGTATTTTTTTATCACCACCGTACAGTTATACTTTCAAGTCATATTTTATATAAACATGAAAACATGTAATCCTTGACCATTTATAGTAAAAAATTTATTCATTTTAATTTTGAAAAAAATCATCTACCCAGGAAATCTTATAATATATAAGCTTGTTTATATTTCCCAGCCATGTATAAATTTGGGATTTGTCTCTCTTTCCTATAGTAGTATCAGGAAATTATTAGAGCAGACACCTTGGGTCTTTTTAGCTTAACCGAATATATGAACCTCTGAGTATTATATTAGAAATCACTTTGCTATGTAAGGTGAGACTTCTTTGCTTTCAGGTTTATGATTTGCTTTTTACTAACTCTTATGTTTGGTTAAAATACCTATAATACACAATAAAATGCTAAAGATCAATCCTTAAGGAAACATATCCACAGTGTAGCTGGGGAGGCAAAACCAGCCTTTTAAGGAGAAACTATAGATGTGGTTGGTCACAACTGTTGTCTTCTTATTTTCTTGATAAATGGTTGAAGGAGAGGCAGACAGGGATATTCAGGGGGTGTTGGCTTCTGCTCATCCTTCTCTTAATAAATTCAACAAGGCTGGAGTCATATCAAGTATCTTTTATGACCACAGTGGTATGAAACTAAAAATGAGTAACAGGAGGAAAATTGAAAAATTCACAAATGTGTGGAAGTTAAACAATGTACTCCTGAACAACCACAATCATTCAAAGTGAAAATCAAAAGGGGGAAAAAAGTCTTCAAGACAAATGAAAATGGAAACATACCAAAACTTATAAGAAACATCAAAACTAATTCTGAGAGCAAAATTTCTAGATATAAACACTTTAAGAAAAAAGAATAAGAGATAGTATAAGGGTAGTTCAGTAGCAGAGTGCTTTCCACTGTGTTCCATCCCCAGTGCTCAAAAAAACAAAAGCAGAAGCAAAACAAAAAGAATGATCTCAAATACTCTAACTTTACACCAAAAGGAATTTTAAGATGAAGAATCAACTAAGCACCAAGTCAGCAGAAGGAAGGAGATAATAAAGAGGACAACAGAAGCAAATGAACTAGAGAATAGAAAACAGTAGCAAAGATCAACAAAAGTGAGTGTGTGTTTTCTTTTTTTAAAAGATCAACAGAATTGACAAACCCTTAGCTAGACTCTCCATGAAGAGGAGATGATACAAATAAAATTATAAATGAAAGGGGAGAAGTTATATCTGACACCACAAAATACAAAGGATCATATAAGACCACTGTGAACAATTATGCATTAAAATTGGATAATGTAGAAGAAATGGAATAATTTCTAGAACATGCTATTGACTAAGACTGAATCATTAAGAAACAGAAAAGCTGAGTAGCACAATAATGAGTAAGGAGATTGAATCAGCAATCAAAAAACCCTCAACAAAGCTTCATTGGTGAATTCCACCAGACACTTAAGGAATAATTAACATCAGTCTTTTCCAAACTCTGCCAAAACATTTCCAAACTCATTATTTAAGGCCAGCACCCTGATGCTACAGTCAGACAAGAGCACTGAAAGAAAAGGAGATTACACATCAATATCCTTGAAGAACATAGATGCAACAATATACTAGCACACTAAGTTAAACAACACGTTAAAAGGATCATACACCATGATCAAGTGAGTTATCCCTGGGATGCCAGGATGACCCAATATATACGAATCAACAAGTCAATATGCCACATCAAAAGAATAAAGGATAAAAATTCTATTATCATCTCAATGGAGTCAGAAAAAGCACTTGATAATATCCTTTCACAATAAAAACTCTTCAACAGTGGTTATGGAAGGAAGGTACCTTAACATAATGAAGATTATCAATAACAAACCTGTAGCTAATACCATATTTAATGTGCAAATCTGAAAGCTTTTCCTTTAAGATAAGGAACAAGACAAGACAGAAATAGAAAACAAACAAGAAAAATCCTCAAATTTGTGTAGCACCACGAAAGACCTCAAATAGCCAAAGAAATCTTGAAAAAGGAGAACAAAGTGGGAGACATCACATATCTTGATTTTAAACTATATTACAAAGCTGTAGCAATCAAAAAATATGGTTTTAGCATAAAAACAGCTATGGAATAGAATAAAACACCTAGAAATAAACCTATACATGTTTTATGGTCAACTAATATTTGACAAGAGCTAATAATACACAATGCAGAAAGGATAGTCTCTTCAATAAATGTTTTTTGGGAAACTAGATATCCATATGCAAAGGAATGAAATTGGACCCATATATTACACCACACACAAAAAGTAACTAGAATTGGATTAAAGACTTAAATGTAAGAGCTAAAAATCACAAATTTCCTAGAAGAAAACAGAAAGACTCCTTGACCTTAATATTTGCCATGGTTTTTTTTGTTGTTGGATATGATGTCAAAAGCACAGGCAATAAAACACAAATAAAAAAGTAGAACTCTATCAACCTATAATGCTTCTACACATCCAAGGAAACAATATTGTGAGAAGGTAACCTTTGGAATGGGAGAAAATATTTGCAAGACATATAGCTGACAATGGGTTAATATTAAAAAAATAAGGAATTCATACAACTTAATTGAAAAAAATTCAATTAAAAATTATCAAATAGACATTTTTTTTAAAGAGAAGACATGCAAATGGCCAGTAGGTACATGAAAAGGTGGAAAACATCACTAATTATTGGATAAGTGCAAGTAAACATTCACATCTGTTAGGATGATTATTGTGATAAAGATAAGGTATAACGAGTGTTGGCGAAGATATGGAGAAAAGGGAATCCTTGGGTACTGTTGGTGGAATTTAAATTGGTGCAGCTAGTATGGAAATAGTATGGAAGCTCTTCCAAAAAATTAAAAATGGAAATCCAGTAACCCCACTTCTTGGTATATATGAAGGAAATGAAATCAGTATTTTGAAGAGATATATGTGCTCTCATATTCACTGTAGCATCATCTACAATAAAAATCAAATCACAAATACATGGAAACAACCTAAATCAATGGATGAATCAATAAAGAAAATATGGTCTATTACGGAATATCATTTAGCTATAAAAAGGAATCTGGCTCTTTGTGACAAAATGGATGAATGAACTTGGAATTCATTATGTTAAGGGAAGTAAATGACAGAAAATGACAAATGCAAAATGATTCCACTTACATGTGAAATCTAAAACATAGTAGAATGGTGATTGCCACTGGCTGGAGGCTGGGGGAAATGGGAGATATTGGTCAAAGGGTATAAAATTTCAGTTATAACATGGATATGTGCTGGAAATCTAATATAAGCATGATGACTATAATTAATAACACTGGACACTTGAAATTTGCCTAAAGAAATCTTAAATCTTCATATCACACACAGGTAACTGTGTGAGGCAATGGCTGTATTAATTAACTAGATTGTGGTAATAATATTACAATGTACATTTATACCAAATCATCATGTTATGCATCTTAAATATATAACAATTTTGTCAATTATACCTCAATAAAGCTGGGGGAAATGTTCTGATGTATATTGTTTAATACATGGTTTATATGGTTTTAGTTTCCCTCATTTTTACTGTGTTTAGCTTAGACAGCTAAGATAGGTAGACCTATCTTTTCATGTACAATTACCAATTTGAAATAGATTAACTTGGTGCAGGGCCTTCCAATTTCAATATGTTTTCACAAAATGACAAATTCGATAGACCTCATCTTTCCACATGTGGAAGGCCAGTAATGTGTCATATCAGTTCTAAGATACTTCAAGAGCAGCTTGGATGGCCCATCCTTTGTCCAGACCCAGAATAAAGCAGTGAAGACCAAACAAAGCTGCAGTAAGGGGTTGGAGCAGGTGGCGCCACCTGTACCAATCTAATTCAAGCCTAGCTAATCTGCCACTTAGATGTGGAAAATCAGAGAGTGAGTCAAAGCATCAGGGAAAGGATCGAAGTGGCTCTGACTCATGCCTGAAGCCCATCATGGAAGAGGATTACCATTAAAATTAGTGCTACTGGTCTTGGAAACCCAGAGTTTACTCAGTGACCTAGAGCTACTTCTGTGTTATTCATGCAAGTTGGAATATTCTTCATCATTTACAGGGGTAGATGCTATGGCATAAAGGATTTAATTAAATTTTTTTTTCCATGTTTGATATTACCTGTTTAAAATCTTCAGCACAATGAAAATGATTACAAGTCTTTAGGACTTCACCTTTGGATTTACAAAAGGGATAGAATATGGATTTCATGCTTTGGGAACAGCTCTCTCCATATGGAGCCCTATAGGAGATTCCTTATAGAATTACATTGGAGGAAACCCGGCCCCTGGTCTGGTGTGCTGATTCCCTTCCAGCTGCACATCACTCTGACAGCTAATGAGATGTCGACTATGGTTACTTTTCTGTGAGAAAAATGAGTGAACTGAATCCCAGGAACATTTTTGTAGCTGTGGGGGGTGGATTAAGAGAAGGCCTATGACATTTCAAACCACATTTGAGGCATATTAAAAAACTCCCCATGTTTCTACTTTGTGAACTATATCAGGGAATTTACAGGTATGAAAAATTTCTTGCCAGAATATATTTTTGAGCTAAAAATAACTAAAATGTGGATTAAAGTTGAAAACAATTTCACAATAAATAATAGATTATACTATAAAGGGATGAAATAAAAAAATATGAGCGAGAATTTTGTGACCATGTATTTTAATATTGATTCTGGAAAGCTGACAGTTTATACTACTCTTTAAAAAGAAGGAAAAAAATGGCTGAAATATTTAAAATTTCTAACATGAATTTTGATTCAGTATTTCCTAATTATTTATAGTACACATGGGTATATTTTAGCCTTTTTTCTCTTGTGAAATCATCCTCGACCATGGAATGTTACCAAGATTTATATGATTTCTTAAAAAAATATATTCTCTGATTTTTCTTGAATTTTTTTTCAGCTTAACTCTTTTGGAATTATATGTAATTAAGCTGAATTTCATAAAAACATCTCAGAAGGCCTTTTTTCAGTGCTTAAATATTTATGTTACTTGTGTAAAAATCAGATTTAGCCTTTCTTAATTTATATTACATACAGAATTATTCTTGATTTTTATTAATAAGACAATAGAGATGAACGTTTTCTAGGTATTATTAGTTGGAGAAAGGAATTTCTGCTTGATATTATCTTTTCAGCTTCAGTTAATTATGTTTTGCAGGTCCTAAGATTTTTGAAGTTAGAAATGAACTTTGTTATTTGCGTGTTGTTCGGTTACATTATCATAGGCACATGGTTTCAGTCAGCCTCTCAGATTAGCAGAATAACTTGCATTATTGTCACTTTAAAAAGCATTTGATTTTGACATTAGTTTTTCTCTTTACCCTTATGTTTATCCTTGAGAAACCCCCTGGCAATTTCCAATGTGTGTAAGCCAAAGCCATTCCTTATAGTAAACATGACTCCTGTTTGAGGGAAGCATCCCCAGAAGTGGGGGTTATTTTAATGGACATGCTGTATTACTTTAATCTAACTCTTTCACCATCTGTTCTTCCCATAACAGTGATTGGAAAAAAAAAAAGAACATATTTTATGTTTCAGGGTTACATTAGTAAAAAGTAAGATAAAAGTGATTTAAAAGCATGCATATGTTCCTAGTGCAATGCAGTCTGCATCTGTGATGTTTTTTCTCATGGTTCAGACACAAATCAAGAGGAAAGCTGCTCAGGCCTGATAGAGTGAAAGTTTTTCATGGAAAACAGGACTTTACCATAAGAGGGTCTCTTTATATATTTTACAGCTAGAAATGATAAAAACCTCAATGAGCTGCCAGAATAAAAATAGATAATGGTAACATCTATTGTTGGAACATCTGGCATTTTTCCTGAACTGGGTTGTTGCTGCCACATTCAGACAAATGCAGAGCACCTGTCTGGAACATGCCGTTGAAGCAGGAATGAATCTTAGGACCGTTATCAAAAGAAGAATGTCTTTGAGTGTAATAGTGTTAGAAGATTGCTTTAGTGATTAGGGGACATCACCCATGGGTGTGGGGAGATAACTTACTGAGGGTGGAGGTTGGAAAAAATCCCCGTTGTAAAAATATGGATCCTTGCTGCTTGGAAGTTGGAGTCTGTTGCCTTTGTTGTCTAAGAATATCTAAATAAGGGCTAGTGGAAGAGAAAGGGTTCTGGATTTGCATCTCTCCTTTCAAACTTCATAGTTGTGTGATTCTGAGCAAATGTTCTTTGTGTTTAGCCACACTTACTTTGACTGTGCAGACATTAATAACAGACATTAAAGATGGTAACATTTAATAAAACAGTGTGGAATCTTAGCACAGTGAGTAATGAACAGCAAGTATTTCGTAAGGGTAACTACTGTTGTTATAGGTATTAGTTAGCATATACAAATCATAGAGTAAGTTATCTCTGGACTAATCATAGTTTATATCTGCTTCTTGAACAATTTCAGTTATTGAAGGAAGGAGTGTGTTTCCTTTCATTGAACTTGTGAATTACATTGTTTTTCTCTCTATTCCAGTCCTTGCCATTTTCTAAGGTAAGTGTTAAGTTCTGTGCATCATCTATACCCTTTCTAATGTGAACACTTTGAAGGCAGGGCTGTAGTTCTAATATCCTCTGGCACACTGCTTTTTAAATAGTAGGTGCTCAATAAGTATTAGAATGAATCATTGTAAGTAGTTTTTATTGGATGCATATTAAGCCCCAACTGATGGTGTAAGAGGTTATCAGTCTTTTCTAGAAGGACTGATTCTTTCATGAGCTAAATCCCCAAGGGGAGCTGGTGGGTGGCATTTGGTTTCATGTTTTCTGAAAACAAGGGAATTCCTCGTTTGACTAATTTTTAAACTTGTAAACATGAATGCTTGTTTTGAAAATTGGATTTGTAAATAAAAAAATTGGGGTTAATTTAGGTGCAGAATATTTAAGATGATACCACATTTTCTAAGGAAGAAAAACATTGTTTTAAGTAAAATTGTTATTATTTGTGGTACTTGGGAATGAACTCATGGGTGCTCTACCACTGAGCTACATCCCCAGCCCTTTTTATTTCTTATTTTGAGACAGGTTCTCACTAAATTGCTGAGGTTGGCTGAACTTGCAATCCTCCTGCCCTAGCTTCCTGAATTGCTGGGATTATAGGCACCTGGCTTCAGTAAAACTTCTTTGATCAACATAAACTTATTAAAATAGGGAATTAAGATATTTATTTTCTCAGGTTTAAATACAGAAGAAAGCATTGTTACCCCTTTAAAAGAAGAAGAGCAATACTGTGAAGCTCATAAAGTATTTTAATGTACTCAAAAACAGTGTAGATACTGAGATGGCTAGGAGAGCTGTTCACCGGCTTTCATGAGACCTAATCTACCATGATTCTCCCTCCTCTCTACCCTCACAACACATCTTTAGGCTTTTAATTGAAGTGTTAGTGATAAGAAACATTGGCATCAAGGTACATTCTGGCAAGGTAAACAGTCTTTTTTTTTTTTTTTTTTTTGGTAAGAAAAGGCCTTTCTGTTTAGTGGTCTGATTTTGCAGTTGGGGATATTGACTTCCTTATTCTTCAACTTACATGTTGGTAAGATAGGATAAAAATATGGCCTCTAGATAAGACAGTCTAGGGAAAAGTAATTTTTGCAGTATGGTTTTATGGTAACCATTCCTATTTACCTAAGTGAAAGTGATTAAGGACCTTTACATGATAAGTGCATCTGTAACATGTTTGTATTGTTAAGACAGCTGTGATACATATTGTTTGTTTGGTTCTCACTGCACTCTTTTAAAATAGTGTTTTGTTTTGTTTTTTTTCTCTACTAAGGGGAAACCCGAGCTCAGGGAAAGCGTCTTATACAGGTCACATTGACTGACATCAGATGAGGGTATTACCATGTCTTGAGTTCAGTGATTGTTTCTTCTTGAACCCCTTTGGTAACTTTGAATTACAATTTTTATGTGTAAAATATTAATATTCAGTAACAAGAACAAAGATATTTGAACAATTAAGTGATAACTTCATTTGAAAAGTTTCTGTTTCTTCAGAAAAGTGTCAGTTTTACGAAGGGCTTTGTCTCAATTCATTCTGTAAAAATAAGACATATTGGGCTGGAGTTGTGGCTCAGAGGTAGAGCACTTGCCTAGCATGCGTGAGGCACTGAGTTCGATTCTCACATATAAATAAATGAATAAAATAAAGGTCCATCAATAACAAAAAATATTTAAAAAGACATATTTACTCTAAAGTATTTTTAAAGTTTTCAAATATTTATTTTGAAGTGATTGCATATTTATAGAAAATTTGCGAAACTATATCCCCTGTGTAAGTTCACCAGTGCTTAACATTTTGCCATATTTGTTTATCATGTTCTCTTTCTCTTTCCCCATCCTTCTGCCCTTGTTATTACTTATTTGTGAACCATTTGAGAGTAGGTTACATACATATTGACTCTTTACTTAAACCTTGATACTTCATTGTGTCTTTTCTTTTTAAAAAATATTTTATTTTTTAGTTGTAGTTGGACACAGTACCTTTATTTCATTTTTATGTGGTGCTGAGGGTCAAACCCAGGGCCTCACATGTGCTAGGCGAGTGCTCTACCACTGAGCCACAACCCCAACCCTCATTGTGCATTTTCTAAGGACAAGGACATTCTCTTACATAAGCACAACAAGTATCAAAATCAGTAAATTTAATCTCAATAAAATATTTTAAACTAATATTAGAGTCTAGATGTAAGATTTCCCTAGTAATATCCATTATAGCATTTGTTGTTTCCCTTCCAGAACAAGATCCAGTCCAGGAGTTTGTATTGCATCTAGTTGTCATGTCTCTTTAGTCATTAATCTGAAGCCTTCTTTATCTTTCCTATTTCTTTCTCATGTTATTGGCATTTTTTGAAGAACAGAGGAGCCCAGTTATTTTATAGATTATTTTTGAACTTGAGTTTGTGTGCTTCTTCCTCTTGGTTAGATTGTGATTGTACATCATTTGCTGGCATACTTCATAGCTAGGATTGTGTTGTCAGACATCCAGATGGGCATGATGTTCCTCTATTCTGAGTTGGATGGAGAGGCTAATTTTGATTACCTGCTCAAGGTGTCATCTGGTTTCTCTATGGTATAATTGCTATTCTTTTTCTTTCAATTACAAAGCAATCTGTGGGGGATCCTTTTTAAGACCACGAAAACAGCCTAATCTTCATCAAAATTTCTTCCTTAGAATTATCATCTGTGATCATTGTTCCTCCACTCATCTCCTCGGAAAAAAAAAATTGTTGGAATGAATACAAAACGTTTATTTTCAAACTCAACTACTCCCTCTACACTTATCAGTTGACACTCTTCTGTAAGGAAGGTTCCTCTTTCTCCCCTTATTTATTACTAGGGACTCCTGGATTCTTATTTTGTTTAGCAGATTAAAATTCACTCATTACTGTTCTTATTTACTTTTGCTTAAGTTTTCCATGTTTGATCAGTGGGAATTCCTTCAAGCTGGCTCCCCTGTCTTTTTGACATACCCCCATCACTTAGTTTTTTTGAAAACTTTCCAATTTTTTGGTTCCCCAAGGTGTTGCAGGTTCACATTGTACCTTCTCTGCCCTAGTTATTTCTCCAAGGAACCTTTACTCCTTTTAGTGGCGAATGGCATCTATAACCCAAGAGTTGCATATTAATTGTGCTTATATTACTGGCATGCCATTCTTCTAGGCCCTTTCAGCAGACAGAGATGAGAAATATATGTCCCTTCTGTATCCTTTTGTCCCTCTACCCTTTTTGGTAACCAATTTGCTTTTTATCTGGCTTGTCCTTCTTGTGGTTCTTTTGCAAAAGCTAGAAGATACATGTATATTTACTTCTCTTGTTTTTTCTTGTATGAATGCAGCATATTTTATACATATGCACATACGCTTAATTTCCTCTCATGTGTATGTATTCCTATTAAAAAAAACCTGCCTACTAACCCATTCAGTATATATACCGTTGCTAAGTTTATTCAACTAATCTCTTGCATTTGAACATTTGAGTGATTTTTAATATTTTATAATTACAAATGTTGCTATAATGAATATTCTTATGTATAATTATTTTCTAATATTGGAGATATATTTTTAACTTCTTAGAAGTGGGAAAGTTCTTGGCCAAATGGTAACAACTGGTTTTGTTAGTTATTGTAAAATTCCATTAATATATGGGAATACCTGTTTTCTCACACCAAACGACTTGTTGTCGAGCTTTTGAATTTTTGCTAATCTGATGGATGAGTGTTGTTTTACTTATTAAGTAATTAAATATCTTTTCATATGTTTTGGGGCTAATTTTATATTTCTTGTGAATTTCTTTGAACATTTTTCATGATTTTTTTTCTTTTCAAGATTTTTGAATTGAGAATTGAATTTATTCTTATTCTTTTAGTTTAATTGATTTAGATGTTTAAAACTATATACGTCCTCAGTCTGAATATCATGTTTTCACTATCTTTTCCCAAAAAATTCTGTAATTTAATTTATGTAATTAATATTTGTGTTTGCTTTTTTTTTCTCCAGAGTTATTTAATGGTTATTTTTAAAATTTTTAGGTGGAAGAGACTTTTAAATTTTTGTTTTTAATTTTCATTTTTAATTCATTGATACTAGAAAGTGTCACTTCTGATATTTCTATTTCATGAAATTCACTAAGGTTTTCTCTGTGACCTAACATTTAGTGTGTGTGTGTGTGTGTGTGTGTGTGTGTGTGTGTGTGTGTGTATACTGTTTTCTTTTTTTTTAATCAGTATGTAAAGCTTGACACAGAGCCATAAAATTTAACTTAAAATTTTTAAGTCTTCCGTAGTCTTTTTTTTATAACTTAAACTCACTTTACTTGGCTTATACTGAGGATGGTGTGTGAGTCTGATGTGATAGTCTCTCTCCATTTCTTCTTCCATCTCCTAAGGTTTCTGTTTTATGTAGATGGTATTCCTATGTTATTTGATGCACTGATAGTTATAACAGACTTTCATAGTGAATTGTGGCTTTTAGCAAAAATATTATACAGCCTTAGAAATGAAGGAAATTTTGACACATGCTGCAACATGGGTGGACCTCAAGGATATTATGCTAAGTGAAATAAGTCAGTCACAAAGACAAGTAGTGTGTGTTTGCACCTACATGAGATACCAAGAATGGTCAAATTTGTAGAGATAGAAAGTAGATGTGGTTGACAGAGACTGAAGAGGGGGGAATTAGGAGTTACTGTTTAATGGGTATGGAGTTCAGTTTTTTTAAATACGTATGGTGGTAATGGTTGCACAGAACTGTGAGTGTATTTAATGCCATTGAACTTTACACTGAAAAATAGGTAAGATGGTAAATTTTATTCATTTAAAAATATATTTTTTAAATAAAAAATAAAGACCTGGAATTGACAGGGTGGGGAGCTACCATTGATATTCATATCAGATTTTGGTATGAATACAGTTTTCATTTCTTTGGGAAAAATGCCCAGGATTGCGTATGGTAATTGCACATTTAGGTTTTTAAGAGGCTGAACAACTGTCCAGAGTGGTCATGCCATTTAAATGTTTCTATCAGCATTGTATGAGTTACCTAGTTTCCCTGCATCTTGGCCAGCATTTGGTATTTATTGTCACTACTTTTTATATATTAGCCAACCTTGTAGGTGTGTTGTGATCTTTTATTGTGGCTTTAATTTGCATCTGCCTAGTCACAAGGTTCTTGAACATCTTTTCATGTGATTATTACCATCTGTATATTCTGTCTGGTAAATGCTGCTTCATATATCTTTTACCTTTAAAAAAATTTTTGAGTTTGGGGAGCTATTTATATATTCTAGATATTTAGTTCTTTGTTGAATATGTGATTTGTAAGTGTTTTCTTCCTGTCTGTAGCTTATTTTTTCATCCTCTGAACCGGGTCTTTTGTAAAGCAAAAAAATGTTTAATTTCAATCAAGTTCAATTTGTCTATTTTTTTCCTATTATGGATTATGTTTTTGTTGTCAAGTCTCACAACTATTTACCTTGCCTTAAATCTTGAAAATTTCCCCATTATTTTCTAAAAATATTTATATTATGCTTTATATTTAGGTCTGTGATTCTTTTGAGTTATTTTAAAATAAACACTAGTGTTGAAAAGCCTAAATTTTCTTCATTGAATTGTAAAAAATAGGTTGGGAATATTTGTGTGGGTCTCTATTCTGGCTTCTGTATTCTGTTCTGTTGATCTGCTTATGTTTCTCCATGAATATCACATGGTCTTCACTATAGTAGCTACATAGTAAGTTTTGAAGTTGAGTGGACAGATTCTCTTTCTTCATTCTTCTTTTATAAATAGTATTAACAATTCTAATTCCTTTGCCTTCTATATAAATGTTGTGCTTATACCAAAATGTTTTCAAATCTCCTCTTAACCTCTTTCTCATCCTTTTAATTTCTATAATTTTTTTTCTCTTAGAAGTTTTCCAGTCTTTCTTCAATTTTTCTTATTTAAAAACTTTCATTTATATCTGTTCTCTTTTTCATGACTTGCAATTTACTCTTCAGTTATTTTCTTTGTTTGAGTTTGGTCAGTTTTTGTTGCATGTGCTTTTCTGTTTTTTTTTTTTTTTTTTTGAGGTGGTAGGGTTTTGTATGGTTTGGTTTGGTTTGTTTTTCAGTGTAAAGAATCAAACCAGAGCAAGTGCCCTGTGGTGGGTTTTTTGGGTCCACTGTTTAGTTTTTAAAACTTCCGATTCCAGATTCCAGGCATGAGTATGTATGTGTTTATGTGCATGTGTATATCTCCAAATGCTTGTTGAGGGCATTTAATTCAATTTCAAGTGTTGTCTTACAGTTTTCTTTTTCACAGTTAGCTATTTTATGAGGACTTTTATTAGCTGAGGTGGTTTTTTAAAAATATTTTTTAGTTGTAGATGAACACAATACCTTTATTTTATTTATTTATTTTTATGTGGTGGTGAGAATCGAAGCACATGGCCTCACATGTGCTAGGCAAGCACTCTGCCATTGAGCTACAGCCCCATTCCTAGCTGAGGTGTTTAAATTTCTATTTTCTTGTTTTTCTCTTACAGGGGGTTTATATTTAGTTTTTAAAATTTTTAATTTGTTCTTCTTAGATATACATGACAGTATATTTTGACACATTATACATATGTGTAGAATAACTCCCATTCTGTGGTTGTACATGGTGTTGAGTTACACTGCTCATGTATTCATACATGAACAGAGGCGTTCGATTCATTCTACTGTCTCCTACAGGGTTTTGTGTGAAGTTTAATTTCTCCCCTATTCTTTAGCATTTCATGGACTGTGATGCTATTTCAAGAACACTCTTGGGACTGGGATTGTGGCTCCGTGGTAAAGCGCTTGCCTAGCACGAGTGAGGCTCTGGATTTGATCCTCAGCACAACATAAAAAGAAATAAATAAAGGCATTGTGTCCATCTACAACGAAAAAAAATTTTTAAAAAGAACATTTTTTTTCCTGTCAGTTTGTCACATACATAATTTTTTTTGAATGGATGATGGTGTGGTGGGAGGGGGAAGGTAAAAGGCTAGGATTAACCTATCCTGTACTTTACTTTTTTCATGTCAATTGAATCTTCACCTCTCCCTCTTCCTTCTTTCCTTTCACTGCTGTCCCTGAAGAACAAATTTATTAGACTTACATGGAGATGACATTTTTTAATGGCTACCACTTTGGATTTTGTTTTGAGACCCTTTTGAGACCCTTCCCTGTGGCCAGTGCTGTGAACCACCGAATACTGACATATTCATATTCTGGCATTTAATGTACTTTTTTTCTTAGAGTGATTTGTCTAGTTTTGTGTATGTCCTAAGCTCTTTTTTTCCCCTTCTAGAGTCTGTTAAACCTTCCCTCACTCTACATCCAAAGGTTCATAGTAATTAATTTTGGACTTTTAATTTTTTAATTTATAAGAAATTTGAAGTTTGTTATATTTTCTGACTTCTAGTCATGCTGATAGTTTGGGTCCTGTGGCTTAGTCTGTGCTTCTTAATCATCTTAATGATGACCTTAAAGATTTTGAAAGAAGCCAGGTGTGGTGGTTCATGCCTGTACTACCAGAGGCTCAGGAGGCTGAGGCAGGAGGATGGCAAATTCAAGCCAGCCTCAGCAACTTAGCAAGCACTTATCCCAAGATAAAAAATAAAAAGGGCTGGGAGTGTTTTTCAGTGGTTAAGCACCCCTGGGTTCAATCCCAAGTGCCCTCCCCCCAAAAAAATTCTTTTTAAAGGAGGATGTATGAACAAATTCAGATTCAAATGACTGTTATCATCCTTCATACTCAGAATTATGAGTACCCTTCATACTCTTGAAAGTAATACTTTATTGACCAAACATATCATGTAACTCCTAATAAACTGTGTCATAATGGGATACTTGGGGGTAAATTGTCAATATAATAAAATTATCACTTATATCATAGATTTCTTATAACCAAGACTATAAAAATTCTCTGACTTAAGTTATAGTTCTCAATAATGATCTTTAAATAAGTGAAATAGAGGGACAGACATAGAAATCATGATTCAACACTGGAAAAAATAATTATTGTGTCAAATAGAACATTAGAGCTAAAAAAAAAAGTTAGAGAAAGTCTAATTTAACCTAATATATCATTTTATAGACAAGGTTAAGAAGGATGAAGCAATTTGCCCAAGGCTACTCTGGAAGTTACGCTAGGGGCAGACCTGGAAACAAATTCTCATGGCTGCCTGTCTCTAATACCTCTTCCCTTAAATGGCCCTAACTCTGGTTTAGTTCTTCATGGGTTAGTATCATCATAATCTTTTTCCTGTTCAAAGAAACTAAATCACTTGCCTAAGAGCTTGAATGTAGTAAATGGCATCAGTAGACTTGAGGCCGACTGGGACTCTTCTTACGTAGCATTCATTCTTTACTCTGCACTCTCTGTATATATATTAGCTGTCTTCCTCTCTTTTCTCCAACATTTAATGAACACCTGAAATGTTTCCGTCCAAATAATGGGGTTAAAGAGTTTTCAACAAGTTTACACCTAGTACAGTTCATTTTAAAGGGATAAATGTGGATCAGAATTTTGATGGTGTGTCCTGGTGCAAGTTCACAATTTTCCTAAAAAAAGAATTGACTGCTAGGCTTTTCCCCTGTAGCTTCAAAGCAATGTGAGGTCTTATCTAACGGAACCACCCAACTTCTGCCTGCTTGAATATCTCAGGGCAGTGTACTTCCTGTAGTTTCTGGGCTATTGACAAGAGGCTTATCCTTCAAATTCTCCTTTGGGTACTCTTGAAATGTGTACCTCATGTATGCCAAGGTTGCCTTATGTTGAATTTTCTTTGTGAGTGAAGGACAGAATGTTCTTCTTTGCTGCGCCAATAGCACTTTCCCATATACACTCAGGGAAAGCTTTTTCCCCTCTCAAAAGGGCTCAAAAGTCTTGACTAGAGTGCTTCAGAAATAGGCCTGGTTTATACTTTTATAAAAACAAGCAGAGCCTGGACAACTCCTTGCTTGGAATAGCTCTGAAGGTTGAGTTTCTCTGAGGTAAGCAGATGAGTGGAGTTACCAAAGGACATATGTATAGCATTTGGATCCCCACTTAGTGAGGCCAGAGGTGTCATCTTTTGCTTCTGTGAAAGTGAAGGTGGCATCTTGCAGAAAGAGGCTGGTTTTCACTGGGAAAAAAGGCTGATAGTATGTGGAAGGTATGATACAGGGAACTAAAACTCAAGAAGCTTCAATTAAAAACGGTAATGAAGAAATATTTAACTTGGAATTTGTATAGCATTCTGTCCTGAGCATGCTATATTCATTAGTACACTTTGGAGTATTCCAAGAAGAACCTATGTATCTCATGTTTCTAGCCCTAAGAGCTCTCAGCTGAGTTGCCTGTTCCCATTGAGGTGGAAAGAGTCAGGGTTCTTCCTTCTGCTCAGAATAGGCCTAATAGGAAGTGAAGAGTTTGCCTTATACTTCAAAGACCTCAGCATACAGAAACTTGTTCAATTAGCATGTAATGAGGGCAGAACTGTGTAGCCTATGGCTTTTCTCTCTCCCCACACAATGCCACATACATCCATACCTCTTTCTCCCAGGTTAAGAAGATGTATAATGGACTTATATTTTGGTTCCAGGGACTATAAAGCTTCCAGCCCCATAACTATATGTCTCTTTAATATTGGATCCTGTTTTCCTCTCCTCTTTCTTCAACAGTGCTTTATCTCAAGTGTAAAATTGAGGTTTGGAGTGTAGGCTTTGAGACCAGCTAGACCAGGGGGTGGCTGTGGCATCTTATTAAAATTCTCAGAGATGTAGTTTCCTCATCTACTAAATAGAGCTAATTAATAGCTCTATTAGAGTGGTTAGGAGGATTAAATGGTGTGATGCATATGGAATGATCAGCATATTACCAGGCACAGTAAGCTCTCAATAAATGGCATCTATTATTATCATAGCTGGAGAGCTCTAAGTCGTGCCTAGAATCGTGTTTGGCCTTAGAAAACCAAACATTGGAAGGAATTATATTACCAATTTTATTGGTTCACGAAGGCCTTCAAATGGAGCATACTTCCTAGGGAGATCTGGAGGGCATTTTACCTTTTCTTTGAACACCTCCAGATAATTTAGTAGTAGGTGGGCTGTGTATTTTCAATAAGGACAATGGAACACATAGCTTGTTTTCTTATTTTGATGATCCTTAGGTATTGGAGTTTCACTTTAGAAAGAAACATATCCTAGTGAATAAACCCAGTTTATATGGGACAAGACTTTTCAAAAGTTATATTGTAATTAAATTAGGTAAGCATTAACTCCTCTACCATGTACCCTGCAAAGTATTCAGAGTAAACAGTCTAGTACGAAGACTAAGATTCTGCACGTTGGTGCTTTGAACTTTAATTTTGTTTTTTTTTTTCCTAATTAAGAAATGTAGAAAAGTGAAGAGTAACAGTATATGGAGGCTTCTTGGGATTTTTTTTTTTTTCTTTTTTGGTGGCAGTGCCATTTGGATAGTGATGAAGAACTTGGGTTTGAATTTTGATTCTGTTACCTGCTAACCCCAGGGGCTTTGGGCAAATCATTTTCCCTCTTTGAATCTTAGCTCCTCTATGTATATATATCGAGGTGCTGATACTGCCATTAAAGTGTTACCAGAACTACCTGAGATTATTCACTTGAAGCACTTCGGGCAGTACCTAGGAAGGACTTCAGTCGCTGTTTGTTATTATTTTTATGTCCTTTCAGCAGGCAGAAGGATTTTCTATGAAGGCATCACTTCACTAATCAAGCGATGCCAAGTTAGTGGTGCCCAGCAGCGGTGCTAGTGACTCAGGCCAATAAGATCTTAGGGGTGTTTGCAGAAACAAAGACTGTTTTTGTTTGTTTGTTTAAACGACTTTATTTTTGAAATGGCTCTTCTCCACTTCTCGGTTTCAGTATTCGGGATTTCACACCGAAAGATCGGAATCCGACCACGACAGCCAATGGGGCGGCAGTCCCCTGACCGACACAGCCTCCCCGCAGCTCCTGGACCCGGACCGGCCCGGCTCGCAGCACGACGCGTCCTGCGCCTACAGGCAGTTCTCGGACCGCAGCGCTCTCTGCTACGGCTTCGCGCTCGACCACTCCAGGCTGGTGGAGGAGAGGCATTTCCATACCCAGGCCTGCGAGGGAGGCCGGTGCGAGGCAGGCAGGTACTTCCTGGGAACGCCGCAGGCCGGGAGGGAGCCCTGGTGGGGCTCTCGCGCAGCCCTGCCCCTGACCAAGGCCTCCCCGGAGAGCAGAGAAGCCTATGAGAACAGCATGCCTCACATCGCTTCGGTCCACAGGATCCACGGTAAGAGCAGTGGGAAGGACTTCCCAGTCCAGCATGAGGCTCCAGGGCAGATTTATAGATGTTAGGTGTAACACTGGAGTGACCCACCCAAATGTTTTCTCTTTTGATTGCTATGTCAGAAACTCACATGAGTGAGGTTTAAAACCAGTTTCGCTCAGTTAAGTGTATTAATTTTGGTAATGTTTGAAGCCTATATTTATGACTCGTGGGAAAAAATGATTTCCATTTTAAAAACCATACAGTACAGAATTCAAGTTAAAGGGAGTTATTGAGCATATTGAATTTGTAGTATGTATGCATGTCAATTTCTCAAGTATTATTTTCCTCTGATTCCCTATGTTTCAAAAGTGGACTTCAGTAGTCCATAGGCTCATTAAGTTTGAGCAATGTTTTTCAATGAGGGCACTATTGATAGCTGGAGAGACCAATCTTTGTTTTATGAACTATCATTCATCTAGCTGTTCATCTTTGTTGGACATTAAGTGCCAGTAACTGCCCAAACTTCTCCCTTCATTATGACAACCACAGTGCCGCTTTTGATTAAGGATGGAGTGCCAGATAGAAACTACTGAGATTTTCATCTTTGGATTATTATATAGCTTTATGAACACACGGAGTTGGGCATTTTAGTTAAAGCTTTGATTGTTGGTAATGCTTTTCTGTGTTAATTGCAAAGTTTATTAGTTAAGCATAGCTTACTCTGTCCATTCCAAGTTTGGTTCCAGGAAGATCTTTGAAGAGGTTGGCCAGGAATGGTGGAACATACCTATAATCCCAGATACTCAGGAGACTGATACAGGAGAATCACAAGTTTGAGGCCAGCCTCATTAATTTAAGAGACCCTAAGAAGCTTAGGGAGACCTGTCTCAAAAAATAAAAAGGGCTGGGGATGTGGCTTCGGTGGTTCAGTGATAAAGTGCCCCTGGGTTCAATCCCCAGTACAAACAAAATAAAAAACACCCAACAAAGCCCTATTTAATTAAGTCATTGACATTAGGATTGATCTGAAGGCTCTGATATTACTCTTTTTGTCCTTAGGATGAGAAATGTACTAGACAATGTTGTCCCCATCCATAAAGTCTGTCAGATACCACAAGGCACTGAAGGCCTTCTATGAGTTATTTTGATTTGTTTCTATTCTTGCTTTTTTATTTTTCTGCTTTTACTTTGAGTAAACAACTTGTACTGAACCAAGGAACGTTTTGGTAGTCTGGTAATGGAAACCCAGGGCAAAGAGCAATTGCTTGTTAAAGAAAGGAGTGAAGTGAAAATCCTGGTTTAACCTACGTAGTCTGGAAGGAAATATTAGAAATAAAATAAGGAGAAAAGAGGGAAGGAAAGCAGTGAATAGTGTAATCTAGGGCTTCTTTGCTGTGTTTAGCAGCTTACAGTTCTCAGATGTCCCTACCTGATTTTCTTCTTGCTTTTTATATTGTCTTTAGACATTTTGAAAATAATTTAGTTTATGGAATTTATTTTGGAAGCACTATTCCTCCATCTTAGATCTCTGTCTTGGATTTAAAATAGGCTTTTATTAAAATTGCTAATATTTACTTATTCTTTACCTTATTCCAGAAGCAATCTAAAATTCTTGACTTTCTATATGATGACCTCTGATGCTGAGATGTTTATCCCTATGTTTGTTAAAATAGTACCTTCATGTATGATCTAGACAAGATATAGCTACATCTATATCTACCTATGCATATATATTCATATACATATACATATGAATATACATTTTAATCTTCGGTTGTCTAAAAATGATCAGTAGATCTTTACTGTAACTCTCCTGCAGATACATTGAGCAATATTAATTTTAATTTATTAATTAAATTAATTAAATCTTAATTTTCAATTTTCAGTGATTCATTTAGAGAATAGTTCAGCTTATGTTACTGTCCTCCTCAATCTCAATTCAAAGCATTTTGTAAGCATCAATCTAACATTGCCATTGCTCTAGAAAACAGCATAAACAAAATTCTATGTATCTTCTTTTTATTATTTGCAATTGGGAAGGTCCAATAACTTGTATAAATGAATATGAACACACTTTACTATTTCACTAATTGTCCTTCACAATCCATGAACAAGGTTTATCTTATAAGAAAATTGTTATAAGCTTCACCTGCGCTTAAAATCCAGTGATTTTTATATGAATCCAATATACATATGAATTCCAGTACTATAAGTTGATGCTCTGGCATGTAGGCCTGTGTCTGTTTCAAATATTGTTACATATATTAAAAATGAAAGATACAAGTTTGCTTTTAATAGGAAAAGATATACACTTAATTAAAAAAAAATTGGTGAGTTTTGAGACCACTTACTGTTTTACTTTTTCTGATTTCTAGGGCGAGGTCATTGGGATGAAGATAGTGTGGTCAGTTCTCCAGATCCTGGGTCAGCCAGTGAATCAGGTGATCGATATCGTACTGAACAGTATCAAAGCAGCCCCCACGAACCTAGCAAAATCGAAACTCTGATAAGAGCCACCCAGCAAATGATTAAAGAAGAAGAGAACAGATTGCAGCTACGGAAAGCACCCCCTGACCAATTGGCTTCAATTAATGGAGCTGGGAAAAAACACTCTCTCTGTTTTGCAAACTATCAACAGCCCCCACCGACAGGCGAAGTTTGTCATGGCTCTGCTCTTTCCAATACTTCACCATGTGACCACCTCCAACAGAGAGAGGGAAAGATGCTGAGCCCCCATGAAAATGACTATGACAACAGTCCCACTGCACTGTCTCGGATAAGTAGTCCCAATTCTGATCGAATTTCGAAATCCAGTTTGATCCTAGCTAAAGACTATCTACATTCGGATATGTCTCCTCATCAGACAGCAGGAGACCATCCTGCTGTCTCTCCAAACTGCTTTGGCTCTCACCGCCAGTATTTTGATAAGCATGCGTACACATTAACTGGATATGCCCTGGAGCACTTATATGACAGTGAAACCATTAGAAACTATTCCTTGGGCTGTAATGGCTCACACTTTGATGTAACTTCCCATCTAAGGATGCAGCCCGATCCAGCACAAGGACACAAGGGAACATCTGTTATAATAACCAATGGAAGCTGATGTTTTTCTAAAATATTTTTTTCTTCAATGGTCTCTGAAGCATATTTATAGTTTAATGCCCCATTATCAGCATTTACTATGCCACAGATTGTTAGAGGATAATTTAAGTTACTGGGTATTTGACATGTGTTTCTGCAAAATCAAAGAAAACATAGCATTCAGGGTTATGCACAGATAATGGAGCTGAAGTCAATACAAAAATTGCCCCTCTAGTTATTTGGGAACCAGAATTTTGAATAGAAAAATACTCATGTAAATCAAGTAAGCATATAGACCACATCAAAGGGCTGATGAATTGACAATACTGTATTGTGATGATCCAGTGAAACTCATAGCCACAGACCACCATTCACAAACTGTTGTGTCTACTTTACATGTAGAACTGGAGAATATATACCACAAATATACCAAAATGGGCACATTCCTTTAACTCTACCACATCAAGCTTCTGAAAGAAATTTTCAATGCCAAAATAACCAGAAAGAAAGAGATACATCTTGTAAACTGATTTCTTTGTGGTTTCAAACCAGTCAGCTCATTTAGTTCAGGCATAAATTAGAGAAGTGGTTCTGTCTGTAGTGCAAGAATGAGTTTTCACCTGGTATCCATTAGAAGCAATCAGGAAGTGGTGATTTTTCACCTTGCTTTTGAGTTAGACAAGGACCAGGATTGCGCTGACATAGCAGTACAGGTTTTTCTAAGTAACGGCATTGAGATGTAGGAAGGCACATCAGAAATGTGGTGTGCTCAATTGGAAGTAGTTTAGTGAAGATGGAAAGGCCAGAGGCCGAGCAGAATGAAATTATATCTCAAAACAAACAACTTAAGGCTCAGAATAGTTAAACCACATATTTGGGGCTTGCTTATGAAACCAACCAAATAAAAAATTCAAACCAATTCACCAAGAAAAAAGGCTGATAAGTGCAAAAATAACTGAGGAAAACCAGTGAAGTGGTACATGACAGCGGTCTAAGTGTTTGAAAGCATTTCAAAGCACAGATGTGCCAATGTGTCAGCATGTGGAAAACCTCAGGAGAAAATCTAAGATGAAAGCTTAGGCAGATAGACAAGTGGTTAAAAGGGCCAGAAAAGTACTCTGACTAAAGGCATAGGCACAAATACTCATTTTCCTTATTATTTGTAAACAGCAAAAACAATAAACTTGCCTTCACCTCTGTGTGATGTAGTAGAAAGACCAGTGGACTAGATGCAGAGATCTCTGGGTTTGGGTTCTGAGCCCGCCTGTAACTTAATTTTGTGACCACAGTTGCATTTCTCACCATGCCTGAGGCCTTGTGTCCTGGTCTGTAAGGCAGTTTCAGTGTCACATGATCCTGTGGTTCATTGAGGCAGCAGAATGGAACTTATGAAGTAGTTAATTCTCTGCTGTGAGTTTTCAGGACTGATCATTCTGGCTTTTCTGCACACATGCAGAGGCCTAGAAGCTTTGTGACTTAAGCAGGTATGTGGGCTCTCTGGTGCAGGTATAGTTACAGTTGTTTTTTTTCTTAGATTCAGTCAAAATGTAGATGGTAGAAATTTATTAAAGGGAAGAAATATAGTAAGATTTTTAAAAATGCTCTATTCTCTAGTATTCAAAGCAAAGTGACAGAAGTGATTAGAAAAGTTTCCTAGGTAATATTTCATAGAAGTCTCATGCATTTAACTCTTGCCAAATTCGAGGAGGGGAATATACTGAAAGAACTCATAAGTTTGAAAACAGAACATGACATTGGACACTCAGGGATTAGAACTATATTTTCATCATTTAATACAGTTATTTGGCTGTCCATTGGTTGGTGACAATCTGTATAATAATTTGAGAGACAAATACTGAGTTGTTTGTACATGAGAGAAGAGGCTACATGAAATTAGATAACTATTTCTTGGATATGACAGCAACATTGGCCAATGTAAATGAAAAAAAAAGTGTGAGAAAAGTAGTGGTTGTCATATATACTTTAAAAATGTTCAAAGTACAATAAAAGTTAAATTCATAGCTATATAAGAAAAAATATTCAGTAATTTCGAGAAAATTATTTTGAGAAGCCCCTGGAATAGTTAAAATGGATTATGATTAATTTGCATGTGAAAGAAGGATTTAGGAATGCTAAAGGTTTTGCAGAATTCTGTAGGATACATGTTTCAAAGAAACAAATATCTGGAAAATGTGGTAGGTTTTGGAAAGGAAAATCTATACAGATGGGTTCTACTGATGGATAGATATATGGTTTATCAGATGAGTCAAGGACAGATACTGTCAGAGAAATGGCTACTTAAGAACCAAGGAAAATGAACAGATGCTAATGAAAAGATTGTCATCACAGGAATTGCAGTTGAATTTTTATATGGAGGATAATTGATTAGTGGAAGGAATAAATTATGAACTGAACAGATAGGGGGTAATCATGAGGAATTATGCTCCTTAAAATTATATGACCAATTTTTTAAAAGGAAGACAGAATTAACTAAATTACATTTTGATTGAATTTTGGGGTAGATTAGCCCAGTTTTAAATACATAACCATCTATTTAATTTCTTGAAAGATAATTTTATAGTAGCAGTTTCTTTACATTGCATACAACAACTTATAGGCTCATAGTATTATATGACTTTCATTTGTTGCAATATGGCATGATTATTATAAAATGATCCAAAGTAAGCTGACATTTTCTGACAAGGCAACTTTTTACTATTGACATGCATATGTACAAATGTGTTTGTAATCTACATTATTTTGTTCTATGTAGGAACATATTTCCCTATAAGGAAGATGTCATCTGTGTCACTTAAAAACACGGGGTGTAAAATGAATATGTTCCCCATAATGAATCAGTTAAAATTGAAATTAAATTGGCTTTAGTTTTAATCCTTGATTTCTATAACTTTGCTACAATGCTGAAAACCATGAAATTTGATTAAAATAGAGAAGGATTTTTAAAATATCATTTTGGGGAATTTATAAACGTGCTATTCTAATTATATAGCTACAGTATGAAACAATTCATTAGATGATGCAAAGCTTATGCTTTATAGTGACAGCAAGAATATCTTTATTGCCCATTTTACCTGTTTTTGAGCAATTAAAAAATCTCAGTAACCAAAGAGATAAATGAGTATTTCCCCAATCTTTCTTGGGGGAAAATTCTGTTAAAATTATCATTGAGAATATATGATGTGTTATTTTTGGATGCATAAGATTAAGGTCACAGCCTCTACAGGTCAGATGTTAGATATGCTTCAGCTCCGAGAGTCTTTTTGATGTAATGTGTTGAATCTAATGTTCTAGATTTTCTAATTGCCTGATACAAGATGATGTAATAGTGCTGATGTGACATTCAAAATGAGACAGGATGCAATAAATGATTTGCCTTCAGCATTTATACAGAAAAACCACTTACTATTTCCTGATTGTATTTCACAGAGCTAAAATATTTCCACTGAGTACTGTTCTTAATTCTCTCTACACCCTGCTGCCACATGCTGCCTTTGGGCAGAGAATCCCACTTAAAATGAGCTTTAATGGGATCTTCTAGAAAAGGATGACAAGCTCCATTTTTCTTGCTTTCTTTCTTTTTATGTAAGGCGAGGATTGATTCTAATGCAAGATTATTTGGAAAATATGCATAGATATTTTAAAATACAATGAAAGACTTCGGCCCCCAAGATCTAGACAAAATAAGTGTGATAGAAGGTCGTATAGCTAAAGAGACACTCTGAATACAGATTTGATATTGTAAGGCTCTCTCCTTTCTTTTTCTTTGAAGAGCATGACATTACTAAGCTATTCAGTGCAATCTATTAGCACTAGTTATAATTGGGAGTGACAGAGTGAATGCTGATATTTGGAAAACTGAGTATCTGATCATTTGGGGTCACTAACCTTGTCTAGTGAAATAACTTACACTTTAATACAGTCCTTCTGATGTAAAAAGTTAAAATACCCAGATCTGGCTCCCTAGTTCACTCAAACCATAGACGTAGACATATATTCTATTTTCTGAATGACTTAATAAAGAATGTAAATCCTGCAGTTCTCCAAATAAGTGACTCAACTTTCATGTAAATGTCAAGGTTTTGTGAATAGGGGTTTAAGTTTAAGCAAAATCTATTGGGTAGTTCTTACTGTGAAACATATTGTGGATAAAACATCATTCCAAATTTTAAATGAGGATAAAACATCTGTGGACATATGCAGAAGTTATCATACATAGAAAATGTTCTTGGGGGAAAAGTTTTGTGTGGTGCTCATTTTTTGTGCACAAAGGTTGTACGGGTAGTGCTTAATCTCAAAAGGTGAGATTGTTCTCATTTCCAAATAGGTGTTTGCTCAGAATTCTATTTCTAAGACTGTAAGCAGAAAGAACACACACACACACACACACACACACACACACACACACAAACCCCACAACACACACAGGGTTCTATTGCTTAAGACTGTATGCAGAAATGATACACACCAGAGAGAAAAGTATGATTTGTCATCACCTTGGGTGTTCAAAATGTGCCATATCCAATTATGTGTGTGTATATGTGTGTGTATATATATCCGTATATATACATGTATGTTTACATATACATGTATATATATGATGGTTCACACAAGAAATCCTGATTGATAATTTTAAACCAAATGTTTGTAGTTTTATTTATTGCAATTTTGATTTTGCTGCATGAGAGACTTGGCTTTCATAAACCTATATGGGAGGAGTTTATCCCAATTTGCTGATTTGGTAGGCATTTAATCACAGTTAAATTTATACCCAATAATCCTGATGTGTTTACATTTTGAAAGAAATGAAATTGGCATGGAAAAATTTTAGAAGTACTGTAATTTGTTTTCTGTTTTTTTCCCCTGAAGGAAACTATTTCAAAAAAATGAAACATATGAGTAGGCACTTCAAAAAAGATGAAATATTTTGTTTGTTTTTGACTGACATGCTATAAAAAAGGATTATATTTGTGAGAAGATACCGATTGCCACTATTCCAAATACCATCTTGCAATGTATAGTTTTTAGTGATATTGTAGTATAAAGCTGTAATTTGAACTTTTACTTTGGAATGTAAAGTAGAAAATATTAGCTATGTCAATGATATCTTGCAAAGTGTTCCCATTTATAATTATTTATATTGTAAATAGCTTTCTGAAGTAAATTTGAAGTTAATGTGCATAAAATGTATTTATTATGTGAGGAATTTTTTTTTGTTTTAAAATATAGTTACCAATATGCAGTTTGAGTCTGAATTATTCATTGAAAGAAAAAATCTCTATAACAGAGTGTCATTTGTAAGCAAGAAGACTGTAAAGAAACAAGGATCACTTCAGCTCTAGATTCTGTTGGAATAGGTACTCCACCCCCATAGACACACAAATGTACACATATGCACATTGTGCACACATGAGAAACTGAAAAATAGAAGCTCACATGTATGCCCAGTAAATATTAAGTAATAGGCGAGATTTTAATTAGACACTGGAGGATGGTTTTCCAGTGTTCCATCAGGACATTTTCAGCAATCTTCTTTCTCCACTTTGCTAAATAAAGTAAAAAATTTGAAGGTACATGTTAATATTTTTAATGCCTATGGGAAATGAAAACCTATAATATTGAGATGATTTAGTTTGCTTTCATTCAAAAGCACATTTAAAATATCTCCAGAATAATTTTTGATCTGAAGTTCAAGATATGTTTAAAATTCAAAATTAGGGATTAAAGTCAGATAAAAATATATTTCTAGGAAGTTCTTTTTTAAACATTTTCATAGTACCCCTTAGGTATTTCATTTTTTTTTCTTCCAGGAATTTGTGATTTATCCTGGTGTGTTCTAGATATTTCCATTGGCTGATCAACACACTTATACAGTATCTTTTAATTCAATATAAATGTCATTTGTATTTCATAAAGCTTTTTTATTAAGCTGAACAAAATTTCAGAAATATCATTACTATTATAGTATTTATCAGATGCTTTCCAGCATATTTCTTTAAGATACTTGTTTTGGTACTTTTGTTTCTGAAAATAAAATTGTTTTCATCTACTTTATTTTTCCAAATAATTGCAATTCTGATTTAATCCAAATTATTTATTGAATATTGTGCTGTCAGCCTTTCTTTTTATATTTTTATTATTATTTTTTACATAATGGTAGAGTATATTTTGAGATATTATACATACAAAATAAATATAACTTGTTCCAATTGGGACCCCATTATTGTGGTTGTACAAGATATGGAGTTACATTGATCATGTATTTATATATGATAGGAAAAATATGTCTGATTCATTCTATTCTCTTTCCTGTTGCCATCTCCCCTCCCTTCCCTTCATTCCCCTTTGTCTAGTCTAATGAACTTCTAATCTTTCCCTCTCTTGTTGTGGGTTAACATCCACATATCAGAGAACATTCTGCCTTTGGTGTTTTGGGCTTATTTCACTTACTATGATATTCTCCATTTACCAGAAAATGCCATAATTGCATTCTTCCTTATGGATGAATAGTATTCTATTATGTATATATACTACATTTCATTTACCTATTCATCTGTTGTAGGGTACCTAGATTGGTTCCATAGCTTGGCTATTGTGAATTGAGCTGCTATAAACATTGAAGTGGATGCATCACTGTAGAATGCTTATTTTAAGTCCTTAGGGTATATAAACTGAGGAGTGGGATAACTGGGTAAAATGGTGGTTTCTTTCCAAGTTTTCTAAGGAATATCCATAGTGCTTTCCAGAGGGGTTGCACCAATTAGCAATGTATAAGTGAACCTCTTTCTCCACATCCTTGCCAACATTTATTACTGCTTGTAGTCTTGATTATTTCCATTTGACTGGAGTGAGATGGAATCTCAACATAGTTTTGATTTGCATTTCTCTAATTGCTAGAGATGTTGAATATTTTTTCATATATTTTTTGACTATTTGTGTTTCTTCTTCTGTGAAGTGCCTATTCAGTTCCTTTGCCCATTTATTGATTGGATTATCATTATTATTTTTTGTGTTAAGTTTTTTTTGAGTTCTTTGTATACCCTGGAGATTAATGCTCTGTCTGAGGTGCTGGTAGTAAAGATTTTCTCCAATTCTATAGGCTATCTGTTCACATTCTTGATTGTTTCCTTTGCTGTGAAGAAACTTAGTTTGATACCATCTCATTTATTGATTCTTGATTTTATTTCTTGTACGTTGGTAGTCTTGTTGAGGAAGTCAGTTCCTAAGCTGACGTGGTAGAGTGTTGGGTCTATTTTTCTTCTAATAGGCGCAGAGTCTCTGGTCTAGCGTCTAAGTCCTTGATCCACTTTGGGTGGAGTTTTGTGCAGGGTGAGAGACAGAGATTCAATTTTATTCTACTACATACCGATTTCCAGTTTTCCCAGTACCATTTGTTGAAGAGGCTATCTTTTCTCCAATGTTTGTTTACTGTGCCTTTGTCTAGTATGAGATAACTATATTTATGTGGGTTTGACTCTGTCTTCTAAACTGTTCCATTTGTCTTCATGTTTGTTTATGTATCAATACAATGCCACTTTTGTTATAATAGCTCTGTAGTATAATTTAAGGTCTGGTATTGTGATCACTTTTCTCACTAAGTATTGCTTTGAGTATTTTGGGCCTTTTATTTGTTTGAATGAATTTCAGTACTGCTTTTTCTATTTCTATGAAGAAAGTCATTGGAAATTTAATAGGAAATGCATTAAATCTGTATGGTCATTTGGTAGTATGGCCATTTTGACAATATAAATTCTTCCTATCCAAAAACATGAGAGATCTTTCCATCTTCTTAGGTCTTCTTCAATTTATTTCTTTAGCATTTTGTATTCTTCATTGTAGAGGTGTTTCACCTCTTTTGTTAGACTGCTTCCCAAATATTTTATTTTTTTAAAGGTTATTGTGAATGGGATTGCTATACTGATTTATCTTTCAGCTGATTCATCATTGGTGTATAGAAATGCAACTGATTTGTGGGTGTTAATTTTATATCCTGCTACTTTGCTGAATTCATCTATGAGTTCTAGAAGCTTTACTAGTCAGCCTTTCATCACTATAAAATATACCCAAGATATTCAACTTATAAAGAGAAAAGGTTTATATTGGCTCAATTTTGGAGGTTTTAGTCCATGATTGGTTGGCCCCATTGCTTTGGGCCTGTGGTGAGGAGTATACAGTGGAGCAAAGCTGCTCACCTCATGACCAGGAAGTGAAAAAGTTAAAGAGGAAGGGGATGGAATTCCACTGTTCCTTTCATGGCATTTCCCCAATGACCAGAAGACATTCCACTAGGCCCCATCTCTTAAGGGTTCTGCTGTTTCCTGATAGCACTGAGCTGGGGGCTAAGCTTTTAATACATAAGTCTTCCGGGGATAATCAAGATCCAAACCATAGCAAATATTTAATATGTGTTCCAAATGGGATAGGGACCTAAATTTTTTCTCATTGCAGAGTTTTTAAAAAATACACATACAATAGGCCTTTGATTTTTCTTGTGTGCTTTGAAAATGTAAATTCCTTAGACAATTATAAAAACGATAAGCATTTATTAAACCATCATGGGTCAAACACTGAACCAAGATCCAGCATAGAAATCAGAGCAGGGAGACTCACCTTCCACCAAAGAGAGAGATTCCAAAATTTCTATTTTATTATTTGAGGAAACTGAGGATCAGAGTGGTTAAGTAACAGTCACAGAGCTGATAAGTGGTAAAGGTGAAATTTGAACTCGGACAGGTTTGTATTAGCTTTTTTTTTTTTTTTTGGTGGCTATTACCAAAAGATTTACAGAAGGAAAAGTTTATTTGGGGCTCATGGTTTCAGAGATCTCAGTCCATTAAAGGCTGGCTCCATTCCTTGGGGCTTGAGGTGAGGCAGAACATCATGGCAGAAGAGAAAAGTGTGGTGGAGGAAAGTGGCTTTGTACATTGCACCAAGAAAGAGAGAGGGGGAGAGAGAGAGAGAGAGAGAGAGAGAGAGAGAGAGAGAGAACTTCACTCAAAAACAAGAACAAAATATGTACCCCAAAGGCATGCCCTCAGTGACCCTTTTCTCCCACGGTACCCTATATGCCTATAGTTACTACCTAGTTATTTTATTTTATTTTTTAAAAGAGTTTGTTGATCCTTTTATTTATATTTATTTTACCCTATTTTATTTTATTTATTTTTGAGAGAGAGAGAGAGAGAGAGAGAGAGAGAGAGAGAGAGAATTTTTTAATATTTATTTTTTAGTTCTTGGCGGACACAACATCTTTGTTTGTATGTGGTGCTGAGGATTGAACCTGGGCAGCACGCATGCCAGGGAGCACACTACCGCTTGAGCCACATCCCCAGCCCACTACCCAGTTATTTTAAATCAGGAAATTAATGAACTGAATAGGTTAAGAGTCTCATAACCCAAAGATCTCATCTCTAAGCTTTCTTGCATTGTCTCACACATGAGATTTTGAGGGACACCTTACATCTAAACCATAATATAGGTTTACCCTAAAATTTTACCTGCTTCATTCTGGTTTCTTTACATAGTAATAACAATCTTAACAATAATAGGAATAATAACAATAATGAGGAGGAGGAGGAAGAAAACATTGTCCAAATGGTGGTTGCATTAAACAAACCACTAAATCCAAATGGGGGTTCCATTAGCCCCACATATAGTCTTAGGGCTGTGGTTGCTATTTTTCCATACTTAAGCTGATGATCATTCTCAAGAGAGCCAGGCCAAGGCTGCTGCCCTCTAATCCACATGTTGTCTTCTTGCTGAATGAGTATTCTGATGTTTCTTTTATACAAGCATGATAACAAGACAAAATATTCTAAAAGGTTACCTATTTCATGTTTTTTTTTTGGAAGTATTTTCAACTAACAAAATGTAAAGGGCTTACATAGTAATTGAAACCATATACCCAACATTTTCAGTTTATAAGTAATACAGAAGTATTACTTTTTCATGATAGTCATTAAATGATTCTGTTTTGTTTCATGGAAAACTTTCTTTCCTCTTTGGATAAAAGCCAACCAAAACTCACTCAACCAAGAATCAAGACCTATAAGCAGCCACTACACTAAGGACTTGGTTTTGAGGGTATTCTGCAGACAGATCACAGGAGGCTGTTGCAACTACCATATCATGTGCTTTCTTTACTTGAATGGAAACTGCCTGCAAGTTATCTGAATGGAAGGCTGACCTTCAGAATACAGATGATTCCTACAAGCAATGGCATGTGCCTGCTGGGATCAGTCTGTCTTTGGCTGCCTTGGGGATCCTGGCAACTTATGGATGTCAGGAATTACCCGTCCATAGCCGCTGGTCTCTGCCTTCATGTCAGGTGGGTTGACCCTCTATTGTACTTCTTGGTCTTTTCATATTCATGCTTTGTAATTTAGTATGTGTTGTGTTTACCAATGGAATTAGATTGGAGGAGGGGGAGAAATGTAAAACATCCTCTGCTTTGGGAGTTTGTAAATAATCTCTGCTTTTTTCAGCTTCCCCCAAGGTTATGCACCTGTGTGGGGAAGAATTCCATATGGGAATCTTACTTGGGTGCCATCTAAGTAAACCTGAAAGGGAAACTTGGCAGTATTTCTAAAGCCATAAGGAGATCATTGTCAGTTTCTGGTGAGGATTTTCTCATAGCTTTGTTTGGTGTGTGTGTGTGTGTGTGTGTGTGTGTGTGTGTGTGTGTGTATGTGTGTGAACATACATAAAACCCCAAAGAGTTTTTTATGGATAACGTTTCCCAGGGTCCATATGGAAATGTGTAATTGAAATCTAATATGAAAAGAAATCACCTATATAGTAATTGAACATAATTATTTAGCATATTTCTGCATTTCCAGTTTGTAGTTCCAGCCCTGTGTTAGTCATATGCCCCATTAGTTATGCCAGACAGTGCTTGTCCACGGTGCCATGGTAGGCCTATTTTTTAATTTAAAAGATCAGAGGCATATTTTAATGTACATTTATAATTATGTTTCATAATTAAAGATTTCTGATTGCTAAGAAATTTGTTCAGGTTGGGGATAAAAAAGAGATTTAAGCTAGCTACTTACATGCATCGATCAGTCATACCTATCCCTTATTTAAATACCAGAATCTGCTATATAGTTGACCTTGACACAATACGAAAATATGTAGGAGGTGTCTTTTGTCAAAGCTTATTTATTTATTTTTTTAAGAAAGTACCTTTTCATGCAAGACACAGCACGTCTAGGTTTTGAAATCTGTTTTCCTACCATGGTCACTTCTATACCACTCATTGTCTCCAAAAGATAATAAGATAGCTCATAATTCTGCTCCTCTTTCACGCCTCCTTTGGCTACTTTATGGCCAGCTTCCTCCTGTGGAGGTTTTATGTCATGTTCCATTGACCCCAATTTTTACCTTTTCCCTTAGATCCCCCAAATTGCAGACATTATATTATTTTACTTCAGGGATCATCCCTAAATGATAAGAAATATAACATGTTAACATGATGGCAACTCTCACAGCTACCAAAATTAACCACTTGTCATCTTGTGGCAATTTTTAAGAGGATTGAGATCAGGCATGATACTTTCTCCTTATGGATTAATCTTCGTGCCTCCCTTGGACAGTCCCAGACTTTAGCTCTTCCATAGTTCTTTTCACACCTCCTCTCCTTTTTGATTCCTTTCAGTTTCTTCCCAGATTTTTAGATACACACAGTTATGCTGACACCGACTTCTGCACATGCACACACAATCAGAGAAGCTGAGTCATTGGGCCTCGCTGCTGAGCTACTCTTGGTCCAAATCATTTCAGCAGTTGCTTTGAATCTTGAGAGCACCCTGCCTCCTAGCTGAGAACTGTGTGTTTTATAGTCCTTGCCTTCCTGAAATAATTTGTTATCTCTTCCTAACGATAAAAATATGCCTTTATTCTTCTCTCATCTTTTCTACCTACTTGTCTCTTGGAGGGTGACTTTACATTCCAAGAGTAATTTCTCTTCCTGTGACACTGATCCACTGACATCATTAATTGTCCTTTCTTTTCTCTCCTCACTGGTTCCTTGGTTTCTATTTCTGGATGTGTGTCAGTCTTTTAAATAACATCAATGTTTATAGCAGCATAATTCACAATAGTCAAGCTAAGGAGCCAACCTAGGTGCCCTTCAGCAGATGATCAGATAAAGAAAATGGACTATTACTCAGCCATAAAGAAGAATGACTTTTTGGGCTGGGGATGTGGCTCAAGCGGTAGTGTGCTCACCTGGCATGAGAGGGGCACTGGGTTTGATCCTCAGCATCACATAAAAATAGAATAAAGATTTGTGTCCACCGAAAACTAAAAAATAAATATTAAAAAATTCTCTCTCTCTCTCTTAAAAAAATGACTTTATGACATTTACCAGTAAATGGATGCATCTGGATACTATCATGCTAAGTGAAATAAGCCAGTCCCCCAAATCCAGAGGTCAAATGTTTTCTCTGATATGCAAAAGCTAATCCTAAATAAGGGTGTGGGGGGGAGTTAAAAAAAAGAATAGAAGAAAGATGGAGTAGAGAAAGGGAAATAAAGGAAGGGAGGTGGGACGGGATAGGGAAAGAGTGGAATGACTCTAACCTAATATTTCTATGTACACTGTGAATATAGCACACTGAATCTCACCATCATGTACACCGACAAGACACTAATGGAAAAAAAAAACTATAAATAAAAAGCAGAAAGACCAGTAGAGTAGAGGGGAGGAAACAGGGAGAGGGAGGAAGGGAGCGGAAGGAGAAGTGCTGGGGACTGAACTAGAACAAGTTATATCTCAAGCTTTTATAATTACGTCAAATAAATCCTATTGTCAAGTATAACTAAAAAGAACAAGTAAAGAAAAGCAAAACACAACAAAACAAAAGAAGTGGTACAAAAATCCAAGTAGGTCACAAACTGCCATCCTTTCTCTCTGCCTAGTATTACTGAGATTTTTGTGTTTTTGCTATGAGACAGTTCACTATTTCTTCTTTTACACATGTTGCCAATCTTCTAAGCTACAATTTTTCTAAAATATTCCTTTTATGATAATGTCCTCTCTTGCACAAGCAATTGGAAACTCCTTATTATCTTTGAAATAGCATCTTGACTCATTTGGTATTCAAGTGGTTCTGCAATCTGGCATCTACCCACTCCTCTGAAATGCTTTCACTGTTGCCTTATTGCATTATTGTCTTGGGGAGGTGGTTTGTGTATGTGCTTAGATGCCCTCAGCCCTAGATTTGAAACCAGTTCTGCTACTTGCTGGAGATATGACCTCGGGAATTCTGGTTTGGTTTTTCCTTGTGTGAAATGGGGATGTCAAGAACTCAGATGCTGCTTCAATCCTCCAACGAGGGAGAACCTGTGGAGCCTCAGCATACAGCAAGTGATCAGTGGATGTTAATTCTTAGTGTTATGGGCTTCTAAGAACATGGACATGCAGTTTTCTACTTCCCCTTTACTCGTTCAGTCAGCATTTAAACACCTATTAAGAGTGTCCGGGTACCAACACTCAGCCAGCCACTGACACTGCAGACAAAAAGCACAGGACTGATTGCCTCTGCCTGAGAAGCTCAGGGTTGGTGAGGTGGTGAGGGAGAATCTGGATGCCCTTGACTCTTCCTTCACTCTCCTAGTCGCTGCTCCTGGTTTGAAGCCGTCCTCTTGTGGCCTCTCCTTGATTGACCTCTACTCTCTGCCTCAGAACTCACTTTTTTTTCCTGAACTCCAAATGTTCTTGCTAATATGACAACTGCTCCTTCATGATCTCTAGCGTGCTCGAGCTCTTTCATTAGCAGCTAAGGTCCTCAATGCAGGGACTATTCCCTCCCTCAACTCATACCTGCAGCTTCTGCTCCAAGAACAGTGTCTGGCACATGACAGGAACATGATAAATTTGTGTCAGATGAGTGATTAAATTCTCCCTTACAAATGGTGGTGTATTTCAGGTTATTGTGTCTTGGTCTGTGGTTAACATTGTAGAATTTCCTGTGGCTTGTGCTACCCAAATAATACTGTGGATCCTATATGCATTAGTATAGCTTCTTCATGTTTTTTTTTGGGGGGGGGTGGGGATGGTGAAGAAGGAGGGTTGCAAGTTCTTTTCGACATTCTGATTTTAAGACATGAATGGTAATGACTGAGTACAATCCATGTTCATGATTTTGCCTACTGTTTGTTTAGTAAAGGAGGTGAGGGTGATGTATTGACACAGTGCCTGGCTTTTGATCAATATGAACATCTTTGTATTCTACCTTCCCTCCCCTCTCAAACCACCTTTTCCCTAATTTCCCCCCTAAATCTCAGCATTTCTGATGCACAGTCTTAATTCACAGAGTTGAATTACATGATCACTAGATCCATTTAAAATACATTTTCCTTAATTGTACCACCATTTCATCAGAGAACACCACAATTTCAACTTCTTTTCTTTCTCCAAATTTTTCCTTGAAATTTCCTTTCCCTGTTCTATACATCTCCAAAACTGTTGAGTTTCTTTTTCCTGAAGAATTTATGTCATTCTTCTGCTTAAAAAGTGTTTCTTCTTCAGCACTGAAACAAACAAACAAACAAACAAACAAACAAATAAAAAACATCCTTATATATCCCAATTGCAGCTGACTAAAATTGAAATCCCTTAGTTTCACCGCTCAGCCTTGAACTAGCTCCCCGATCTTACTTACCTCCATCTGTCTGCCTGGACACTTTAGGTTTCTGCTGTTCTGAGGCCATGGCCTTTCACTGTCCTGGGCCTTGTCCTTGTCCTCTGTTCCGAATGTTCCACAGTCATTCTTCCCCCCTCTCCCCACGTTATTTTATTGATGAATCATAGTTGTACTTATTGGTGGGATTTGTTGTTACATATTCGTACGTGCAATACAATTTGGCCAATATCACTCCCCAGCATTTCCCCTGCTCTTTCCCCTCCTCCTATCCTTTGGTATCTTTCCTTTACTGATCTTCCTTTGATTTTCATGAATCCCTCCCCCATCCTTTCTTTCCCTTTTCCTCTCTAGCTTCCACATAAGAGAGAAAACATATGACCCTTGACCTTCCCCACAGCCATTCTTTTTTTTTTTAATTGGTTGTTCAAAACATTACAAAGCTCATGACATATAAGAGTTTGTGAGGGGAAAGGGGAAAAAAAAAACAAGGGAGAGAATTAAACAACAGCAGATGGGGTAGAGAGGGAAGACGAGAGGGAAGGGGAGGGGGGGATAGTAGGGGATAGGAAAGGTAGCAGAATACAACACCCACAGCCATTCTTTACGGGGAAAATTCCTCTTGGCTCTTCAAAGCATAGTTCTCATGTGATGCCTGAAGCTCAGTCTGATTCCCTTTGGGAAAGTGTTGCCCTTCCTTCCTGGGTTCTCACAGTATCTGGTTCATATTTCTGTCATAATATCTATCAAGCATACTGCGAGTTGAAGGATTTTTTAAAAAATTATAAACACAGGAGGCTAGTTTAAAACTGATACAATCCACATATGAGTGCTGAAATAAAGAAAATATATACAAATTTGCAACGTCTGCTTTTTTCACTCAACAATATATCATGGGCATGCTTTTATATCATATATATATATATATATATATATATATATATATATATATATATATATATATATCTCCTTCATTCCCTCTACAGTATTTCATAGATGGTTGTGCCAAAGTTTACTTATCTATTACTGTTTTTGATAGACTTCTACTTTTTTCCAATTTTTATATATTATTGTACATTATATGTACAATAAACATGTTTGCAAACAGACTCTTTTGCATTTGTGATTGAATTTTAGTAGAATAGATTCTTTGAAGTAAAATCATTGGGTCAAAGAGTATATTTAATTTTGGTATTTCCAAATTGCTCTCCAAAAACGTTTAAAAAATAGACATTCCTACTAACTGCATATGAGACTGTACTTAAAAAATAGTTTCATATATTACTCAGTATTAAAAGAGAATAAAATTATGGCATTTACAGGTAAATGGATGGAGTTGGAGAATATCGTGCTAACCAAGTAAGCCAGTCCTCAAAAACCAAAGGCTGAATGTTCTCTCTGATAAGTGGATGCTGATTCATAATGCAGGGAGGGGGCATGGGAAGAATGGAAGAACTCTGGATTGGGCAAAGGGGAGGAGGGGAGAAGGCATGGGGGTAGGTAAGGTGGTGGAATGAGATGAACATCATTACCCTAGGTATAGGTATGATTGCACAAATGGTGTGACTCTGCGTCGTGTATAACCAGAGAAATAAAAAATTGAGCTCCATTTGTGTACAATGAAACAAAATGCGTTCTGCTGTTATGTATAACTAATTAGAAAAATAATAGTTTCATAGTTGGTTCATATTGGCTTTGTATATTTCTTAACTTTATTCTTAAGTATTTAATAATTATGTGAATTATTAACACATTGGTCTTTTTCCATAGCTGTTTTTTTCTAATCTTGAATTAAATATATATACAGGAAGGTGCTTGATTTTTGCATATTTATCTCATGCTAATTGTCTTTTTAAATTCTTGTCATTTCTAATTCTTTCCTTTACTTATCTTCCTTTGTATTTTCTAAATAGACAAAAATAATCATTTTCCAATATTTAAACTTATTTTAAAAAATTTTTCCCATTAATAAATTTTTTAAAAAACATTGGATGCATAATTATATCAAATGCCCTCTTGACATTTCAAATGATAATATTTCTCTCCTAATTTTTCAATTTGAAACAGTTTTTATCTTAATGTTGAAATGTCCTTGCTTTCTGACCAAAACCTCCTTGGTGAATTTTTATATGTACTTCTGTATTCAGTAATCTAATTTAATTAGAATTAATTAAAATTTAATAATTAATTAAAATTTAATATGCACTTCTGTAGAAACTCCGCTAATGCTTAACTTCAGATATTTTTATCTATTTTTTTTCAGTTTAATTCATTTTCTTGTTTTCATCTCTGCTTGAGAATGAGTCCTTTGAGGGCAAGAACCACATGGTCTTCAGCTGAATGTGTCCTACCCCACATGTGATGCCAACACACAGTAGGTGCTAACTCTGTGCCCGTGTTTGTGCTTTAAAGGCCTGGATCCAAACCATAATTCTGACTCTTATTAAAAATGTGGATAAGTCACTAAATATCGTGTCAGTTTCTTCATTTGTCAGATGTGGTATCACCTCTTCTAAGGGTCTCTGCAAGATAGAATAGAGGATCATATAAAGCATCTATTACAGTGTTTAGAACATAAGAAGTATTTAAGGTTGGCTCCTTTCTTTTTCCCTTTGAAACAGAAAATAACCTGAATTTTCTGTCAGGGTAGAGTGTTGAGAGCAACCCAAGAATTTTTTAAACAGATAGGGATAACTCTATACCTCCATAGTCTCCTTTCTTTGGATTGCTGTTATCAAACAAATCATTTTGGGGCAGTTTATAATTATAATGTCACGAAACTTAAAGTTTACATGTCAGGGTCAGTCAGAAAAATATTGCTATTAAAATTATAGGTCATTGTTTTATGTTTTCCACTTTACCACATGTTTGCACACATGGACAGAAACATAAATAATCTATTTTTTAAAGATCATAATTATATGTCCTGAAAGGTAGAATTGATACTGATTTGTTATTACTAGTTCAGCAGTAAGGTTGAGAATTTTATGAGTGATATATTTTGGACTTTTTACTTTTATAAGAAGAAAAAAAATAATTGGATGGTTTAGACCTCAAACCTCCCTCCACCAAACTTAATATTTTTTCTCATATACATATACATATTTAATATATTTTCTCATATACAGGAGAATAAATTCTATTACCTATGTATGGAGCTGAATCAATGCCTCAGTAAAACCCTGTGGTGTCATCTCGCTGAATGGTTTCAAATAGGAATACAAAGCCCAGATGAAACTAAGATGAGATAGTAGAAATTGTGACAGGGCTATTTTTGAAATGATGCTCTTAGGAAAAGCTGCTGATTGAAATCAATACCTCAAGACCCGGAATTTGAAAAGACCATTTCTGAGACCTGAGAGGGTCACTGAATAGAAGTGTCAGTTGATGGTATTCAGACCATGCAATTGCTTTCACCAAGGTGCCTCTGTGTTTACTTAAGTGACTTGCGATAGCTGGTGGCTGAGCATACATTGAGAGAGTCTCTCTGGACTCCGACTCAGGGGAGGAGGAGACTAGAGGGGACATCGTCTGTGGTTTAAATGAGTCAGTCCACATGTGCTATATTGGAGGAAATGAATTGAACTGGATTTACTTTTTCATTTCTCCTCTGGAAAAAAAAGTCTGTGAAGGGTATGAAGAATCCAAACCTTTTAAATATTAAGAAAAATTAGTGTACCCCAAACCTTGTAATATTAATTTCAGACCAAATCCTATTTAATAATTTATAATTGATCTGGAAAAAATTCATTTGCACAGATCCTGCTAATGTTTCTAATTTCCTCCAAGCACATGGAGTCATTTTCTTTTTGTTAAGTGTGAGATTTTGTTTGCAATAATGTCCTGGGGTGTGGGGTAACACAGAGACTATTCATGTAATTTCAGGTTGCTTTATATAGAAGTTGCCAGGTCACTTAATTATACTGAGTAAAATTTGAGACTGTTTTGTGGGGAGAAATGTCGTTTTTAATGAAGCTATTAGCCTTTCAATTTTTTACAGCATTAGATTTTAAAATTTAAATTATAATGAAATTTGATCTGTCATTTTTGGGGGATATATCAAAATGAGTAAATTACATTTCAAAATCCTTATCGTATGTGGAATATCTTAATTATTAATTTTGTCCTCTATGTTTAGGGTTGTTCATTTTAATAAGATTCAATTACTTATTCCAAGTGCTCCGAGTCCAACACTTTACTTTCCCATCAACCCATGGGACTATTCCAGATTCCTATGCAGGTCACAGGTACAGGTGAACATACACACAGAGAAGTCACAATCCTGTCCCCTACTGTCAGACTCGGTCACATGCTGCAGGTTTTTACTGTTAATCTAAACCTAAAGTTGGCCAAACGAGGTGTGAATGAAGGTTTGGAGACTGAATTAATGTTTTTATTTATTTATTTTAAAAGTTTATATCAACTTTATAATCTACCAAAATGAAAAAGAAAGTTGTGCTTCATTGTTTGAATGAACATATGGTAGCATATCCATCCATACAATCAACAGCTTCTATTCAGCAATGAGGAGAAACAAACTATTGATTCACATAACACCTTGGATGAATACTAAATGAATTTTGTAAAATGAAAGAACCCAGAGCCAAAAGATTGCACATTGTATGATTTCACTTATGCAAAATTCTAGAAATGACAAAAACATAGTTGGAAAACATATCAATGTCAGTGTTTGCCAGGTATTGAGAAAGGAGTGTGGTTGACTACAGAAGCTCCACACAAGAATGAATTAAGGGTTGTTTTTGCGGGGTGGGCGGTGAGGGTACCAGGGATTGAACTCAGGAACACTTGACTACTGAGCCACATCCCCAGCTCTGTATTTTTGTATTTTATTTAGAGACAGGATCTCGCTGAGTTGCTTAGTGTCTCACTTTTGTTGAGGCTGCATTTGAACTCATGATTCTCCTGCCTCAGCCTCCTGAGCCCCTGGGATTATAGGCATGTGCCATTGCTCCCCACTTGAATTAAGGTTTTAAAACATCAGAAGAACAAGTTGGAAAGCCAAGCCACCATCAGTTGCCATAGTCATGTGAGACCATGATTAAAAGGATGGACATTTGTATTATTGCCACCATTCTCTCATTCCAGGAGAGAATCTGTAAACACAGTGACAGGGTACAAGGTAAGGCAGGGTTGGGTGGTCAGGAATGTTAGAGGAAAGCAATCATCAAGGGGTCTTACAGGTCATCCAGTTATGTCGGCACCAACATACTGACCTTGAATCACAGCCTGGTTCTTGAACATTTGTATTATGAGGTTACTGTAGCTATGGTGGAACTCTGCTTATGAGACCCACCAAGGTCTCATAAAACCCATGAGGTCTTTCTAGCTTATACACATGCATGAAAAAAAGACAAGTCAATGGGACAAAGTGGAAGTCTAAGTGGGGAAATTTTCTGCCATTTCTGCTTTTTGGAGTTTTTGGAATGTGAGAACTCATTAAATGATATAGCTTAAATATAACCCCAAGGCCAATGTCTTCTAATATCACTCTATCACACAAGCAATGTGACCTTAAGCCGAATACTTAAACTCTGTCAGCATCTTCAACCACAACATGAGGAAAAGAATTCCTACTTGTTTGTTCTTCTAATTAGTTATACATGACAGCAAAAATGCATTTTGACACATCACTCATAAATGGAGTATAACTTCTCATTCTTCTGGTTGTACATGATGTAGGATCACATGGTTGTATAGTTATCTATGCATATAAGGCATTAATGTCCAGTCCATTTTACTATCCTTCCTACTCCCACACCCCCTCTCCTCCCTTCACTCTCTTCTGCCTAATCCAAAGAATTCCTTCTTTAAAGAGTTAATATAGGATCATAAAAGTAATGTCTTCAAAGCACAGAAGCACAGTACCTATGAAAAAATTAGCTTATCATTCAATAAATATTATTTATCATAATTAGTATTATTATTATAATTATGCTTATTTGACATTGCTCTTTGATCTAAATTTTATGCTTGTTTCTAGTGTTTCCCTGAAGTCAGAATTCATCTTTATGGATGTTTTTAGTTCAGGGGTTTTAAAGGGCGTTGCATCTCATCAAAAGCATTCTTTGTAAAAAGAAAAAAAAACATTGGAATGTATGTGGTGGTTCTATTTTTATTGCAGTTCTTTAGTGGAATTCCAATATTATTCAGCATGTTTTATGTTTACAGAATTATTTAGGGTATAATCAAGAATACCATAATACTGTCTTCATAAATGGGCACTGTTTTAAAAACCAGGCATAATTAGCAGGAAGATATTCATAGTGTAGGGCTGACATTATTATGACTGCAATATAAATTCCACGAGGTGGAGAAGACTCAGAGAAAGAAGGCTACAGATTTATCATGGCATGATGCATTTGCAATATGGATTGTACTTATCTTTTTATTTGCCACAGACAATGTAAATTAGGAACATCTGAAGAAGGATTCAAATAATTTAGCATCTGCAGTTCTCTATAAAATATGCTGTTCTGATGCCCAGAGAGGAAACAGAAATTTACTGTTTTCTAACTCAATGTTATGATTTGGCTTGGAGTCCCAGAGGTAGCCTCCTACAAATATTAGATAAGGAGTCATCCAGAAAGAAAAATGGGGAAATGGCAGGGAATCACATCATTACTTCCTCCTCTTCTCAATACAGGAGTACTCTAAAGGACACAGTGTTCTTTAGTTAAGATATCACCAATGAATAAAATCCTTCAGAGTGAGTGAAGTTTAAGATAGTGATGTCTGCAACCCATTTTTGCACTCTATTTTATTTCTTCCTCTCTTGCAGAAATAATAACTTTAAAGAAATGCAGTTGAGTAATTAAGCCTAATTGTTCATATAAATATCTGAATTTTGTCGGGGTGTCTTTTTTATTGATTTAAAAAAAATGACAGCAGAATGCATTACAATTCTTACTACACATATATACCACAATTTTCATATCTCTGTATATAAAGTATGTTGACACCCAATTCGTGTCTTCATACATGTACTTTGGATAATGATGTCTATCACATTCCACCATCCTTGCTAATCCTCTGCCCCCTCTCTTTCCCTCCCATCCCTCTTCCCTATCTAGAATTCATCTATTCCTCCCATGCTCCCCCTCCCTACCCCACTATGAGTCAGCCTCCTTATATCAGAGAAAACATTCAGCATTTGGTTTTTTGGGTTTGGCTAATTTCACTTAGCATTATCTTTTTCAACGCCATCCATTTACCTGCAAATGCCATGATTTTATTCTCTTTTATTGCTGAGTAAATTCCATTGTGTATATATGCCACATTTTTTAATCCATTCATCCACTGAAGGGCATCTAGGTTGGCTCCACAGTTTAGCTATTGTGGCGGGATGTCTTTAATGGCTTTAAGTATTCTGGTTGGAAAAACATTCCCAGCTTGGATGAAGAATTCCATTGTGCTCAGAGCACTGTTAATCACCCAGGCCATGGGCAAGAGGAAGTGAGCCTGCAATGTGTCAGAAAACGTACCACACATTACCATGTTTGCTTTTCCCCCAGATCTTATTTATCCTCATTGAACAGATGAGGAAACTAAGGCTTGCAGATTTTTAAACTACTTACCCTAGGTCTCCTGGCTCCCAGTCAGACTTTTCATTTTATAGTAAAGCTGACATGTCTTAATGATGAGAGGTAAAGTTGGGGGCATACATCAGGACAGTGGATATTTTAGTTAGCTTTTTCGCTGCTGTGACTAAAGGATCTGACCTGAACAACTATAGAGGAGGAAAAGTGTATTTGAGAACTCTTGGTTTCAGAGGTCTTAGTCCATAGAGTGCCAGTTCTATTTCTCAGGACTCTTTGAGATGAGGCTGAACATCATGCTGGAGTGTGTGGCAGAGGGAAGCAGCTCACATCATAGTGATCAAGAAGCAAAGAGAGACTCCACTCACCAGATACATATATATATACCCAAAGCCATGCCTCAATTCCCACTTCCTCCAGCCACACCCTACCACTCAGTTAATCCCTATTGGGATTAATTCACTGATTGGATTAAGACTCTCACAACACAATCATTTTTTTTTTCTCTGAACCTTGTATTGTCTCACATGTGAGGTTTTGGGGGACACTTCACCTCCAAACCATAACAGTGGGCCTCCACTTCTTGAATGGGCTGAGAAAACCTAGACCACACAGCAACCTTGAGCCTGGGAGCAAATGTTAGCCACTAAACTGTACCGGTGAATAGTATCAGAACTGGGGATGTGGGGTGGATGTCAGAAAGCTTTCAGGGAGAGAACAGGATTGGGCAAATTGATGTATACTTTTCCTGACATCTTGCCCACTCGCTGCAGTGAGAGAAAGCACTTAGTTTTTGTGCATGGTGTTGAAGAAGACCAACAGGAGATGTCCCTTTCTTCCTTCACTGAGTGGCAGGGTTCATTTATGAAGTGGTCATCACTATTTTCTCATTAAATAATTGGGAATTTTGAGTCAAAGCTGCAAACTCTCTAAGCTGAGAGAGAGATCACCTCCCAGTTTGTCTAATCTGAAGTCCAATTGAGGCATTTCCTCCACTCTCTGATAGTCCCACTGAGGACAAAGGGGCCTCTTTTTGCTGCACCCATTTAGCAACAAACAACAGCTGGGTAGTGTTGATCCAATTATAGCCACTAATTTGCAAGTGGCTCTAAGCAGAGCTGAGGAATCCCACGACTTTTCTTATAGCTGTGTGTGTTGAGTTCAGAAAGTGGAAACACGATGTCCCTCTTGCCTCCCAGGCTACCATGAGAGCCTCAGCTTAATGCGGAACTGATTTCTTTCTTTGAGCAATAATAGCAAAGCAAGCACTTCAAAAAGACCAATCCATCTCCTCTCCATAAAACGTTAATACCCTTCAGGGTACAAAAAAAAAAAAAAAAAAAAAGAGAACAAGCTTCTCACCCTTTGCATGGCAAACACCAACTGAGAAAAGAAAAAGTGACCGAGAACATTTGAATATCCTCTTTTGCAACCCATCCGTTATCCATTTATACCACACTGCAAGAACGTACATCCTCTCTGTGGCTTGCCTGTAAGCTTGAGCATCACTTATATTTGGGGATGGGGGAAGGGACAGACACCTTCCTGGTCTTGGCCAAACTCCTTCAAATCAACGCCAGCTCCCACAAGCTGCATCAGGACCAGGCATTCGGGAGTAGAGGTACTGTTTTCAAGATGCATGTGAGCACAAACTCCTGAAGTGCCTGTGCCATTGGCATCCTGTCGGCCCTGGCTCCCTCTTGGCTTCCCTTTGCCTTCACTAACTTTTTCTACAGTTCAGGGAACTGGAGCACATGGTCACTTTCAAAAGGAGGGGTTTTCTGTGAGGAGAGAGACCAGAAGAGAATAGAGAATGCTGTCCTTAGTTTCATCACACTATTTTCCTTTTAGCTTTTATGTGATCTGAAATCAGGGACAAGTTCTTCTGTCTTGCTTAGTGTCTCAGCAAGGGTAGCAAATTGTTTCACTCAGAAGGTACTTGTAGGTCCTCAGAGTGTTGGGAGAGGGAACTCACATAGAATATTCTGGATTAAAATATTTGAAATAAATTAGAAATTTTTGGCATGTCAAGCTGCTATTCATCATAGAATTTTAATGAGGGTAGGAACTTGGTTGGGTTTTTGGGCCTAACGCTCTACTTGTATGATAATAATGGATAACATTTATAAATGCTTGTAACATGGCAAACTCTGCTTAGGACTTTCTAAGTAGTATCCTCTTTGATTTTCACTATACTCTTGTGAATTAAGTCCCATTTTTATTTCCATTGTGCACACCAGAGGTTTTAAGAGGTTAAATATTTTCAAGTTCTAATGCTATTTAGTGATAGTGTTGAGATTAAAATGTGGACTCTCACTCCAAAACTGATGGCCTGAACCAAAATTTTACAGAAACCATAGCCTGTGGGTTCCTAGAACCACTTCTAATCTGTGCAAAACTACCACACTAAATTGCCTCTGTGCCTCAGGTATGTGGGGTCACCAGGAGATTTTGTTGATGATATCAAATACTCTTGGTCACACATTCTGCCAAAGAAAAAATTAATTTCAATTATAAAGCTCTTATTTTTAAAATGTACCTAATCTATCTGTCACCTAAACATTGCAGTTTGTTTGGAAATTCATAACGAAGATTATCCACACTGACTCGTATATGTGTGCACGTGCGTGTGCATGTTGTGTGTGTGTGTGTGTGTGTGTGTGTGTGTGTGTACACACGTGCGCGCGCTCACGTGCATGAGATAATGGGGGGAAGAGAGAGAAAGAAGCAATAGGGGATAATTTTATGTTAGAACTCTGAGGATATTGATGGAGGTCAGAAGTAAGCATGGAGCCAATATAAGGAGATTTCATTCAAAGCTCTGGCCAGGCCTCTGGCTCTTCTCCTTGTCTGTGGAGCCTGAAGCTCTGATTAGCTATTCACTCTGGTCAGTCTGCTACTGCTCATTTGGCATTTGTCCCTTAGAAGTAGTTCGTATTTTCCTTTCCATTGAAAAACCTTATGTATTCTAGATAGCACCAGTCATTACCAGTCATTATGGTAGCAACACAGTAAGTGAAAAAAAAATGTGAGGGAAATATTCAGAAAGGTGAATATTTGTATAAATTTGCTTGTGAAGGGCAGGCTCTAAGGGCAAACATGTATTGCTCTGAAAGGCCTGGGTCTAATAGATTAAGCTTCTTCACAGAATCTGAGCCAAGCTTTGGGTTATTTTTGCAAAAACAGAAAAATATATAACTCTAATCTCATCTAACTCATTGGACAGCAAGGGCATACACTTAATATATGAGCCCAGTACTTTTCATTAAGTACAATCTATATAAGAAAGAAATAAGCAAGTTTTTGAGATTTCTGAATGGTAGAAAAATATTTTATGGTATTAATAACTGAGATGAGGAAAATTGCCACCCACAGGGTCATTTTGGAAAGAGAGTATGAACAATAATAAAAACAAAAACAGTGTCATGTAACATGTACACAATAATGTGTATTTTATCAACCCCTTTTATGCAGATCTCATTGAGCCTCTCATGAACCCCTGTGAGGGAGACTAGACAGATGTCACCATTTTTATTTTATAAATGAGATAATGAGAGACAAATGAGGTGATTTTCCAAAGGCTTCACATCTAAGTGACAAATTCAGGACTTGAATGTGAATCTTCTAGTTCAATTTTTTTTTCTGATTTAGAAATGCATTTTTATTGTAGAAGTTTAGAAATAAAGGAGGAATTATGAAATTTCCATTCTATTACCTAAAATTCAGAAACATCCAGTTAAAAATTTTGGGTATATTTACTTCCTAATCTATGTATGCACGTATGAACATATCTATTTTTCTATGAATCTATCTATACAATATCCTGTTCTTTGTAAGCATTTTTTTTTTTGTGATAAAGAGGCAACTCTAGCTAAGAGTCAATAAATTCTATAAATAACTTTTTTGAAAGGACAGGTGAAATGTGCATGTAACCTGTAACCTGGAAGAAGTAGTAGGAATGGATGAAGATTCTACTGAATCAAGCCAATTTCTGCTCATGTGATTAATAAAGAAACAGGAAGATTTTCTTTTTCTAGTCCAATATTGAGATGTGTGACACTCGACTTAGAGTCCTGTAACATACAGCAGGGGCCTGTAAATCCTTAGTGTGCTCTGATGAGTTTCTTTTCTCTACAGGCTGAAGTTCAGAGCATTTAGTTTTCCTTTTTAACTTGAAAGAATTTGTCACTGAGGGCCGGAAGTTGCTCAGTGAAGGCTTCTGTTCAAATCTATCCTTGTTTATGAGAGAATACTACAGTTTGGGTGGCCTATAAACAACAGAGATTTATTTTTTACAGTTCTGGAGGCTGGGAAGTCCAAGATCAAGGTGCTGGTGGATTGCATGTTTGGTGAAGCTTCATGGTTTCCATTTTATCACTGCAACCTCAACAGCAGAATGGACAAGTAGCTCTCTGAGGTCTCTTTTATGAGGGAACTAATCCCATTCTTGAGTGCCTCGCCCTCATGTTGTAATCACCTCCCAAAAACCTACTTCCAAATACCCTCCTATTTGGGTTTAGGTTTCAATAAATGAATTTGAGGTGGGGATGTGGGCAAAAACATTCAGTCTATAACAGCCTCTCTCTCTCTCTCTCGGTACCAGGGATTTAACCCAAGTGCACTTAACCACTGAGTCACAACCCCAGCCCTTTTTATTTTTTATTCTGTCACCATTCAGGAAAAACCTTCTGGTTTTAAAGGCCTCATCTGATTGTGTCAGGCCCACAAAAATCTCTTGTCTTATAAGGTCAATAGACTTTGGAATTTAATTACATCTACAAAAACAGCAATATGTAGCCTAGTGTTTTATTTTATCTTGCTAAGTTGCTAAGGGCCTTGCTAAATTACTGAGGCTGACTTTGAACTTTCTATCCTCTTGCTTTGGTCTCTCGAGCTGCTGGAATTACACCCATGCTCCATGGCGCCCAGCTATAGCAGCATCTTTAATGTACCAAAAGTCTCAAATAATAATGTATTATAATGAATATATAATGTATTTGTTATAATGTATATATAATGTATTTGTTCCTATTGCTCTGTAACAAATTATCACAAGCATAGCAATATCTGTTTATTATCTTGCAGGTCTGTAGTTTAGATAGTTTAGACTATCATCAGGGTATTGGCCAGAGTGGGCTCTAATCTGGAAGGTCTAGAGAATCTGCTTCTAAGCTCATTCAGGTGTTGCTCAAATTCAGTTCCTTTCAGTTTTAAAATTGATTTTTATTTTTTAGTGCTGGCTGTCACAGAAACCCCTCTGCTCCTGAAATCAGGCTTCATTCCTTGGCATTCAGCTCTTTCCATCTTCAAACCAGCAACAGGATATAAAACTGTCCTTGTGTTTCAAATGTCTGACTTCCTCTTCTGCCACCAGTCAGGAAAAACCCTCTGCTTTTAAAGGGCTCATCTGATTGTGTCAGGCCCACAAAAATCTCTTTCTCATAAGGTCAATGGACTTTGGAATTTAATCACATCTACAAAAACATAAGTATGTAGCCTAGTGTTTGGATAACCCATGGGTAGGGATCTGGATGTTAGGGGGACATCTTTAATTCTGCCTACTGAAAAAACACCACCATGTTTGCAATGCACTGAATCAGAATTTGAATCTTTTTCACTTCTACTTAAAGGGGTTGAGAAATGTTGTTGGCTTAGAAAACTTGAAAAGGATAGGTACTTTTATTACCATGTTAAATTAACTAGACACAATAGGTGTGAGGCCCCCACTAAGGCCATGCTATTAGGCTCCTGGAATCCTGTCTTGGTATTCTTTTATGGAAAACTTTGTTGAAAGGCAAGGCTTCTGAATACTGTGTAGGGACGGTGGGGGAAAGGTCATCTGCAATGTTTTTGTGTTATACCATTTGACCCATATTTTAGTAATCATGTATTGAGTCATCTAGTGAGAGTTAACAGCCTTAGGATGGTACATGTAAAAGCCTAGAGGCCAACTATTGGCTTGTAGTCCCCATGGGTAATTTTTTACACATCTGTGGCATAAGAAATATTTAATGCATTACATTGGTAGTTTGTCACTCTCTAGTTAAAGGACCTGGAGTACTTAAGAACTAGAACTATGGAGCCAGGTTTCCAATATTCAGTTTCTAGCTTTGCCCCAAATTAGCACTTTGGCCTTAAGCAAATTATTTAACTTTCCTGGATCTCCATTTCCTCATCTGTAAAAAGGGAGAATAATAAAATCTACTTCAAAGAATTTAGAAGTATGCCCTTGATCCCTACCTCTGGCACATAAAATTACTCAGAATATATTAGCTGAGATTTTCTTATAAAGTATAGGAAGCATGATTCAGTTTTATTTTGTGTCCATTTTCGTCAACATTCTAGGTAGCTTTCTATTTCCGCTGAAGAGTGATTAACATCTCCTAAATGGAAAAAAAGTAAAAATTCCTAGAAAAATCAATTTGTACTCTTTTGTTGGAGGCAGTGTTTTCCAAACATTAATAATGAAAGCTTAGACAGATGAAACACAATTTCTGAGTTAAATTTTACAGGCTAGCACCATGAAAGAAATAATTTGCTAATATATTTCAATAACTTAAAAGACAAAAGTTGCCTTTAGATTTGAATCATAATTATATTTTTCTCCTATTATAATAGGTCTACCTTTTATGACAGTGAGTTGATATAAAGTTTATTATTCTTTAGAATGATCCTCCCAATTTAATTTGTTGTCAGGATCATCTTCGAAATGTGAGAAATCCTAGCATCATTTTTTCCAGTGAGAGTGATGAAAAATTTCTATGGAGAAATTGTGAAGAAGAGGATGTTCTTGATTGGCAACACGGTTTATTCAGTCCGGTAAAACACCTTCACACCATTACTATTCCTATTCTCAGGAGTCTCAGAAACATAACAAAGAGAAGCTGAGATCTAGAAAAGGTAAGTAGCAAGATTATTAAAAAATATTGAACTCTGTGCTTTTGGGGGCTTGAGTTTTATTTTCTTGTTGTTAAGAATAATCTGTTTTTAGAATAATCTGTTTTTAGTTAAAAAAAAGGAGACTAAAATACATATACAATTTTGTTTGTTTTGGAGAACTGGGGATTTACTCCAAAGGCAATGTATCACTGAGCTACAACCCCAGTCCTTTTTATTTTGATATAGGGTCTCATAGAGTTGCTTAGGGCCTATCTAAGTCGCTGAGGCTGGCCTCAAATTTGAGATTTGCCTGTCTCAGCTTCTCGAGCCACTGGGTTAATGGCATGCACCATCACACTGGGCTTATAACAAGTTTTGGAAGATTGTGGAAAGGATCTTTTATAATCAAAAAAGCTATTTGGTATTTGATGTATCTAATATTTATATAAGTTCATATGTAATAATTCATAAAATAACTGAAAACTACAGAATACCTACTGCTTGCCAGGTGCTTTCCATATACTCTCTGCTTTAATGCTCACAAATGTTGATGACATACATACCATTGCTTCGATGGACTATAATGACATAGCTTTCTCTTATTTTCTTTAAGTTCAAAGTAACACACCCATTAATGCCCTTTGTATCAAGGATGACTAGTAAGAATAAGAATGCTCATTTCTGCAGAACTTGGAGTGCTCTCCAGGATACATGTTCTCCTCTACTTTCTGGAATGTGGCAAGTTGACATTTTCTAGTCCTTCCATCTACGTGGATCCTAGCCAACAAAATGTGGTGGAAGTGAAGTAGGCCACTGATAGGTTTATAATTCAGATAGGTCCCTGAGTCTCTTATGTTTCCCTGAGCCCTCATCCTGCAGGTTAGATAAAGAGGATTCAGTGATGGACTCAAAGTCATAGAATATGGAGAAGCTACTAGATAGGTGGAGTCCACATCCTGTACTGTTGAGTAGAACTTCCCTGGCACTCTTGCCCTGGAACATGACTGAGAAACAATTTTGTTGTTTTTAGAAACAATATTATTTATCTCCTAAGTAAAATATATACACTAAAACACCAATTTTGTTGTGTTTAGTGAAATTTTGGAGTGGTTTGTTATGCTGACACTATTTGCCTTCACTGAAATAGTGTAAGTGCTTATATGCTAATACAGAAATGATTCGATAATTTTTTCCTTATGGAAAAAATAGGGAATTTACTTAACTAAGTCTACCAGCTAATAAGTGATAGAACCAGGACTGAAAGTAGAGCAGAATGACTTTAGAGATCATACACTTAATCATTTTTCTCTGATAGCTGTTTACGAAATATAGCATGCTATTATTTTTACTTTATAGAAGCAACTCATGAATGAAGTGAGCTTCAGCTAAGTTTTTGGCCTAAACATGTAAAAAATTTTGAAATATATGGGTGTCATGTCATTTGCTCCAAAAGTTTCAGATTTGGGGGAATTTCAGGTTTTTCATATTAGGTATGCTCGACGTGTATCTCACAGGACTACCATGAAGATTCAATAAGAAAATGTGTGTAACTCATCTGGCCTAAGGAGATTTTCAATAAAATATTATTTCTTCTTTTAAAAAAACAAGGTATTTCTCCTTTTAAAAAATCTTGTGGTAAATAGCTACAAGAAACTATGACTTCCACAGCTGAAAATAGTCTTTAGATCACTGGACAATGATCTTTGCACTTAAAACAGTGTAAACAGACATTCTTCAGACCTACATATGTAGGCCTGGACACCTTATCTGAGATTGTACTTCAGGCCTACCTACATTTTTGTTTTCAATTTGTCAGGATTACTTTTATTCCTGTTAGCCCACATCCACATTTCTACCTGTACTCCTGTTGTCTGAGGAGAATGGTCTTTTGGAATGCCAAGATCCTAGTCATGGTGGTAGAAGTGGCCTGTGTGAATTTGGGTGGGTGGGAGCTCACAGAAATGCCAGATATGGGGTAGCCATCCTACAGACAAAAATGTAGCCCTCTACATTTTTATTCCACAGGAATTCATTTTTTTGTGTTTCTTGCTTGTTAAGCCTCCAGAAGATCATTATTTATCTCCTAAGTAAAATATACACACTAAAACACCATTGACCTTAAGGAATTTTAAGTATGACTGTATGTGGTCTTCATAGGAAAACTGTCTTTAAAGTGCAGAAAAAAAAGCAAGTTTCTGAAGAAGGCTAAATTAGAAACAAAAAAGATATGAAAACTCTGGAACCTATACATATAGAAATAGTTTTTGGGGGGCCATATGTTCTTCTTTGTAATACAAATGTGTTGAAAGAGCAAATATCTGCAAAAATCAACTACAAAGAATACCATGCAAGTTAATGCATATTGAGCATTCAATCATGAGAAAAATTTGGAGTAACCAGCAGTGGGTCCGTCCAGATCCATTCTCTGCAATGGTGATAAAATCCCAGATGCTGTGCCAGCCGCATGTGTGGAGGCTCCAGGATGGAGGCACCCCTGGGATGTGTGTACAGAGAGGAGGGGAAAGACCAGCCCAGTTTCACTATTTGAAAGCTTTGCACAGCCTGTTTGGAATGCTAATGGGTTATGCTTTCTGCTTATAGAGAAGGCTGATTTTTTTCTGCAAAGCATTAAATCCTTTCCTCTCCCTCCCTATGCCCGGTCTTTCCAGTAGTAATTCTTTATCAAATTCTATTGCTTGACTCCTTCTATACTGATTTTTATTCTTTAATTTAGAGAATATACACTACAAACCATGGGGACATAAGAAAGCAGGCCAAGATGAAAAGGAGTAAGATAAAAAGTCCTCAAAGGGTTGCTCAAGAACCTTTTGGAAAAGAGGAAGAGAGCTACATGGAAAAAAATGTGGAGCTAGTTAATCTCGAAGTTATCTGTGCAAGGCTGCACCATGGGGTCCCTGAATACATAATGGACCATTACCTAATAATATGGTGATGTCAATATTCGCTGTGGTTTTGACATCAGTTACAATATACTAATTTATATAGAGACCACATATTGCAAACAGTAGAAGCTGGATTTTAATCTGACAGACCATCAAAGGGAATTGTGTTAACTAGCAATTTCACACATCTTCAGTTAAATGATAAATGGTGCTAAATTATGTGATGCCTGCAGAGAATGAGATCCTTAGGGGCCTTCCACACCATTAAGGGAAAGAAAAGTTTATTCCATTTGGTGCATTGAGTTTAACTTTTTTTTTCAATCATAATTTTAAAAAATGGTAACCCAATATATCTAGTAAGATAAGCAGTGTGCTTTATTAACCAGGGCTATTTTTTAAATTAATTTTATTTCTTATAAGACTGTGGATAGTTTATAGTCAACAGACTGTTTCTCTAGCTTATATTCCTTCTCTTCTTGAAGTGGAACTTGTCGGAGTACTTAGTTGTGAAGTCTGCAGACAATGTTGAGGCTCCTTTTTTAAGGACCAGAGAGTATACAGTATTCTAAGTATAAAGTGTATTCTAAGATTTTCTATTATGCATTCTTCTCTCTCAAGTTCCAGTCAGGTTCTTTCCTTGGGAAGTTCTGTGACAATCATATTCAGATTTCTGCTACCATCAACTGCTTCTGTTTGGCCTTAATAGTTTATCCTAATCTCTAAACTTGTTTTCCCATCCCAGATGTTGGAATTTTTTTGTTCCATTTGCAGTTTGATACCCAAGGCAATATAGCTAAGAGAAGACTCACTTCTTTGAAAATAATTGCCTTGATTGACAGGGTAAGTGTTATTCAAGAGCATCTGGACGCTATCCAAGTCACCTGAAAATATTTCTAGAGGTAGAAACAGAGACCTTGAAAGACACAGAGGTCACTGGTACTACTCTGGGACTTTATGAACTTTACTGTCTTCCAACTGAAGCTAGAGAAAAATGTATACTCAAGTATCTCCTAATGGCTGAATGCCAAAAGGCTGGTACAGTACCAGACCTGAGTGGTGTACATAACAATTCTCTAACCATCTGCCCTTGGTTTGGGAAATCTCTGGATCCTACAGTGTCTATCAGACCTGGCACCAAGCTGCTATCACACAACTGAAACATTTTATTTTTCATGACAATTTTATATCACTTCCAGACTTTAAAACTTTTTCCATTTTACTGAAAATTCTTGGTTTACTTGTTGGCAGATCAAACACTGTTCTTAAGTGCACATATTTTAAAATTAACTATCCTTTAACTTCAGTGAACAAAACCTGGTTGGAAAGCTTTTTACCCCAACAAAGACTCTTTTAATTTTTCCTTAGTTCTTTCTGAACCAAGAAAAAATTTAATTCCCCAGACCCGTGGATTGAGTATTTCTCTACATGTGGTGTAAAGCATGTGTGCTTGATAGTCTTTAGAGGCAATCATTTTTGGCTTGAGTTGCTCGTGAATTTTGTATTTTTAGCTTTTGTTAATGTACCTATTTAAGTTTAACATGTCTACATATTTACTTTATCCCATGAGGAAGGTAGGTAATACCCACCTTTGTGGAGGAGATGCCTTGCCATATTTGGCTTTGAGCTTTGTGTAGACTCAACTGAGTCAGGATACTGGCTTGGATTACTGATTCTAGGGTGATTCCTTTGGTCGAAAACCTGACTCTGCCATTTTCTAGACATGTGATGTTTGAAAATTTACTTAACTTCTCTAAGTCTCAGTTGTATCATTTATAAAGCAGAAATGAAAGTAATACCTTGTTGTAGGGTTGTTGGATTTTTTTTTAAAGAGAGAGAGAGAGAGAGAGAGAGAGAGTTTTAATATTTATTTTTTTTAGTTTTTGGCGGACACAACATCTTTGTTTGTATGTGGTGCTGAGGATGGAACCCAGGCCGCATGCATGCCAGGCGAGCGCGCTACCGCTTGAGCCACATCCTCAGCCCCATGTTGGATTATTATTACAAGTAAAAGCTTAGAATGGTGTCTTAGCAAATCTTAGCAATTGTTATTAATTGGGAACATATCTGAAAGATAATCTCCAAAGCATTTTTTTTTCTAATTGAAAAATTAGTTTGTATAGTCAGACATGAAGGGAAAACCTTCCTGATTGTATCTTTTCTGAAGTGAGAATATAATTTCCCACACATCACTACAGTTCTGCTATTAGTATTAATTTGCTCCTCGGGGTTTTCCACTATTATTAGTGGCATTTGCCAGTCTTTCTACATCTATAGCTGTAAATCCTGCATGTTTTCTAAAGATATGAATTGCTAAACCACAGCTATGGAACCTACAGTGGACATTTTTGAGGTCTCCCTTAATGCATTGGCTATTTCTGGCTCTTTGGAAATGGTCCCCCAACTCCACAAGGTGGTCTCTTAGAGGTCATCTTTATGTACTTCTGTCTCTTTAGCTGAGGTTTTCAGACACCTGACCTAAGATGGACCAATCATATCTGTTCTCCCAACAATTTGACTTTGAAACTTAGACTTCTAGTTATTACCCAGAGGCACTCTACCACTGATCTGTATTTTCAGCCCTTTTAATTTTTATTTATTTTATTTTTTGTTTTGAGACAGGGTCTTGCTAAGTTGCCCAGGCTGGTCTCAAACTTGTAGTCCTTCTGCCTCAGCCTCCTGAGTTGCTGGGATTACACGTGCGCAACATTGAGCCTTGAAGATTCCTGTTTCTTATCAGTGACAATCATAAATCAAGTTCACAAGTCCATTACCATGCACTCACAGGCCCCATCACTCACCTGTGGCCTTTTGTCATTCTTTCATTGTTTGGTTTCTGTACTGTAGATGTGATTTCCATGTGTTTCAAATAGTTAATTTTTTTTAGCACTTAGATTACAGAACATTTCATCTACCTAATTTATATAAAATTTGGAATTTATCTGATTTTAAAATTGTTCTGCAAGTTTAAGAAATGATAATTAAATTTATTTATTTCAAACGCAGTTTTCGTAAGTGCCCGAGTTATGTGAAGAATATTTGAAATAGTTTATGTTTAAGAAAGAAACTGTGTGGTGTAATGTGCTATATGAAGCTGAACCTCAGAGCTGAGCAATTCTCACTTTTGTTTAGCCCAGAATCTGTGCCCTGAGGGTGACCCACAGTAGAATTTCCCAAATTGTATTCCTTAGAACTCTAGTTTTCATGGATATTAATGGTGTAACAAATTAACAAAGTCATAAAGGCCTTCCATGCTCAAATAAACTATGGAATGCTCAATTTAAGCAAAGTTAAGCTCTTTAAGTGATTTTTATATAAAGATGCATACTGTAGCTCTATCATTGGTGTATAAGTTATAGTAATTCCTAACATAATCGACTATGGGATCTTTTCTCTGTTGAGGACATCTTTGGGGTCTATCATTCCATGGAATATGTTCTGGGTGTATGTCTTAATGAAAATACTTGGGGAAGGTGGGTGTTGCTTGGTGTCACTAGGCTTTCTCTGTTCTCTTATTGCTTGCATAAGATTCTTATTTATAAATAATGCCAAAAGTCTTTTGAAATAGGTACACTTGTTTTTTTATTTTTGTTTTTGTTTTTTAAAATCAGATCAGCTTTTAGGTGATATTTAGGTGACATTGGCTATGTGAAATAACAATACTAGTGACACTAAAATAAAATTGTCCCTCTACTCACAATTTTACTTTTTATACTAAATTTATTTTTTTCCCCACAACAAGCAATTCTCCAATTATCTGTGGAAAACAGTTGACATCCTATAATTCAGATTAATTATGACACTAGTACTTGGAGCTGGTGTCAGATCCCATGAGTTTTAACTAGAGCTCAGTTAACAACTGCCCTTACTCTTCATGTGTCTTAGGCAGCCTATTTGTACTTCTGAATAACTGGCAGCAAACTGAGAGTTCCTACAATCCCCTCCTCAGATTCCAAAATCGACTAGAATGACTCACAGAACTCAAGAAATCACTTTATTTACACTTACTGGTTTATTAGAAAGGACACAATTCAAAAACAGCCAAATGGAAAAGATGCATTGGTAGAGAAATGGGCATAGGGTGTGTATATGTATAGCTTTCACCCTCCTGGTACCTCTGTGTGTTTGCCAATCAGAAGCTCATCAAATCTTGTTCATTATTCATTTTCTAGAGAGGAATCTAAACATCTCCTTCCACCTTCCTGGTATTCAGTGGTTGGGCTGAAAGTTCCATTCTTTTAATCACTGGGTCTTTCTGGTGACCAGCCCCACCCAGATACCATCTAGGGCCACAACCTAAGCCACCTAATTAGCATAAACGTAGGTATAACAGAAAGGGAGACTTCAGAAATAATAAAGGCCACTCCTGTCACTGAGGAAATTCCAAGAATATTAGGAGCTCTGTGCCAGGACCTGGGAATAAGACCAACAATATTTTTGTGTTGTACTATAGGTACACTTCAGGTCACATAGACTATGGTTGCAAGTCTATAATTGCAAGCTCTTTGAAGTGCTTATTCATTTTTGGGTGACATCAACCTGTATGGGGCAGATTGAGTCAATCATATTGGTTAAATTGAATTACTAACTAATCAAAGAGTTAGAGCTCTGTATTTTTCATTCTTTAAGTAATTTTAGTTATGAAACTATATTTGTTTTTCCAACAATAGACTCCTTTAAAACATTTATTTGAATGTAACAAAGTTATTATTGAACTGGTTCCATCAAGTGAAATCATTTAAATTCTGGGATATAAACCATCAACAAGAACTTTATTTTTAGTGAATTTATTTCACATTTAGTTCAATATCCTTTATGCCTTTGCTAAAGTAAAGAATAGTAAATCAAGATTTTATTTATGCAGTAATAAGAGGGCTTTAAGTAACAGATCATCAATACCACAATTAAATAAAATCATAAGAGAATGTGATACAGAACAGTTGATAGATTCTGTTGTTCTTATATCATTAATGGAATTGAGTCTGGCAGTATGAAAACAAGCTGGGCAAAGTTAAGATGCTTTAGATTACATGAGTATTCCTACTCATAATGCCTATAACATACACATTGCATTTTAATTTATGAGCTTAACGGAACAGTGATTAAGTAGGAGAGAGAAGAGCTTTTTAAACACTTTCTGGGGAGTGATTTCTATTCTTTGCTGTCACATCTCCAATTATTCTTTCTCTTCAAATCCTTATTCTCTTTCTTTGAGTTTTCCTGGTACAGGTGGCTGCCATTTGTAGAGCTATCAATTTTGCTGCTCTCTTTTAAGGCAGCTATTATTTATGCTAGTTCCTGCTTATCCTTCTTTTGATTCATTTAGACAAGAACAGCTACAAAACATTTTAAACAACTTGAGAAAACGGTTAACTTCAAGCATCACATGTTATCATGCATAGCTTCCAAATAAAATGCTTAACTCCGCTCCAGCACAACTCTCAGAAATTGTGACTTTAACATGCTTTAAATTTGAGCAGCTCCTTTAGATGCCGGAAATTTGAAGATCGGCACCATCCCTGCAGCAGAATGGCCACAAGGCGTTCCCATATAGTGGCTGAAAACACAAACTCTGTAAGGGAAAAGGTTTTTTTTTTTTTTTTTTTTTCATCTTCGAAAGATAGTGTGAAACATGCATCCTTTGGAAAGGTTGTTTTCCTTCTGTTAATTGCTGTTGCATATTTGAGTCTTTCAAATCATTCAGTTTAAAGTTTGTATGTTAGAATTAATGGCAGGTTTTGTAGTCTGTTAAACCATAAATTACCACTCCTTGTCTTGGTACTGAAAGAGATTACTTAGCCATTCACAATTTTCCATGGGATGTTCTCCAGATGTGTGCCATCTGAAGCCTCCTGACTCCTTTCTCCAGTGGACTAAGCTGGCCTCTTGTTGAGGAAACAAAGAACTGGAAAATATATACATCAATGTTAAAGCATGCAGGTCCTCAGACAGTGTTAAGATGCCTGCGCACTTTCATGGAGTCCATTTGAGTTGGCTCACAATGCCCCTACTGTGGCGAGCAAGTGCCGCTGCTGTCCTAACCCCCCTTTATGTATAATTTTATGCTAATCCTTGAATTGTTCCAGGAGCCTTTAATAGTCAGCTGTCTTTTTCTGTCTTTTGAGGTATCAAATAATGTTACAACTTGGAAATCCCATAGATGTGGGCAATTGTGTCTTTACACAATTCCGGCCTGATGGGTTTTCTAATGTGTTCTATGTGAAGGACATGTTTCTTTCCAGTTCATACTGGAATACTGCAGGGATTCTCAGTTTTAAAGTGGCCCAAAGTAGATGGCCATTAAGACAATGTTACCTCTAATCCAATTTCCCATAATCTCAAACTATGCAAAAGCAAATGTTGAACCTGTAGCTGAACCCAGTCTTTTGAATACCAAACCAAGACCGGTAATGTATTATCTTAACTATTTGGGGGGAAGGCTGATTGTTTGCAAAATATCTTTGGGTTGCCATTAGTTTGGGTTTAATCCTTTAGAAATATTCAGCGCTCAGGCCTATTCAAGCCTTCCGAAAACCGGCTCATTGCAGCGGCTGCGCTCAGCCTGCGAGATGGCTTGTGTACTTAGACTCCACTTATTTTGTTCAGGTTCACGATCAGGCGAGACAGCGCTGTCAATTCAAAAAGACATTCTTTTTTCAAACTATTGATCTCCATTGCTCTTGCAAATCCTTTAGTATTGGCTCTCAGGATTACTATAATGCTATAATCATTCTGTTAAGGATTCAGATTTGTGGTGGGCTAAAAGATGGGAACATCAAAAGGATTGAAATGCCCTTGAAGCAATCAATTTTTGTTCATCAAATACAAATGCTGAGAAGCTGCTTTCAGCTAATAATTTATAACTGAATTAATGACACATGGCTTCCTTCAGTCTTTTTTTCTTCTCTGCTTCCCTCCTCTTAAATGATCTGATTTTATATTCTGGGAAGTGAATTTAAATTGCACAGTATTGTAAACAAGAAGAATGCTTTGGAGAGTGAAAAACTTATTTCACTTTCTTTCAAACTGAGAAGGCAGTAGAAATCCTCTTTCTTTGGGCTCTGAAGGCAGGTAAATCCTAACATATCTGAACTACTTCCCCTGGTAACAAAAAATGTAACTGTTTATGTATGGGTAATATTCTTGCAGAAGCTTACATGGCAAAAACAATTCTGTTTAAATCACAAATGCCCTGATGTGGCTCACTTACTTTCACATAAAATGGTCCCAACAAATAAAAGTTTATTAATATAGTATATAATAATAAAATGACATTAAAGTTAGGGAAATTTTTTTCTGTGGTGTTAATATAATTTACAGGTCTTTATTAGCATGATGATTAAAATTACTTAACATTTAAAAGACATAAAGATTTTCAAGTTATTTTCATTTGCACTCTTCTCCCAGCCTCTTTTATTTTGCTAAGTGAGAATGTCCATGTTTATATTTGGGGCTACGAGGAAATCTTTCATTGGAAGCACTGAATGTCTGTGTACTTCTGTGCTCCCAGGAAGCTTCAGAGTTAAACATCAAGACACATAAAAAGAAAGTCCTATATGGAATGTGTGTGTGGATGAAAATAGAATGCAGAAGAGCAAATAAAAGTCCCTTAACTAGTCTGGATTTTGTCTACCTGTTTATAAAATTTTATTATTAGAAAGAAACTGAGTTTAAATTTTAAAAAACCTCAGAGTATTATAAGTTAGTAAAAATTAATTGTGGAACACAATTGTAGAGGAATAAATTAGTTGAGAAAAAAGTTTTTTTGTATATGTTAGAAACATTTATACATACATAAAAATCAAGTTATGTCAGTATCTGTCCAATTTTACTCAATTTTGCAATAGTTAATTTTTAGATTACTGTTTTCTTTTTGAGGTTCTAGGGATTGAACTCATGGTCTTTGCGCATGCTAAGCATGTACCCAGCAACAATTAATTTTAACAGTTAATTTTTTTTAGCTCAGTCTGAGTTATTATTATATTTGACAACAATACAACTGTATTTGAAAATAATCTTCAAGGAAGACTTTCTAACTCACATTTCATCCTAATTCTGATTTAAATGAATAGCAACAAGTGCCAAACACCTCCTATACATCTTTGAGCTTCTAGTACCCAGTGCTGAGCCTGGCACAAGGTGGTTATTCAGAAAACATTTGCTGGAAGAATGAAAATCTTGCTTTGTGTAGATCTTAAGTGTGAATCAAAACGTTGTAAGATTTTGAGCTAAAGTAGTATTTTAGATTTCCTGGTCACACAGATTCAAAAAGTAAACTATCTTGAGCTGGTCTGACAGTGCTCATAGGTCTCAGCTTTCTGTAAGGATGGTGAAAATTAACGGAGACACAGTTGTGCCTCTTTGCCTGTGCACAGGAGAAAATGTACCAGCTGAATAGTGCCCTCATGAATGGCATGATAAGGGAACTTCAAGTTGTGTTTTTAAAGAACATTAATGAAACCATTTTACTTGAGGAGAGTACTTTTAACTTTTAAAGTTTGGGGACAATGTCTCTGAAATCTTGCCAGCACAAGTACTTACTTCTGTTCATTTCATTTTTTTTTAAATGTCTGATCTCAGTGGTCCAGTTTCAAAATTTTGCACTTTCTGAGTCAAAATAGACATCCAGATATGTTTAATTTAATACTGACACATATACTTATATATATTTTTTACAAGTTATTTTCACAAAGCTTTCTAGTAAACTTGTTGGCATTTCTTTTTAGTTTCTCATTGTTTTTGATGCTGTTGGGAAGAAGTCTCATCTCAAGTTTCTTTCCTTGCCTGAGTTTCTCAGTGTTGTCTGCTTTAATCTTTGTAAACTCAGATCTATCTATGGCCATGGCAGAATGTTTGTTATCACTGAGGTCACAAGGTATTTATCTAGCTGTGACTGTAATACTGTTGGTATTTGGAAATAAATACCAGGCCACTTGTTTTAAATATCCCTGCCATTTTTAGGCAGGTGTTGAGGGTAAGAAAGAGCTTCCTATCTTGGTATAAAGGAGTTATCATTTTTAAACAGAGACTGTGTTTGCTATTGATGGCACTCAGGAGCTTATTACATGCAGGTGAGAGAAAGAGAAACAAGCAGAGGAGAGAAAGAGTATGTTTGCAATTGTGTGTGTGTGTGTGTGTGTGTAGAGAGAGAGAGAGAGAGAGAGAGAGAGAGAGAGAGAGAGAGAGAGAAAGAGAGAGAGACTCTGCTTGCTCTTCCAGAGTTAGACCATATACTAAATGACAACAACATATATAGACTAATTATCCAATAAGGAGTGATGTTTTCTTTTTGTAAAGCATGAATCATTGCTTTCTGTTTCATTTTCAAACATTCCAAATACACATGCAACCCACTGGAACAGAAGAAAAACATACATGTAAGCCATATATATTTGAGCTTATTAGAAGAAATCTATTGCTTATTTATTTATTCCCTTCAGGAGACAGAATAAATGAGGGTGGCCTTAATATGAAATGTGGTTCACAGAATGAAACTGACATTCTAACACGACTTCAGAGAGTAAGTAGTGTTGGAAAAGAAACACTCACCCAGGAAGCCAATGGAGATCAAGCCTTGCTTTCTGGATGTATTTGATCCTGTTATCTGGCCATAGAATACTTGCTTGCCAATGGCACCCTCTGAGCCAGTGTGTCTGTTAGCATTGTGATATAATTACAAATAGTAAATAAAACATGATGCATTTCAAATGAAAATCTAAAGTGACCTAAATAGAACTGAACAATCTGTTAAATTGCACAGATTTTGTTTGTAGGGTCATTTATGGCAAATACTACAATGCACTGTTCCTTGCACATGCATTTTAATTGGGGCAAGAAGAGCAGGGAACTTAAAGTACTTTTCCCATATAGTTTCAAGATTTTCCTCTTCTTCAGTAATTGATAACAGAATTCTATTCTGGAAAATAAAGTCATTTTCTCCCAGTACTAATTTATTTTTACCTGTTTCTAAGGTTTCTTTCTCAACTAGAAGAGGAAAAATATTGGATTTTGCTGGTGAATCCAGGGACATATTAATACATATAACCTCATAAAATAAGTGTGTTTTTCTACCTTTCTGTCTTCCTGAATGACCAATAACTCTTCTACACTATATCTCATGGGATCGTAATCAGCAGGTGAGGTGCCATCAGGGTGGTACTGTTCTTCCTGCCAGGGTATTTAATGTGTTCTGGGGTTCTAGATCAAACCAGGGGATCAGGGTTACAGGGACACAGGCAAGAATGGCAGTGAATACAAAAATGCATCATAAATTATAAGTTTCTCTGTATGCATTATGAAGTTCATACTTTATAGATTATATAAAATATATCTAATATAATAAACTGATAATCTTATCAGTTTATTATATTAGATATAATATAATATCTAATATAGTAATAAACTGATGTCAAATATATATTAATTTACATTATATATAAATGCATATTATTATATCCTATATAATATGTATACTGTGTTTTTGAATATAACCACTTAGTTAATTGTACTGACACATGAAAGCTTTCAATATATTTTGCTGTAATTTGCAGACAAATGTATAACACTGTTTATCATGCTCATGCCTTGCTAAAAGCAAAGAATGCCTCAGATGGAAATGGGTAGCAGTACACACTTTCTCAGCCCTATAAAGTTGATATAAGGCTCAAAGCAGTTATTCTATGTGAAAATGGTTTTGAAAATGTGAACTAGTGCAATACACATTAAAGAATTGTTCATAGGTACATATTCAGAGCTTGATTTGGGAAAAATTATAAAAGAGGGAAAATTGGTCTTTGAACAGACTGTGTTCATGTTTTTAGGAAACTTGTGCTTAAGTTTTGGAATGCTTGTATTCTGTAAGTATCTCGATAGAATGAATAAGCTCCATCATCTCAGGACAGTCAAATACATCAACATATTGGTCATCTTAATAGCTGAGAATAAATAATGTAATGGTTTATTTAAATTGAAATCCTCTGTCCAAGCAGGTATAGAAAAGGACTATATCATATTTCCGCTGGAAAGAGTCAGACTCTACAAAAGATAAAACACATAGTCAAGATGTCATGAAGTGAAAAGGAGATAAAGAGGGATTCAAGGCTGATGTGTGGACGGCAGAGGATTTTTTTTTGGGGGGTAGGTACTGGGGATTGAACTCGGGGCACTCAACCACTGAGCAACATCCCCAGCCCTATTTTGTATTTCATTTAAAGACAGGGTCTCACTGAGTTGCTTAGTGCCTCGCTGTTGCTGAGACTGGCTTTGAACTCGTGATCCTCCTGCCTCAGGCTCCAGTCACTGGGATTACAGTATGCACCACTGTGCCCAGCTCAGAGGATTCTTAAGTTGTTTTATTGTGCAATGTTGTCCTTTCCCCATCTACTTTCTGAAGATATTAAATGAAAATTGTATCAATTCCTGGAGGAGGGGCTCCAGGACCACCTACATTATTTGGATTATACATTCAAAACGCTCCTTCTCTGAATCAAAAAAAATTTATCAAGTACCCACTATATTCTGTAATTGACTCTTTCAGATCATCTTGCAGAACTCATACAGCAATGCAGTAGAACCTCAGTTTGGTAAGTGAGGAAAGTGAGGTTCAGAAAGAAAACCTGTGTAAGCCAGGTGTTCTCAAATTTCAGCTCATTAGAGTCATCTGGAGGACTTACTGAAGCTCAGCTTGCTGGGTCCTGATCCCAGAAGTTTGATTCTATAGGTCTGGGAAGGAGCTTAAAAATGTGCATTTCTAACAAGTTCCCAGGGGATCCTGGACCACTGCACTTTAAGAATCACTGGCTTCAAGTAATTTCTCTTTTAGGTATGGCTGCCAGGACTTGAACTAGTTTGACCAGAGAACCCATTTTCTTCCCACGGGCTCTCAACCTCAACTGCTTATTGGAATTGTTAGCAGGGCCTGGGGATGCCTAGCCACACTTCAACAGTTCCAAACGCTTCCAAGGTGTTTCCAGTGGGCAGATAAGGTCAAACCTCACTGTTGTAAGGCAAGAAAGTGTGGATTAAGATTTAAATACTCTTGAGTCTCACAGCTTGAGTGTGTGTATGTGCATGCACGTGTGTGTGTACACACCCACTCTAGTGCAAAGCCTGAAGCAGCTCTTTCATTATCTGGATCTTCTCCAATGATCCAGACATGAAATAAGCCCAGACTTTAGAATCAGAGCGACTGGTGTTAAATCCCTGTCGGGCTGCTTTGTAGCTATGTAACCTAAGGCAAGTCGCTGTCTTAGTGCTGCTATGTAGTTTATGTGGAATGAATGTGATATGGTACATAAAATCCAAGCATAGTAGGACCCATCCCCTGCTGTGTTCCTTCAGAGACAGATTGGTTTGGCAGTTTTATATCTAAAACTGGTGTTTCCCAAAGTGTAGAAGACTTAACGCTGGTGGTATTGACGATGATGTTTAGTTGTGCTTTAAGATGGTATTAAATAAAACAGAATCACATTGTGAGAAAAATTCTCCCTTTTCATTTTTTCTGGTTATACTAAAAGGAAAGTTTCCATCACCAGATGGAAACTGAGATGCCTTTACTGTACCTCTAAACTTTACTACTAATACTTAATAAATAGGAAGATCAAACCTTACACTCTGAAAGTTAATGAGTCATGACATCTAGTTAGAATTTAATGATTTAATGAGTAATACATTTAAAAAATGTATTGATTAATGGTTTCTTTCTGTCGATGGCACTGATTTTTCCTTTTTGCAATGTTATAGAGTTTTCTTTAAATACATAAATATTTTCTTTGAAAATGTGTAAATGTATAACGTTTTCTTTAAAACAAGTTTATTTGACTTTTAAAAAATGAGTTTCATACTATTAAGAAAAACAAAAACATGTGTGTTATGTGGCATTCTGAAGTTTTGGGAAAAGCCTAACAGTAGGCTTTGAGCCACAGGGTGAAATGCTGTCTGATGGGTTGTTTTCCACAGATTGTGCATGCTTCCAGAAGGTAAAGTCCTGGGGAGCGCTGGCAGTGAATTTTCCTGAGTATAGCTCTACCTCTTGTCTGGCCCACCTCTATGGTTTCTCCACCCCACTTCCCCCCATGGTGGTGATGAGGGTATCAATGGTGTAGCGTCACTTCATCCTAGCCTTGTAGTCCACTGAGGAGAATAGCAGGGTCCTGGGCTAATATAGGGTAGAGTTGCACTCATGTCTAGGGGACTCATTTCATAGTTCAGTCTGTGGTTTAGTCTCAAATGTGGACTACAGTGGAGAACTAAGAGGTGGAGGGAGAAACAGCCCTCTTGGACATAGAAAATATTTTTCAGAAATCTTAGCGGTAGGCCCAGAAACAGAGTCTGGTGCTGGTACAATGAATTGTGGGTTAGGCTGAGTATCCCTTCCCCAAAGATGTTTGTGTCTCAGTTCCTGACACCTTAATGGCTAAGGGATTTTCTTTTCTCTCAGTGTGTTATGTCAAGGATCTTGAGATGGGAGGATTATTATGGATTCTCTGAGGGGGCCCAGTATATTCATAAGGGTCCTTATAAGAGGGAGTCAGGAGAGTCAGACATAGAGGGGAACATGAAAGCTGAACAAGAAGTTGGAGTGGCATGCTTTCAAGAAGGAGGAGGAGCATAAGCCAAGGACTGAGAGAGCCTCCAGGAAAGGCAGGGAGTAGTTGATCCTCTCCTGCCACAGCCTTGAGGACTCATTTAGGCTTCTGACCTCCAGAACCATAAGTTAATAAATTTGTATTGTTCTGAGTCACCAGTTTGTAGTAATTTGTTACAGCAGCCATAGGAAAGTAATACATGGGGCCATCCCATGGGAGGGCCCTGTGACAGACAAGGGCCTGACTCCAGAAGGCGTTGCTGTTGAAACTTTAAGCAGAGCAGTCAAAGCATGTGGCCCTTTCACTGAACCTTCCAGGTGCTGTTATTCCACACTGCATGGTTCACTATGCTGGAGATTGGTGGGACCAAGATCCAGCTGGGCCGATATAAGGACAGTGCTAAGCTTGAGGGGGAAGGGGCCTAGGTTTGGTTGTGGTCAGAAGCTACCTCTGAAGCTGACAGCTTTGACTGCCAGTTTGACATCTATTTTCCCTTTCTGTTACCAGAAAATATTTTGCTCAGGATTTCTTTCTCCCCTACTACTTTCTCCCAGGAAGCCAACCTCATTTACCCATTCCAGTGAGTCCAGTGAGTGGAGCCTTATAACTAAGGCATTCATCAATTTGAGACATTCATAGTGAGGGTTACTGCATCAGAGATGGACACATGACCTTAGAAGCTCAAGAGAACTGAAGTAAAAGTCCATTACACACACAGAGAGAGGGGTTTTTCTGTCTCTCAAGCTAAAAAAGCATAGCCCTAGCATTGACAGCCATCTTTTGACCACAAGGGGAAACTAATTTTAGGAGGAAACCCTGCTGAAGACAGAAGAGCAAGTGGATAGACAGAACCTGAGTCCTTTCACCTAACCAATGTGACAACCTGAGCTTCTTGTTATGTGATGTACTTTGTTACTGAAAGCCAGTTTGATTTGGTTGTTACTTAAGCCAGAACCATTCTGTTAAAGCACTTTATTGTGCCTGATTCTTTGGCAGACAGTAAATGTGGTTTTAACGAGAAGGAACTGAATCTGGCTTTCTCTGCTGAGAACACTCTCTTCTTGGGCAAGTGATGTGGCCACCTATGTGACCTTGATTGACCTATATCGACCTTCCCAACTTGAAAGGAAGATTATAATAATGCCTATATTGCAGCATTATTTCCAGAATTAAGTGAGATCATACCCATGAATTAACTTTGGAAATTCTCAAGTGCCCTCCACAGGTAAAGGATAAGAAATAAGAAAGCTGTCTTCTTATAACTACCTCTCAAACATGCTCTCTACAGCTAAGAAACAATGCCACTTCTCCCATCCCTTTTCTTCTGTCAAATTAACTTAGTGACCTAAACTTTAGGAGAGATGTTTCTTCATGAGACTCCATAAATGTTATATTGAATGATCACAAAAGCCACATAGATTATGGATACTTTTGATTTTTCCTAAAGTGTAAGCTCTTTTAAGTGCTTGGCTATATCTGGCACTCAAATTTGTTGTTTTAATTGGCATTTTTTGAAAATTATTACTTCAAATCTGAGATGGTAAGTTTAAATTTATGTCAATATTACTGATTGTTCCAGATTTCCAAAGAGCTATGCTGAGAAGGATTTAAAGTCACATCTGGACAATGTGTGAAAGAATCTACTGGCACTGTCTGTCACTGGCATGGAATAGGAGCTGGAGGAATTCCCGCTAGTATTAATCATGAGTATCTTTAACCTAGGAGTACACCACTTGAACAGAGGGAATTCCAAGTTCTATGGAGGCTGGCTATGTTTACATTTGAAGGTGAGTGGCTCCTCTGCCGGTGGGTAAGCCAGTTCTGCAAGGACAGCATTTCTTGCAATTTATTGGTTTGCCCTCTTGTGTGTTTCAGGCAAAACTTCCAGGACTTGTAGTGGATACATAGGGAATTGGACTTAATCTCTCTAAGAATTCTCTTTTCTGTATCCAATATAAGTCATGTACAAATATATATATATATATATATATATATATATATATATATATATATATATATAAATTACCATGGCAGGTAAATTTCCAATATAGCACCCAAGATCCCCATCCCCCTGGTGCACACACCCTGTGTAATACTGCCCTCAAAGGTAGACAGAACCTGTGAATATGATGGGATGTCACTCTCATGACTGTTACTGTGTGGCAAAGGTAAAGGAATTCTTCAGATGTGAGGATGCAAATCAGTTGACTGAGCTAATACAAAGGGTTATACTTGGTGGACCTAATTTATCAAAGCAAATGAAAGAGGAATTGGTTCCTCCCTATAGAGATAGGTGCTCCTGTGGTCTTAAGGGAATCAGGGAGGGGCTGTGACAGAGCCACAGGGTTGGGAACTGAGGCAGTTTGTAGGAGTGACTGCAGCCTGGATGATAGCTAGCAGGAAAGCAAGGACCTCAGACCTGTGAGATGAGGACATGAGCTCTGCCAACAGCAGCAGAAACTTGAAGGAGGATCCATGCTCTAAAAGGGAGCACAGGCCCGGGTACACCTAGATTGCTGCCTTCTATGACTAAGCAGAGAATCTGCTAAGCCGTGCCTGGACTCCTGGTGTTGGGAGCTGGCAAGAAATAAGTAATTATTTATTTTAAAGCTGGTATATTTGTTGAAATGTGTTATCCAGCAAAAGAAGACTAATAGTATGAGGTCATAAATGATAAGAGAGAGAGTTGGAGAAACAGCAAGTTGGAGAAGGGTCAACAGGTCTCAGGACTTGAGACTGGTGAAAAGACAGCATGGCTTACTCTCTTATTCACAGTGTAGTAAGAGTGTACCCTGAAGTACACTGAGCTTGTTGATCAGTCCCTTTTCTGGTTGCATGAAGCAGCATGGAGTCCAGAGTACCTTATCATGATTGTAGGATACAAAGAAGGCACTCCTGGATCATCTAGAATTTCTTATCTTACAAACAATGTGATTACATTATCAGAAGTAACTAAACAGATTCCCATGGCATTGCTGGCACTGTTTCCACATTTCCCTTTCCATTCTGGTCACAGTGAACAAAATCTTTCAGGAATTTATTTCATAGACACATTTTTGTACTCTTTAACATTATATGATGAGCATTTTTTTTGCTACATAGTCTTCATAGTGGTTTTTAATCATTAAATAATATTTTTAGTGAATTGATGCATTAAAATTTCTATAGTCAGGCATTGAAATGATTCTTTTCAAAATGTTTTCTTCTGCTACCATAAATGACATTTATTTTTGCTACCAAAGTTCACATTTTTCTACATATGGCTTTTTCTAATGATCACATAATGTACTTAGGATGTATTTCCAGTAATAGGACTATTGACTTAAAAGTATAAACTTTCTGGACCTAACTGTTTTCCCCCAATTTTACCAATATGCAACCTCTCCAGCAGTGTGAATTGCTGGTTTTTTTTTTTTTTCATTTTAGGGCCATCTTGCCAGGGTTTGCAATTCTGTTTGTAAATATTTGCCAATTGATTTTAAAAATTTTTCATTGAGGTATAGTACATCCAAAAAGATCACCAATTCGATAATGCTTGACAATTGTATACATCTGTGTAACCACACCACAATCATACTATAAAATGTTTTTTAGTGCATCACCCCCCCCCCCACACCCATTTGTTTTCATCTTTAATACCACTCTCCTCTACCTTGGGACCCATTAAACCACTGATCTGCTTTCCATATGTCAGTTTTGCTAATTTTTCTAGAATTTCATATAAATGTAATCATATAGTCTGTACCTTTTTGTGTTTATCTTATTTTGTTCAGCATAATATTTTTGAGATTTACCTATGTTGTTGTATCAGTAGTCTCTCTCTTTATATTATTGAAAATGATTCCATTGAATATATATGCCACAATTTGTTCATTATTTCCTCTGATGTTGAACATGGATGGTGATTCCATTTTGGGGGGTTTATTACTAAAGCTGATCTAAATATTTTCACATAGTCTTTGTGTGGTTGTGTACTTTCAATTCTCTTGGGTAAATGTGCAAAAGATGGATTGATGGATCACATTAAAAGCATATATTTAACTTTGTAGAAAACTGCCAAACTATTTTCCAAAATGGCTCAACCAATTTACGTTCCCACCAGCCACGGACTAGAGTTCCAGTTATTCCATATCTTTGTCAACACTTGGTATTGTCAGTCTTTTAATTTTAACTATTCTAGTGGGTATTAACAGGTATCTTAATGTGGTTTGACGTTTAATTTTGCTATAATCTTTATATTTAGTTTTTGGTTGAAAACCAGACCATAAAATTTAATTTCTATTATTGTAACAAAAATAAGGGGAAATCAAAGATGCCAAGAGAAATCATGCTTTGAAGAGGAAATAAAAAGACATTAGGCTTTGCCCATAAAAGATGATATCACAAAGTAGGGATATTTTGATGTGTTTGAAATGAATAGCTCCTCAGACATTCTCAGATGGGGCCAATGGGGGCAGACAGCAGTCACATTGTGAGCTACAGAAGAAGGCCAGAGACAGGCAAAGTGCCTGCATTTAGTCTATAAAAGCAGGCAAACATTCCGGAGAAAGTACACTGAGGCTGAATGATTACTTTTCTCTCTGTGCTGATAGAGGTTGTGTTAATAAATGTAAAATGCCACTTCTCAGATTGACTCAGTCTTTCACCTCCTAAACCCAGGAACAAAGGGGATGGAATTGAATATTTACCATTTTTGGACAATGATCTTCCCTTCAATTTCTGTAAAGGGTTTGCTGTGCTGGGATAACATTTGGATTAGGTCCAAAGTCAGTCTATTGGCTAACCTGAGCAGAAAAAAAGCCAATACTCCTGAGCCAGCAATAATCATGCCCCAAACCCTTGGTCTCCAATGTGCTTCATAGATGGTCAGGGACTTATTCTTCAGCCTTAAATCTGCAAAGACAATTTCCTATGCCATAGAAATTAACCTTATTGCTTTATGCAAAATGTGGTAAAACGTGTGGAGACATGTTGGGACTTAATTTCAATTAGGCAACCTTTTAAAGATAATCACAAGATTATAAATATGAAAATTTCAATTTAGAAATGCTCACACAAGCAACAGTATGCCCATTCTCTGAAACAGCACCTGCACTTACATGTGTGCAGACATATTTTGTCCTAATGGAATATCAGAAAGCTCACAGCCTAAGAGAGATTTCAAAGAATACTGATTTTGAGCAATTTATCATATCTGGTAGGGGACAAAGTTCAATCAGTAACTTCCAGTGTAGATGAAATTGCTGCTGTGAATTATTTGGAAACATACCATCAATACCACCCACTGATGTATAGTTCTTCATTGTTTATTTGTTTATATCTTTACTAAAAAGGAATTTGAGGGGACAAGTTATATATATCTTGGTGTCTCTGAGAGCTATAATCAAAGCACATAGATTTAATCTTGATCCATCTTGTGTTCCTATTGGGACCAGATTTTCAAAATTCAATCAGGTGAATAATGCATTGTACAATTATTTTCAGTTTTTTTGAGACATGTCCTTCTCTAAGTTATCTAAATAAAGACTTATAAGGTGACTTTATCATTTTTTCTCAAATAGATTTTTTTTTCAATTCTGGGTTTGCAATACTATAAACTGATCAGTTGTTTTAAAAATATGCAAAGTATGAAATAATTGTGAGGTTACTGTTCTTACCAAATACATAACTTGAAACTTATGACTCCAAGTGGTGAATACTTCAGAGAAGACTCCAGAGGGAATTAGACCCAGAATTCTCTTATAGAGCTTTGAGACATTTCAAACACTACAAATGAAAAGGAATAGCATATTGAAAATGGAGATCATATGTATGGTATTAGCTTTTCTGCAGAAATTCTTTAAAATAGAAAAAAATGGCAATAAAATGCTATTCCTTCAAGCTGAAAAATGGTGTCATGATACTTCAATAGGGACCTGGGTTAAATCCAATATGGTCTATCCATAGAAAAGAATACTATTCAGCTGTTGAAAAGAAAGAGAAAACTTAATATACATTGGCCTGGCAAGATCTCTAAGGCATATTTTTAGTGAAAATAGTATTCCCATTTATACAAAAAAGGCATGAAGTGTAAGGGTGATATGTACATACATACACATAAATGCATCACATGCACAACCAACTGTCCATTTCTGTTAGAAGGGGGTTAGGTGAGCATGTGTGAACATGCAAATATGTGTATGAATATTTGTATGTGTTTTGTAGGTGGCAAAGCAGACAGTGAACTAGGAATTAAAATTTTTTATTCTGTATAATTCTTTTTGTTTGGATATTTTGCAAGATTATATCTAGCTATAATAAACTACACTGTAAACAAGAAAATAAATAGCTTAATTAGATGTATTTTCTGCCAACTTAAGTTTATGATATAACATTGGTATATATCTAAAACTGTAATGTTTCCACTGATGACATAATTAAAAACTATTCTTGAATAAGATCTGTAATGCCAAAGCATGAATGACTCATTGGAGAAGGAAGAAAGTATAGATGCAATGCAATGAAAAGTGTTAAGCTTTATAGAGTTTCTTACTCTCCACTGAGGCCCTCATGCTTCTCACAGGTTGCAATAAGTACTAGCTGAATGAATGCTTTTGGTTTGTTAGAAGGATATGATTTTTTATAACTTAAAATATGAATATGGGACAAATGATATTATTTAGCATATTAGAAACAGTATGAATATTCTCTGGATTAATTCAGTTTCCTTAGTAAAGATGATCACATCAAGATGACTAGCAGCGAGTGAAGACTGAGAAACCAACTTCACAGCAAATGACAATTCTTAGGCATGGCGGTGTGTCCAGCTTTCAATAAATGAGCCATTCCCTCAACATGGTTCACCGGCCCTGCTTCACATGAAACACAAAGCAAGATCACCCACAATGTCCTCCTGGATCTCAGCCAGGTTGAATGCCCTGTGGCAAAGCTGTCTGCAACATAAGATCTTTGGGGAGGACGTGTGGAGAATGGAAGGCAATGCAGGCTGTGCACTGAACTGAAATGGGATCACCACAAGCAGGGTGGGCAGAAGAAACACTGTGATTTAATATCAAATCATAGGTTATGGCTGTGGACTTCTGGGAAATCAGACACCTTGGCAACAAGAGTTCTGAAGGGGAAGAGAATGCAAAAAAAAGAAAAAAATTGTTTGAAGTTTTAGCTTTAGCTGAAGGGATATTAGTGGACAGGTGGTGGTGTGCAAAATAATGTGCTTTTTGGTGGCTATCTTCAGAAGGCTCATCACCAGCAATAAGGTGAGCTTAAGGCACACAGTGATTTTTTTTTTTTACAGTTAACAGAGTATATGTCTGTAAATGTTATATGAAACAGGGTTATCACACAGTCATTGTGTTTACCTTGATTGACATTTGCAACTATACCACATTTTGAAACTTTGGAAAATGATTTTATGTTAATAATCGCCAATGTAAAATAAAATAACGAGCCATCTGGAAATTATCAAAATGCTATGTAAAGGCAATGATGCCATTTACTGCACAGAATCAATTTAACACAGCAATAAAACACACACACACGTATATGCTTCGAAAAAGCAGGCTATTCTTTCCACAGAACTTTTCATTTAAATTCTGTTGCCATTGTTGTGCAGTAAATTCTGTTGTCATACAGCTATAGCTAAAGTGCTTTTTATTTGATGTAATCCTACTGTGTCATTAAAATATCAGTATTTTTTATGTTTTGCAAATATTTGTGGACACCATTAAGCAGCACGAAGCACAGTGCAGTAACAAATGTCCATTTTATGGCCACTGTCAGACTATATATTGTATAATGCCCCAATATTATCAGCAATCTAGACCTAAATTATCACAACCCTAAGTCCATGAAACACAAGACACATATATAATCTCCCTTAGTCCATGTATTGAAATGTTAGAATTAAAAGCTTGGGCTATCAATTCAGGCAGAAAATGTTGTTTTCCAGAGGAATTTTTCACTCTGAACAAAAAAGGAGAAAACACAAAGGAATTAAGCCAAGAGCTAAATGTAGAGAACAACGCTAAAACCTGAAAGAAGGGTTTTATTTCCCTAAAGAGGAAACAGAGGTGAGAGGGGAAGTAAATGTACTACAAGTAGAAAATATTCTTTTGGGGGAGTTGCTGTGTGTTGTTATAATTAACGGAGACACTCAGATTTAGTAAACAATATTGGTTTATGATATTAGAGATTTTCTCTCAATTCATAATCAGACTCAAGAGAAACCATGGATTTGATGACAAATTACCCACAACATGGTTCATTGCAAATACTGAATAAATAGCTTGAGGTTGCTCAGGAATGCAACTAGCTAAGGTGCATGGGTGAATATGTATAAGATCTGGACAAAATTGGAGATGTCTTATCACATAATTAGCCAGAAGTAGTGTGAGATTTATTGAAAACATACAGTGATTCAATTTGTCCTCTAACAGAAGCCCCCTAACTTACTGTTAAATATCTCCTTTCTTCTGATAAATTGCTTTATTGCTTCTGTAAATTGTAAAAGAAGAATCACCTCTAAATGTGCATCTATCACATAGTCCTTTTGTAGAGCTTTGAAGGTGGTGAAAGAATCAATTTCATTGACTACAAATGATGACATTAATCATAGGATGTTGTCAGAATTCATAACGGTTTTGGTAGAATAATTTGGCCATTATAGTTTCTTTCTTCGTGGAGGTTCTAGAAAGCAGATCTCCTGGATCTGGCTACCAAAGAGGGATGAGGATCACATATATAAGCTGGTGTTTTCACTCTCAACTGCACTTGTATTTAAATGTTTTGATTGGAGGGCAAGCCATCACTAATCATTAAAGAGATTTCAGAGTCCTTCTGTACTATGGAGATCAAATGTTCACGATCTGCTTGCCACAACTGTTCTGTACTTAGTACTTCTATTTTCAATGACATCTTTTTTTTTTTTTTTTTTTTGTAAATTTAAGTCATCTCTTCTATCCTCCTCTGACAGAGGCTGCCTCATCCGTTGGATGATCAATTTGAATTAACTTCCCCCATGGAGTGTTTCTTAACATGAGTGCCATTTAAAAGTTTGATTTTTACTCTATTGTGAGTCATGTTACTGGTATTGACAGAATTTGTGACAAGGTTATGAGATGTCTTGATCAATAACTCTGAATTAATAAAAAAAATTGCAGATTGGTTTGGAGAGTATTTTTTCCTCAAAGGACATGAATTAAAATGGGAATACTAAGATTTTTACCTCTAACTAAAACTGTTTTTTTTTTTAAATAAAAATCCTGATTTGGGTTAGAATATGTTAAAATAAAGAAATAGATTCTTATTCACATCAATGAACAGAAACAAAGTCTTTTTGAAGACTTAAAAATAAAGAATAGAAAACTGAATTATTTTCATTAAAAGATTCAAAATATGTTCAGATAATGTTGAGTAGATGTTAAAATTTTAATTTGAGATTTCAAAATGAATTGACATATTTCTAATTTCAGTTGCTTTTCAAAGAATCTTTTAAATGGAACTTTAAAAAGAGTTTCTTTTATATTTATGATATAAAATATATGTAAGTATAAGACTTAATTTTTTAAAAAAAGTATAATTTTTTTGCCTAATTTCAATACTTTTTTATATTCAATCTTAGCAGTGATAAATGAAGACAGGTTTCTTAAATTGCTTTAAGTAGTAGTTTATAAAATGAATTTACTTTATTATTTGTTCTAGTCTACAAAACAAATTTTAAACCCTAAAATTAGCTTAGATTTTTTTCTTTCTGAGTTGTTTTCCTTTAAGTTTTTTTTTTTAAGTTTATTTGAAGTTTTATTGGAATTATATGTATATTTTCCCTTCTTTTTGTGGTGGTTTGGATGTGTTGCATATTATGAGTCATTAGATTAGTTACAGGGACTCGAGTTGACATAAAACCATACACAATTGATTAATTTATTTCAAAACCATATTTTTTACAAAATGTAATGGAGCAATCATAAAGATGATGTTTTTTGGTTTCCTACAACAGAATCCTAGCAATTAGAAATGGGTAATATTTGCATTTGTGTTTTAAAATGGAAGAATATATAGAAATGAAGTGGGTGATGATATATAAATGTAGACACAAATCTAACATGAATTTTAAAATGAAAATATTAAAAAATTTAAAACAATTTTTGGTATAGACTGGGATGGCTGGTGGGTGAGAGTAAGAGGAAAAGTTTTGCTTTTTTTAATTTTATGTTCTTATGAACAGCTGGAATTTTCTGTGCATGTTCTACTTTTGTTTTATCAAGTCGATGATTAAAATAAATCTGCTTGGTGGAATTTATTCTATTTCTATATTCTTTATATTTTCCTGTGTTTAAAGTTTTTCTTTTGTTCTTGGATAATAAACTATTTACAATTAAAGGAATTTAAGCACATTGAAAGAGGCTTGGAACTAAACAGTCTTGTTACTGTGCTTTTAAGGCAGGCTATATGTGATTAAAAATATCTTCTAAATTATTTTTGTTGTTTGACTTTGTGCCACTAATTAAACCATAAGGTTTCATATCTGGATACTTTGATGTTCAGAATTTTCTTTGACTTGGAGTTTGTGTCTTTTCTGTTGACTTTGTATAATAAAAAATGGTACTGAGACCTTTCAGTTAGGGTGTATAGTTGCCACTCTGGCTTGGGAACTCATTGCCAGGTGGAAGTGAGTTGTCATGTGTAAGCCTGTAGAGATTGCCTACAATCACTATTCTTTAAGTAGTGAGGATTTTCTCTATTAACATGGTTTCAGTTGGAATTTTTTATATATTTGACTTATTCTGATCTGACTTTACATGCAATATGATAGGTCTGCAGTGGACATCAAAGTTTTTTATAGTTGTAAATGTCAATGTAGGCATAATTAAATTATTTCTATTATTTCCTGCCTTTTCCATTTCATAATTATACTTTCAGTATTTGGAAAGAATGCCATTTAATTTTTCCATATAATAAAATGAGATTTTTTTTATCAAAAACAATGTCAACTTTTAAAGATAATATTCATCAACTCCTGTAATTAGAACTATATAAATATTCATTTATGTCTAAGATACATTCTGCTGTTATCAATAAAGGACAGAATTATGTAGTTCTAGCTTGTTTATTAAAAAGATGCCAAAACAGTTCAGTCACAAAAAACATTTGAAACAATTGTTAGAAAAATTTTAGCTAAAACATGAACAAATTAAATATTTTAACTTTTAAAGATTTTTTTCCTGGTGTTAAATTGAAGCAATATTAAAAAAACATAAGATGTGCTTTCATATTATACTGTTACTGAAAATTATAACTATGAATTATATTAAATCTATAATTTATAATATAACTATAATTAAAAATAAGATAGCATTATTTCAGCTAATTTCTGTCTGAATCAAAATGCAAAAAATAATTAATGGAAGAATTTTACATCATGTAGATAATGAAAGTGTAGTAAAACTGATCCCTGGAATTTATGGCAAGTTTGTTTTCAGTTTATGAATATTATGAGAATGTTCAAGATTAATATAAATCTTATATTCAACTTATTGCATTGCTATCATAAAAGGCCCCTTGGCAAAATAGTAAGCAGATCAAATTTTCATATTCATTTTGCTATGCATTTTTGTTGAAAGCTATAGTCTTTCTGCTTCCTTCAGAACCATATGTCACTGTGGCTTTTATACAGCTAAAAGAAATAGTATGACAGAGATTCTAAACTCTTTTCTCCAAAAGTGAAAACTGAAGTCATTTACAATAAGGAAGGCACTATATACAGTCACGGTGGTGCAGCCTGTACATACCAGTCACAGGTGGGATCGAGGCAGGAGGATCACAGGTTTGACCCTGTCCCAAAATAAAAATATAAAGGGCCAGTGATATGTCTCAGTGGTTTAGCACCTCTGGGTTCAATCCCCAGTGTGTGGGGGGGAAAGCACTATACCACTAAGATTTTTTTTTACTATTATTTATTCCTAATCTTTGAAAGTATAGTTCTTTGATCATTGGAAGTAATAAGAAAAGCATTAGATCTTTGAAAACTATTGGATATAGAAAGTTTGGGGGAAGAAAGATTTTTATTTAATTTCCATATCATTTTCATCAAGCACCATGCAAATTAAATTTTAAAGTAAAATCACAGTCGGATTCAAAAAAGAGTCAAACCCTTGGGCAACATTTTCAGATTGTCTTAATTTTAAATAAAAAATAAGTTCTATTTTCTAAGAATTTAATAGCAAACTGTTAAGGAAGCAACTTATTAGACTTTAGGGTTTGAAAACTTGATAGTCAAAGACCCATGATGTCAATTTACTTTCATCTTCTTTTTTAAAAGTAAAGTTAGTGTCATGTACAGTCACAACAATGTGTTCCTAATTAACATAAATTATAATCCCTATATGTATATCAATATACACTCTACTTCCATGTGTGTCTAAAAAGAAAAAATTTAGAAAGTGAAAAAAATTAAAATTAGTGTTCTTGAGACCTCTGTAACTTAGCTTGCTTTGCATAATTTCTGTGATAGTGACCCAATGCTCTTCACATAAATATCTTTCTGAGTTATGCTTTGAAAACACTGAAAGTTTGAGATTTTTCAGAGAGTAATGTATCAACAGAGAAACTCCTTTTTTCCTTGCCTTATAGTCACAAATTTTACTGTGTCATACAATTTATGGAGAATATTTCCATATTACAAACAGTGTAATTACCACTAAATAATGATCATGCATTTAAATTTTTTTTAGGAACTATGCCTGGTATGTAACATAGATCATCCCATTTAATCCTTACAGCAACTATATGAGACTGAGACAGTTATTTTACAGATGAAGAAACTGGGACATAGAAACGTTAAGTAACTTATTCACTATTTCACAACTAGTAAACAAAGGTGCTTGAAATTCAGGTATCTGACTACACAGCCCTGCTTTAACTTCCGTAGACATGGGATTTTAATCCATTCGATATCCAATTTCCATTTTCTGTTAGGTTTATATGATGATAGGATTTTATGAGAAAAAACATAAAATTCAGAAAAATTATTTTAGTTCTTTAATATTTTTCTCTTATCTACATAGGTTTTTAATTTACAGTAAAAAGAAGTTGTGTGGTATCTTTAGATTTGAGAAAGAACACTACTGGTAACTAACTAGGGCATGGAGGCACAGATGAATTGTTGATTCATTTATTTAGGGGAAGCCTACTTTTGGCTGATTTTGTGTGATCTACTTGCATATATATTTATATGCAAGACTAGCCCAGAGAAATCTAAGCTCAAAGAAGGTCACTTATCTCCTTTAGTTTGAGGAAGTGTAGCAGAAGGAAGCAGATAGGAAGAGCTTCCTGGAGAAGGTGGTTCTTGAGCTTCATAAGATTTGAAGGATGTATATAGAGTTGTCCAAGCAGAGAAAGGGTTGGGTGGAGGGCCTTGCAGGAAGAGGAACGGCACACGCAAGGGTACAGAGACACAGAGCAGGATGTGACTGGGAAACTGCATGGCTGGAACATGGGGTATGGGAGCATAAAATGAAGCTGGAGAAAGAGAGTCTATAAAATGAACTGCCTTGTATGCTATCCTAAGGACCAAACATTTTATCCAAGGACCTAAACTTTTAGGATTTTTTAAGCAGAGGAGAGACATAATTACATTTGTGACTTAGAAGGATTTCTCCGGGCATATAGTAAAAGATTTAATGCAGTGGGGCATAATTTGAGTCAGAAGATAGTTGTATATGATTGCAAAAATCTTGGTGAGATATAATTAGGACTTGAATGAAGGCAACCAAAATGGAAATAGAAGAGAACATAGGTTTTAAAGATATATGAACTTTTGGGAAACACCTCATATATAAACCATAACAAGTACAATATTGCTTTTGACCTATTCTTTCAATATCCCTTTTGGAACTCCAGTTATATGAATCTTATTTATGTCATATATGCCTCTTACTTTTTTGCGTGTATTTTTATCCTTTTTTCCCCCCTAGTATCAAGATTTATTTTTTAATTGACTAGTATATTGCTTCTCTCTTAGTGTGTCTATTCTTCTATAAAAACTATCATCAAATTTTTTCATATTGTATTTTTCAACTCTTACAAATTCCAATTTATTGCATTTTCATAAATTCAGTACTCTGTTGGAGCATACCAACTGTTCATATTTTTTCTTAGAGATATTAATCATAACTTTTTTATGTATGGTAAAATTCTAATTTTTATATATACTTTTTTAGTTTTATTGATTTTATTTTTTTAAATACATGATAGCAGAATGCATTACAGTTCTTATTACACATATAGAATACAATTTTTCATATCTTTGTATATAGAGTATGTTAAAAAAAGTACATGTATAAAGGCATGAACTGGCGTGAACATACTCCATATACTTTTATTACTTGCTTTTTCTCTTGGTTCAATCATTGGGTTCTATTTAATCTCATACTTGGAGCTGTGTGTAGTGGTGCAGCTCTATATTTCCAAGTCATGGGCAGCTGAGGCAGGAGGATCCCAAGTTTGAGGCCAGTCACGGCAACTGTTAGGGTTTGGATGTGAAGTATCCCCCAAAGCTCATGTGTGAGACATTGCAAGAAAGTTCCCAGGAGAAATAATTGGGTTGTGAGAGTCTTACCCTAATCAGTGAATTAATCCCCTGATGGGATTAACTGAGAGGTAACTTAAGGCAGGTAGGGTGTGGCTGGGGGAGGTGGGCATGGGTGTGTGTGTGTAGTTCGGGGGTATATATTTTGTATCTGGCTAGTGAAGTCTCTCTCTGCTTTCTGATCATCATGTGAACTGCATCTCTACACTATACTCTTCCTCTAAGATATTCAGCCTCAACGTAATCTCTGAGGAATGGAGCCTGCTGTTTATGGACGGAGACCTCTGAAACCATGAGCCTTCTAATAAACTTTTTCTCCTCTACATTTCTGATGGTTGGGTCTTTTAGTTACAGCAGTGAAAAATCTGACTAAAATAGAAATTGGTAGTGAGAGTGGGGTCATTGCTGTAACTAACCTGATCATGAGGTTCAGAAACTTTTGGAGCTTTTTGAATTTGTTGGAGGAATTTTGAGATGTGTAGCAGTACAAGCTGGAAATGCTTTGGATTGTTATAAGTGGAGCTTAACAGTGGGAGCTCAGAAGACTAGAATGCCAATAGGACTGTGGACAGTGAAGAAAGGACTCAAGAGGGTTCAGAGGAAAACTCTATTGGAATTTGGACTACAGGCCATTTCCACTATGTTCTGCCTGAGAGGTTGTCTGCATTATGCCCATGTCCTGAGACCTTCTGTGGGGCTCATTTTAAAAGAGATGAACTTCTTAATCTGAGAGAAGAAATATCTAGGCAGCACAGCATTCAGACAGTGGCATGGATATTGCTGGCGACTTTTAGATAAATTTAATGTGATAATCAGGAGCAGAAAGTAGAGAAGAAATATTTGAAAAACTTGGACTTGGAAGGTGGGAGTAAAACTGGGGCTAAGGAAGTTGCAGTTGTTAAAGACCTTACTGCCTTCAAAGAAATGCTAAAGACTTTGCACAAAGATAATAAGAAAGATGGCTTGAGGACATCTCAAGAATTGGCAAGACCACATCCGTTTCAGACTCAAGGAAGTAAAGTAAAAATTTTCTTGAGAAGAGATCAATGGGGCACCTTTCTTGCACAACAGGGCCTAGGAAGTTTTTTCAATGTGCGCAGCTACCTAGGCACTCAGAGGTTGATGCAGGAGGCTTGGTTACTGCTCAAGATGGCAGTAGACCCTGGTGTCAACCATGTGGGCTGGTTCTACAGGAATGCAGATTGTTGGAGTTAGAGGGTTCTGGAGGATTCCACCAAGATTTCCTTGGGAGGCCAGGCAAAGTGCAGTAAGGTCAGAGTTCCTGAGAGGGCAAAGTGTGTAGATGTGAGAAGGAAGCCAAAGCTCCGGAGGAGACCCCCCAAATTAAGAAATGCTAGTGACATCATCCTAACAAAGCTACAGGAATTGAACAGAGACAATCCAATAGAAGAAAGACTAATTGGGCTGCAACCAACAATGTCACAGAGGCAGAACCACACAAGTCCTTTGGACAGAATATCTCCATGCGATGTGCCCCAAATACCAGACTTGGACTTGTTTGTCCAGATGAATTCAGTCTTGCTTTGGTCCCATCCCTTTTTTCCATGCAGATATTTTTGTGAATGGAAATATTTATTCTTGTGCCTTTATATATTGAACACTTGTAAATAGCTTTAGATTTTTGCAGGAACTCATGATACAAGTTTGCCCTGAGTCTTAGAGGAGACTTTGGACTTGAACGTTTGGGCAATCCTCGAACTCTTGAGACTATGGGAACTCTTGGAGATGTACTAAAGGTATTTTTCCTTGTGAGATGGTCATGAGGGGCACAGGGGCGGAATGTTATGGTTTGGATGTGAGTTGTCCCCCAAAAAATTCATGTGTGAGATAATGCAAAAAGTTCAGAGAAGAAATGATTAGATCATGAGAACCCTAAGCCAATCGTTGAATGAATCCCTTGATGGGATTAATTGGTAACTGAAGGAAGGTGGGGTGTGACTAGACAAAGCGGGGCATAAGGGGGCATGGATTTGGGGTATATATTTGTATTTGGCAAATGAAGATCTCTCTCTCTCTCTCTCTCTCTCTGTGCTTCCTGATAATCAGGTGATAATCTCTCCATCACACTCTTCCTCCATGATGTTCAACCTCAATTTGAGCTCTGAGGACTGGAGCCAGCTGTCTATGGACCAAGACCTCTGAAACTGTGAGTCTTCAAATAACCTTTTCCTCCTCTATAATTATTTTTCTTGGGTCTTTTAATCACAGCAGAAAAAAAAAAGTGTTAAAGCACTGCTGAGTTCACCCCCTGTACCAAAAACAAAAACAAAAACGAAAATACCATCAAAATTTTATCTCATACTTGGATATTTTTTTAATCAACTGATGTATATCATGTATGACAAACTGTAGAGGATTTGGATGATGTTACCTTCCTTCACAGAGGATTTAAATTTCAGATAACAAAGTAAGGGAGGATGGCCTTGAGGCTGAACTATTCCAGTGGTCTTTACTTCTATAATTGAGCTTTTTCAGAGGCTTCTGAAAACACAGGATCTTTTTTTTTTTAATTCCTTGAACGCCAACTTTTGTCTCATCAATGATATGAGTGTGTCATAAATACCTGCCTAGCTTTTTGGCTTCTTATTAGGTGCTTTCCATTTCATTTCTTAAGAGACTCACACATTTCAAATTTTAGCAGACCATTGCACATGTTTCTCTGTGGGTCCCTTCCTCTGAGATCTTGAGGATCTGCACATCCTAGCTGTCATCTTTGTAGTATTGAATTCCAGCTATAGACTGCTATGTATGATCAGGCCCTGTGATTTGACAGATGCCTTCAGCTGTGAATATAGGGCTTGCCTCATTATGCTTTCCTTCTCTCTAACAACTTGTCACCTTAAATCCTGACTGCTTTGGTTGCTCTTAGCTATTTTATAGTAGGTAGTTTTTCTGTTTGTTTGTTTTTGGTACTTTCTCCATTGTTACAATTTTATCAGTAAAAAAGTTAATATCCTGTTCAGGATATGTTGGTTTGAGGTTTGAGACAGCTACCCAAGTGGAGATGTTCAATAATAATAAAGAGTATAAGGAATGAGTTCAAGACTGAGATACTGGATCCAGAGATTAAATATCATCATAATATAGAGATTCCTAGAAATTATTGGAGTGAATGAGTCTCCGAAGAAAATGTGGAATGTGCAACAGCACCTGAGGAGGTAATCTCACTAAATGCTGTATTTTAGTATGAGAAAAGGAGTGACCATTCTAGGAGGAAATCCAAGAAACTAAAACATCACTCACATAAGGCAGAAGTTTTAAGAAGTTTGTAGTGTTAGCTATCCAGGAAAAGTCAAGATAAAAGAGGAAATAAAAATTGTTCATTGCATTAAATGGGAAATCAATATATAATTTTGACAAGAGAGATTTTAGAAGTCAGAGGACAATAGATTACAGAAGAGATCAGGGAAAACAGTGAATGCACACATAGTTTGAGCTTAGTTAAAAAGAGAGAGAGAGGAAAAAACTGAGGCATGTTTTAAAGGCTGAAAGAGAAATATCATCAGAGAGTAAGAGGTAATGCCTAACACAGGACTGGTGCATGTTTGGGGTTTAGTATTTATCTGGGGTTCAGTATTTATTCAGTACTGAATAAAGGACTTACATGAAGTTGATGCAGATAAAGTTAAGATGGAAAGAAATTACTAAGTAGTCGAAAAGAACAAAAATGCAGAAAACTGAAAAAGAGCACCTTTCCACTAAGCCTGGAAGATGCAGATGGAAAGGGGTGAAGGTGCACCTAATTTTGCAAGTATGTAAATGAGGGAAGAACATTGAGGAAGTTCTTGGTTGATTTTCCCTGGGAAGAGTGATGGAGGATGCTGATATCAGAGGGGCATGACCATGGCCATTAGGACTTCCTGATAGCATAAGGAATATTTAAGATCAAGATCCTAACTTTATGTAATCTATTTTTTAACCTTTAATTATAATGTATTTTAAACATATAGTAACTTTGTACATTAGTATAACATACCTTCTAGAAGCCCAAATATGCCCAATTTATACATGAGTGATTAATGTTTTCCCATATCTGTATAAGGTCTCTCTAAATGATATATTTTTACTTAAATATTAACTACTTTCCCCTGCCACCATCCTTCCCCTCTCCTTTCTTCTCCATTTTCCTAGGATGCTATACATTGTTGCTATGTAGATTTTGAATTTTTATTATTAATGTGTCTATTCATAAACACAATATGCTGATGTTGGTTGTGCTTCAGTTTTTCTAAATTTTACCATCTTTAACTTTTAAACAGCCTTTTTTTTTTTTTTAGATTTACCATGTTGCTACATCTAATCATTCATTTTAGCTGCTGTACAGTACAATACATTGTTGGAATATACCAGAGAACATTAATTCTGAATGCAACAGGATTGTTTCTGCCTTTCAGCAATTACATACAGGGCTTTAATGAGTTCCTTTGTACATGTCTCTTTGTACAGGTCCAAGAATTTTTCAAAGGTATTGATAGAATGTCTAGGGTTTAGGATGTCTGTATCTTTAGCATTACTTAATATGGCTACATTGTTTGCTAAGAAATTCTGAATTTATAATGGAATCATGATGTATCTTTTTTTTTGTGTGTGTGTGTGTGTGTGTGTGTACCATTTTTTTCACCCCTCATCCTAAGGTTTGGAAGGCAGTAAATAGGAATTTGGAGTCATCTATGGTTGAAATTTATTGATAGTATAGCAGAGAACATGGGTCAACAGAAATGAAATAATAGCAAAGGAAAGGAAGACTGGAGTAGAAAGTTGACTGACAGGAAATGGAGGATCAAGTAGTTGAACACTTCAGTGAGTTCAAAAAGCAAGCATAGGAGAAAACAGGAAATTCTAAAGCTAAGACATGGGGATTAGAGAATGGAATGACAGTGTTCAAGATTTGAACTGTACATCAGTTACAGTAATTATTAGATATATGTCTGTAGAGCAAAAATAAAGTGGAAATAAAGTGAATAGACCAGAACTTGGAAGACTGCATGTTAAACACATCATCAACAATCACCATTAAATCTGCCCAGGATAACCGTGAGACTGCACCCCAGATTATGTCACACATTTGGAAGGGTCTTTTTCTGCCAGGTAGCAGATGGGAGGCAGACCCTGAAGCCTCAGTACTGAAACATGTGATCTTTGCCTGAAGAAGTTGGGTAGAGTCTTTGTTTTGGCAGAGAGAAGGGTTTGGAATAAGAAGTGCTTGAATTAGCACAAAGGTGTTAAAGATGGTGTAGTTATCACATATGTTCAGTCTGATAAGTGGTCAGGGCTGAGTTGCAGCAGATGGCAAGGAGGAAAGGACTGCAAATAACAATTCTTGTCACATTTTACTCTAAAATTTGAGGTTCGGGAATCAGTTGCTCAGTTGGGATCTCCATGACACTTCTCTATGCATGTGAAGGTATTGCACCCAGAGGTTGTGATGCCACTAGTGGAGGGAGAAGCTTCAGAATACAAGATAGGAACAACTTTATGAGGATAGGACTCCTTAACAGGCTTTGTTTGGCTCTGGTAATCCACACACAATGGAAAGTCCTGTCCCAGCCTGCAGCAATGACAGAGGCACCAAGCCATGCAGAGCCTTAGTGTTTGAAATGTGAATTTACCAGGCAGTTTGGCAAACTGAATGGCCCAAGTGTGTCACTTTGATGAAAAAACAACACAGGAATGGTGGGGCCTGCAATCCTGAAGATGGTTGATGGCTCCAGTCAAATAGTGTGGAATCACATGGAGTCACAGCTCTATCACTCCAGAGAGTTTTTATTGCTTTGGAATCTTTCTTCCTTCAGTCCAGGCCAGTTGTGTTACAAGCTGTATATCTCATGTCTCTATAGTGTTAATTTGCTTGACTGTAGACCAAAATTATTACATCAGTCCTTCTTGCCTGAAAATAGAACAACATAAAACAGTTATATACACCCAGTTGGAGAATCTGGACATGTAGCATTAGCCTATTTTCCAAGTGAACAGATCCATTTCTCATTTGGTTCCCTGACTTGAATCTGAACTCTGAAGTTTGATTGAAACTATTTTGCTTAAACTCTTTGAATTAGTCTCTAACTCTAGGTATCTTTCTTAAAAAAAAAAAAGTACACAAAAAACCCCCAAAACAACAACAACAAAAAACCTTTGAATCTACCTAAAGTGATAGACAATGGACTATTCATATATTCATTTTTACAAAATTTTAACTTTAATCATAGGTATGCTTGTTTCTTCTAGTGCTAATCACAGAACTTTTTTATACTTTTTGGAACTTCATGGGTGTCTTACACTTTGAAAGAAACATTCTTGTATCACACCTTGGAATAGAATTCCCCAAATCCTAGTTAAAGTTCTTAACATTTTTTGTTAACAGATAATGTTTTTTTCGCAATGCCTTATAGGAACAAAAAGCTGAACTCTTCTTTAAAATGTTTATTTCTTCCTCTCAAAAGTCTGCTGATCATCTGACTGTGGAGACTCCCCCCATCTCCCTCAGATAACCAGGCCTCTTCTTCACAGATGGTGAAGGTATTTTTCTGTCTAGACACCATCTTAATCCTCAAATTGTACTTAACATTTTTATCATCCCTATAGGTAGTATATTTAGGCAATATTATATTTGAATATACATAATTTGACAAGTGACCTTTCATTTATAAATTTCACCTATGGTAATATACACACATAGAAACACTTCTACAGCAAATCTACCAGATATGTCATATTGCCAAGTTATGTGGTTAAAGGAAACTTGTTGGGAAGGGGGCAGCAAGCAAGCTAGAGATTCCTCCCAGTTGTTTGCTACATGTGTTTCCCTCTCTTACTTGTTTATTTTTTTGCTGGCCCCACATCTTTAGAGCTGGAAATATTTTGAATGGTGAGGACTACTACACACCAACAAGCGATTTTGTGAGGAGGGATTTGTGAATGGTTTAAGTGACAAGGTTCCGTGGCCACAAAGGTGACATATGCAAAAAGGGTTTTCACTATATAACAACCAGGTAAGTTCCAAGTTTTTCACATTCAGAAGACGGTCAGATGAAATCTACGGATGATAAAGTGTTCCATATTAATATGAGTTTTATCACATTTTGACCACTCAAGTCTTAGACCCATATACTTGGCCGAGGAGGGTGAGCTGGAGTTGGAGGAGAAAATTGAGGTCAAAAGGACCAAGAACACCTTAGTGTGCCCTTAGGAGACAAGGGTCCTCTCCAGCCCGTGTTAGACAAAGGCAGGCACCTTTATGAGTCTAGGTCTGTTGCAGCAATTCCCAGCTATCTCCAGGTAATGTCCTGCATAGGGACAAACAGCATCAATGTACAACCTCACAGGGTTCTTCTCACTGCTGTGACCACCTCTTCTGGCCTTACTGTGAAGAGAGAATTAAACTAGAAAACCAAAAACAAACAAACAAACAAAAACCAACAAAAAACAAAACCCTCATATGCTCTCCAAAGCTCTGGGGCTGTGTAGTTGGACAGCCTCACATTACTGATTCTCAGCTATACGAGATTTTGATGTTAGACAAGTGACAGCATGAAGTTTTTGAGAACAGGAAAGCAAACCCAAGCTGAACTGCATAGCTTTGTAAATCACAGAGCCCAGAGCTCTTTCCCTTGTGATATTGTTCACTGAGAACTTACAAATGCATTATGAAGTAGTACCATTCTTATCTCCAATATCCAGGTGAGAAGCTGAGGCTTAGAGGAGATAAGTAACTTACTTAAATTAGTACATGGCAGAGTTGGAGTTCAGACTCAGTCTTCCTCCAGAGACTGAATGCCTAACTACTCTGAGATTTGTTGAATTAATTTTAAACACTTCAATAAGAGAGGAAATGATGGCTGGGAACAGAGGGAATGCTGTTTGTAAGATTTTACTTAGATTTATAAGCATAACCAGAAAATCTAAGGTGTTCCCCCAGTGGAGGGATATAATTGAGATAATTTATATGATACTTAGGAGGATGAATGATATGTTAGGTAAAATTTGAGACAATAAACAGGAAAACTTGAATAATTTGGTGTCGTTTCAAGTGGTAGATTTAAAACAGCATCTTTTCAAAAACCAAGCCAATAAAAGAGCCATAGGGTTTCTGAAGTCCCTTCCTTTCCTTTTTCCTTACAATGCAAACAATTTGAATTCTTCTAAAGATTTTGAGTTAATTAATACCTATTTATACAGATCCTTCAGGCATAGACCATATGCTGCTTTGTAAGGACAGAAAAATTATGATGAAGCCAGGTACTGCTTGTCAAGGGGATGAGCAGCAGGCCAGGCTCATGGTCTAGGAGCAACAGAGAATGAAGAATGCCTGGGGCAGTGGGGCATGGACACGGGCAAGCTTCCTGGAGAAGGTGGGCCCCCAATGCCAATTTAAAGCAAGGATAAATGTGGATTGGCAGAGCCAGCCATATTTTTAATTATTCTGGGACCCTAATGGGAGTGGAAAAACACACTGAATAAAGACTCCTTAGAGCAAAGAATACCAAACTAGGAAGGAAAAAGGATGGCAATGGTTAAGCCAATGGTTTTCTTAGGGTTACATATAGAATCTATGAAAAATAAAAGAATATTTTTTATAATTTTAATATAAGAATTATTTTGGTTGTAAGTGATAATTCTTAAAGGCTGTTAGTCAAAAAAGTTCTTGAGGGAAAGAATAATTTATTGATGTACTTATCTGAAGTTTTATTTAAAAGGAGTTAGGGGCTCAGATTGATTGGGATTCTCTCCATCCCTCATCTTGCTTGTTTGAACATTGACTCTTTGGGTCTTTCTTCAAAAGGTGCAAGATAGCTCTTGGAAAATCCAGACTAACCAAATGAGTCTCTCAGCAACCCGAGGAAGAGATCTCCTTTCCAGTATTTGTGCTTACAAAATTCCTAGGGTGACTGATTTGTCCCCTTGAGTCACTTACTATCTTTGCAGAGGGACGGGATGGATACTCTGATGGACCCAGGAAAGGAGGTTGGTATGTAGTCAGCCCCACATGAACTACATGGACTGAAGCAGGGGTGGGACCTTCAGGAAAAGTAAGATCCGGTTACCAAAGGACAATGGCCAGCAGGCAATCAACAATAGATGTTCACAGCAAAAATAACTTCTCTTCTCTGAATGTTCCCACAGAGTATCTTATTCTAATACAATATAGTAGAGATAATTTAATGTGTGTAGCCTTAAAATAGTTTTAAAGACCCCTGAGAACTTCACATTTGCTCTTCCCCTGCCCTGAAGTGCTATTTCCATCATCAGCCTGTCTATTCAGGCTTCATGTCTCAGCATAAATGTCACTTTTGCAAGAAAGCCTTCTTTGACCTGGCAAACAGTTTAGAGCCTCTGTTAGAAAACAAAGTAACTGCTTTTTTTTTTTTTTTTTTTTTTTTTTTTTTTTTACTGTAACCCTTAGTGTTTTTTTTCAATGTGCTTATGACAAGGCTTGTTAATTAGTATTGCTGAGTAATATTCATGTAGCTGTTTTCCCTGACCATTTGCAGTTCCATGAGGACAGGAAATGAACTGTGCCATTCACTGTTGCTTGCCAGTGTTTGGCAAAAGTGGGTACAAAAGTATTTATGAATAAGTAACTCAAGCCTTAAAATTCTGAAATTTGGTTGGAGTTTTGAATAAAATTCACTAAATTTTCCATTTTAAGTTTTCTTGTTAATAACCATATTTAACATCTAAGAGTACTGAGGTCTTGGTACCTAAAATAATAATACTTCAGATGAAAATTTGATTTTAATTAAAGATATTGTATATCTTATAATTAATCATGGTTTTTATCATTTACTGCAGTTCTAGGAAATTCTGGGAAAGTGAAGAACCAAGTTCTCTAAATTTATTAAAGATTTTTTTCCTGCACATTTGGAAACTCAAATAGCTTTCAAACACAAGTGGAATGTGAGTAAATAAACAAGGAATGATAATTTTCACTTTCTGGAATTTCAAAACCAGAGCGGTTACTTTGTTTTCCACAGTGATCTTTATTCAACCCTTAGAGACATCTGAAAATAACTGGGAGTTCAAGAGAGACTGAAAGGACCTTAATTCTTGCATTGGAGTCTATTTTGGCTTCCAGAATTGTAAAGGTATTTAATTCTAATTACCAGAAGCAGAGCTGAATTAATTGATGGTGAATTATCCTCCACAGAGATCACCTCCCCTTTGCTTTCAGAATATTTGCTATTGGAAGGGTATCTTGCTGAGCAAGGTCTATGCTGAACTGCCTCATCTAGAGACAATGATGCTGGTGAAACTGTCACGAACAGTTCTCCAAGAAAGTGAGGAAAGGGACAGGAGCACCCCCAGAGCCTCTCATTTTCAGAAAACCCATTTAAGATGGAGGCAAAGAGGGAATGTACTATGGAGATGGGGACCAAAGTTACCCCCATTACAGGGTGGATGCTTCTTTGGAATTTGAGGTACCAAGAATATGCTATGATCCTGATATTAGATTTTTCCAAAGCTGCCTCAGGATCTTTAGGAAAAAGAGAAATAAGAGCAGAGAAAATGTGTTCCTTGAAGAGTTTGGCTGAATGTGAGACCCTTTCATGGAAGGTTCATATTGGAACCATGTGTTTCCTGGCACTAGGTAATACAGAGAAGGTTCATACAAAAGGTTTTCCTAATTCTATTTCTATACTGTTGTTAAGTATTAATAGTAAACTAAATCAGTTTTGTTAAAATACTATTTGCCTTGACGATTATTCTTGCTAGCAAACCAATATATTTCACTTTGTGAAGAACAAAATAGTTCTGTTCAGAGTAGATTGCATAGCAGCATTCAAGGTCAAGGAGGAAAGAGTTCATCCTCACTCTTTTTAACCTACGGCCTAAAAGGTTAACACATTTAAAAAGACGAAAACACAGACTTAACCCCAAATAATCTTTACAGTGTCCTTAATAAGCTAAGTATAACTGAATGGAAACATATGGAATTCATTTTCAAGAAAATAGATCTTGATTCTAAATTAAGAGTATTTGAAAAAATACACTTTAGATTTCAACAAGTTTAAAATTGCTAGAAGCAAGTCCAAGATGTTTGATGGACTATTCTCTTTCTCACTTTTATTTATAACTAGTGTCTTCTCTCACTCTTCCTATCCATTGCCCAAATTTCAAAGGAAAGGATGAGCAAATTAGTCGAATTAGTATCTAAACAATAAGATAAAACTAGTGATAAATTTGTAAAAGCATTTTTGGCATTAGAAAGAGAAGAAACAAATTAAAGAAACTGGTGGTGGTGTCTATTAATGTGGTGGAATTTTTAAGTGCTTTTCTCTTTCTTAGGTTCTCAGCCTAACTTCTCTTGGTTTGTCAAAGGACTTTTAAAATTTAGATAAACATAATTGGTTTTCATTGTTGTTTGACATCAGAGAAACAATTGTGGAAGAAGTTTCAGATACAAACCTTAACTCCCCCGAATTTGAAAAAAGAGGTTAGGAGTAATTTAAAAATAAAAAAAATCTCTATTAGTGGTAAATTGTTTATTGAACACAGCAAATAGCAGTCCTTACTACTTTGTAGAAGATGGGTATGATTATCCACATCTGCCATGACCACTGTTCTCAGTCTAATTAGCTAAGTCTATTTTAGACTAATAGCTAGTCTAAAATTCTAGCTTTAGAATTTACCAATTTACCTAAATGCTGTCTTATTTCTGAAGATGGAAAGAAATACTAGAATTAGCCAGAAATTCTGATAATGACTTTGGAATTTTATGATTAAAATCTTAAGCCACCATAATGACCAATAATCAATATCAATGAAGAATATTTCTTTATTGGGGGTTTGTATATTAAGCTTGAAATTTTTGGAATTTGGTGAAATTAGATAATTGTGACAGATATACCCTAAGGTTTTTAGGGTGTAGCTCCACGGAGTAATGCCTTTGTAAAATCCCTTCCCTATGAATGTGGTGTAAACCTGTTATTTACTTCAACCAATAGTAATTGGATGTCACTTCCATGATCTGTTTAGTTATAGGAGACCCTTTGTATAAGACTGGAATGATTCTTCTGTTGGCCTTGAAGAAATAAGATACCACATTATGCAAGGGCTTATGAGAAGCAGGGGCTGAGAGTAGCCTCCAGGACTGGAGGGAAATCTTTAGCCAACAGTTAGTAGGAAGTTAAGCCCCTTATGTTGTTGTTGGAGCAAAAAAAAAATGGATTCTGCCAAAAATCCAAATAAGCTTGGAGATGGGGTCTTTTCAACTTGAGCATATAGACGGGAACACAGCCTGGCTAACACCTTGACTATAGCTTTGTGAGATGAAGACTCAAATAAGCTGTGCTTGGACTCCTTTCTACAGCAACTTTGAGATAAGAACTGTGTTTTTTTTTTAAGCCATTCAGTTGGTGGTAATTCATAAGCTGTGCTTGGACTCCTTTCTACAGCAACTTTGAGATAAGAACTGTGTTTTTTTTTTAAGCCATTCAGTTGGTGGTAATTCATGTGGAATAGAAAACATTATAGTGGTTGCTTACATCAGCGACTTCTCCCAAGGGAAAGCTGCTCTACTTCTTTCTTGAGTATCTCAAAAGATTCTACCACTTCCTTGGACATCTGAGAAAAAATATGCAGAAATTAATACCTCAGTAAATTAACTTGCCACAAATAGAAGCAACACTCTTAGTGGATTTCCTTAAAAAGTGGAAAGAAAAATTTAATGAGAGAAATTCATTCAGAAGCTGTGAAAAAAATATGTTATATTGACTTTAGGTAATGGAGTTTGGGATAAATACAAAAAGTCAATTACCCAGGAAATTAAGATTTGGAAAGTTAAAAACTTTTAATAATATTTTGATGGAAAATCAATACATATTCTATGTAGGGGAAGATATAAACCCAAATAAATGTATTAACACCTGGTCCATAATGGTTTTCAGCAAAAAGGACTTTTATTTTCTTTCTCATAAACCATCTTAAAGGTCTTTTTACAGCATATATTAATTTAATGTGTATTCATGGAACAGTTGATCACTAACTCATATTTTGAAATCTGTTGGATTTGACTTTAGTTCCCTTGGAGTAAATGTTCTGCTCTTCTTTCTTTTATTTAAACTTCTGAAGTCTTTTTTTTGCATCTAAATTCATCTCTGATATGGTGTCAACGGTATCAAGAATCCAGGTTTAAAGTCAATGCTTTATATGTGTTAGGACACACTTTTAAACCTTCTCTCATTCCTTCATACATTTGGCATCTTTTAGTAGAGTAATATATTAGTGTCAATATATTATATGCAGGAAACACATAATGGTGAGCAAAATAGACCTTTTCTCTGTTGTTGTTTTGTTTACTATTAAGTGAGGAATAGGACTACTAATAAAAATTAAAACTTTTTTATTAATAAAAAAAATCTTGTTAGAAATTCCAGCCACCAACCAGCACAGGTTTGTATTTTGATGTTAGACACTTTTGTGTCATTGATATTACAGTATTTCTAGGCCCAGAGAGATCTACTCTTGCTCCAAAGAGATCTACTTTTTGAAAGATCTACACATACTGCCAAGACTCCATGATTAGTAGATGGTTAACAGAAGTATTTTTCTCTATGGGACCATCATACACAGGTCCTATATGCAACAAGAACTTCAACTTCAGAAATGTTGCAGTTAAAAGCATGCCGCAGGGAGAAAGCATCACCAGCTGAAAGGGAGAGCCAGCCTGAAAGCCCCTGTTGACTGCAGTGGAGGAAGATTTAAGGATGAAAGAGCCAGAGCAACAACATGTCCAGCACCAGCAGGAGCCAATATCCCCACACAGGAGCTATTCTGGAGGCAGGCAAGGTTGCTCATTACTAATGATGTCTGAGGTCAGTTTTGAGAAAAGTAGAGGTATCTAATTATGACCCAGAGGATGGGGTCAAGGTGAAAAAAAATGGAGAGAGGAAATAAAAACAGCTTATCTACTGAGCCCAAGATATGGAAGAAAATTACTGATGGGCTGAGAGGCTGACATACCCCATATTTCTCTTCATATTTTAAAAAATATATTTCGTTTCTATTATCTCCTTCTCACAAATATTTTGAAATCTCTGTTTTTACTCTTTTCATTTGTTATTTCTCCATTTAATGGCTCACTCATATATCTTTGGGATAGCCTATTAACAAATCAGTGGGTAATTGAAAGAGTAACCCACTGCACCCCAGATTCTTTGGTGTGTATCAAATGTGGGACATGCTGAAAATGCATTGAGTCACTTTCTAGTAGTGTTTTTAAGACAATGTATAAGAAATAAGAGTAAAATCAATTGCTCCACATATAACTCATTCTTCTTCTTGTACATTTGTGTTTGACCAGTTTGTCTGACTTTGTATTTCTATGCCATTGTAAAAAGACACAGTTTTAATATTTAAAAATAGAAACCATAAATTAGTAACTTGAAGATTTACTGAGTGAAAGATGGTACAAGCCCTTTTCATAGGTAAACAGTTATCATGGTAAATTCTAGCTTCAAAATCTTCTCAGGGGAAAATTCAAGTTGTCTCTTATTAAGTTCAAATAATGCACATGTTATGGTTTGATGTGAAGTGTCTCCCAAAAGCTCCTGTGTTAATGCAGGAATATTCAGATGGGGGAATGATTAGACTATAAGCTCTGTAACTAAACCTGTCCATCCTGGTTTGAATGGACTAACTGGTTGTTAACTGTAGGCAGGTGGAGCATGGCTGGAGGAGGTGGGTCACTGAGGAATGTGCCCTGGAAGGATCCATCTTCCCTGTGGCCACTTCCCTTCTCTCTGCTTCCTCGTCACTGTAAGTGCAGTAGTGCTTCCATAAAAGGAAGCTGAAGGACTTGAAGGTAGCTGAGAAGTTTTGAGAGATCAGAAAGAGAACTGTATCTGTGGGCAAAGGAAATTTCAGTTTTGGTCAATAAAATCATTGGTCTTTAATTTTTTATTAGGAAAATATTAAATTTTATTATGATTGGAAGAGAGCTAAGTAGCATCACATTCTTAACGCTTTGCTTTCAGAGAAAATTGCCAAATTGGAATTCTACAGCAAACACTGTGATGATATCATGCTATGTTTATTTAAGAGGTAGCAAGACATAAGGAAGAAAGGTCATTTTTTTTTATGGACATCTCCCTGCATCACCAGTTCCTTTAGATCTCAGTGAGCCTGAGTGTTCTTGAGGAACAGCTTCATCACTATTTCTTCCTTTGTTGGCACACTGTGCATTTATAGATATGTAATTGCAGACTTTATTATCTATCCATCTAAATTATCCATCTATACCCGACAAAGCTTGGGGGAACAAACTGTAATTTTAATGAAAAAAAAATTTTAAATGCTCAAAATGTAACATATACTGGCACATTATAGAATAAATAAATACTAAATGGATGTGGTCTTCTTGACCAAGGAAATTATTTTAGCTCAAATGAAGATGTATTTGGTAATTGGAGTTTTCACACAATGTGGGAAATCAGGTGGGTATTTAACACTTCAACTAGAGATGGAACATTTAAAAGAATGTTTTGTGTTTGGGAGTGTTTACCTAAATATTATTTTCTTTTTTTTTTTTTTTTTTTTTTTTTTTTTTTTTTTTTTTTTTTTTTTACCATTTATATTGTTTTTTTTTTTTTTTTATTTTTTTTTTTTTTTATTGGTCGTTCATAACATTACATAGTTCTTAATACATCATATTACACGGTTTGATTCAAGTGGATTATGAACTCCCGCTTTTACCCCGTATACAAATTGCTGTATCACATCAGTTACCCTTCCATTGATTGACATATTGCCTTTCTAGTGTCTGATGTATTCTGCTGTCTGTCCTATTGTCTACTATCCCCCCTCCCCTCCCCTCCCCTCCCCTCCCCTTTTCTCTCTCTACCCCTTCTACTGTAAATCATGTCTTCCATTTGTATTCTCTTGACTTACCCCTCCTTACCTCTTATATGACATTTTGTATAACCCTGAGGATCGCCTTCCATTTCCATGCAATTTCCCTTCTCACTCCCTTTCCCTCCCACCTCTCATCCCTGTTTACTGTAAATATTCTTCTCAAGCTCTTCGTCCCTACCCTGTCCTTGTTTACACCCCTTATATCAAAGGAGTCATTTGGTATTTGTTTTTTAAAGATTGACTAGCTTCACTTAGCATAATCTGCTCTAATGCCATCCATTTCCCTCCAAATTCTATAATTTTGTCATTTTTTAATGCAGAGTAATACTCCATAGTGTATAAATGCCACATTTTTTTTATCCATTCATCTATTGAAGGGCATCTAGGCTGGTTCCACAGTCTTGCTATCGTGAATTGAGCTGCTATGAACATCGATGTAGCAGTGTCCCTGTAGCATGCTCTTGTTAGGGCTTTAGGGAATAGACCGAGAAGGGGAATAGCTGGGTCAAATGGTGGTTCCATTCCCAGCTTTCCGAGAAATCTCCATACTGCTTTCCAAATTGGCTGCACCAATTTGCAGTCCCACCAGCAATGAACAAGAGTGCCCTTTTCCCCGCATCCTCTCCAGCACTTATTGTTGTTTGACTTCCTAATGGCTGCCAGTCTTACTGGAGTGAGATGGTATCTTAGGGTAGTTTTGATTTGCATTTCTCTGACTGCTAGCGATGGTGAGCATTTTTTCATGTACTTGTTGATTGATTGTATGTCCTCCTCTGAGAAGTGTCTGTTCAGGTCCTTGGCCCATTTATTGATTGGGTTATTTGTTATCTTATTGTCTAATTTTTTGAGTTCTTTGTATATTCTGGTTATTAGGGCTCTATCTGAAGTGTGTGGAGTAAAGATTTGTTCCCAGGATGTAGGCTCCCTATTTATCTCTCTTATTGTTTCTTTTGCTGAGAAAAAACTTTTTAGTTTGAGTAAGTCCCATTTGTTGATTCTATTTGTTAACTCTAGCGCTATGGGTGTCCTATTGAGGAATTTGGAGCCCGATCCCACAGCGTGTAGATCATAACCAACTTTTTCTTCTATCAGATGCCGTGTCTCTGATTTAATATCAAGCTCCTTGATCCATTTTGAGTTAACTTTTGTGCACGGCGAGAGATAGGGATTCAGATTCATTTTGGTGCAAATGGATTTCCAGTTTTCCCAGCACCATTTGTTGAAGATGCTATCCTTCCTCCATTGCATGCTTTTAGCCCCTTTATCAAAAATAAGATAGTTGTAGTTTTGTGGATTGGTTGCTGTGTCCTCTATTCTGTACCATTGGTCCACCCGCCTGTTTTGGTACCAGTACCATGCTGTTTTTGTTACTATTGCTCTGTAGTATAGTTTGAAGTCTGGTATCGCTATACCGCCTGATTCACACTTCCTGCTTAGTATTGTTTTTGCTATTCTGGGTCTTTTATTATTCCATATGAATTTCATGATTCTTTTATCTATTTCTACAAGATATGCTGTTGGGATTTTGATTGGCATTGCATTGAACTTATAGAGAACTTTTGGTAATATCGCCATTTTGATGATGTTAGTTCTGCCTATCCATGAGCAGGGTATGTTTTTCCATCTTCTAAGGTCTTCTTCTATGTCTTTCTTTAGGGTTCTTTAATTTTCATTGTATAAATCTTTCACCTCTTTTGTTAGGTTGATTCCCAAGTATTTTATTTTTTGGGGGGATATTGTGAATGGAGTAGTTGTCCTCATTTCCGTTTCAGAGGATTTGTCGCTCATATACAGGAACGCCTTTGATTTATGCGTGTTGATCTTATATCCTGCCACTTTGCTGAATTCATTTATTAGCTCTAATAGCTTCTTTGTAGACCCTTTTGGGTCTGCTAGGTATAGAATCATATCATCTGCAAATAGTGATAATTTAAGTTCTTCTTTTCCTATTTTTATGCCTTTAATTTCTTTTGACTGTCTAATTGCTCTGGCCAGTGTTTCGAGGACTATGTTGAACAGAAGTGGTGAGAGAGGGCATCCCTGTCTTGTACCAGATCTTAGAGGGAATGCCTTCAATTTTTCTCCATTCAGAATGATGCTGGCCTGTGGCTTATCATATATTGCTTTTACAATGTTGAGGTATGATCCTGTTATCCCTAATTTTTCTAGCGTTTTGAACATAAAGGGATGCTGTACTTTGTCAAATGCTTTTTCTGCATCTATTGAGATGATCATATGGTTCTTATTTTTAAGTCTATTGATGTGGTGAATAACATTTATTGATTTCCGTATATTAAACCAGCCTTGCATCCCAGGGATGAATCCTACTTGATCATGATGTATAATTTTTTTGATATGTATTTGAATCCGATTCGCCAGAATTTTATTGAGGATTTTTGCGTCAAGGTTCATTAGAGATATTGGTCTGTAGTTTTCCTTCTTTGATGTGTCTTTGTCTGGTTTCGGAATCAGGGTGATGTTGGCCTCGTAGAATGAATTTGGAAGTTCTCCCTCTTTTTCTATTTCCTGAAATAGCTTGAAAAGTATTGGTGTTAGTTCCTCTTTAAAGGTTTTGTAAAACTCTGCTGTATACCCATCCGGTCCTGGGCTTTTCTTAGTTGGTAGTCTTTTGATGGTTTCTTCTATTTCCTCTATTGTTATTGGTCTGTTTAGGTTGTCTATATCCTCCTGGCTCAATCTGGGCAGATCATAGGACTCAAGGAATTTATCTATGCCTTCACTATCTTCTATTTTATTGGAGTATAAGGATTCAAAGTAATTTCTGATTATCTTCTGTATTTCTGAAGTGTCTGTTGTGATATTGTCTTTTTCATCCCGTATGCTAGTAATTTGGGTTCTCTCTCTTCTTCTCTTCGTTAGCATGGCTAAGGGTCTGTCAATTTTATTTATTTTTTCAAAGAACCAGCTTTTGGTTTTGTCAATTTTTTCAATTGTTTCTTTTGTTTCAATTTCATTAATTTCAGCTCTGATTTTAATTATTTCTTGCCTTCTACTTCTTTTGCTGTTGTTTTGCTCTTCGTTTTCTAGGATTTTGAGATGAAGTATGAGATCATTTATTTGTTGGTTTTTTCTTTTTTTGAGGAATGAACTCCAAGCAATGAATTTTCCTCTTAGAACTGCTTTCAATGTGTCCCATAGATTCCGATATGTTGTGTCTGTGTTTTCATTTAACTCTAGGAATTTTTTAATTTCCTCCTTGATGTCTTCTAAAACCCATTGATCACTCAGCAACCTATTGTTCATTCTCCAGGTGATGCTTGCTTTTTCCTTTCTTCTTTTATCATTGATTTTCAGTTTCATTCCATTATGATCAGATAAGATGCATGGTATTATCTCTACCCCTTTGTATTGTCTAAGAGTTGCCCTGTGACATAGTATATGGTCTATTTTTGAGAAGGTTCCATGTGCTGCTGAGAAAAAAGTGTAGCTACTTGATGTTGGGTGGTATAGTCTGTATATGTCAATTAAGTCTAGGTTGTTAATTGTGTTATTGAGTTCTATAGTTTCCTTATTTAACTTTTGTTTGGAAGATCTGTCCAGTGGTGAGAGAGGTGTGTTGAAGTCTCCCATGATTATTGTATGTTGGTCTATTAGACTCTTGAACTTGAGAAGAGTTTGCTTGATGAATACAGCTGCACCATTATTTGGGGCATATATATTTATGATTGTTATGTCTTGTTGGTGTATGGTTCCCTTGAGCAGTATGAAGTGTCCTTCTATATCCCTTTTGATTAGCTTTGGCTTGAAATCTATTTTATTAGATATGAGTATGGACACTCCTGCTTGTTTCCGCGGTCCATATGAGTGATATGATTTTTCCCAACCTTTCACCTTCAGTCTATGTATATCTTTTCCTATCAAATGCGTCTCCTGTAGACAGCATATTGTTGGGTCTTGTTTTTTGATCCATTCTACTAGCCTATGTCTCTTAATTGGTGAGTTTAAGCCATTAACATTTAGGGTTATTATTGAGATATGGTTTGTTCTTCTATCCATATTTGTTTATTGATGTTACTAAACCTGATTTGTTATCCTCTTTGACTACTTTCCCCCCTTTACTGTCCTACCTCCCATTGTTGGTTTTCAATGTTGTTTTCCATTTCCTCTTCCTGTAATGTTTTGCCAAGGATTTTTTGAAGAGATGGTTTTCTAGCTGCGAATTCTTTTAACTTTTGTTTATTGTGGAAGGTTTTAATTTCATCTTCTAACCTGAAGCTTAATTTCGCCGGATACACGATTCTTGGTTGGAGCCCATTGTCTTTCAGTGTTTGAAATATGTTATTCCAGGATCTTCTAGCTTTCAGAGTCTGTGTTGAGAGATCAGCTGTTATCCTGATTGGTTTACCCCTAAATGTAATCTGCTTTCTTTCTCTTGCAGCTTTTAAAATTCTCTCCTTATTCTGTATGTTGGACATCTTCATTATAATGTGTCTAGGTGTGGATCTCTTATGATTTTGCACATTCGGCGTCCTGTAGGCTTCTAGGATTTGGGATTCTGTCTCAATCTTCAATTCTGGGAAGTTTTCTCTTATTATTTCACTGAATAGACTGTTTATTCCTTTGGAATGGAGCTCTGTGCCTTCCTGTATCCCAATGACTCTTAAATTTGGTCTTTTGATATTGTCCCATAATTCTTGGATGTTCTGCTCATGGTTTCTTAGCAGACTTGCTGAGCTGTCTATGTTCTTTTCCAGTTGAAATACTTTGTCTTCATTGTCTGATGTTCTCTCTTCTAAGTGATCTACTCTGCTGGTAGTATTCTCAATTGAGTTTTTAAGTTGGTTTATTGTTTCCTGCATTTCTAGAATTTCAATTTGTTTGTTTTTTATTACCTCTATCTCCCTGTGAAATTGATCTTTTACTTCCTGGATTTGTTTGTCAATGTGATCTTTCATTGTCTGATTTTGCTGTCTCATGTCTTCCTTGAGACTCCAGATCATCTGAAGCATATATATCCTGAACTCTTTATCTGATATTCCATCTGTTGCAGCTATTACCTCTTCTAAAGTTGAGTTGACCTGCATTGCTTGTGGACCTTTCTTTCCTTGTCTTTTCATACTGCTCGCGTTTCTTTCTGCTTGGTGCAACTGTTGTGTTTTGAAATTTACCCCCTATTTATTTATGTTGCTCTTGTATACTTGAAAAGTCTCCCTTGCAGGTGCAGGCGGCGGCTGTGCCCCTACTCCAATTGGGGTGACGTGTCTACCACGCTGGCGGCTCTCTGGGCCTGTTCCGGGAGTGGAAGGCGGCTCTGCTCTGTCCCTATTCCAATTGGGGTGTCGTGACTACAATGCTGGCAGATCGCTGGGCCTGTTCCGGGCGTGGGCGGTGGGCTTGGCTGGCGGGATTCCACCTAATGGCAGTCCCTAACCTCCCTGCTTGCTAATTAATGGCTTCTCTGAGGCGCCACGCCTTCTGTAGCTGCGGGGCAGGCCGCGCGAATCAGTTGGCCTGGATCTCCGGGGTCCTGCTGCTGGCTGTTTTGATGTTGCAAGCTGTTGGAGAGTGGTGGTGTATTCTTCAGCTTTCCCGGATGGTGTCCACTGACTGCCTGGATGGAGTGTCCGCTGTTTTGATGTTGCACTCTGAAGGAGAGTGGCGGTGTATCCTTCAGCTTTCCCGGATGCTGGCCGCTGACTGCCTCGGTGGGGTGTCCGCTGTGGGGGATGGGACTGTACCGCTTCCTTCCCCTTCTGAGAACCCGTGCTCGGCCCAAGGGTCCGTGTGGGCTTGGCTGGTGGGATTCCACCTAATGGCCTTCCCTAACCTCCCTGCTTGCCAATTAATGGCTTCACTGAGGCGCCACGCCTTCTGTAGCCGCAGGGCAGGCCACGCGAATCAGTTGGCCTGGATCTCCGGGGCCCTGCTACAGGCTGCTGGGATCCCTGGCACTCTATCACTTTGATTTTTTCTGCTTGCCCCTCCCCCAGCGCTGGCTAGCCAGGTTTCCTTTTGGCTGCTACTGGGAGGAGGGGTTGGAGGTCAGGTGTCTCTGGTTTCCCCCTGGCCTGTATGGAGGCTCAGCTTGATACTCCCTCTCCCGGCAAGCCTAGGAGAGATTTTATGCGAATTCCCGCTGTCTGGGGGGTGAGCTGAATGACACCGACCTGTTTTGATGTCGCACTCTGAAGGAGAGTGGCGGTGTATCCTTCAGCTTTCCCGGATGCTGGCCGCTGACTGCCTCGGCGGGGTGTCCGCTGTGGGGGATGGGACTGTACCGCTTCCTTCCCCTTCTGAGAACCCGTGCTCGGCCCAAGGGTCCGTGTGGGCTTGGCTGGTGGGATTCCACCTAATGGCCTTCCCTAACCTCCCTGCTTGCCAATTAATGGCTTCACTGAGGCGCCACGCCTTCTGTAGCCGCAGGGCAGGCCACGCGAATCAGTTGGCCTGGCTCTCCGGGCCCTGCTGCAGGCTGCTGGGATCCCTGGCACTCTATCACTTTGATTTTTTCTGCTTGCCCCTCCCCCAGCGCTGGCTAGCCAGGTTTCCTTTTGGCTGCTACTGGGAGGAGGGGTTGGAGGTCAGGTGTCTCTGGTTTCCCCCTAGACTGTATGGAGGTTCAGCTTGATACTCCCTCTCCCGGCAAGCCTAGGAGAGATTTTATGCGAATTCCCGCTGTCTGGGGTGTGAGCTGAATGACACCGACCTGTTTTGATGTCGCACTCTGAAGGAGAGTGGTGGTGTATCCTTCAGCTTTCCCGGATGCTGGCCGCTGACTGCCTCGGCGGGGTGTCCGCTGTGGGGGATGGGACTGTACCGCTTCCTTCCCCTTCTGAGAACCCGTGCTCGGCCCAAGGGTCCGTGTGGGCTTGGCTGGTGGGATTCCACCTAATGGCCTTCCCTAACCTCCCTGCTTGCCAATTAATGGCTTCACTGAGGCGCCACGCCTTCTGTAGCCGCAGGGCAGGCCACGCGAATCAGTTGGCCTGGCTCTCCGGGCCCTGCTGCAGGCTGCTGGGATCCCTGGCACTCTATCACTTTGATTTTTTCTGCTTGCCCCTCCCCCAGCGCTGGCTAGCCAGGTTTCCTTTTGGCTGCTACTGGGAGGAGGGGTTGGAGGTCAGGTGTCTCTGGTTTCCCCCTGGCCTGTATGGAGGCTCAGCTTGATACTCCCTCTCCCGGCAAGCCTAGGAGAGATTTTATGCGAATTCCCGCTGTCTGGGGGGTGAGCTGAATGACACCGACCTGTTTTGATGTCGCACTCTGAAGGAGAGTGGCGGTGTATCCTTCAGCTTTCCCGGATGCTGGCCGCTGACTGCCTCGGCGGGGTGTCCGCTGTGGGGGATGGGACTGTACCGCTTCCTTCCCCTTCTGAGAACCCGTGCTCGGCCCAAGGGTCCGTGTGGGCTTGGTTGGTGGGATTCCACCTAATGGCCTTCCCTAACCTCCCTGCTTGCCAATTAATGGCTTCACTGAGGCGCCACGCCTTCTGTAGCCGCAGGGCAGGCCACGCGAATCAGTTGGCCTGGCTCTCCGGGCCCTGCTGCAGGCTGCTGGGATCCCTGGCACTCTATCACTTTGATTTTTTCTGCTTGCCCCTCCCCCAGCGCTGGCTAGCCAGGTTTCCTTTTGGCTGCTACTGGGAGGAGGGGTTGGAGGTCAGGTGTCTCTGGTTTCCCCCTAGACTGTATGGAGGTTCAGCTTGATACTCCCTCTCCCGGCAAGCCTAGGAGAGATTTTATGCGAATTCCCGCTGTCTGGGGGGTGAGCTGAATGACACCGACCTGTTTTGATGTCGCACTCTGAAGGAGAGTGGCGGTGTATCCTTCAGCTTTCCCGGATGCTGGCCGCTGACTGCCTCGGCGGGGTGTCCGCTGTGGGGGATGGGACTGTACCGCTTCCTTCCCCTTCTGAGAACCCGTGCTCGGCCCAAGGGTCCGTGTGGGCTTGGCTGGTGGGATTCCACCTAATGGCCTTCCCTAACCTCCCTGCTTGCCAATTAATGGCTTCACTGAGGCGCCACGCCTTCTGTAGCCGCAGGGCAGGCCACGCGAATCAGTTGGCCTGGCTCTCCGGGCCCTGCTGCAGGCTGCTGGGATCCCTGGCACTCTATCACTTTGATTTTTTCTGCTTGCCCCTCCCCCAGCGCTGGCTAGCCAGGTTTCCTTTTGGCTGCTACTGGGAGGAGGGGTTGGAGGTCAGGTGTCTCTGGTTTCCCCCTGGCCTGTATGGAGGCTCAGCTTGATACTCCCTCTCCCGGCAAGCCTAGGAGAGATTTTATGCGAATTCCCGCTGTCTGGGGGGTGAGCTGAATGACACCGACCTGTTTTGATGTCGCACTCTGAAGGAGAGTGGCGGTGTATCCTTCAGCTTTCCCGGATGCTGGCCGCTGACTGCCTCGGCGGGGTGTCCGCTGTGGGGGATGGGACTGTACCGCTTCCTTCCCCTTCTGAGAACCCGTGCTCGGCCCAAGGGTCCGTGTGGGCTTGGCTGGTGGGATTCCACCTAATGGCCTTCCCTAACCTCCCTGCTTGCCAATTAATGGCTTCACTGAGGCGCCACGCCTTCTGTAGCCGCAGGGCAGGCCACGCGAATCAGTTGGCCTGGCTCTCCGGGCCCTGCTGCAGGCTGCTGGGATCCCTGGCACTCTATCACTTTTGTAAATATTATTTTCTGCCATCTGCTCTCGTTTGACTAATTGCTCATGGAGTGTTAGTTTATCTGGTCAAATTATGTTCCTTTAATGAGTGAGTGAGTGCTCCCTCCTCTTCCTCTCTTTCCCTTCAAAGAGTGTAGGGAAAAAGCTCCACAGCCCAACACGAGCTCTTGTCAAGAAGGTAATTCTTAACCTGATGGTAGAATTCCCTGGGGATGCTGCGGAACTATTGAAAAAAGGCTACAATCCACACGTACATCCAGGGTTGCCTGCCGACTGTATGCATTCATGAATATGTACTGATAAGCTTCACAAAAGCAGATGTTTCTGATTAATAAATTAAAACACATGTAAAGATCTTCTCAATTACAAAGATTGGTTCATACCTCACATCTTCCTGCTTGGTGTGAATTTTGTGTGACTTTAGGCAACGATTTAAAGTTTGACTTTCTGAGATAATGCCAAATTGTTCTCAAAGTGGTCTCACTTGTTTTATCTCCCACCAGCAGTGAATGAAAGTCACTTTTGCTCCAGAAAATTCATTCTTTTATAATTTTTCCAAACTTGTAGGAGCAAAATGATATCCTAGGGCTGGGAATTGTGGCTCTGTGATACAGCACTTGTCTCACATGCATGAGGCCCTGAATTCAATTCCCAGTATTGGGAAAAGAGTCTCTTATTGTGACTTTAATTATTTATGAAGTTTTGCATTATTAAGATATTTTATATTTTTATTGGTCATTTAGATTTTCTCACTTGTGAAATGCCTGTTCATAATGTGTGCTCTCATTTCATATTGGGTTTTCAATTTCTTACTGAATTGTGTGGTTTTAAAAAACATTTTTGGAATATGTCTTTCTCTCTTTTGCTTGCTTGTATGTGTTGCAAAGCTTTCTCTGGCTTGTACCTTGTTTTCTATTTTGCACTCCATGTATGGTACCTTTTGATGAAAAGTTGTTAATTTTTACTTGGCCAAATTTATCAATCCTTTTCTTTATGGCTTGCACATTTGGGGACTTGAGCAGTCCCCAAATGTGCAAGCCATAAAAAAAAAAGCATTTGAAAATATGAAAACATATTTTCTCCCTAAAAGTTTGGAAAAAAAAGGTTGACTTTCACATTTAACTTTTAATGATCTGAAGAGAATAAGTTTTCTACACTTACCCACATCACACCTTGTTTCTATGCTTATGTAACAGGTGCCCTGTGGCTGCCAATGGCCTTGTATACCTTAGGATACATTATGACAGATCTGCCTAAATATGACAGCGTCACCAGCTTCATTCTGGAGGAGACTTGCAAACTCAGTTCCAAAATGCAACCGTGTGACTTCTTAGAAGACACTGACACAATATGTCAAATATTTTAAACATCACATGCTGATTTTGTATTTTAAACTATATTTTCAATATTGTATTTTCAGTCTCCTTTATTAGCTACCCTAATGTTTTTTTTTCTTTTTTTTTTTAATCTGGAAGAAAATGTTTTGGGGCCATGGGGAATAAAGTACTGACTAGAGGCAAGATTGAGAAGCACCACTTGGGAATGTTGGTTGTCAGCAGGGATAGCTAGAGTTTCTGAGAGGTGAGCAGCAGCTCTGTTCCAACTGTAGAAGAGATTTTGCTTTTAGGTTGCTGTTAGTGAATTTGTTTATTTTAGCAAAGCCAGTGTCTAGGGATCTCATTATATATGTAAATAAACCCTTCCTTGTAAGAAATGTGCTAAAAAATTATCTGAAATTTTATGTATTTCTTCTCTTGAACTGTAATTAAGAAATTCTCAATCTCCTTCCCCTAAAAGATATTAGGGAAAATTTTTAAGGCTGTCTAGTCTCAATGAAAAGTGACTTTAATTTTTCTAATATAATTTTTCTATAAGGAACAGTTAAATGCTTGATTTTTTTCCTGTCTTCTTTTAGGGAATAAGAAAAGATACAAATCATATTGACTAATGCTAGTAAAACTTAGACTAAGATGAAATGAAATCATTCTGTCCATACACTGGTGACAGTCTGCCATTTCATATCTGTAAAATTATGACAAACATGCATTGCATCAGAAATCTGCCCCTGTGTATATCCAGCACAGTCTCATGAAATTAATGATTTAGTTTTCAGAAATGGATTTAAGCTATACTAGATATTAAACCAACTTGAAAGCATGCCTTTGTTATTTATCTGGGGATTGATTAATATGGGCTGGACATGGCCAATATAGTCTGGTCGAAACAATATAGGATAGTAAATATTTAAGCGTGTCAGAATAAAAAGAGGTAACATACTTAAGCTTAATCCTGAGTAATAACCATCCAGGCCACTGGCCTGCTTTTGAACTGAGAACACACCTGCTTCCCTTTGCGCCCTTTGCCAGAATGTGTGTAACACTTCGAGCTGAGATTTCAAGGACAGTCAATACAGATTACTGCAGAATCTCATTTATATGACACCCTGGGTGTTCTGAGAAGAACCTGGGAAACCTATACTCTACTTTATAGACCAATAGCACTTCCATATTAGGCTTTGCCTTGGCTCTGGGCATGATATGGGCCCCTATTGCATAATCCCTCTTGATGGAGAGGTACCTCTTGCAACGAAAGCCAAATGCATTATTTTGACTACTCAGTCTTCCCAGCTGCCACATGTCTTATTTTATGTCGAGTGTGCAGCTGGTTACAGCTGCCTAGAGATGGTTTTATTCATTAGAGTCTTTTGGTGAAGGCTGATGCTTCTCCAAACTCAGATCTTGGGTGGTAGGTGTTGCCACAGTGATGCTGATGAGAGAGTCCTAGCAGCTTTGGGGCTTTGAGAGGATTCCCCTGACTACAGAGGGATTCTGAGTCTCAGGTTCCAACCCTGACCCAAAACACTGTTTCATGGACTAATCGTTCATCCTCTTTTGAAATTGATTTTTTCCTTTTCAGGATGATTTTAGTCATCCTGCTTCTACCTCTGAATCCTCAAAAACAGAAAGGACACAGTATGGTGGACTTTTAAGATCCTGTCTCCGAAGAATCACTAACATTTTGACATTATTAATAGAACTTGCACTCTTTTTTTAAAAAATTCACTTATAAAAATTGTGTATCTGTGAGGTCCAACACAATGTTTTACACATGTGTATGTTGTATACTGTTCCAAAAGGCTATGCATATGTATCTCCTTAGGCATTTATCATTTCTTTGTGGGAAAAAACATTAAAAGACTTTCTTCCAGATTTTTGAAATATATACTATATTATTATCTACAGTCATTTTCTATGCTATAGAACACCAGAATTTATTAAAAATATGAAATACTTCATGAGTTTGCAAGTCATCCTTGTTCAGGGGCCATGATAATCTGCATCATTCCAATTTTAATATATCTTCTTCTGAAGTGAGCACAAGAGCTTGATCTCTTGAAACTCTTATTTCAAAGTTGTACAGAAGCTTGGACCAAATTAGGCAGTGAGATGGAAGGTATGCTGTGGATGTTAGTGCAATAGGTGAGAAGGAGCAAGAAAACCAGCTCTGGATGCTTACTCTTGGACTGATGGGTTGAAAAGAAACACATTTCTATCTCGTTTGAGTCCTGATGTGAATGCCTGCCTTGCATTTGTTAGCACAGTTAGATCAAAACTTCATACCAATAATACATCCTTTGTGTTTTCCCTCCTTTATGAGGAATCTGTATGTGCCTATTAGGAATATTTTGGGACATAAGTATGTTCAAATGTTGATTAGTCAAAATCTTACAGTGGATCACAGTATGAGTCTACCACTACTTACTGTTAGCATCAGTGTCCCCTCTCTGCTGAATCCCATCACACTGCTTGAGAAAACATTGCATCCCATAGGTAGACAATACAAATTAAGACTGGAAAAAGAGAAGACTCATCTTCCTTCTTCTTTTTTTTAAATATATTTTTTTAGTTGTTGAGGACATTTATTTATTTATTTATTTATTTATTTATATGTGGTGCTGAGATTCAAACCCAGCGCCACACATGTGCTAGGCAAGTGTTCTACCACTGAGCCACAACCCCAGTCCAATTCCTTCTTAATTCACAAATTTGCTTGTGAAGTTTACTGATTTCTGCCTTCTTCTGAATTTATCTTTGTCTCTTTGTAACCTCTGTGTGTGTGTGTGTGTGTGTGTGTGTGTGTGTGGTATTGGGGACAGAACCAAGGGGTGCTTTGTAACTGAAATATATCCTAGCCTTTTTATTTTTCCATTTTGAGACAGGGTCTCAATAAGTTGCTGAAGCTGGCCTCAAACTTGTTATCCTCTTGCCACAGTCTTTCAAGTCATTGGAATTACAGGTGTGAGACCACACCTGGCTGTAACCTCCTTTGTTGGTCCTTGTTTTATCCTTTGTAGGCAAATAGCAGAATCTGAATAAAGAAAGAATGTGTTCTCTTAAAAATGAGGAATAATTATTAATACTAATCATGCACCAGGCTCTCATTGGTTTATATGAAGGGCCTCTACTATAATCCTATCAGATACTTCGTTTCAGCGCTTTGATTGATTAAATGTTAGGTGACTTGCGCGTGTCCATACAACTGGTACAAAACTAGGTCAGGGTTTGAGCTTGGGCAGGTTCAAGCCAGTCCTGTGCTTTGCCAGTTCTCTTACTTTGTTTTCTCCTTTTCTTTTTACCTTCTCAGATCTATCCTCCCCTTTTATTAGTAATTACTCTGATGACAGAGTCTTCATCACTTTTCCCTGTTCATCCATGGTTAACATTTGTCCTGTTTGAGGTTCCCCTTTCCCAGTCTGGTCACACTTGTGACCACTCAGTCAGTTGTGGATGGACAGTAGAGTAGGAGTGACCATGCAACTTGCTGCTCCTTTGTGTAAAATGGAAACAACCTGACAGTCTTCTTTGGGCCCTTCAGCAGGTCTTCCTCACTGAGTGACCTTGTCAAATGGTTTGCTGATTCAGAAGAATAGTGTTCTTCCTTTGTCATCAGAGAAAATGTATTACATTTTAGAACAAGTTCTAATAATATTTCCCTTTACTTTATTACACATGGTTTAGCATGTACATTTTAATAAAGAGGAAGTCCTTGCATCTATTAAGGACTTCAAGGAGGTGAACATTTTAGGCTTTGTAATTATGTGCTAAACTTAGGATGACATGCAGCAAACTATAGAAAACTATGTAACTTTCTAGCCAACTTTTATAATTAGAATAGTAATGGTACAGTTCAACATTTTTGTTTTTCTTTATTTCCTTTATACAGTTACATGATTATTAATACTATAAAATCTTAGTGTACTATACCCACATGTTAAAATATTTTATTAAAATACATTGAAAGTGGACTTGATTCACAAATTGATTTTCTTATATTATGGATAACGCTCATTCTCATATAATTCCTGCTTCTGTCCTATGTCACTGTAACTACATTTCCATTTTAATTCAGAAAGATCAAGGAAGCCTAGGTTGGCCCTGAGGTAAGCTCAATATAATGTAGTATGAATCAGGTTGAAATCAGCCAGTATAACTAAAATAAATGTAATAAGTTTTCTTTCCTGATATTAAATGTTATTATGTTTTTATTGGAATGTACGTTTTGTAGGAACTCTAGAAATAAAACAAGGATTTGGTAGCTGACCTCACTGATTATATACCAGGTGCTCCCTATTCAAGGAAACATGATGTGTATCATGGCATCTGCTGGGTTAGGCTAGAATACACTCTTACATCACAAGACACTATGGAAGGAAAGAAGAGACTGGTGTTGTAGGAAGGGAGGGCTGTGGGTGAAACAATCCTCCTCCACCCTCCCCTTGAGGTCCTCATCATATTTGAAGGCACTAAGACTACAGAATCTTTGGAAAGGAAATAAATGCAAACACATAATAGTGCACCAGTTTTCTTTTCTTTTTTAAAAAAATTTATATATGACAGAAGAATGCATTACAATTCTTATTACACATATAGAGCACAATTTTTCATATCTCTGGTTGTATACATATCAGCACCTGATGTTTGGACCATTTTCATGGTTTAGAATTATTTTTCTTTATTGTAATTCTGATAGGCAGGCAAATTATTCCAAGGCAGATTGTTTTGAATGTCTCTGGGCATAATGTTAAAAGACTCCTTGAATAAAAACATTCAAAAGTTGTGATTTAAAAAGTTAAATTGTTTTCTTTACTTCCAGATTTTTCAAAGCCTTTAAAATGGCAGTGGATATTGAGAATCTAAGAGATATCAGCACTTTTCCAAACTTATTTGACCAGAGAATCTTTTCAATCTTGTTATTTTCTGCAGAATGCCATCCAGATTTGGTATTAAGTGGGATATACTTTTTAAAATGATATTTTTGAAGACTTGATGCCTAGCTGAAATATTAAAATCAAATAGGTAGTATTAGTTCACATTGAGAATTGAAACAGGATTAGGACCCATCTGCATTAATAATGATACAAACTATTAATCTTTGTTGACTATTTTATAAATAATGCTAGAAACTCTGAATACCAGCCATAAGTTAAAGGAGAACTTCTAGTAGTTTATAATGTCACTATTCATCCACTGTGATTCCAATAACATTTGGAAAGTCCTTTTGCTTGCAAGAAAATCTAAATTTTGTTGACAGGCCATAAAACTTACCTCCCTTTCTGGTCCTCCATATATTTCATGTACTTTGAAAATCTTTTCAGTTTCTACTGAATTTTTAAAAGTAATGTGTCAGGTTCTAAGGCTCCTGCTGCTTTGAGGAAAAATGCTCTCACTAATAAATTATAATGAATTGTCAGTCTCAACAGGCCTCTGACCCTCCATCAGTGGGGGGTTAGAGGCTAACCTTCATTTCCCCCTCTTCTTGTTGAAGCCACTCTTCTTCTCTAGCCTGTCCTCCTAATTTATGGGTGGGCTGCCCACAAGGACAACTCACCTGCAAAAATAGTTCATGCTGTGGTGTTTATTATACTAAGTAGGTTCCATGCTGACTGAGAGTTTTTACAAGGGGATGGAGTTGCTGTCAAGATCTTCCATCATCTGAGCAAAGCTGGCACTTGAATTTTCTCATATTTCAGCATATTAAATTGAGAGGGGGTGAGAATAGGATGGATGAGAGTAGAACAGCAGACAGTAGTGTGAAGTCTGCTTCGATGTCTTGTTCAAGGGCCTCTGTAAATGTGACTTCAGTAAAATGTATCAACGGGACAGCAAAATAAAAAGGCATGCATCAGAAACATTAAACCCATGTTCCACTATTACAGGGTAATGAAAAATCTCTGCAGCCTACGTGAAGGAATGCTAAGACGTGTAGCTTTCAGTTGAGTTTTTAGTGAGCTGAGTGAAATATTCATTGGCCATATTTTCTTTATTCTCCAATTTTAAACATTCCTGGCTTATTAACTTAATATGTTCTCTTTAAGGAGTATTTGAAAAGAATAAAATAGAGAGAGAGAGAGAGAGAGAGAGAGAGAGAGAGAGAGAGAGAGAGATATTGAGAGAGAGTGAAGCTCTCTTAGGGGCAATTATTCTGAACACAGAGGCTTCCCTGCAGTGGATCCTCTATGCATTTTTTCCATAGTAGTGAAAGAATAATATATATTCTTTTTTATGGCCTGCTTTTCTCTTTGCCTAAGATCATAAGTATTTATCAAATTACTAAAAACCCTTTGTGAATGTACATCATTTCTAAAGCTCTAAAGTGTTCTACACTGGGTGCAGTGGCTCATACCTGTAATCCCAGCTACTTGGGAGGCTGAGGCAGGAAGATAGCAAGTTTGAGGTCAGCCTGGATGACTTAGTAAGACCTTGTCTCAAAATAAAAAAATAAAAAGGGTTGAGGATGTGGTTTAGTGGTAGAGAAACCCTGGCTTCAACCTCCAGTACTATGCAGTACCATACACACAAACTGTTTTAAAACATTCAGTATTGTTTAGTTATTCTCTAACTGTGGAATTGCCTTACCTTTATGCTCAGCAATGTGGATTTTTAATTTTTTCCTTTTTTCCTTTTCTTTATTCTTCTAACATTAACCTCAACTCCAGTTATCAGTCATCATTCTCACCAGGGTGGGCTCATTACAAGATCTAACAGAGCAAAAATTAGGGTTGTGTAGTTTTGCTTTCTCCAATCACTGTATATTTGAAATTTTTTATTATTTGTTTTTCCTCCTTCGTGAATTGTATGCTTGTTCTACCTCATTATTCCTTGGGTGTCTTTACACTTCCTTATCAATTTATATGAGGATTTTTTTTTTTTTTGGTAAATGTTAGCCTTTACTATATTTACTATTTATACCCCATAACCACAGGGGTATAAGACACCCTGAAACTAGATATTCCTTTATACTTAAAACACTGTTTTTTTCCTATTCATACATATCTGTGATGAAAGTTAACTTATGAATTAGGCACAGTAAAAAATGAACAACATTAACTAATAATAAAATAAAACAATTATAACAATATGCAGAAATAAAAGTTATGTGAATATGGCCTCTTTTTTTTCTCCTTTTCTCAAAATATATCATTATACTATACTCATTCTTCTTGGGATGATGAGAAATGATACAATTCCTACATGATGAGATGTAGGGAGGTGAATGATGTGGGCATGGTAACATAGTTCTAAGGTATTCATAAGCATTGAGAAATCCAACAGTCAGTCTGATAACAGAGAAGGCTATTAAGTGACTAATGGACAGGTAGTATACACAGAGTGGATACACTGAACACAAAGATAATACATGTCCTAGGTGGGACAGAACCACTTGTCATGACATTTATTCTTGCTAATTGGAGTGCAGTACAATTTAAAACTTACTAATTGTTTCTTTCTGGAAGTTTGGAAAAAAATCTTGGGTACTACTGTAATAAAAATACATTTTTTTGATGTGTGAGGGGTAAAAATTTGCTCCCAAGATGTAGGCTCTCTAATTACCTCACAGATTGTTTCTTTTGCTGAGAAGAAACTTTTTTAGTTTGAGTCCATCCCAATTTATTGATTTCTTGATTTTAATTCTTGCACCAAAGGAGTCTTATTAAGGAAATTGGAGCCTAATCCCACATGATGGAGATTACGGTCTACTTTTTCTTCTATTAAACACAGGGTCTCTGGTTTTATTCCTAGGTCCTTGAATCATTTTGAGTTGAGTTTTGTGCATGGTGAGAGATAGGGGTTTAATTTCATTTTGTTGCATATTGGTTGCAAATTGGTGCAGCCAATATGGAAAGCAGTATGGCAATTCCTTGGAAAATTGAGAATGGAACCACCATTTTTCCCAGCTATCCCTCTACTCCTTCTATATCCAAAGGACTTAAAAACAGCATACTACAGGGACAGCAATATCAATGTTCATAGCACAATTCACAATAGCTCAACTGTGGAGCCAACCTAGATGCCCTTCAGTAGAGGAATGGATAAAAAAATGTGGCATATGTACACAATGGAATATTACTCAGCAATAAAAGAGAATAAAATCATGGCATTTGAAGGTAAATGGATGGAATTAGAGATAGAGAAGAGTTAGAGAAGAAGATAATTCTAGGTGAAGTTAGCCAATCCCAAAAAACCAAATGCCAAATGTTTTCTTTGATATAAGGAGACTGATTCATAGTGGGGTAGGGGGTGGGGTATAGGAGGAATAGAGAAACTCTAGATAGGGCAGAGAGGTGGGAGGGGTATGAGGTTAGAATTGATGGTGGAATGTGATGGACATTATTATCCAAAGTACATGTATAAAGACACGAATTGATGTGAATCTACTTTCTATACAACTAGAGATATGAAAAATTGTGCTCTATATGTGTAATAAGAATTGTAATGCATTCTGCTGTCATATATAAATAAAAAATAATTTAAATTTTTTTAAAAAAAATATTTTTTGCCTTTAGTTCTTGGCATAGAGCTCCACTAGAGACCTTGGGATTTTCTGATAGGAGTGCCTTTTTTTTTTTTTTTTTTGTAATGAGCCTCTTTCCACCACCTCTGAGTTTATGTTAATGAGTTGACTCAGGGTGGGGCCTGACAAATAGTTTTAGGATTGGAACTGGTCACCAGAAGCATTGAACACATGTTTAGAGAGATGGAACTTCTAGTCCCACCTCCTGAACTCCAGGAAAGGGAGGAGAACTAGAGATTGTGTCATAAAAATTTCTGAACAAGATTTGGTGAGTTTCTTGATGGATGAACACATTGAAGTGTAAGGAAATTGTTGTGGGAATCCTCAAACATGCCTTTGGCTGGGCAGACATGACTAGCTTGGGTACTCCATTTTGTGGCTAATATCAGAAGTAAGGACAGTCGTATGGGAATGAGCACTTCACCTGTGGGGTCTGTGCTAACTTCCAATAATTAGTGTCAGAACCGAATTGATTTGTTAGACAGTCAGAGGGTTTCCTAGAGTTAGTTTTTGTTGTAGAAAAACAAAACATTTGATGTTAGAACAAAACTTACACATCATTCCTCTTCTAGTTTCCAAAAGTTGCTATCAATTCTTTCATTCAATCATAAATCAGTCATATTCTGTTTTGATGTCTTTTATATTTGCTACCATCTATAGGTATGGGGTGTAGGCAGAGAAAATGATAGCATGTGCTTTCAATACATTCTTTAGATCCAAAATTGATTTTTACTCCATATACTTTGGTACAATTTGACTTCTTTTTGATGAAAATATATTTTAAAGTTACTTAATATATTTGTAACTCAATAAATATATCTGTAAGTTACCAAATAAATGATTGAACAAATAAAGGTGAGGAAAATGAGACAAATTTCTGTCATTTTAGTCTTATATTACTTATGATCATTTTGCTTCAGCTAAATTTCATACATTTGAATTATATTTTGATTTATCATCTAGTGTTGAATAATATAAAAATGGGAAATATAACTTTTGACTTTATTTAATGCCTGGTAAAACAAAGAAACATTTTGGGCATTATTTGTCAAATATAAGCAGTTGGTGTCATAAACACTTGAAAAGAAACTGGAAACCATCTGTAAAGTTTCCTTTCAAGGGGCTTAGAGCAGTAGTTAACTATATCTAGACAGGTACTTATTTTATTTTGTTATTAGGTGTTATGATTTAGATATGAGATGTCCCCCAAAAGCTCATGTATGAGACAATGCTAGAGGTTTAGAGGTGAAATGATTGGGTTATCAGAGCCTTAACCCAATCAGTGAATTAATCCCCTGATGTGATTAACTGGATAATAACTGAAGGCAAGGTGTGATGTAGCTGGAGGAGATGGGTCCCTGGGGACATGGTTTTGGAATATATATTTTGTCCTCATTGGGCAGAGCGCTCTCTCTCTCTCTCTCTCTCTCTCTCTCTCTCTCTCTCTCTCTCCTTCCTGATGTCATGTACTAGCTGATTTCATCTGCCACACTCTTCTACCATGATTACCTGTCTCACCTTGGACCCCAAAGAATGGAGTCAGCCATTTATGGTCTAAGACCTCTGAAACCGTGAGCTGCAAGATAAACCTTTCCTCTTTAAAATTGTTCCCATCAGGTCTTTTGGTCACAGCAGCTAAAAAGCTGACTAAAACATTGGGGAAATAAATTAATATAGTTCATTTCTTGGAGAAGCCAAGAGTTAAATGCTTGAATTTGTTGTTATATATAAAATGTTTCCATAGGTTAATCCTACACCATAAGTGTAACTGATATAGCCTGATATAAAAAGAAAAACAAAAACATTATAGAAGAGAAACACATAAAGTATTCATAGATCATTGTTCCCAGGATCTCCTGAGGATACCCAAGTGTTCAGATGCTCAAATCTCTTCTATAAAACGGTGTAATGTTTACATATAACCTATAAATATCTTTCCGTACACTTGAACTATTTAAAAAAATTGTTTTGGTGGTGCTGAGGATCAAACTCAGCATCTCATGCTTGCCAGGCAAATGCTCTTCCATTGGGCTGTACTCCCAGGCCATTCTCCCATATACTTTAAATCATCTATATATTACACATAATTTCTAATAACACAATAAATGCCTATAGTTTTTAAACTATTATTTAGGGAATAATGATAAAAAATCATACATGTTCAGAACAAATTCACTTTTTAAAAAATATATTGATCTCCAGTTGGTTGAATCCATGGATGTGGAACCCACGGATATGAAGGGTTAACTGTGCAGGGGCCCACTCCCCCCCCACCTTAGCTCCAGTATCTCCTTGACTCAAGTTTTATATTTATGGGTATTCAAAACATGTACATACATACAATATACATATAGAAAGCTTGTCAGAATACATATAGGTATATTTGAAGACTGAGTTCCAACCTGAAATATTGCATTTCTTTCACTCAGAATTCTGGAAATACCATTTTTTAAAAAATTCTTTCTTTATGTGAAGATGTTTCCAAAATATCTCTCTCTCTCTCTCTCTCTCTCTCTCTCTCACACACACACACACACACACACACACACACACACACACTTCTTTATTGTAAGAAAATCATATGAATGTAATGCTTATTTAAAGGCAATGTGTTATTTCACAGAACAGGAAAAAGTCAAGGAGAAGCCAGAAGCCAAAGGGGTTAAAGAGGAGGTCCAGTTGGCCCCAGCAGACCTCTCCAGCCCAGGCTTCTTGCAAAGTTCCCTATCTTTCTCCTTCAACCCCTCAGATTTGTATTTTCTATTTCTCTGTGTATTTACATAAAAATATATTAAGTATGAATGTACCAGGATCTAGCTGGGAACCAGGTTCCTGATCCCAGGGAGCCATCCTGGGGAACTCCTCCAGAAGGCATTCCCCCATCCTCCCTAAATCTCAGTTTTGAACATCTAGGTTTGGGTGGGAGGGATGCAGCCAAAAAGCAAAATCTGGGAATGTCAATGACCTGCTTCACAGCTTTGGAAAGGTGCACTTACTATGTGTTCTAGAAGGGGTGGCTGACTGTTCAGGGACCCCCCGTTCTTTTCAGGCCATTAAGGTAATAGCGGCATCTTTTAGATTGCTTCTGTTCTCATACCTTCCCACTAGCCTCAGTGAGCCCAGAATTCACATCACCCTCTGGTTTCCCCCAAATCGCAGTGGAGGTTGGTAGTCTAGTTTCCTTTTGAAGAAACTATTTTCATTTCTGTGAGATTCTTTGTAATAAAATAGTTAACACCACCACCACCACCCCTGCCCTGTCATATTTCAAATACAATCTCATGGAAGAGTGTTTCTACCACAGAAATGAAACAGACCTATCTTACCTGCTACCACCATATTAATGTTTGTTACTGTCTTTAGTTTTGATATCTAAGATGATATAAGTAGTAAGAGAATATTCTACCTTAAGTTAGATATTGAGCACTCGGCTCAGACTGTATCTGTGAATCACACACATAATTGACCTTTTTGGAGATCAGATACTACTGACATGAAATGTTCAGAGAATGATACATGGATAACACTTTCACAAAAATAAAAAATGTGTTTTGAGATTTGTGCCCAAGATTCTAATGTTTTATATTTATATAATAGTTAACCAGAAGAGTGTATCATTTTTATATATTAGCATAAGTACAATCACAAATACACTTGAAATCTGTAGGTTTTGTAACTTGTAATTAGTGTTCAAATCCTAGTGGGAATACAGAACATGTTCATCCACAAAAAGAGTATTCCCACTGACTTAATTTATCCAAACTAAGATAGCCTCTTTTCCTGGTGGGATTTGTATTTATGGGTAAGATATTAGGGGTATGACTAGAATCTCCCTATTTCAACTTTCCAGATAGAGAATGTGTTTCCTTTCTGTTGGGAAAAGGGACCTTATGACTCAGTGATTGGTTTGACTCTATATTTGATTTAATCTGGACCGTTGGCTAGAATGGTTTTGATTATTGATTTGATTGTGCAGAGACTCTTTTCCACAAGTTTTCCTCTTTTTTCCCCCTGAGTTTAAAGTATCTGGATAGCAGAAATATGTAGAGATGGCAACACTAATGATTAAGAATTTAAATAACAACTTAAGAGTGTATGTCTATCTCCTCAACACCTTCACTAGATGTCTAATAGACATTGCAGACTCAACATGTTCAAGAAGCCTGATTTTCTACCCCAATACTATATGCAAACAAAACCTAAAACATAAAACCTGTACTCTTCTATGTTTCTACAGCTCAGTAAGTGGTCTAATCAGCCACCTAGTCTTCAACCCCAAATCCCATTAAACATCTTTTATTACTCTCTTTCTCTTATCCTTCATATTGAGTCCATTACCAAGAGAATTGACTCTTTCAAGGTGTATCATGCTGTCTACTGCTACTGTAGCTCAAGCCACTTTGGACTCCAGTCTGGGCTACTGTGATCATCTTCTAACAGACCCAGTGCCCTGACTCTTGCATGATTTCAAACTAGATTCTGCCTACCATTCTAGTTTTATTATTGATTAAAAAAAATTAGAGCAGTTTTTGAAAACTGCTCTAAAATAAAAAAATATTTTAGAGCAGTTTTAGGTTCATAGTAAAATTAAGAGGAAGGTACAGAGATTTCCCATATATTCCCTCCCTCTTCCCTCACATGCATGGCCTCCTCATTATCAACATCTCCCACAAGGGTGCTGCCTTTGTTACAACTGATGAACCTACGTGGACACACTGTTATTACTCCAAATGCATAGTTTACATCAGAGTTCACTCTTGATGCTGTTATGTTTAATGGGTTTGGACAAATTAATAGATCACAGTTTAAATTTCACCTCCACAGAGATTTTCCTGACCACACAATGTAAGGTAGTCTTTTCTGTAATTTAACATTTTTTAAACAAAATATGTCTAGCTTATATTTTCTTGTTTATCCTCTCTAAGACAGGTGCTTTGTTTAGTTCCCTAGCACATTCCTCACACCAGAAGAGGGTCTAATGTTCAGTGAATAAGTTACTAAATGCATGATCATAAAATCCTGAAATCTACAGTCCTTGTGAACTACAGCTATGATTTATACTTCACAACCTATTGAAACTTTCTCTTTCTCTCTCCTCTTGCAACTGTTTTGCTTTTTCTGACTTTCCCTTTCCCTTGGTCTTTCTTGCTTGATCTGCACCCCACCTTTCTTCTTAGGCAGCATCTTCCCCCTCTGACTTTTTTCTTCTCCATCATTCCCACTCCTCTCATTCTTTGACCCAAACTGGACAGAAAAGCTGCCTGAGAATCCTTTTAAAAATATTTGTTTTACTTGTTGAATAAATATTCAGTTCATTTGTTCTTCTTAATTTAAAAAGCAGGTAGATTGAATGTCATACTTTTTTTCCTAAGGCAAAAATATATACATTAATTTTTATTATTACTTCTATATATCAGTGATCCTGGAGATCTGGGGCAAGTGCTTCCTATTTCTGCTCCTGCTCCTGTTTGAATGGTCCAAAGACTTCTACACACCTATAATTCTGGAGCTTAATGGGAAGAGAGCCATTCCAGAGGTGAGGAACTTCATGGGCATTAAAAATAATCTAGAAATGAACTCTCCTCCCACCTCCTGGCATCCTCTTTCTTGGGATGACTACCTGAAATGTGAGGGTGAGAAGCTACAAAGGATACACAGAGGTCCCTAATGGAAGGGAACTGTCTTTATGCATCTTCACCCCCCATGTGATCAAATGCCAGCCATCTCACCAACAGCAACGAAGAAGGATCTTTGGTCTTACTGCGCATCAGTTTCATTGACTGATTCAACATGTAGCTGATTCTTGTAGTTTGGAAATAATATGCTAATGATCTTACCAGGAAAAGAATATATCATGGATTGTTTTTTCTAGTTATGGTGTTCTAAGGATAAAGTGGCTCTGCAGAGAGGGGAAGTTACTTAATGAAGATATGTTTTGAAGACTCAAGAGTCCAAACTGACAAGAATTGCCAGAGAGCCAGGATGAGGTAGTTGCTGCAATGTGTATGCATGAATATGTGCCTGTGCATGTGTTATTGAGTGAGTAGAGAGTATCAAATTCCATACCTTGTATCCTTTATTGGATATTTACCAGTGAGTTTCTTCTTTTTCTTGTGCTTTTATTTTGAGAATTTTCAAACAAAATATTGAATCACCTCCCCTAAAAAGAATGAATTATGAGTTGTGGATCATCATTGTGGTTTATGTAGAAGATCACCTTACTTGGCATGAAGCATTTCTCAAACCTACTTGACCTTAGAAACTGTATAGTTGTATCTCTCAGGACTGAACATTTGAAGAATCAGTAAAACTCATTCAGTCACTGGATGTACTAGGTAATGAAGTTTCAAGAAATAACCTGTGCTAATTGAATGTGGAATTTATAGAGGAACAGTATGGAAGGTCACCAGTTACTTAACTAAAATAAGTTTAGTCACTACCTGGATGTCTGTTTCAGCGTACCTCATTATTCACAAAATGCTTGCTCTCGTCTCTTCTTTTGCATGGGCCTTATCAATAACTTCCTTTAGCTCTCTAATCATTCTTTTGAAAGATTCAAATGTCTTCATTCAACTATGAATGGTCATTTATAGATTAACAGTTGACTTCTCTAATCTCTTTGTACTTAAAAAAATTCAGTTACTTTTGATGATAAGAGAAAGAGGGAAAGAAAATAAAGGTCAACCATTAATTAAATAATTTATTGGTTATAGTCTTAAAATACAGCAACAATGGAGCTGAGGTTGGGGCTCAGTGGTAGAGCACTTGCCTTGCATCCATGAGGCACTGGGTTTGATACTCAGGACCACAGAAAAATAAATAAATAAAATAAGATATTATGTCCATCTACAATAAAATATATTTGAAAAATATAGCAACAATGCTATTAGAATATGATAAGGAAAACAAAATCAATACTTTCTTATTTTCTTGTGCTTATGAAGTGGGTAAAAGGGCTCAAAATCTATTTTTCATTCTTTGTATTTCCAAATTCCTCAATGCCTAAAATATTAGATATGATTCAGAATATTATAAAAGATGATATTAAGTCCTGCATTTATTAGACCTGTTAAAATAAAACAATCAGTTTTGTTTAATGAAGAAAATGTGTTTGTTAAAGAAGACGTTTATTATGAATGCTGATAGCTCCCAACATTGGATACAGATATGGATCCCAAGATGTTTATACATTTAAAAAAATTATGACATGCAACAAAGGAGAAACGATGTTTATTTATCTGAGATGGTAGAGAGAAAATTCCTCAAGTGGTTTCCATTCTTTCATGCCAATCAGGCTACTCACATCTGAACAGCATGGATCTTGGGAAGGGGAGTAGGAGAAGAAAGAACTAAAAAAGTAAATAAATTGTTTAAAAATTTGGGTGGTAGAACATGGATAAAAACATGAGAATATATGTGCCTCTGTACAGACTGTCACAAATCTGGAAAATAAAGTTGAAGCATCACTAAGAATTGACCCAAGATGTAATCCTATCTAACATTTGCAGGCAACACGTGACACAGATTTTAGCTGTACAGCTGTGAAGACACCTGCCAGTGCACTCTACCTCCTCAGATTTCTTGCATCTGCATTATTGAAAGATCCGATCTGATTTCCAAGAAGGTATTTTTTTCTATATATAAGATATGGTGACTTCAAATGTATTATTTGGATTTCATGTGCCTTCCCCCTTTTGACGTTATTGCTTTTGTTAGGAGAATAAATTACTAAGGACCCATTCAGCATGTTGAAATAATGAAGCCACTTATAATCACTTCTGTCTATGTGGTTTATGAACCTTCTCATTTCTAGTTATTTGGCAATTAAATATGATCTGCTTTTAAACTGAGAGGACCTATGATGTGTTTATTCTTCATGGACATAACTTTCCTTCAGAGTAAGGAGATTCTCTCCAGAGCCCCTGACTTTAGCATGAAGGAAGAGTTCTCAATTGCTAGAAGTTTCCAGGATTAACCCAACTGAGAATTCTTTCTCAGATGGAAGCAACATGCCCAGTTTTTAAAAAACTGTGATAGAAATTCTCCAAACCAAATTCTGTAGGTTCCACGATCAAGGTCAGAGGAGGCATTCATTCATTGTTTCTGCGCTTTGCAAGGCAGTCACTGGTTGTATATCAAAGAAGAAAACAGGCAGAAATTCATTTCCTCAAGGACTTGATGTCCTAGTAGAAGAGATGCCATAAATAAGATAAATAAGAAAAGTACACAGCACGTTAGGTAGTGATAATAGATAAGGAGGAAAAAAATGGAAGAGTGAGGAAACATAAAATATCAAAGAGTGACGATTGCTAAAGTTTAGTTAAAGTGACCAGGAACAGTCTCCCCAAAAGATGTCCAGAGTTGGTGCTACAGTGTGTCCTGAAGATCCCCCTTCAGGACACACTGTAGCTCACAACTTTCCATTAAGTTACTCTCCAGGAATTGCCATTAGGAAGATAGTTCTTTAACTGAGGTCATACTTAGAGAGTGTCTATTTGGTGACTGGAGAAATGAGGTGATGTAAAGACCAAGTGCCTTTGTCTCAGGGCAGTAAAATGCTAAAAAGCCATGCCAGCCTCAGAGCCCCATGAAACAGACTGAGGCCCTGGTGTGACTGTGTCACTGTTCACTTTTTTCCCCTCTGCACAGGAACTGGGATTACAGGCTAGAGTCTAAGACTCAGGCAAAATCCTTCCTCACATCCTAGTCTCATAAAATGTTCTAATTGCAAATGTGCTTCCTTTGGTGAGAAGGTGCCTCATTCTGGATGTGCTGTTTCATATGCCCCTATGTGGTTGCTTTTCCCTCCAGAAATTTATATTTTGAGTTCTGCTAAGCAATAACAGAGACATGTATCAAGATAATTTCAATGTTCTGTTCTATTTAATTTGTATATTTGAATATATATATCACACCACAGCATAGGTAATTTTTTTCTTTGTTCCAGGTCATAACTTCCAGTATAAACCTCACTTGTACCCTAAGAGTTGCACTCATAAATCCCTATAGGGAGCTAGCAGGTGACAGAAATGAAAGGAGAAGGTAAAATAACAGGGAATGGACAAACTATGGAGGGTATGTGCTTTATTTAAGAGGGAATCCCAACACCTAGCAGCAGCTGATTTGTTATTAAGCTGTTATGGCAACTCAATGTTGCCAGATATTCCAATTTTTATCTGGATATGACTGAAATTTTAATTTATTTTAGTGCAACATCTCTGAATTTTGGATCATTGACAACTAAATCAAAATTATAAAAACAAAACAAAACATGGTGTATGTGAAACAAACCACAATGTGGTTCAGAGTTTGCTGGGAAGCTGCCCATTTGGACCCCAGGCACTGATAAGAAATTTTTCAAAAATTATGATTTACATATGAGGTGTCCCTAAAAGTTCATGTGTGAGACAATGCAAGACTGTTCAGAGGTGAAATGATTAGATTATGGCATGTGTAACCTAATCAGTGGATGAGTTCACTGATAAGGATTAGCTGGGTGGTAACCGTAGGCAGGCAGGGTGTGGCTGGAGGTTACTAGGATTGTGACTTCAGGTTTTATATTTTGTCCCTGGTGAGTAGAGCTCTCTCTGCTTCCTGATTGCTATGTACTGAGCTGCTTTCTTCCTCCACACCCTTCACATGGTATTTTGCCTCATTTGAGCCAGAGCAATGGGGTCGACCATCTATGGGCTGAGACTTTAGAAACCATAAGCACCAATTAAAATTTTCCTCCTTTATGTCGTTCTATTATGTCATGTCTATTGGTCATAGCGATAAAAATAAACTGATAAAAACATCTTCACACAGTTACAGGTTGGAACCTGCACTGGCTACTTTTCATGCAACCTGCACATAAAATATCCCCCCCCCTCCTTGTGGAATCTGTGCAGGTATGTTTGTCCTACTAGACAGAAAGTACCTTTGAAGAGAGGGATTGGGTGGTGTCCCTGGGCTCCCTGAATCATCTATTATGTGTTCATGCCTGGGAGATACGTATGATTGTTTTTCAATGCAAAGAACAGTAAATACTGCCAATTTTCATTCTCCAATTCTGTTTTGAGTATTTCAGGTTACAATATTAAAGCAAAAACAAAGTAAATTGACTGTAAAAATCAGTCTTAGTGGGAGAGTTTTCCATTAAGTTGGCACCAAAGGACTTCTTAATAAAACTCTTTGACTTTGATTTAAATCAATAAATGAAAACTGGCTTTCTTCTAAAGTTATCTAAAGCATGGTCACACTTTGAAAATATAAATTGCAAAGAGTCAGGTTCAGCATGGTTTTTACTGAGATGTGATTACGAGAACATGGAAGATTAAAGTCATATTTACATACAATAGGATTAAATATTATTTATGCACTGAAAGTGGCTCTCTGTGGTAGTAGCATAGCACACATTATAAAGACATCCCAAATCACTCTGAAAATCTCTCTTCACAGCAGAACCTCAAATGTCAACATTCGCAGTCATACAGCATATTTTACTAGTATTCTTAGTAGCGGAAAAAGCCTCTGCCATTTATAAGGCACTTTCAACTACATTATCTCATTTAATACATCATGTGACATGGAGCTAGTGAATTATTTACAAATATTTTATTTACAAAAAATAAATTCCATATTATGATGACTTGATTAGATTGTGTATTTATGTATTTAGTGAAATACTTAGCAAATCAGTTAAAGAACAGAAGGGTAAAAAATATCTCCTGAGGCTATCAGAAAGGGGAAGGTGGGGAGGGGAGGGGGTATGGGGTCAGGAAAGATGGTGGAACGAGATAGATATCATTCCCCTAAGTACATGTATGACTGCACACATGGTGCGATGCTACATTGTGTACAACCAGAGAAATGAAAAGTTGTGTTGCAATTGTGTACAATGAATCAAAATGCATCTGCTATCATATATACCTAATTAAAACAAACAAACAAACAAACAAATAATAAAAGAATATTTTTATATCAATGACAAATGACACCTAGAGATCATAAAAGACTGGATGCTTTGATTACCTAATAATCAAAAATTTCTGCATTGGGAAGTCTCTAATAAATATACTTTGAAGAAATAACCATGAGGAATATCTCTTTTTCTGTATCTATCATAAACCTTTCTATGTATCTATGCTGCTTTTTATGTATCTATCATCTGTCTATTATCTATTATATATCTGAGAGTATCAACAGAAATAATAAACTAAGAGCTACTAGTAATCAATAAAAAAAATAAGTCACTCAGATAAGGGGAAAGTTGAGTGGCAGTTTATTGAATAAGAACAAATCAACTGCAAACAATGGAAAAGATATTTAATCTCAATAGGTATTATGCAAATTTGAATGATAATAACACAATTTTTATTTAATATATCTAATAAATAAAGTTTAAAGTTTGATAAGACTAACTACTGGCTAGTATTTGGACAAACAGGTGGTCATACATTGCTTCAAGGAATACAAATTGGTATAAATATTTTACATTGCAATTCAACAGTATCTGTAACAATAAAAATACATATAATCTTTGATATGCAATTTTAGTTTTTAGAAATCCATCACACAGAATGTTGCCCTGTAAGATGTTTCTGCATGGATACAACAGTATTCTGTAATAGCAAAATATCAAAACAATACACATGTCTGTCAGCAGATTGGATACACTATGATCCAGTTATATAAACAATGTAGATCTATCAGCAGATGCCAATATAAAAAGTTATCTACAATATGGTGAATGAAACGTAAAACAAAAAACTACTCAATTTTTGTAAAATTATAAAAATGGCTTATAAGTACATATTTAAAAGCCTTAAAAATGAAGCAAGTATCCAGAAAAATAAGCATGATACTAGTGGTGAACTCTGGGCACTAGAATTGGGAATTGGCAATTTTTATCTTATACTTCCCTTTCATTTTTATTATTATCATCAAAAAAGATTCTTATTTTTCATTGTTCCTTGTGAAAAATGCTACTTTATGAAATAAACCTTCAGCATGCAAATTTATACTCCATGGGACAGACACCCAGTTTTTTAAAATTAAAATCTCAAAGATCTAAATATTTTAAGAGCTTGTAATTTATTCTACAGACAGCTCGTCTGATATAATTTGCTTTAATGGGATTTACATGGAACATTTAATAACATCTTAGTGTCACTATCATCCTCACCTACGGCGTCTGGCCCAGAGATGGCAATGTCCAGTGTTTGAGATTTAAGAGCTAGTTTGATTATAGAAGATATGGTGAAAGCCTTCCTGTTTTCTAAAATACACAAAAACATTTTTAAAACATGGTTTATTGTGGCATGAATTAATCTCTACTATGATTAGATTATTACTTTTCAAATTGTATGAATCACAATAAATACCAGATGAGCCCTGGGTCATGCATGTCAACATTAATGTATTTTATAAAACATACCAAAATACTATTACAATAGGTGTTCCCTTATTTCTCAACAAAGTTTTGAGGGATTGGTATTGTGTTCATTTTACAAATGAGAAGATTGCATGCTCCCTAAGCTACAGAAAACCAGTAATTAATACAGTTCAGGTTTGACTCTATTATTTTAGGGAAGCAATATGCTATAGCAAAAAGGACCAAGTCTTTCAGGTAAAAAGTAATCAAAAATCTTCTTGGCAACAACACAATTGACTATGTGATTAAGGAAGTACCTGGGCTGTTTTGGGTCACAAGATCAGATCACAAAATATTGCTGCACCTCATTGTTCTGTAACTATGAACTGGTCAGTAACGCATACTGTATCGTATGGACAAATCCAAGAATATTTTCTCAAATAACCAGTACAGCATATTTTGAGAAAGAGTCATAACAAAGCCTAGCTATAAAGCCAGTTATTTTTCTGCTCAACAAACGTATTACAGCAGTGGAATTTACTATTTTACTCTGCCACTAAGGTAGTCCTAACCCAGGAACATATGCAGAGATGATAAATTTGTGAGTGTGTCTGGTAGGAGAGCTGAAACAGATGTGCAGAGCGAGGGACATCAAAGTTGAAACAATTACCATCTCAACAAACGGTAGTTCTCCCCTGCACAAACTTAACATTTTTAAAAGCCTTGATTCATTATATTGTTCTGGCAAATAAGTGGTGATATATTCAGATGTGAAGTGTGTGTGAATAATTAAAACAAACAAACAATGAGCAGCCACTAGTTTCTTTAAAAGATACTACTGCTTAGCAGCAAATGTCACGGCATACATTTGAACCTTCTGGGAGAGCAGTCACATCTAATCTTAACCTCCACTGTTCTTTCCCAACTGCCTCTCTAGTATGGATACATTTGCCATGTTGCCTTGGTAAGGTTGAGAGATAGGGACAGCAATGGAGACCAGCCTTCAAAATTCTGGAAATATTAACAATGGAAAAAACAGTGAGTTAAAGACTGTGAAAACAGCAGGCATGGGGCAGATGTGGCAGGGCACAGGGCAGGGGTCTTTCTGGTTGGTAGAACTGAAGTCATCATTATGGAAGGATTTCATTCAGATGCTGGAATTACATATGGTTGTTAAAAACAAACATTCTTGCCTATTTCTCAAGGGAGATTTGAAAGGATTTTTTTAGTTATTATTACATGGTTTACTATAAGTTTATTATATGTATGATCCAGATAATAAATTAATAAATAAATTTAATAAATAAATGAAAAAACATGGACTTTTTCACTTTATATAGTATTTTCATATTAAATAGATATGGGCCCAAACACAAATTTAAGAAAAAATATATGCACTTCATTTTCACTTTGGTTTCATTGTCTTATCTTAAAAACCTCAACATGAAAAGACTTGTGCCTATGAACATTTTAAAGGGTGCTTTGCTTGAAAATGGTCTTTATTTGGTATTTTAGTAGCTTTTAAATTCTAGTGCTCCTGTTTAACAGTCTTTAAGACAATATAAGCCACTTCTCTGTATTTCTGACAAATCATAAATTGCCTAGATAGAAAAATAGCATTATAATGAATTAATAGCTGATGACTGTTCAATATCAGATCTGAAGACTGATTTCTCATCGTGTGCCCCTAGTGAAAATGCTGTTTTATGGAAATGACACCTCAGCATGCAAACTCATACTCCATTATGACTTTCATATCACAGACACGCATTTTACTGGTTCAAAAAATAGGTGTTGTTATGTATGCTGTGCTACTGGAATTGAATTAAATTATTAAACACAAGCTGGCAAAGAAATAATAGTGCAGCTGAATATTTTTGTAGCTTTGTTGATGAGCCCATGTGTTCTTCAGTGTTTGGTTGCAATTATAGGAATTCTCAAAAAAACCCCCCAAAACAAAAAACAATGGCTTCAGTTTTGAGTCGAATAAAGAATATGCTATGCTGTGTAGCAAGGGGAATAATTAACATTTGATGCTCATTTCTAAAAATAAATACAAATATAGGTTAGTGTGCACATTTAGAAATTGTTCTTTTAATTTCCAGGAGTCTGAGGGAATGTATCAAAGTGTTCTTTTGGTGGCCATATGGAATAAAACCACAGCAGCAGAATTTCTTGACCTGAGTGGTCATGTGTTGGACTGAAGTAATCATTAGTTTGCCAATTACAGTTATCTTGCCAGTGCGCTCTTAAATCTGACAAATTCCATGTGTGAATCATCCATGTGAGAATAGGGTAGCATATTGTAGTTGTGCTAATTTCCCTTTTTATGTGTGCTCTACAAATAAGCCAAGATATTAATACATTGATTAAAAGGCATATAGAAATGTGTTGTTATCATGAACAAATAGAAGAGTGAAGTTAGAATCTCTATTCCCACCCACCATTGTTCTGAACTTAAAATATTTTGTCCAGAGCAGGCTGTGTAAAGTCCCGAGGGACTAACGCAGGATACAAATTTAGCATGCACTTTAAACTTTGGTTGTTCTATCTTTCAAGCTGCATTTAAATCTCATTAATTTTTAGTGAAAGCACAATAGTTAAATATCTTGCAGATGTAGCTTGTGTATTTAAAATTCCTTAGAAGGTTTCCATTCAGGATTTTTACTACATTAGTTTGATCTACTGTGCATGGCAATATGGCATATTCATTTCTCTCAGGATGTGCAACTTGATTTCATACTGTGGAAAAATCCAGAGCGTAAAATATTAGCATGAACAGTGTCAAGTGTCGATGCTAATTCTTTTATTACTGTGACATTATTTAAGGACAGCAATCATTCAACTATTTTAAATAATAGATATTAGAGCTTGAAAAATAGCTATCTGATCAGCCAAGATGTGTCTTTGGAAAGACCAAAGTTCTAGAAAGTTCTAGAAAGATGACAGCTATCTATCTAATCAAAATGTTCCTGCTAATGCAAGATTACAGAGGACACAGCTGTTGACACCAGTGAGTGAAATCAGAATATGACACTTAAAAATTGTTGTCTATATATATCGCAAAACAAATTTGTTCATTTCGGTGATCACACCCTGAAAGTATTTCCAAAGAAGTATAGTTACCTTCATTCCTTAGCAAACCTTCACATTTTTAACACTTAATATAGATGCCTTGTGGGACGAGAAAAATCAATATCAATTTTGGGAACTTCTAAGGAATCAATGAACTGAAATATACTGTTAAATCAAAATGTTCTAGTTTACATTGCCTGTTTTTAGAAACTATGCTAAATATAAATTTCCTGCAGAAAATTTAGTTTGAGTAGAAAAATATTCCACACAACTGGTTTTCTGTAGGACTCCAATTTTTTATCCTGAATATTTGGGAATAAAACCATAAGTGTCTTATCCAAGTATTGTGTGGAAAAGCTGCAAAATAATTAATGTAGGGAGCAGTAATAATATATTATTTCATTATAGTGCTTCTATAGTTGACAGAGCATTGCCATCTGTATTATTTATAGCCCTAATACACATTGGAAATGAAGGCGTTAATCACAATTTAAAGTACTGGAAATGCCAATTCTTTTAACATTTTTTTTTGTTTATTGTTTATTTTTAGTTACACATGTCAGCAGAATCCATTGTGATATAATTATACAAGCATGGAAAATATCTTATTCTAGTTATAGTCCCATTCTCACAGATGTGCATGGTGGTGGGATTCACTTTGTTGTTTTTATATATGTACATGGAAAATTATGTCATATTCATTCCATTGTCTTTCCTTTGCTTATTCCTCCTCTTTTCCATGCCTTCCCTATTGTCTAATCTACTACATTTCTATTCTTCCCCACACACCCTCTCCCCTTTTGGGTTGGCTTCTACATATCAGAGAAAACATTTGACCTTTGGTTTTTTGGGACTAGCTTACTTCACTTACCACAATAATCTACAAGTCCATCCATTTGCTGGCAGGTATTATAAAGTCATTCTTTAAGGCTGAGTAATGCCAATTCTTAAGTGTTAAGTAAGAGCACTTAAAAGGGACTGAATTATGTTGAGGACAAAAATACAGTACATATCACGTTAGTAAAGAAAGATAAATTGCCTTATAATATCATAGCTTCTACATCAGGAGCATGTACAAATGGCAGCAGAACAACTGATTGGCCTGGGGAAGAAGGGAGACTGGCTCTGCAGAGCCTGGAAAGGCTGATGATGAGCAGAGACCTGAAGGACCCAGGAGCATTGGTCAGTGGACAGGAGAAGAAATGAATGGCAGGCTAGATAGGGAGGCAGAGCTAGGAACAAGGGCGGCGTTCTGGGAATGAAAGTCACTGTGGCCAGAGCCACAGTTTGATGTGAGATGAAACTGTGGTTGAGGCTGGGACCAAAACATGCAAAATCCTGAATGCTTTGCAAGGACCTAAGATTTAATCCTGTAGGAGAGAACATTGAATTTTAAGCAGGACAGCCACATGCTAGATTTCAATGTTTCATTCTCCCTCCTGCTTGGAGAAATGATGGGAGGGAAACATCTTGATTAAGTTTTGAGTTCTGGTGCCAGTAGATTCTGGTGCCATTACTGACCTTGGGAGTCCTGCAAAGGAATGGGTTGGAGGGATGGGGAGAGAGTGAAGGAGATTGGCAGAAGGGAGAAGGGTCAGATCCTAGTACATAATTGTATATAACAGTCAGGATTTATTATGCAACTATTTTGAAATGCTACTGAATATTAAATTGGCCAGCAATGAAAATCATAACAGAACAAGTTGTAAGCCCCTGGATATCCCAGCCATTTGAGGTAGGAAACCTGAAACATGAAAATTAAGTGCAGTAAACTGTATATGTTGAGACTCTGGCACCAGACTACCTGCATTTGAATCCTGCCTCTCCTGCTTACTAGGTCTAAGACTCAAAGCATTTCTTGGGCAGATTCGTTTCTGTGCCTCAGTTTCTTCAACTGTGAAATGAGGATAAAGAATAATATTGATGGGCTGGGGCTGTAGCTCAGTGGTAGAGTGCCTAACTTGCACATGTGAGGCTTTTGGTTTGATCCTCAGCATCAAAGAAAGAAAGAAAGAAAGAAAGAAATTGCGTCCATCTACAACTGAAAAGAAAATATATTTTTTTAAAAGTATGTTAAAAAAAGAATATTGACAAACGGTTATTGTAAGGATTGAGTTTTTAAAGCTTCCAGATTTAATTCACATGTAAGTACTTGGGACATTGAAGCACTGTGATTATAATTATTATTATTTTATTGTTCCTCTCTCAAGCTTTACACTGGGACAGCTCCACGGCTCACTAGGTTGCAATGTGGTAGTTAAATTTTGTTCTGTTTAGACTAAGGGATTTGGTAAGAAATAGTTATCTGTTTACCTGCTGGTCTATGAATATGGCAGTCCATTTGTGTAATTTACAGAACTTTTGCATCTGCCCTGGATAGGATACAGTTGGATTTGTTAGTGAACTGAAAAGCAACCTCAGACAAGGACTGATAAATTATTTATCTATTGATCTGTTACCCTCTGTTAGACTTTGAGCTCTTGGCAAAGTTCTATCTTCCATAATGCTTATAACAAGACTTGGTGGAAAGAATATCTACAAATGGTATTTCTTTGAGAAAGGGGCAAGGGAGCTGAGGCAAAGTGTTTTGATTGACCCATTTGTACTCTTCCTTTCTTAAGAAATTCCTATTCTTTACTGTGGAATAAATGGCTTTCTCACAGTACAGAGTGAAAGAAATAACACTAAACACACTTAAGAGAAAGTAGATAGAAAATGAACTTCATGGACTGTTATAACTTGTCTGTCCCTCACATATTATGGATAAGGCTGGGTAGGCCACAGGGGTTAAGTGATTTGCCCAAGGCTACAGATCGCTGGCAATGGAATTTGGTCTAGCTCATATGTCTCTGAAGCCCAGTCTAGAGGTTTTCACCATTGTACTATATCCTAAAGAATGTCATGTAATGATTTCCTTTTAAAGGAAAGGAAATCTGTATTGAAATCTACAGATTATTTCTAAATAAATAGATTTTTAAATTTCTGAAATTAGCCTAATTATTGTCTATTTAACCAAAGCCCTCCTAATTCCTGCTATCTCCTAATGCCTACTGAATTGCGTGCCTTTAACCAAGTATCCACCTATGGGCTTATATTCCTAAGCCTGTGTATTTCTGAGAAAAATTTACCCTTACACATAATGCTGAACCGATTTAAAATATTTTCCTTTGTTGAAACTCAGGCAATTCATTTCATTCACGTCAATAACATGTAATTGTATGTACAGTGAGCTGCGCTCACCCAGACTAATGAATATTCAACCAGTATTGAGAAAAGGGCGCCCCTGGAATGATTACCAGGGGCCCTTTCTGATTTAGCATAGCACCCAAGAGTCAGGCAGGGACAACATAGCTTTCTCTACCCAGCTCGATAGCTGGGCCTGTGGCTCCGCCTACCCTGACGCACGGGCCCGCCTGTCTGATTTGGGGGCTCTGGCAAAAAGCCTGAGCCCATTGATTACAGATCGCTGTTAATAAAGAGCATTTGTAATGCAGCAGTGGTGAGGCAGCCTCCGCACGCCGGTTCATGATGGCCCTTCAGGCTCCACAATTAAGTCGTCCAGCAGGCATGCCCCCTGTTGCAGCTGCTCTGTCAATCTCATTTTGGAGCACAAATGATCTTAGACCCGGTGTTTGACATGGGGTTTTAACACCAAAGAAGGCAATTCTGCAACTTCAAATGAGCCTAATTGGCTGAGCGCTCGGGCGTTCACTCAAGCTGCTTCAGTCCATCAGAGTGAGATTTCTAGCTAATTGAACTGCTCAGAAGGAAAAGGACCAGGAAGAATCGCGAGGTGCTGAAGGATTGGAGAGGGTGATATATATATATATTTTCATGATAGCAAACTTAAAAGTACATTCCTCCTCCTTAATCAACCACCTGTCAACATAGAAAAAAAAAAGAGTAGTTATGGCTGCAGATGCTCAGAGTTATGATCTGAAATTGAGTTGTTGCTCGTAAGAGTGTAGATGTACATGTGTTGCTGATACAGAGCATTTCAAAACACTTAGTCTGTGGAGCATTTTTTCTGCATCACCCTCAAAGCTGCCCAAAATACACAGCATGCAAATGTTGGCTGTGTGGAGGGAACAGAGGAAAGTAATCAGAGGTGTCTCAGGTGGAGTCAGCGTGTGCTCATGCATCACCTTCCTCTGCCTTGGTTCATCCTCCGTTAAGTGGGGATTGTATGGGGAAAGCTGTGATGTCTATATTTGCACCTGTGCCCATATCTATATCTAAAAAAGGGTGCATATCTATATCTATATTGCTGACATATCTATATCTATAGAGCTGATATTCCTTCATGATTCAGAATAAATAACATTTTATAGACAAAAATGTATATAGCAGTTTTAAAAGAGTATGATAAATCATAGTTTGTCCAACCCTTTGTGAGATATCAATACAGTAATGTATTAGGCAGGTACTTGGAACCAAGGGAATTGATCTGTTGTGCCTTTCTAAACCAAAGCATTGCTTAAAGATGATTACCTAATAACTTTTCGGGAGTGTGGAATTCACTACACAATTGTCTAATTTACCTAAATCTGGTTTTATGTGACATGGTGGTTGAAAAGTAATTAAGGGAACTTATGGAGCAGATACATAAAAAGATTTAGGACTGGTTCAATTTTATATAGATATTTTGTTTCAGATATTGAAAGAGAGGATACAGAAAAATATTTCACTACATGTAAAAGACATGCAGGCAGTGAGCAAAATATGCTGAGCATCAGCTGACTTTTAGTCTGGGAACACATGTACATTTTATGGTGCCCAAACTTAGGGGCTCAGGGAGAATAGTTGTGCTTGGACACATTAAGTCTTGAGAGTTGTTCCGATGAGTTCTGCCTCTGCTTCACTTTGTGTCCTTGGGTAAACCATTCAGGATTCCTAAGCCTCAACTTCCCGATCCTAAACAAAACAGCAGGACCAAGTATGGTCCATCAGCCACCAGCCACATTATCCTGAAGATGCCTGATGACAAGGATAAAATTTACTCTCTTCCTTGGGGAACCTGTATGATTGTGTCCCTTGTACCACAGCAGCACTTCTATTTATAACCCCAAAGAGAACACATCATCCTCAAATCTTGAATATAGAAAAATATAGGAAATAGTCCCATTTCACAGTTAATCCCCCATTAGGACGAGTCAGTTTAGGAATCAGCACTGTAATTTCTATATGCTGAGAGTCCTGGACCAATAGAGAACTTTGGCTACTTTGACTTAGCACAATATTTTTTTAAAAAGTTTATCCAGGTTGTAGCATGCATCAGTACTGTATTCCTTTTTATTGCTAAGTAATATTCTACCACATGGATATACATAGGTATCCATTCATCAGCTGATTACATTTGTGCTGTTTTCATCTTTTGGCAATTACAAATAATGTTGCCATGAATATTTGTGTATCCTCCATTTATTTTACTTATAAAATTTCCTGTTTCTCTATCCTTATTATTATTTTTTTTAGAGATCCAGGTTGATAAATACAAAGTTCCCCTGGTTAAAATGAATCATTTAATATTTTTTAGCATATTTACAGAGTTTTGCCCCATCACCCTACTCTAATTTTAGAACATTTTAATCACCCCAAAAAGAAACTTAGAACTCATTAATGATCAATTGCCATACTTCCCTTCTGCCCACTCCAGCCCTGGGCAAACACTAATCCTCACTCTAACCCTAGAGATTTGGCTATTCTGAACATTTCATATAAATGGAATCATTCATACAATATGTGCCTTTAGATCTGATGTACAACTAGATGTGTTTTTTTTCTTTTTTCCTCTAAAGCTCAAAAGTCAGGTAAAAAATTTTTTCTTCTTCCTTTTACTTTTTCTATAATTTTAATCAGTGGATTAACACAGTAACTTAATATACTTGTCTCCCTGATACCCCACTCCCTTCACCCAGTCTAGATCTCTCCCATTTCCTCTCCCCTTCAAACAAGCTATTCAGTGAGAATGGAAAAGAACAGATCAATTATGCTGCCCAGTCCTTCCCTTTGGCCATGCAGAACAGGGTCTCAGGCACCTTGCACAGCCCATTAGGGGATTTCCCTCTTTTCTTCTGAAAACCTTTCTCATGGACCATTTTTCTTCCTCCTCTAATGGGATTGATAGCCTCAAATCTACTCTACAGCTTTCCTGCTGGAACATTTCTACAATGTGCCTTGGAGTCCAAGCCCCTATTTCCTGGATCCCACATATTTCTGTTTCTCAGTTCATTGTCATATAGCTTAAGCTGTGTAGGGTGTGAAAGGGAACCCAGGCCTCAACTATTTTGTATACGTAGAGGTGTTCAGCTGACATTTCTTCACCCCACCTCCAATTCCTGAGCCTCCTGGGGTTCCCTCTGCTGATCAGCTCACATTTCAAGGATGTCCCCTGTTCTGCTTTCAATTCCCACATATGCATGCAGATAATTCCTCTCTGTATTATTTGCCCTAAAGAGTTTGTACTTTCCTTGTTCCTTTCCTAGTATTGTGAAAGGCCTTTGGAGAAAGAGGATGTGAATGTGTAGAGCGGATATTTGAGTGGAGATTCAGGCCTTGATTTCAAAAGCTTAATGTAGCTCTTCCCAAATCACTGCTTCCCACTTGTGGCTCACTGACAGCTGGATAGTGCTAACCCTATCTCTTTCTCTTAGGATTGGAGTTTCAAATTACCCTCCAGAAAAAATAATTGGTAAAGTTTTTTTTTTTACCTTTACCTACTTATACTTACAATGTATAATTATTATAAAAATTATGAAAGTAAAAACGAACTCTCCATGGCTCATTAATGGACAGATGTGACCAAGCTTAAAAGGTGCTGAAAGCATTTAGAACAGAAGGGTCCTTAAGGGCCCAAGGCCTAGGAATGAGGAAACAGATTCAGTGAGGTCACCTGCCATTCTCTGGGTGCCCCAGCTAATAGGTGGGAGAGTCTCAAGGAGAGCCACAAGGCTCTGACTCTCAATTCAGAGAAACTTGATCCTGATCACTGCTTCCCATGTTGCCCCTTGGCCTTTGCTGTGCCTCCCCTGCTCTCGACAGCTGGGATGCTGGCCTGCTTGGCAAAGCCTCAGGGAGGAAGCCTGCAACCTCTGTAGGAGGAAATTCTAGTTCTAGTGAACCACACAGATTTTTTTTTTTTTGCCTATAATATAATTACATCTCTTGGTCAGTGAGATGTTTCTTTCTTTCTTCCCTTCTTTCTTTCATACTGTGTTTCTTAGTACAGTCATCTCTGGTATAATTAGTTTTGATGACTATCAAGTCTTACCTCACTTTCTATTTCTTGACTAAAAATGAAGTAAATAATATTCACCACTCACATTTGTGAAGATTAAATACAGTAACAATGAGATGCCTGGTATAAAATCTGGCACCCTATAAATGCCAGAGTGTGTGCTTTATTTTCCTTTAAACTAAAGCTGTAATATGAAATATTGCACTGATATAAGGCATGAGCATGATATATCTAGTGGCATTATTTACTTAATATAGGAAATGTTATGGAATTCCTTTGAATAAACTTTGACTTATAGACATTTTGTAAGCTTTTAAGTAAAGTTCACCTTTAAGAATCTGTATTGGATATGTGGAGTGAATATCAATGAGGTTTCTCACTGGGTGTGCTTATTCTGATTCCCCAAACCCATGCACTGAGTCAGATCTACTGCCATGCCATATTTATTATGATATTTACCAGCAGCATGAACTGCTATATTAGCCAATCATGTCTGTATGACATTTGTTCTTCCAAGAAAATTCCTGTTTCGGAAAATTATAATCTAAGATTGTTAACTCTTCTTTGTTCTTAAATATATTGCTCTTGATTTTCCCCTAATTCTTTGTTTTATCCCTTTTATGATATATTCTTAAGTAAATGACATGTCAATTACAGACAGCCAATTTGAGGATCCATAAAAAGTGATAGAGTCAGCATTTTGCATAAAGTCCCATGGCTAATTTGCAACCCAGTGCTCCTGAGCTCCAGTCTTACCACTTCATCTCAACTGTATCCTATTGAGCTATCTGTTCATCCTATAGACTGCATCTGTTCCAAACTGTTATTCTTGCAGATCTAGGCTCTTTGAACTTCTGCCTTCAAGATACACTTAGATTATTTAAAAAATTTCCTTATTGGTGCATATTGATCATAGAGAATAGTGGATTTCGGTGATTTTCAGATTTCAGCCACATTGGTACGTGCATATAACATAGATCAGGGTTGCTCCCCAGAACCTTCCCCTTCCTTCTCCTGCTCCCTCCTCCTGATACCTTTCTTTTTCCCTCAGGGTCTTCCTTCTATTTTCATGAGATAACTTTTCTTTTCTTTCTTTTTTTCCTATCTAGCTTCTATGTCTGAGAGAAACATATGACCTTTGACTTTTTTAGTCTGTCTTAATTCACTAAATCTCCAGTTCTATCCATTTTCCTTTCAAATGACATAATTTCATTCTTTTGTTATGGATGACTAAAACTCCATAATGTATAACTACCACATATTCTTTATTTATTTAGATTATTATGTGAGAATTTTCACTTTAAAATAAAATCATTTATTTAAAAGTACAAAATTTATCATAAACTCTATATCACTCATTTTCTTTTCTCAGTTTTATATTTTGAAAAATCCCAAACAGAAAAGTTCAAAGAACAGTACAGTGAACACCTGAGTAACCCTTCAAACTAGATGCCCTTTAATAGATGAATGGATACAGAAACTGTAATATATATACACAATGGAATGTTACTCATGATTAAAAGAGAATAAAATTATGGCATTTGCAGGTAAATGGCTGGAGTTGGAGAATATCATGCTAAGCGAAGTAAGCCAATCCCAAAACACTAAAGTGTTCTCTCTAATAAGTGGATGCTGATCCATAACGAGGGTTGGGGGGGCATGGGAAAAATGAAGGAACTTTGCCTTTCGGTGGATGAATGGATAAAAAAATGTGGCATATATACACAATGGAATTTTACTCAGCAGTAAAAGAGAATAAAATCATGGCATTTGCAGGTAAATGGATGGCATTGGAGAAGATAATGCTAAGTGAAGTTAGCCAATCCCAAAAAAACAAATGCTGAATGTTTTCTCTGATATAAGGAGGCTGACTCATAATGGGGTAGGGAGGGGGAGCATGGGAGGAATAGATGAATTCTAGATAGGGAAGAAGGATGGGAGGGAATGGGAGGGGGCAGGGGATTAGCAAGGATGATGGAATGTGATAGAAATCATTATCCAAAGTACATGTATGAAGACATGAATTGGGTGTCAACATATTTTATATACAGAGATATGAAAAATTGTGGTATATGTGTAATAAGAATTATAATGCATTCTGCTGTCATTTTTTTATATATACACAATGGAATTTTACTCAGCAATAAGAGAGAATAAAATCATGGCATTTGCAGGTAAATGGATGGCATTGGAGAACACAATTCTAAGTGAAGTTAGCCAATCCCCCCCAAAACAAATGCCAAATGTTTTCTCTGATATAAGGAGGCTAACTCATAGTGGGGTAGGGAGGGAGAGCATGAGAGGAATAGATGAATTTTAGATAGGGAAGAGGGGCGGGAAGGGAAGGGAGGAGGCAGAGGATTAGCAAGGACAGTGGAATGTGATGGACATCATTATCCAAAGTATATGTATGAAGACTCGAATTGGGTGTCAACATACTTTATATATAAACAGATATGAAAAATTGTGGTATATATGTGTGATAAGAATTGTAATGCAAATAAAACACACCAAAATACCTGTAAAAAGGCATGAATTGGCGTGAACATACTCTATATACAAAGATATGAAAAATTGTGCTCTATGTGTGTAATAAGAACTGTAATGTATTCTACTGTCATATAGTTAAAAATAATAATATCTATGTGGCAATTAAAAAAATGAAGGAACTTTGATTGGGCAAAGGGGAGAGAAGGTATGGAGGGTGCATGGGGGCAGGAAAGATGGTAGAATGATATGGACATTATTACCCTAGGTACATGAATGAGTGCACATATGGTGTTACACTGCATCAGGTACAATCATAGAAATATAAAGTTGTTCTGCAATTGTGTACAATGAATCAAAATGCATTCTGCTGCCATATATACCTAATTTAATTAATTAATTTTTAAAAAATCCCAAACCTGTAGAAAATTTGAAAGAACAGTAAACACCTGAGTAACCCTTCACCTAAATGAATGCAATGTTGTTTTGCCACATCTACTCATTTAATATATAAAGAGTGTACATGATGGAGGGTATTCGAGACAAGGACAGAAAGAGAGAGACACCAGCTGGAAGCTGCAGACATCATAACATCACTCCAGTGTTTCGCATGTATTTCGTAAGAACAAGCACATTGTTTTGTAGAACTACAATACCATTACAAGGCATGTCACTTAAAAATGGGGATATGTTCTGAGAAATGCATTGTTATGCAATTTCATCATTAAAGTAATATCATAAAGTGTACGTGCACAGACTATGACAGCTATGATGTCACTAGGCAATGTAACCTCATGGGGCCACTGTCATATACATAGTTCTTTTTTGACTGAACATGCAATGCACAGCTGTATTTATATCTAAGGAATTTAACATTAATATAATAATATTCTCTCATAGCAAGTCCCTTTCAAAGTTTTCCAGATGTCACAAGATGTCGTTTATAACTATGCATTGTAATTTACTAGCTTGTTATTAGCTAATTTATTAGCTGACATTCTCCTTATCCTCACTCATCTCTACCCCACCTCAATTTTTATTGTTACTACTACTATAAATCATGGATTTAAAAAATCAAATATGGTATAACCTATTAATTTAAATATTAATTGTGTTGTTAAAAATTTTACACATTTATCCAGCCCTTACAAAGTAGCTCCTGTAAATTTTGATATGATTCTACCAGAATTTGAATATTTCTTGTTCTGAGACATAATACAAGGAATGGACATGGTTTTTATTCTGTTATCTGTGTCATTCACAAATGTTTTTCCAATAAATTGAATTTTCTCTAAACTTTCGAGAGAAATTACTGTTATTCCTTTCCAAAACTCAACCACCTCAGTTATATCTTTTTTTGAAAGCTCTTAATAATTTCTGCATCTAGTGTAACCAACCATTCTGGTCTTCCAGAACTGATGGGCTTCCTGTGACATGGGATTTTGTTTTAAATGAAATGAGTTGATTACCCCCATGTGGATCAAACCTTTCATTTTAAAGTAAAAAGTGCCTCTAACAATCACAGTTTTCAAAATTCTGCTGCATACACTTAAATTTAAAAAAAACTCTTCAGATTACACAATTGCATATAATGTAACTTCAATTTGTGGTCATGAAAAACCCTAATAAAATGAAAAACAAAATGATTAAATAAAATGAAATTAAAAGGCAAGTTTAAAAATCAGAAAGAAAATAAGATTGGCTATTGGCTGCCTCTGTAAGTCTCAAACAGTCCATTATCCAGATCATATTTATGGTTATGTTATGGTTAATAATCAACCTAATGAATAGACTACCATATCTTATTACAGCTTTTGCAGAATTTTTTCCACTTTACCTTATTCACACTTACACCAAGCCTGCAGTGCAGTCAGGATAAGTTCCCATTCTTACTGCTGGGAAACAGGTTCAGAGACTCAGTGCCACCTAAGGTGTTAGAAACTAAAGACAAGAGCTGAAACCAGCACTACCTAAGACACTAGAAATTAAAGGCAAGATGTTTTCTATCTTGCTCTTTATATTGCAATATAATACAACAAATAATAAATAAATGGATGAATGTGTGGGACGGTGTGCACGCACACACGCCAGAGCCCACGTAAAAGTAAGGAGGACTTCAGAATCTCTGAATCAGGCTTATCAGAATATTTTTAGGGAAACAGAAATATTATATAATTGGAATAAACTAGAATGTGAATTCGAGAAGGGCAGGGATTTATGTTTATGTTGTTCCCCAGCGCATCCCCAGTGCTTCAATAAAACTTGTTGATTAAATGAATGAGTGTCTTTGGAAATAAATCTTCATAGCTGACTAAAAGTAGTGTCTTAACATGAGAAGTTTTTAAAATTTTTGATTGGTATTTATTATGATCAAAGTAACATATGCTTATAGTAACAAACTCAAACAAAACAGAAGTGTCTAAACTAAGAAGGGAACATCTGCCTCTTGCTCCTGCTCATATCCCTTGAGATAATTGCTGGCAATGGTTTGATATGCCTTCTTCTGCGTGTTTTTTTTTTTTTTTCTTGAGAGTGCACTCATCTTTTAAAGTCAGTGCATTGGTTTTTCTTTTATTTTTATTCTATGTGCTATTGTTTGTAGATGGGTATTTTATTCTATTTCATTTTTTTCAATTATGCAATGAACATCTTGTATATAAGAATGCAGGCATTAATGCTAGTATTTCCATACATAGGTAAGAATTCTTCAAAGATATGTATATTTAAAATTTAAAAAGTAGTCTGACAATATTTCCTCGAAAACACTACACCTATCTCCACTGACTCCAAGTTTACCAACCCTGCATTTCTCCATATCCTCACAAGCACTAAGTGTGTCACTCTCTGTCAATTTTATAGGAAAAATAGCTCTTTACTTAGCTTCCCTAATTGGTAGTAAAATTAAGTGCCTCTATAGATGATTAGCAGTATATTTATTCTATAAATTATTGATGCAAGCAATTTCCTACTTTTTCTAATGGATTATTTTCCTTGAATTGAGACTTTAATAATTGTTAGTAGCCCCTTTCTGGTTATTTCAGTCTGTCATTTATCTTTTAACATGTTTTTAGTACATTTAACTGTACTGGGGCTTAACATATTTGCATTATTAAATCTGTCAGTCTTTTACTTTATTACTTCTTAGAGTCGAGTCTTTTCCATACCAAACTGTATTAAAAAAACTCAAGTCCTCCGAATCTTTTAGAACATTCGTAGATTAATTTTTGCTTGGCAATTTATTTTTGTTTAATATTTACTTTGCCTATCTAACCATAGTTTTAACTTAAATAATTTAAATAAATCCACATCATTCTCACTTTTATACTTATAATTTCACATCTATTCACAGGTCTTTTTCTGTACTTCTAATAGGACTCCTCTGATATATTTGTCTTTCTTGTGCCAGTACCACACTATTCTAATTACTGTAAGTTTATAGTATATTTTGAGATCAAGTGGAGCAAGACAAGAACAAAACTTTTTTGTATATTTTTATTTTTCTTTCTTTTTACATTGCCCTTTCCCAACCTACTTGCAGTTTCTCTGGCTTGCTGTGGCTGTACTGATTTCTGTGTTTATCTTGGCTCTTCCAGATCTCATACTTTACATTCTTATGCACTGTAGCCATTATCCTCTTTCAAGCTAGAATCCCACTTGGTAAGCTGTTATTAAGATTTTTAGAAGAGTTTAAACCTCATCTATGCATGCCAAGTGAGGTAAACTTTGAATAATAACTAAGGACAAATTGAGGAAATCTGATAATTTCCATCTCATCTGGCTGAAAAGTAAAACAACCCCAGAACTTCACCTCAGTCTCCAAAATTTTCTCATTTCTGCTTATCCATTTGACCATGCCAACATTCTGTCTATGTTGAGGGGAAAAAAAGAAAAGAAAAGAAAAGAAAAGCAATGAACTGCATGACAGCTTCTCCATTCATTTTAGCTTTTTAAAGGAACTGGGTAGTATAGTAATACAATCAATCATTTTTGCCTTGTAAAACCAGTGATATGTTCATGGAGAATAAGAATTAACTTTCCAATATGTAGTGTTATCAGCTTTCTTTTTTTCTTTTTTCTCTTTTGCAGCACTGGGGATTGAACCCAGGGCTTCACACATGCTAAACAAGTGCTCTGCCACTGAACTACATTCCCAGTCCTATATCATTAGTTTTCTTAATGATAGAAATAAGATATAACAATAAAATATATTTGTAACCCACTTTAAACAGTTCATAGTGCTTCTGTACATTATATCATTCATTGGATCCTTCAAAATGGGATCCCATGTGACTTCAGGATGGACAGATGTGTGCCTGGGTATTGATATCTTGAGTGGACTGTATCTTTGGGACACTGAATACTAATTAAAGTTAAACTTAATTATGAAGTGTTAGAAAGAAATAGTATTCTATTATATTTCCAAACTGAAAACAGAGTTTTGATTTCTAAATTTCACTAACACAACATGATGGCTTTTGCTATGATCTTTCCTTTTCTCATATAATGCTTTAGATATAACATAGAACATCTCTCCCTTTTCAGTCTTATATTGAAAACTAATTATTGACTGTTGGCTCTTTTTACATTAGGGTTGGATGTGGTCTTTAGGCTCCCCTGCTGTTGAACATAACAAACAAGCTGACCATGAGATTCCAGATGTTTCTATTTCTTTTTGTTTAAGATTATTGGACCTCCCAGGAACAAATGTCATCATGGTTGAATGGTAGACCCTGTCACCTTTGTGTTGGGAACAAAGATTTGATCCTGTAGCATTGCCAAAAAATTTGAACTTGGGTCTTTCGTAGCAAGTAGGTCTCACAGACCCAAAGCATTCACTTGCAATGCCAGTGATATCAGTCAGAAATGGAGCTGTCTAAATTGCAACATTACATTTAGAAAGCAAACCCTAACTTGAAAGACAGCTGTACTCATTTGATGTTGTAAACAGGCGACATGCATTTTTACAATGAGCTCTGACTGATGAACACATAGGGAGCATTTTAGTTTGATTTTTAAAATTGGTTGGGGAGGAGAAGGAGGTTATAGGGAGATTGGAGTGGAAAACTGATGGCACCTAATTGGGTTAAAGAGGCCTCATAATAGAGACTCTGTCGGGAGACTAGAGGGAAGGCTGGTAGAGAGAGTTGTCAGGTGTTTGGTTTGATGAAGCTCATTGTTTCCCTCATTTACTCTGCTCTCATCCCAAATGTGCATTTGGAGCTCAGTCAGCAAAGCCTGGTTTTAAAATGAGAATGCCTACTTAAAAACCCATTGACAGAACCTGAACTTTTGAAAAACAATCCTTTAACAGACTCATCACATTTTAGTGGTATGTGAGCCTTGAGGTCAATGCCATGGAATGAATTAATCTCCTCGAGTTCATACTGTGGCTTACATTGGAGCTTAATGCGGCGGTTGTTTTGGACTGATGACTTATTAATCCTTTTCATAATTTTAATATTTTTTTAGTCTTGAAACAAACAGTCCTTTCTAACAACCCCTTTAAACTTCTACTTAAGATCCCACTAAAACCACACTAAAGCAATTAATGACAGAAATTGAGAATTATAAATGTTCCATACAGTGGTAGTTTGGAATTTGAGCTTCTGAGGGAGAAAGGTAGATTGCTTGGCTACTTTTTAGTTGCAACTGGACAGATAAGAAGAATCATTAATGATGCTGATTTTAAAAGCCAGTCCATAGGATGAATTAACCTGGTCAACAAAATAAATTTCTGAGTGCTTTTGCATGGTGAAGCATACACTAAAAAATGGGAAAGGGCAGAAGGAAAGAAATAAAATACTCCATTTCAAGACTATGTCAGACCAAAGGCAAGTTTTTCATAGTGTGAAACTATGGTGCTTTTGATTTTCTGGCGCAAGATGGACAGAAGAACTGATATCCTGTACCTCCCCCAGCCTGCCTGCTCACTATTAAAGTTGAGTTTTCACTGGGCTGAAAACTGCTTGTACATTGGCCATTTAACTTGCCAGCATTCTGCTCTCCTGTGGAAAATGTGGATCTTCAGCCACATAATGTCTTTCCATTAGCGATGGCGGCTCTCCAAAATAGGGCTGTGGTTTAAACACAAATGGGCAGTGTGGGCCAAAATGAATGCAATTTTGAGTCTACTATCTTTAAAAGGTGGATCTGGAGGCAATTTAGCGAGTGTAAATTACAATTGACTTTGGAAGAAATAACTCATACACTTGAACCTCCTCAGATGTGCAGCCAATAGGGGGTAGCCAGGCTAACATGAAATTTTACACATCCATCAGCTAAAGAAGAGATCCAAATGTAAAAATCTAGCTATCATATGGATTCGTAACACCCCCTGGAGGACTTGCGGCCCACAAATCAATGAATGGTTTATGCTGAGCCAAAAATGTACTTTCACAGTGCTTCTCATTTTCCTTAACCATTTCAGAACACCATATGTGAGAGACACAGCAGCCTGGGAATCGCTCCTGCAGAACGTACTCCTCCTCAAGCAGCGAGAGTACCAAAGGCATGTCATTGGTCAGTCCCTTTGCATGTACCAGAAGTGGTATTTCCTTACGTTAAGCCAGGGAGACATTTTCTGCTATGCAGGTGTATGGGTCTGAGGTACTCTAGAATGTATCAGATGTGCTACTAACTGCTACTGACTCCCTTCAATGTTGTTACTAATCAGTAGTGGATTAAAATAATCCGATTGTGGTTATTGTCTTGCTGTCTTTTTTTTTTTTTTTGGTGTGTGTGTTTGTGTGTATATGAAAGACAGAGAGAGAGAGAGAGAGAGAGAGAGAGAGAGAGAGAGAGAGAGAGAGAGAGATGCTCTCTTAATCTTCACTTGATCTCAGCAGCTAGAAATGCCCACATACTCACAGGGCTTGTTTTCTATCTGTGTGTTCTCTATATAAGGTTGCTGAATAAAAATATATTTATTGTTAGCTCTACATATGAATAAAAAGGACTTCTATGTGTAGATAAAATTTTAAAGTGTTCATAATTAAATTACAAAGAGCAACTAAGTGAATAAAATTCAGACCTTTTCTTTTTTGGACAGTGCTGCTGTCTAAGGTACTATTACTGATAACTGCTTTTATGTTCTTTGAAAAAGATTTCTGATGTTTGCATTTCTTGACTATTGCCTTTTAAAAAATTTAGCTAACTCTATGGACAGCATTTTCCTTCACTGTCCACAATTTTTAAATATTCAAAAAAATGTTCAAAGCAAAGACTGGTATGGATTCTATCTAGACTATTCTAAACAAGTAAATGGAAGAGAATGTTTTTCATTTGCAGTAGTAATTGACTTGGAATTCCAAGTTTGTACTTCATTTTGTGTGTTTTTTTTTAAATAAATATGCATATAAGCTTTTTTATGTTTTCCATATTTTTATTATAATTGTACATAATGGTGGAATTTGTTGTTACATATTTGAACATGCACACCATGTAACAATATAATTTGGGCAATATCATTCCCCAATATTTCCCTTTCCCTCCCTGTTCCCTTCCCCGTGACTTTCCTGTGCTCTACTGCTCTCCCTTCCATTTTCAAGAGATTCTTTCTTTCCTAGAACACACATTTATTTTCCTTCTTCCTTCCTAGCTTCTTCATATGAGAGAAAACATACAACCCTTGACTTTCTGAGTTTGGTTTATTTCAATTAACATAATCTCAGATTCCATTCATTTTTCCTGTAAATGACATAATTTCATTCTTCGTTATAGTTGAATAAAACTGCATTGTGTATATACCACGTTTTCTGCATCTATTCATTCACTTCATCTGTTTATTTGAATCACACCTAGGCTGACTCGACAGTTTGGCTATTGTGAATTATGCTGCTATCAACATGGGTATGCATGTATTGCTATAGTCTGATGACTTTAATTTCTCAGAATAAATACCAAAGAGCCTCCATACTGATTTCCATAGTGGTTGTACTAATTTACAATCCTACCAACAATGTAAACATGTTCCTTTTGTTCTACATTCTCTCTAGCATTTATTATTATTGATGATGATGATGATGATGATGATGATGATGATTGGTACCAGGGATTAAACCCAAGAGTGCTTAACCACTTAGCCATATCCAAAACCTTCTTAATTTTTGTTTTAAATTTTTAGACTGGCCCTTGCTAAGTTGCTTAGGGCTTTGCTAAGTTGCTGAGGCTTGTCTTCCACTTGTGATCCTCTTGCCTCAGCCTCCTAAGCTACTGGGATCCTAAGGTGTGGGCCATTGCTCCTTATTGTTTATATTCTTGATGACTGCCATTCTAACTGCAGTAAGATAAAATGTAATCTCTGTGAAGTTTTTAAAAACTTTTTAAAAATTAGAGTTTTACAGTTATACATAGTAGTTGGGTTCATCCCAACAAACTCATAATGTACAGAATTAAATTTTGCTCCCCTTCCCCCCATACCCTTTCTCTCCTCTTCCTAAAACAAATAATCCAATTAATAAATGGGCAAAAAGAACTAAACAGAAATTTCTCAAAAGAAGAAACAGAATTACCAACAAATATATGAAAAAATGTTCAACAACTCTGGCAATCAGGGAAATGAAAATCAAAACTACACTAAGATTTCATCTCACTCCAGTCAGAATGGCAATGATCAAGAATACAAACAACAATAAGTGTTGGTGAGGGTGTGGGGGAAAAGGCACACTCATACATTTCTGGTAGCACTGCAAATTGGTGCAATCATTGTGGAAGCAGTATAGAGATTCCTTAGAAAACTTGGAATGGAACCACCATTTGACCCAGCTAGCCCACTCCTCGGTCTATACCCAAAGGACTTAAAATCAGCCATATCAATATTTATAGAAGCTCAATTCACAATAGCCAAACTGTGGAACCAACTTAAATGCCCTTCAATAGATGAATGGGTAAAGAAACTGTGGTATATAATGGAATATTACTCAGCGTTAAAAAAAAATAAAATCTGGGGCTCAGGTTGTGGCTCAGCCATAGAGAGCTCGCCTAGCACATACAATAAAGGTATGGTGTCCAACTACAACCATAAGTGTGTGTGTGTGTGTGTGTGTGTGTGTGTATATATATATATGTATATATACATATATATATATATATATATCATGCTAAGCGAAGTAAGCCAATCCCAGAAACCAAAGGCCAAATGTTTTCTCTGATAAGTGGATGTTGATCCATGGGGGCGGAGGACATGGGTAAAATGGAAGAACTATGACTGGGCAAAGGGGAGGGCATGGAGGGGAGGGTGCGTGGGGGCAGGAAAGATGGTGGAATGAGATGGTTATCATTACCCTAGGTACATGTGTGACTGACACAGATGCAACTACATTGTATACAACCAGAGAAATGAAAAGTTGTGCTGCAATTGTGTACAATGAATCAAAATGTATTCTGCTGTCATATATACCTAATTAGAATAAATAAGTAAATAATTTTTTAAAAAGAATGAAAAAAAGAATACAAACAATAATAAATGCTGGCAAAATTGTGGGGGAAAAGGTACACTTGTACACTGATGATGGGACTGTAGATTAATACAACCACTCTGGAAAGCAGTGTGGAGATTCCTCAAAAAGCTAGGGATGGAAACTCCATGTGACACAGTAATCAGCCACATAGCCACCTTAATGTTTCTAACAGCACAATCCACAATAGATAATTATTGCATGCAGGCACATGCAATGATATTCTACTCAGCCATAAAAAAGAATGAAATTATGGCATTTTCTGTTAAATAGATGGAAATGGAGAATATCATGCTAAATGAAATAAGGCAAATTCAGTGTAGTTTTAATTTCAATTTCCTTAATTGCTAACAACATTGAAAATTTTTTCATACATTTGTTGGCCATTTGTATTTCTTCTTTTGAGAAGTGTCTGTTTAGTACATTTGCCTCTGTATTAATTGGGTTTTTCTTTTGATGTTAAGTTTTCTGAGTTCTTTATATATTATGGATGTTAATCCTCTGTCATATGAGTAGCTAGCAAAGATTTTCATTCATTCTGTAGGTTATCTCTTCACATTCTTAATTGCTTCTCATGTTGTGGAGAAGCTTTTTCATGTGATGTGAAGCTTTTTCATGGGATTATTTCTTGAGTTTTAGGGGTTCTATTGAGAAAGTTATTGCCTGTGACCATATATTAGAGTGTTGATTCCATGTTTTCTTCTTGGAGTTGCATAGTTTCTGGTTAAATTCCTAGGTCTTTGATCCATTTTGAGTTGACTTTTATGCAGGGTAATAAAAAAAGATCTAGTCTTATTCTACATATGAATAATTATTTTTCCTGCATCATTTGTTAAAAGGACTGTTTTTCTCTAATGTATGTTTTTGGCAACTCTGTCAAGTATAAAATAACTATAGATGTGTGGGTTTGTCTTTGCATCTTATTTTCTGTACCATTGGTATATTTGTTTTTTATGCCAATACCATGCAGTTTTTGTTGCTATATTTCTGTGTCATAATTTGAAGCCAAGTATCTTATTGCCTCGAGCATTGCTTTTTTGACTTAAAATTGTTTTGCCTTGTCTGACTTTTTTATTCTTCCAAATGAATTATAGGGATGTTTTTTCTAGTTCTGTGAAGAATGTCATTGGCATGTAGATGGGAATTGCATTCAGTTTGTAAATTTCTTTGGGTAGTATAAGCATTTTAATGATATTTATTTTGCCTATCCATGAGCATGGGAGATATTTCCATCTTCTTGTGTCTTCTTCAATTTCTTTCTTCAATGTTCTATAGTTTTCATTACAGAGGTCTTTTACCTCTTTGGTTGGATTTATTCATAGGCTCGCTCTTTCTTTCTTTCTTTCTTTCTTTCTTTCTTTCTTTCTTTCTTTCTTTCTTTCTTTCTTTCAGACTATTGTGAATGGGTTGTTTTCCTGATTATTTTTTCAGAAGATTCATTTTTGGTATACAGGAAAGCTATTTATTTTTGTATTTGCTTTAGTAACTTGTTACTTTGCTGAATGTATTAGCTCTAGCAATGTTCTGGTAGAGGTTTTTGGAACTTTTAAGGGTCTGCAAATAGTGATAATTTGACTTCTTCATTTCCTATTTTTATCCCTTTCATTTCCTTCTCTTGCCTAATTACTCTGGCTAGAATTCTAGTACTATCTTGAATAGGAATGAGGAAAGTGGACATTTTAAAGGAAATGCTTTCAGTTTTCCTCATTTACTATATGATGTTGGCTTTGGGTTTATCATGTATAGTCACTATGATGTTGATACATGTTTCTTCTATTCCTAGTTTCCTTAGTGTTTTTATTATGAATGGGTGCTGAATTTTGCTGGAGGCATTATATTCATCTATTGAGATGACTGGTTTTTGTCCTTAATTATAATTATGTGGCAAATTACATCTATTGATTTGCATGTGTTAAAACATCCTTGCATCCTTGGGATAAAACTAACTTGCTCATGATATGTTCTTAATATGTTGTTAAATATGATTTGCTAATATTTTATTAAGGACTTTTACACCTAAGTTTATCAGGAATATTGGTCTATAATTTACTTTCCTTGATATGTTATTATCTGATTTTGATATAAGAGTGACACTGACCTCATAGATTGAATTTGCAAGTTTTCTATCCTTTTATATTTCATTGAACAATTTGAGGAGCATTGACATTATTTCCTTTTTAATGGCCTGAGGAATCTGGTAGAATTCTAGTCCTGGACTTTTTTTTTTGAAATATTTTTATTACTACTTCTATCTCATTGCTAGTTATTGGTCTGTTTAGGTTTGCAAGGTCCTCTTGATTTAGTTTGACAGCTCATATGTGTCTAGAAATATATACATTTCTTCTAGGTTGTCCAGTTTATTGGAGTTATAAGTTTTCAAAATTGTCCCTATTACCCTCTGAATTTCTGTGATGTCTGTGGTGATTTCTCCTTTTTAATCTCTAAATTTTATTAATTTGTGTCTCCTCTCTCTCCTTCTCTCTCTCTCTCTCTCTCTCTCTCTCTCTCTCTCTCTCTCTCTCTCCCTTCCTCCCTCTATCTCTTTTGTCACTTTGGCTAGGGGCTTATCAATCTGTTTATCATTTCAAAGAATCAACTCTATTTCATTGATCCTTTGTAATTCTTTTTTTAAAATTTCATACATTTCTGCTCTGATCTCAATTATTTCCTTCCTTCTACTGGTTTTGGAATCAGTTTTCTCTTCTTTTTCAAGGACTTGAGACACATCATTAGGTTGTTTATTTGGGATCTTTCTGATTTTCTTATGTAGGTTCTCACAGCTATAAATTTTCCTCTTAGAACTGCCTTCATAGTGTCCTAGAGGTTCTGGTATGTTGTATCAGTATTCTCATTTGATTCTAAGAACTTTTATATTTATCCTCTGATTTCTTTTATCATGCATTCATCACTCAAAAGTGTACTGCTCTATCTCCACGTGTTTATATAGTTTCTGTAGGTTTTCTTTCTCAGTTAGATATGTACATATGAAAATATTAAAATTTTATGAGAAGTTATAACAAAAAGGCTTAAAACCACTGTAAATATCACAACTACAGAATGATAACAAAATATTTTATCAATTAATAATTTGACAAGACACACCTCAATAATGCTTTACTTCCCCAAAGTTTTGGATGTATGTTCTTTGTCCCCCTCTACATGTGACAACAATAGTATATATTCTATGAAGAAAATAGAAATATGTTTCAATCTTTCCTCTACCATGGATTATAAAAATGTTTGATATCATTCATAGTTTACAAAATTTCCTTTCAACCTCTAAATAACTTGTAATTGGTAATATGTAAATTTTTAGAATTGCTGTCAAGTCTGGGAAAATTTCTATCAAGTTTTTGACATAAGTCATTAGATTTTAGCAAATATTATAATTTATTTTTGCAGTCCTGGAGATTGAATCCAGGGCCTAGTGCATGTTAGACAAATGGTTTACCCTGAGCTATATCACCAAACCTCAAATTTTATTATGTATTGACTAATCTTAAATATCCCTTGATTAGCCTGTTTTTCATTGACATTCTTATTGTAGTGACATATTACCTAGTTATATATTATTTTGACCTTAGTTTTTTATGTGTGCTCAAACATCAATAAATTAATAAAGGCAAGACTATTTCAGGCTGAAGGAAGATCAGGGGAAAATATATGATCCTGGAAAGGCAAGAAGCCCAGATTTGGGAGAGTGCAGTATACAAACAGTGCCACTAAAAGACTGGGAAGGTGGGTTGGGACCTGATAGGACAGCTGTCAGATGTTGATGTGTGACTGAGGATGCCTTTAAGTTACAATGCCTTTAATTTAAGGGTGGCTTCTTAATGAAAAATCAAGCATATTAAGTGAGAAATCATTATGTTGAAATTGAGATTAGGATTGGATAAAGCCATCATCATAAAAGCATTGGACTGGTCTGTGAAATCTTCCTAATAGTACTATAAGCAGAAACAATGGTGAACTATATAGCTTCATCTCACGAAACCCAAAGCAAATGTATTTCTAACATAACTGTATCTTTGCCATATTCTAACTCAATGCCATTCTCATAAGGCAAAGTGTGTTGGAGAGAGAGAGGAGAAAAAAGACAGCCATGTATGCAGTTTCATTAAAACACCATACAACTGCAAATTTTACAAAAAGCGTACTGGAGGGGTGTCTAAAAATAAAGGACCCTGAAGTTTCCACTGCATTGACTTCATAGTAAATCCGGATTGCCCTTCCAAATTTATAAAACTCTCCCATAATATTCCTTTTTCTCCCAATTCCCCTTACTCTGGTACGTCTCTCCAGAGCAATATTATATTATATCACACATATCATATCATATTAATCTATTTAATTGTTCACTGATTGTCATTTATTTCATACCACTAGGATATAAGCTCTACAATGAGAAGAACTTTTTATCAGTTTATCCCTAGTGTAAGAAAAGTTCCTGCCTGTACATAGATATTTGTTGAGTAAATGAATAAATCAATTCCAGAACTATTTTATTTCATTGTGTTATCTACTTCCATGGATACAAACCAATGATGGTTTCTATACTGTGTTTTTGGTTTTCAGAAAGAAAAATGGGAAAAATGATGTTAGAGGATGATGGGGGCAGAAGTGAGGAGACAACCAAGGTAGAGAAAATTCAATCATAATTAAACTATAAACAAATGTTCCATAAAAATTAGACCATCTAAAAGGATAGATGAGCAAGGCCATGATCCTAACTTTCCAGGTCACTTTACTCTTGTCTTCCCATAAGGAAGAATGAAGAGAACAGACAAATGGAAAGAAATAGAGTTCCTCCACGTGGATGGAAACATTAGGGAGGAAGTCTTTTCCTCTACCTATCTCCAGGCCCCGATTTTCAACAGTCATTCCCCAAAGCTTGAGTGAATGGAATGACTATTAAAGTGATCTTGGAGAATGTTTAAACTTTAATAAACATTTGTGAAGTTATTCTGAGAAGCTGTATTTAAATGACTAAAATCTATAATGTTATCAGATTTAAAAAAGTCTAATAAAATGTATAGGGGAAAAAAATGTGTTTCTGAGCTGAGGAATTCATGTGAAGGTCTATGTTAGAAGCAGGTGTGAGTAGGACCAGCAGAAAAAATACGACTGCCCAAGCGTTTGACAGCATGTGCAGGTTCCAGTTCATTGGAACTGCTATGTGATGTTCCATTGTGTTTACATATATTGATATTTGTATTCCAATGGAATTTATTCATTCCTAAATTGACAGATATTTATGCTATCTGAAAAAAATATAAGCAATTATGCAGTGAACATTCTTGTACATTTCCTCGTGTCATTATGTGAGAACATATCTAAATTATAAGTGCATTTCTCTGATTAAAAAAATGTTTCTGATGTATTTGTTCTTTGAATTATAGGATAAGTTTGTTTGTTTGCAATTGAATATTTCAGACCTCTTGCTCCGGCTTTGTTTTTCTATCCAAGTTTTACTGTAATCTCTGTTCCCTGGAGCATCATAGTTTTAATGTGAGTTCTACAAAGTCTTAACAAAGAGTGAAATCTAATGCTGATATAGATATTCTCTTGGGAATGAAAATCTTGACTCTATGAAGGTTCTAATTATATTCTTTGGATCCCTACAATATAAAATTATTAAATAAAAAGTTTAAAGGGACTCAACATTTCTTTTCCAAATTTTCTATAAATGAACAGGTCAGTCAAAAAAGGTATATATAGTTGTTGCCCAAACCAGAACCAGAACTCTGTTGTTCTGCATTTTATTCCATGTTATTTTAGCATGTTTTACCCTGTTCTTTAGCAGAAATAACTGAAGAAGGACCAACCAAAAGAAAATTAACTCACACTTGCATTTATTTGACATTCATACTTCCATAAAACTTGAGGTTTGTGGAAGGACTCTGAGCAGCAAGCTTATGCCATCTTTTGTACATTGGTGGGATTACTGGGGTACCTATGAACCTAAGAGCAACATGACTCCAGATTTTTTTCTAAATGTTTTTGATCTTTTTTTCAAAGTGTCTGATTGATAAGAAAACCTGAAATATGCTTTTATAGAATCTGGTCCAATTATCTACTTGGAACAATCCACTTGAGACATGGATTGCAGTGTTTACAGGATCAGAGGAAAGGACTGGGGGATACACCACTGGGAAGTAGAAAAGGCTTAATGTAAAGAAAGTTAGAGTTCCACAGAAATCAGCCTTCACTCTACACTCTGTGTGGAGGAGAATTCACTCATTTCTTTTTTAAATCTGAAGTAATTTGGCCTTAAAAAGAATAGGCCTAAAACTATGTTCTAAATAAATATTCCTTTCTCCCTAATGCTCACAAACAAATGCACTGTCAAACAAGCCAATTATTCCTGCACTTTCCTCACACATTCCTCCTAGGACAAGGCTTTGGCTCTCCCACAAAGGAAATGGTTTGGGTAGAGTGGACACAAGTGGTCTGGCTACATGTCTCACAGAGACTCTGTAATGAGCATATCTGGATTCCCAATCTTTAGGATTCACCATTTCTTCTCTCTATTCTAGTGTTTTTTTTTTTGGGGGGGGTATTCTTTCTTAAGTCACTTAGGTTATTTTACCACTATGATTTGTTGCAGGGGATGAATCAACTCAAGAAGACCAATGTGGCATCTTACTCCCATCGAGTGGGAGAGGTTCATTTAGGCCAAAGTTCTTTCCTGAGTGTTTTCAAACTACAAGTGATAGAAGAAGGCATTTTCCTTTTCTTCAAGGGAACTTCAAGTAAATAAGCCTGACAGCTACTGTAGGCATGTCTCCCACCATGTGTAGAAAGTAGGTGTTCAGAAGGGAGAGCGGAGCAGACAGGTGGCATTAAAGAGGAAGAGCTGCGGAGTTCTTATCTTCAGTGCTACCATGGACGCTCCTCTCTTGGCATGTCAGCCGACTTTTTTTTCTTCCTTCCTGACTCACTCCCTCCTTTCCTTCCTTCCTTCCTTCCTTTCTTCCTTCCTTCCTTCCTTCCTTCCTTCCTTCCTTCCTTCCTTCCTTCCTTCCTTCCTCCCTCCTTCCCTCCCTTCCCTTATCTTAGGTTTGGATTTATGGATTTTGATCAGAAACCTGATTAATACAGTCAGTAACTATTGTCTTCTTCCTTGGTAGTACAGAGGAACTCAGTGCAGATACCAGCCGGTTTTTCTTAACACTAATTTATTAGTATTAAGAATTTTGTGCCAAATTTTCTCTTGTCATTTAAATATCAGAATATTTGAAGGAAAACGATCTATTCCTGTGTTTCCACCATAAGTCACATTCTTTCTGAGACGATTGGCATCCCAAGGGGCCAAGAGGAGGAAGGCTGAAAAGAGTGTCCCTGGAATCTGTGCCACTGTGCTCCCTGAGGGGCAGGATTGCCACTCAGACATGGTTCCCAGAGTTGACTTACAAATAAAGACCAGCAGTAGGTTTGGGCTCTGGGGTAGGGCCTGTGAAGGGCTTGTTATTCAAAGTAGGCAGAATAAAGGAACTGCTATATTCTGGCCCAGGGATTATGGAAGCTTGCTTTTCTCATCCTAGGGAGGCCATTCCTTTCTTTTTTCTAAATTGGCGACTGTACCTGAGTTCAGCTGCTCTCATGGTTCTCCAGTTTGTTATTCCTCCTCCTGCCTTTCCCTCTGCCAGGCCAGGCTGCAGGGGACCATGTGCTTATCAGTCATTCCCGAGAGTTCCATTTCTTTTAAAACTACCTACCCTACCATACAATCCTAAAATGTGGGCTTCAGGTGGGATTATAAAATGATGCAGCTGCTGTGGAAAATCAAATTAGTGTCCTACTTCTGCATATATGTCCAAAAGAACTGCAAACAGGATCTCAAAGAGATACTATCATACCCATGTTCTTTACAACATTATTCACAATAGCCAACAAAAGACAACCTAAATGTCCATCAACAGATGAAATAGTATTTCAAAGTGTAGTAAATTCATACAATGAAATATTACTCAACTCTAAAAAAGCCATAGGCCACCACACGGATGAGCCTTGAGGACATTTTACTAAGTGAAATAAACCAGTCACAAAAAGACAGATGCTCCATGATTCCACTTACATGCAGAATCTAAAGCAGTCAAACACTTAGAAATAAAAAGTAGAAAGTTGATTGCCAGGGATTGGGGAAGGGAGAAGGGGAAGCATTGCTTAAAGGGTAAAGAGTCAGTTTTTCTGTTGTTGTTGTTTTGCGGAGATTGGGATTGTGTGCCAGGGAATGAACTCAAGAGCCCTCCACCACTGAGCCATATCCCCAGGCCTATTTTGTACTTTATTTAGAGACAGGGTCTCACTGAGTTGCTTAGTGACTCGCTTTTGCTGAGGCTGGCTTTGAACTTGGATCTTCCTGCCTCAGCCTCCCAAGTTGCTGGGATTACAGGCATGCACCAGTGTGCCCAGCTAGAGTCAGTTTTCAAGATGAAAAAGTTCTAGAGATCTATTGCATAACAATTCGCATACAGTTGGCACAGTTGAACTGTACACTCAAAAATGGTTAAGAAGGTAGACTTTGTTATATAATTTTTGCCACGTTAAAAAATAGTCTTCAAAATTATAGTTCCTTTTTGTAAGTCAAGATGGGGTACAATGTATTACATTTGAGACTTCAGGTCTTCCTTTGCCTTATCCCTAGTTTCTGTCTCCAATGGAAGAGCCAGTCACCAGATCTTGGGATTCTATGCTGGAGAATCAAAGGGAAGTGGGAAGGAAAGTAAGATAACAAAGGGTCTAAGGGGAGAAGGATGGAGTTATGGGAAGAATAAGGCCTCTAAGCCTTAATCTTAATCCATACAGAGCCTTTGCATGGATTAGAAAAGGGTGTTTCTTAGAATGGGTGAAAACTCATGTGCTCAGTGGCACCTTTGAAGGCACAGAGCCTCTTCCTTTAACAAGTAGGGTCCCATCAGAGCTGTCACTGGCTCTGAGATCTGAGACTTCAGGATAGATTCTGCCTTCATTTCCCCTTGTGCAATGTACAAAACCATTCAGAAACACTCTCTGACAAGGGCAGTGTATGAGGGGAAGAAAAAATACTTTTTAAAAATGTTAGGATAGCCAGAAATTATTACTCTTCATAAGCTTGACAAGTCTTTAAAAATAGATTTGTGATTTTAAATAAATTATAAAATTGTTAAAAATACAAATTCTAGAAGAATGATACAGCAGACACATATGCATAGCTTCAAGATTTAAACTAGGCTAATGTGCTGTCATATTTTTTTCTGATATAGTAATTGTGGATGTGTTATTACTAATATTGAAATCTGCTTTGACCCTATCTCATTCCTCTTTCCCTTCCCAGAATTAAACATCACATTGAAATTGGCATTTATCTTTCCTGTATTTATATTTTTACCAGGCACATTTGTTTACATGATAAATAATATTATCATTTGGCATATTTGGAAGAAATTGCATCCTTTTGAAATTTACTTTGAGCATTCAATGGTTATTTTTTAAATATTTTTGTCTTGTTTTGTGTAGATCCAACTCTATCATTTCAACTCCCCATAGTATTCCTTTGTATGACCATCATATAATTTATCTATTTTCATGTTGAAGAAGAGTGGGGATCTAAGGGTGTAAATCAATGGCAGAGTGCTTGCTTACTTAGCATGCATAAGGTGCTGTGTTTGATGCCTAGTTCCTCCAAAAAAAGAAAGAAAAGGAAAGTAAAGATAGTGGCGTGTTTGTATTTAAAACTGATTCACTTCCAGTGTGCATGTTTTTACAAGCATGTGTGAGATCTCACCTTCTCTGTTCTTTTGCAAATAAAACTGCCCTGAAACCCCAACATTCTTGGGGCAATCATTCATCATAGGTCCCCATTGTCAAAGTTGATGCACTCAGGAAAAAAAATCCATTCTCAGGAAGTGTCTGGCCCTGCCCCTGGCTTCCTCTTTCCTTGGAGCTCTTCCCAAGTGCTCTCTGCCGAGGTTCTACAGCACCTAGATTCTTTTTGCAGAAACGATGCACATAAGGGACTTCCTGAGTTTGAGTCTGGACTAAAACTAAGCCCTGAGAGTTTTGAAACCTTGATGACAAGAGTGGAAATAGACCAGAAATGTTATTGAAAAGCTTCAGTTTTTCTCTCTGCCTGAAAGTGGAATGAAGTCTTGGGATGGACGATCTCTTTGTTGGGGACCAACTCATCAAATGAGCCATTCAGCTTTGCAAACTTAAAGCAATGACTACAATGAAACAAAATCTCTATAAATACTGTTTCCTGGACTGATTTTATTATCTATGCAGGATTGAGACTGTTTTGTGCCAGAATGATGTTGTTACTACTTATGGTAATGGATTACTGTTTTAAACAAAACAGATACTGTCGTTGTGCAACTCTGGCAACAAGTAGGGCCATTTTATGGTAAAGATACTAAAATAATTACTTGAATAAATCATTATATTTGAATACTATTGAATAGATGAAAGTAGGCATGGAGTCAAGGTGGAAGACATTCTTCCCAACACTTCAGGACTTTGGGGTACTGTGAAGTGACCTATTAATTGGACGATAGGAAGGATCTATGGTGGCTTGTGAGCAGGAGAGTGGGTCACCCAGAAAAATAGAATATAAGAGGGCAGAGGCAGCCCTCTGGCTGTGGGTAGAGGGGACCTTTGGTTATCACATGTGATCACCTCTTCAGGGACCTCTAGAAATAATTGGGAGACATATGAAGGGGACATAAAAATCAATCAGATGAAGAGACATTGCACTTTGAGCACTGAGCATTAATACAACCTCATTTATATTCACAGACTGTTGAAGAAGGTGTGTTGGTGAATGGAGGCTGTGTAACTGTTTTCTTTTTCCTTTTCAGGAACAATGTTAAAACAGAAATGGTTACATTTCTTTCCTGTCTAGATGCACAGAAATCCTCTGGTAAGTGGCAAATTTTCAGGGTATGCTCTAGTCTCGAAAAGGAGGCAATTATAGAAAAGAAATGTGAAAAGATTTATAGCTGATGATCTCCGAGGACTTGAATTGTAAGTGTGCTTCATATATATTTTGGATATAATTCCCTACCTTTGTCTAACCTGAATGTTAATAGGAAAAAGCTTAAATTTGTACGCCTTCCCACTGCCTAAGGTTGAGGTTTTGTTAAGATTTTTGTAACATTTTAATCTAGTATATGCCTTAAAACATTTTTGAATTATTTTCTTCTTTGATAGCTAATTATTAATTGGGCTGTGATGATATATATTTTATTTCTGACTGCACTGCCTGGATTTCTCAAATACATTTGCCATACCTAGATAATGAGTGTGCAGTATTTCCATCCTTGAGGGCCAGGAGACACCTCATTACTTGTCTGGATCACTTTGGACTTAAAGTTTCTAATTTTTAAGGTATTGGTTTATTGTTGCCTCTAATTTCATTTTCAATTATAGAGCTCCCTGAGACCTTGCCAGAGAGGGCTGTGTGAATTTATTATATTGTTCTCATTACTGGTCATACATTATCCATGCAGTATTAATGGGAAAACCAGGAGAGATAAGGTAAGATTTTAAAGCAAGAGACTCATTTATGAGAACCGAACCTTACAGCCTTTTCTTTTCCTCTTTTTTTTTTTTTCAGTTTCATCATTTATCTGCCTCTGCCTTGTTCAGTTAGCTTGTTAACAGTATAGTTTCTATAGCAACACCTATTGGTTGTTGTGATAATGAAAGCCACAGAAAGATCTCCTGCAGTGAAATCCTTGCTGCTGACAAGATCAACTCATATTTTCTTTGTCCGATGTTTTCTATTTCTTCTTGGAATGACCCTTTAGTAGAATATAAAAGATATCTACTAATTACCTGTGAAATAAACAGCTGAAGTCAGGCAGCCCTGACAGCACATCAGAGGTTAGCTTTATTCCAGTGATGGCAAGATACTGCCTGAAAGAACCAGCCAATTTCTTTAGCTATAAATTTTACCACCCAGCACTGTTATCGTGAAATAAAATGAAGGTCAGTCCACTTCTTCCAATTTGAGTTAAAAGGTTTTATTTAGAGAAAATTTCCGATGTACTCAGGTTTTAGGACTTCATCAAAATAGCAAATGGAAATACCTCATGTTATTTTTTTGACACATGATAATATATTAAAATTAAAATAAAATAGTAGATAAAATAAAATATTGAGTGCAACTTCTGATAAGATAGATTTGTTGACCTTTTGGGAAACTGCTCAGACTAAATCTTCTCTTTTGTCTCTATTTATTAGGTGAAAACTTTTCTATCTAATGTTCCCTTCCTGAATTATTCAAATAATGCCACTGATCACCCAATGGCTTTATGTGATATATTTATACTTGCTAACTTAAAATGGGAAGAATATTAAAGTTAAGGGTTTACTTAATTGCAAAATTACACTTTATACATTATTTACTAAAAATAAAAATTATGTCTTGAAATATTGGTTAATAGTGCCAGGTCCTTATTGAGGTCAGAATCTCCGGTTTTATTTCCTATTTTAGTTTCTTTTCAGGGTTTTCTTGATTTCATTGTGATCTCATCTACATATTTTGTTTTAATTATGTCCTTCCTTCTCATGGATAGCACCTGAAAAATGGCATGAAGTTGGACCCTTGAAAATCTACATTATTTTTTTCCAGTCTCACACCATCTATTCCACGAATTTAAATTCTTTTCTTTTTAAAAAGTGAATCTATCTTCCAATAATTTAAACATTCAATCACATTTAAAGTCTTAATGCCTAGGAATCAAAAGCAATATCAGATGATACCACACTTTTCAATTTTAGTTGTCAACATTGAGAATGTATGCAAAATAATTAAATTAGAATTTAGAAATTGACATCGATAACAAGAGCCAGAAATTTTGTGTCTCCTTTCAAATATTTGTATTTAAGGGATGTTCTAATGTCTGTCAAGCAAACTGCCACCATTTCCCAAAACTGTCATCTCGTTAAAATACATTCATCACACGTACCAAAATATGTATGATATTTGCTTCTGGGCAATAGAATTAAGGAAAATTTTTCTTTTCTTTTTGGTTCTAGGGATTGAACCCATGGTGGCTTTTCCATTGAGCCACATCTGCAGTTCTTTTTAGTTCAGTTTTTTTTTTTTCCTTGGGTGTGGTGGGGAGTAGGGCACGGGTTCTCATGAAGTTACTGAGATTGGCTGAACTTGAGATCCTACTACTGCCTAACCCTCCTTAGACACTGGGATTATAGGTGTGCTCCACAGCACCCAGTTTGTTTTCTTCTTAATGTGTTTCTATAGTTTTCCAAAATTTACTCATTACCAGTATCTTATTTTTATAATAAGAAAAAAAAGGAATAACTTCTTGTTAAAGTTAACTGTGCCAAAGGCCTTCCTACTAGGCTTCATAAATTCTGGTCAGCCTTGGATGTCATTTCATCTTGAAAAATACGTAAATCTTATCTCTAGCACTTAAGTAATGATACTAGACATGATAAGGACCTTGTCATTTGAATCTCAGTGAAATATACCTTGAACCCTACTACATATCCCTCATTTAAGGTACAAGTATACCCAGATTCAAATCCCATAGTCTGATAGGTATCTGAAAAGCATTTCACCACACACTCCTTGAGTTATGTCTATTATTCTGATGCATCAGGCTCTCTCTAGAGTACTTGATAATTCATGTTCCTCATCAAAGCCTTCACATGCAGGTGTCTCTTGGGGCTTGGACACTCAAATGATCCTTTTATCAGCTAATATTTGCTCCAACTCCATAATCTTGAAATTAATACTTCAATGACCCCCTTTCCCTCTTCCATAGCTGTTAAGGCTTTTCTCTACCTATACTAGGTCTTCAGTGATTTGATTCCTCCAACTTTACAGTCACCAGGTTTTTCCTGCAGCCCCCTTGTCTATAGGTCACAGTCAGGGATTTCCTTCCCTTCTTGATTTGCTCACCCACTGGCCACTGTCCTGGTGCAGCGCAGAGCTCAGTTACCCCCAGTGCATTTCCTTTGTCTTCTTTCTAATATATGCACATTTTCTGATCTTAAAAAATAAAATAAAAACCAACCACCACTATTATCAACAACAAAAAAACTTTGTGGACAGTTGTGTGTTTATCCACTTTCCAAATTATTCTTTCCTTTCTTGTCAAGTTCTGATGAGTGATGAAAACTCTCTGCCTTCTTCTTCAGTACCATTTAATTTTCTCACTGATTGTGTCGTAAATTTCTTCCTCCATTATTCTTTTAAAATGGGTCGCTTAAAAATCACCAGTAATTTTGACAAGCTGTCTCTCCTTCCCATGTTCCTGGGGATTTTTGTAACATGAACCAGTGTAGTCAATTCTCTTTCTTAGAGCTCACCTTCCTTGACTTTCATAAACACAGCTGCTTTCTGTATCTGAGACTGAGGTTAAAGAACTGTTCGTGGATCTCTTATCCTCCACCAAGCCTCCAAGCTAGGTTTCTGTCTTTGACTCATACTTTTTCCACTGGGGAACATGCTAATTTTTGAAAATATAATCCCCATACAGATAGCCCTTTTACAGTTCTAACCTTTACATTCTCTTTTACAATTCAATATTTCAGCTCATATCAGGCAAAAATTCAAGAAAGAACCCTATTATTTCTGTGAGCACTATTTTTGATGTTTTATTCTCCAAAGCCACATCACACCTGGTTCTCAGTAGGGTCAGTGGTGCTGGGCAGGTGAGGCATGATGGTGGGGATCAGAGAGCCTGATGGAACTATGGAGCCCAGCTCCTCCCCAGAGAGGCTTACCAAGGGCACAGTAGGTGGGAATGTCTCTCTGGGTACAGGTAGGAAGGATGTGTAGTTTGGGTGTAGAATTTAGGAGCAATAGCAGAAATGACTAAAAGTTGGTATGCTTTTTGTTTTCACCATGTTCCAGCAATTCTAAACAAAGGCTATGATAAGCTCTTCTTCCTCAAAACATTGCTTTGGTTGATCTACTTTCTAAATGACTGCTGTGATCCCTGTTGAGTTTTAGCTATATATGTAGTCTTTGAATTGGGACATTTTAATTACTTATCTTTTAATAAACATTGCATTCTATGTGAAAGTTAATGCCAAGGACTTCTCTTTTATAGTTACCCCCAAGACATAAGCACACAGCTATTATATATATTCCTTTCAAAAAAGAGTTCAAAATTGTTCTGAATTTTCTAAGCTCATCTCAAGAGCATTTCTTCATATTCCCACATTTAAATGGAAGATTCAAATTTATTCAGGATAGAAGAAGAAACAGAGCTCAAGTTCTTTTAATTCTGTCATACTAAATGACTCCTTCAGGCTTTTCTTTGTGTTTAAAACTTACAAGTGTAGAACTGAATGTGATTTATGAGTGGTGATAATTTTATTTGGTTAGTGAAAATTTTAGTTCCTACCTTAAATATTTTACTGAATTTTTAAATTTATTCTTTAAAAATTGTTTTAAAATTAAAGAGCAACTAAAAATAGTTACTACTAATTATTACATAATTGTTACTAGTCATAATTTTGTTTTATAGAAAAGGTGGTTAGCAGGCCACAATGAATATTTATTACATAGCTTCTCCCTGCTCTGTGTGTGATTTATTTAGCACGTATATCTGGCATGAAAGTTTAGTTTTCCTTGATAACCTACATAGTATAATATAATACCATATACTAAAAGCCTACCATACTCATGCAGATTGAATGACAAAAATATAAGGAGTTGAGACTATAGAAGTATCTTGACTCTCCTTGTCCATGATTGAAATTTTCCATACTCACCTCCCAAGTTTATGTTTTGTAATCTGTCATTTAATTCTGATGACATTTTGTGTGTGTGTGTGTGTGTGTGTGTGTGTGTGTGTGTACTATAGGAATCAAACCCAGAGCCTCATCATGCATTCTAGGCAAGGGTTCTACCATCCACGTCTTCATGCAACAACAAGTCTCTGTGTGTGTGTGTGTGTGTGTGTGTGTGTGTGTGTGTGTGCATTCACACATCTGTACTTAAATTTTAATAATACCTATCCATTTAGCCTAATTATTGAGATAGAGAGATGGATGATAGATTCATACAATTTCCTTCTTGACATGTCTTTAAATAGGTGATACCATTTGATATTATTGATCATTTCTTTCTTCTTTCCTTTAACTTATGTATCACTCCTTTCTTGATTTTTCTCCAACTTTACTGACCAGTCTTTCCTTAGCCCACCCTTCAAATGCAGGATTCCCTAATGCTGTCTTCTGTGTCTTTTCCCTTCTTATCTTCTGTGACTTTCAACTAGTACCTGTGAGTCCTGGATTCTCAAGTAGGTTTATGCCTTTTACCACCCATGTTGGATTCAGGTTTATATTTCAGGTAGATATGCCACCCACAACTCAAACTCATCACGTGCAGAACATATCATCTTCCTCTCTCAAACCTGTGCTTCTTGTTTTTTTTTTTTTTTTTTAATTTTGGTAAATGGCAACAGGAATCTTGGAACCCTGAAGGGTTAAACCTTAAAATCATTTTATTCTTCCCTTCCCATCTCCAAATTCTAACCTTTTTGCCTCCTAAATAACTCTCCAATCTATTTCTTCCTCTCTACCCCATCCATTGTTTTATTAATTTGGGTCTTCCTGAAAAGTTACTGAATAAATTCTGAAAACTGAACTCCTTTCCTCCATCCTCAACCCCTCATCTTCAAACCCTCTGGAGAGATTTTTTTTTTTTCTAAAACATATTGTATGTTACCTCCTTGCCTAAAATCGTCTCTTGGATTTCTAGTGCCTTCATCACAAAATACAGTATTTTGAACATTGAATACATTCTGTCATGATCTAATGCCTCTTCTCATTCCTCCAAATATTACCCACATTTTCTTAAGTGTATTCTTTTCTTCAGCCCTGCTGTGTTAGAGTCCCCAGTCCTGGTGATGATCACTCACATGTCTCTCATCTCTGCAGTTTTTCTTCTCCCTTTCCTCTCTTCTCCATAACCTCCCTCTTCCTGGCTTGCCTCCTCATGGTTTTTCAGTCTTTTCTGACTGTTCTTTCTCAGCTTTTTCACACTCTCTTTTTCCTCTAATTAACCCCCTCCATGTTGATGCTCTTTAGGCTCAATCCCAGATTCTGTTCTTTCTTTAAGCTCTCTCCCTTGGAGGCCCCCTCCACTCCCATGGCTTTAGGTACTGTCTCTATGCTGAGGACACCTAACATCCTTATGTACAACTAACGTCTCTTTGGCATGCACCACTTGGATGTCTCAGTCTTCTTAAAATTAACCTGTCCAAAGTGGAACCTCTGAAATGCCTCCCTTGTTCTTGCAGAGAGGAACACTGCTCAAGCCTAGGCACAATGGGTACACAGTGAAGAAATAAATGAATACTTGATTAGTGTACATTTTAGGTGTGATACTGGAAATATTTCCTAATAACCCTCACTTAAATCATGGATTCAAGTGAAGGGTTCTTTCAAATTTTCTTCCTTTTTTATGTATTCTACTATAACAATCAATTTTCTATAGTAGATTGTTGTTTTAAAAAAAAAATCACTGCTGCTCTGGATGATTGTGAGTTCCTGAGAGTAGGCTTGAGCCTTGTTTATCTCTGCATCTTTGCCAGTTCTAGCTTAGCAGGTAGCCAATCACTGTTGCTCAAGAGTCTGAGTGAATGCACCTGGCTACACCTTGCAACTATAGTTGTAGTAGCAAATCCAAACTTCCCAGGAACTCCACCAAGTGGAGCACTTAAATAGAATTGGGAAGAGTTTACAGTGGTCCTTCCTTTTCAAACCATGAAACATCAGATAAGGATGAGACATTTTACTCAACATTAGGTTGAAAGTCTTCAGTACCTTGTAGGATTAGCACCTCCTTCTTCAGAGTGCCATCTTGTTTTTTATTCTTTCCTAAACCATGGGTTCTTGGGAAGGCCCTCATTGTATGTGACAACTTGCTCTAAAGTGAAGTAAATTGTTTACCTTTTACTTTGTTGCTGAATCTGGCAGAATTATACACTTAATGTGGAATGATATTTCTTTCCAAAAGTTGTTAGTCTTTCAGACAAATTTCTTCCCTGATTTTTCTATGTTTAACAACATCATAGAAAATAAAAGTATAGGACTGGGGATGTAGCTCAGTAGTAGAGTGCTTGGCTAGCATGTATGAGGCCCTGCTTCAATCCCCAGTACCAGAGAGAGAGATAGAGAGCGAGAGCGAGAGCGAGAGAGAGAGAGAGAAAGATATTTTAAAATAGATAAATAAATAAAAGCATAAAGATTAGTTTAACATGAGCTGCATCAGTAAATTGATATTCACACCCAGTCATGAGATGTATGAAATTTTATTTGTTTTCTTTCTTTCTTTCTAGTGAATTTTATTTCCAATGATTTATTTTTTTACTTTGATATATCATACATAGATGGGATATAATTTCTCATTTTTCTGAGTATACATATTGTAGGATCACATTGGTCATATAGTCACATACATACACAAAGTAATACTGTCTGTTTCATTGTACTATTTTTCTTATCCCCACATTCCCTGCCTTCCCCTTTTCACTTCCCTCTACCTAATCTAAAGTAATACTTTTTTTTTGCATTACAATTCTTAATACACATAAATACCACGCTTTTTGTATTTCTGCTTATATATAAAGTATGTTGACATCCAATTCAAGTCTTCATACATGTACTAAAGAAGATCTTTGTAGCCCCTTGAGAGATTTTGGTGGTTCTTTCTTTCTTTTTTTAAATTTTTTTTTTTTTTTTTAGTTGTAGATGGACACAATCTCTTTATTTTTGTTTGTTTATTTTTTTTAATGTGGTACTGAGGATTGAACCCAGGGCCCCACACGTGCGAGACAAGCGCTCTACCGCTGAGCCACAACTCCAGCCCCCAAAGATTGATTTTTAACTATAAGTTATTATCTATGAAAATTGAACTGAACTGAATTTCTTGTTGTTAGCTCCAAATTAAGACTTAAAACCTCTCTCCCTACCAAACCACCCACCAGAAGTATGTTGCATATGATATTTTAAAAATATTTTTAAAAACTCATTTTTATCATCCCAAACCAAGTTTTGCTCTGACAGTTTCTGATGACTCTATAATAATTCAGATGTGAATTTTTGGGCATAATTTATCTTTAAAAAAATTTATTTGTTTTAATTAGTTATAAATGACAATAGAATGTATTTATGCACTTCAATATATCATACATAGATGGGATATAATTTCTCATTTTCTCAGTGTACATGTTGCAGAATCATATTGGCTATGTAGTCACATATATACTACAGTAAAATGTCTTTTTTCATTCTTTCTACGCCCACATCCCTTCCACTCCCCTCCTATCACTTCCCTCTGCCTTATCCATGGTAATGCTATTCTTTCCTAGTGCCCCCCAACTTATTGTGAATTAGCATCGCATATTAGAGAAAAACATTCAGCCTTTGGTTTTTGGGATTGGCTTATTTCGCTTAGCATGATATTCTCTAACTCCAACCATTTACTGGCAAATGACATAATTTTACTCTTCTTTAAAGCTGAGTAATATTCAATTGAGTATATATACCACATTTTCTCTCCCCATTCATCTATTGAGAGACACCTAGGGTTGGTTTCATAGTCTAACTATTGTGAATTGAGCTGCTGTAAACATTGATGTGGCTGTGTCACTATAGTATGCTAAATTTAAGTCCTTTGGGGATAGACCAAGGAATGGGATAGCTGGGTCAAAAGGTGGCTCCATTCCTAATTTTCTGAGAAATCTCCATACTGCTTTCCAGAGTGGTTGCAGCAATTTGCAGTCCTACCAGCAATGTATGAGTGTACCTTTTTCACCACATCCTCGCCATCATTTATTGTTGCCTGTATTTTTGTCTCAGTTAGTTTTGATTTGCATTTCTCTAATTGCTAGATATGTTGAATACTTTTTCATATATTTATTGATCAATTGTATTTCTTATTCTGTGAAATGTCTGTTTAGTTCCTTAGTCCATTTATTGATAGGATTTTTTTTTTTTTTTTGGTGTTAAGTTCTTTTAGTTCTTTATCTATCCTGGAGATTAATGCTTTATCAGAGGTGCATGTGGTAAAGATTTTCTCCCAATCTGTAGGCTCTTTCCTCATGTTATTAATTGTTTCCTTTGCTGAGAAGAAGCCTTTTAATTTGAATCCATCCCATTTATTGATTCTTGATTTTACTTGTTGCACTTTAGGAGTCTTGTCAAGGAAGTCAGGTCCTAGGTCTACATGGTGAAGATTTGGGCCTATTCTTTCTTCTATTGGTACAATTTATCTTTGATACTCATATGAAGTATGTCAGCTTGTCAATTACTACAAAAGAGGGCAACCCAAAGCCTATTTCCTGGTGTCCAGGTCTCTTCCTAGTGGCATGACTGGCCTCCTCTTGGGTAACAATGTGCCTACCTTCTCTACTTTCTCCTGTGGTAAGCAACCACTGGGGAAAGGGGCAGTGGGAAAAGCAATGCACGGTTGCAGTGAACTTTTAGACAATTCAGAAATCATACAAAATTCTGTTAGCAGCTTTGAAACAAAACTTTGTTTTTCTAAGAAAAAATATTACTCCCTCTGTTTCTAGAAAAGAAGCGGTAAAATGGTGTTACTGAATCATGAATAAAAAGGAAAAATAGATTTGAGACTTTACTAATTAATGAAATGCTTAATCTCCGTATAGAAATGATCCCATGCTGTGCATTCCACAAAATCCAGACTTGTGGGCTATTTGGGCTCTATTATATATTCAAATTCATTCAGATTTAACTGAGAAATCACTTACTAGTACATGAAAACATGGACTACCCTTTTAACATTTTCAAGTGAGGTTGTCAACTCTGTTTTACCCTATGTGAAATGTATGAGCTCAAATGATTTGGATTGTAAATCATCTATATTCCTGTAATTGATTGGAGCCAAGTAAAATGGAACTTACTGTGAGCAGTCATCTGAGCTCAATAGAATTTGGAGACGGCTTTATGAAATGGAAAATTTTAAGATGGAGATATTAGCACAGATGTGGCGAAACATAAAACAAATAATTTGTCACATGGAGGACATATTGGAGTTGTATTTCCACATTTCAAAAGATTAGGGTGACTAAGGAAAAAAATCATAAGGGGGTAGAACTGTTTGCCTGATATATTCTTTGTATTTTTATATATAAGAATTAAAAAACTGTAAGCATCCTTTCTAAAAAGCTTAGAGGGGACTCAAATAATATATTATGGTACGTAAATTAGGCAGAACATTATGAAGCCTTCCCAAAATGAGATTATTGAATGATTATTTAATATTTAGTTAAATTTAAAAAAACAGAAAGTAAATTGAAGATATGCTTTGATTTCAGTTGTGTTGAATTATGTATGCTTTTAATTATCCATATTAGGATAATGGGAATGTGACGTTTCCCCTTTTCCTTTCCTTTATTGCAGTAAATATATGATTTGTACATTAAATAAAAATTAGGTGATAGAATAAACAGTGTCATTTCTAATGTAAAAAATATTAAACTATATGACTGTTTTCCATTGCTTCTGGTTCTGCTTCTGTTGAACTTGATTCCTACAAAAGACAATGAGCTTGACTTCAATGATTTTGTTGTTCACCAGATAGTCCCAGGATAACTGCATTTTACTGCTGAAACACCATCTGGACTTTGTTCAAAATCCTCCTTAGCATGAATTGTGGTTGGCTAATGTCTCTCCCTGTATAAACACCATAAATTTTCCACACTCAATAGGGACCTCTATCACTCTGTAATTTAGGTTATTTCAGCCTTTCAAGACACAGCTATGGGAACTTTTCAATAGTTCACACTTAGGTTACAATTAGTGTGTTATTAAAGGCACATCTCAGTGAGATATTTCTTACATGACCAGATTCAGGCATTGTATTCCAGATTCTTTCTATTCTCAAAAGTTGGGAATTATTTTATTTTTAAACAATCAAACAAAAAGAAAGTGTAAGTTGGACACACTTTTAGAACAAGAATAGTAAGGAATTATTTCAGAGTTTCCTCTTGCTTTAACCGAGAGAAGTGTGGAGGTAACTTTAATTTTCACAGGTAACCATCTCAAATTCCTTCACCATGATAGTCTTGCTTCTCCTAATCTGTGGGGTTTTCTGCTTCTTAAGTAGCAAGCAGCTGCAGAAGGTGATAAGAATGTGCTAATAAACACCTCAAGGTGATTCTTCATGTGTGCTAAGGGCAAACACTCTAGCCCCAAGAGATGGAGGAGGGATTGACCTCCTGACCCCTAACTGGAGAAACTGGAAAGAAGACCTCACTTTGAATCTTCAGGAACAGTATGGCTGCCTCTTTATCTCATTTGGCTCAGGAGCCAGCCTCAACCTTTCTCCACTTATCACATTTTTTGACTCATGAATATGAAAAACCACCTTTCACAAGCTCAGTAAGTACAGAGTTAACTTGCTCCTGAAAGAACATTAGCATCCTACTCTCTCTTACTCTCTGGTGTGACAGTGACCCAGCAGCCTATTAGATGTGGGATGAAGAGTCATTTTGAAAGGAGAAATGAGAAGTCATGCTCTAATTATGTAATAGCTCGTTTAAATCTGAGTTAAAAATAGGGATATTTTTAAAGAAATGTTTATATTCCAAGTAATTATCCCACATTTGGAGCCTCTGGTGGGCCTATTTGGAATCCAGGCTTTGCAGTTTTCATTCCATGACATTCTAGTTTGTAATCCAGGAGGTAACATCACAGATAGAGAGTATTGGATTAATAAAAAGCGTGTGATGAAGAATTGAGATGTGGGTGCCTCTATATTATGCCCAATAAAGTGATCCATCTAGCTCTGTTCTCTCCAAAATAGGGTGTTCCAGAATAAGACCTTCTAACCCAAGTAACTCAACCATTAAGACCAAGTGAAGGAAAGCAGAAGTAGAGAAAAACTAATATTAGTGCCTACTATATAACAGGCGCTGAGCTAGATATTGTTCATGTGCAAATCCTCACAGCAACCTTGTGAGAAATACCTCATAGTCTCTACCTTCTGGGTGAAGCAACTGTGGCCCGTAACATGAACGTTGTGGAGATGATATTTGAACTCCTTTTGACAACATGACCATTCTACCAAATGCTGTTGTTCATAAAATATCCAAATCTAAAACGATTTTAAGGGTTTTTGAGATCTATAGAGACTTGATTGTAAACAGGGGAGGAACACATTAGATGACTGTGGATTTGGGGGTGGCAGAAAGAAGGATTAGGCCACATGATGTTTTTAGGTGTTGGATGTTCACTAGAGAAATGGTAACCACTCATGGAAAGCCTTTAAAAACTCTTCAAAGAACTTTTCCCTTTATTTTGTCTGTCCAAATTCACCATTTGTAATGAGACTAGAATTGGTCAGACTAGGCATTTGATCAACTGCCAGGATGAGAACTTGCATTCAGTGGAGCTGAACTTGGAGTAGGGAATTTTGTACCCAGGGCAGAATAGAGAATGGGGAATACAAGAAAAGTCAATTCCACAAGAAAATGTCAAAGGTCACACCCTGAGAGACTGTGTGTAAACATCAAGTCCACAGTGCCAAAGGTGGGACTGAGGGCAGGGTCAGAGATCAATAGTTTGAGATTAGATGGGGATGATGGTGAGTGAAGGCGGGACAGGGGCAAGTGGTTGTGGCTGAGACTGGAGGTAAGACTTAGGATGAGCTCTTAGAACAATAATGCAAACCAGTCACCTGTTGTGGGACTAATGAAATGATGAATTGAACTTAAAGGTATGGCAAAGGAATAGGTGAGCCCTTCCACCCTATTCATGGAAATGCAATTATAGTGGGAACCCAGGCACACCAACTTGTTATCAGCTGACAGGCTGTCAGGATAACACAGGTGTAGAGAAGCAAAAATTATCCTGCAACCTCAAATATGCATAAAAACTGGAACCATTTTTTTAACTCGTATTTTAAAAATGTCTGTGATGATCCTCATGTGCATGGCAAAACCTTTCTATCAATTCAGGCAAAATCCCTCTTTCTTCCAAAGTGTTTTTAGGTTCCAGGTAGTGTGATAGTATCCAGATGAGGGGGAAGAGAAGGATGAGGATGTGAATCTGTTTTGGATCCAGATGCCACAACGGCATCTGCTGAGTTATCCTTGATTGTGTCTGTTCTTCATGGTTAGTTCTTCAATTTCTGCTGTGCTGCTTATGGTTCTCAGGCACAAGTTTTCCACAGCTCCAATGGATGCTCACAGAGGGCATGGATTCATTTGCTGCCATTCTGGGGTGTCACAAAACCTGGTGGGGGCAAAGATCTCTGGTCTCAGGTTCAAGAGAATTATTCCCTTGTTTGAAAACTCATCCTGCTCCTTTTATAATCTCCCCAAGTCTTGATCCCCCATTCTACTCTTCCTCTGATGTGGACAGTTGACCCTTTCCAAATCAAATGTGAAGTGTAGGCAAACTCCAACAAAACAGATCAGGATCCCATTTGCTCCTAAGTCCTGCTGCATGGAAATTCTGGAACGGCCTCCTTGGGCACCTCTAATAAGCCCCTTCATTGAATTTCTCTGAGGCATTCCTCCCAATGTCTGTCCTACAGCTTTGATTTTCCTTAGCGACTGGGCAGGATTGCCAAGTATCTAAATGACTAGGTGTGATTCTGACTCCTTCATCAGAAATTATAGCTGAGGTCAGGTCAGACTGACATGAAGAGAAGTCAATTGGTAGTGGATGACCTCATTTCTGGCTGATATTCTTTTGTAAAAACACTTACAACCTTACATGTTTTAGGAACATTTGATGAATGCTAATAAAATATTCTGCTAACATTCATCTATTAATATACTTTTGTGATAATAATTATGTGAATATTTTAATAACGGATTAAGAATAATTTTCCTCTGGTTTATAGTGTTTTATTTGTATCTTATTCCAACATGTTTTGTGGGGTTTGAATGTCATGGAGTTTTCTGCATGAGACTGCTAGTCATTTTAGTTAATTGCGTTATTATAAAATCTAACTTATTCCAGAGATAATTCTATCACATATTTAATGGTAATTGTAACAATCATGGACTTTCTCTTCTACAAATAGAAAAGCTCTAGGTACCATGAAATGGAGTTGAATCATACAGTTTGGGTTCAAATCTTGGTAGTGAAAAAAAATATGTTTGAATTCTTCAAGTCTTTCTTTCTTCCTCTGAAAATTGGCATAAATTAATCACTTTTATGAAGAATTTACATTACTCTGAATACCTGCCCCAATAACAGATATGGATATGTTTAGTAAAAATCGAGAGCACAATAATAAAGTCAAAAGCGTTTACTAAAGGAAAAAGACCTTTGTGTTATCCAGCTGAGGTTACAGGTGTACCAGAAGTAGTGCAGATGTCAAAAAAGACCTTGTTTTAAATCTTATCTCTTATTTCTCAGCCACTGGCAAGTAGTTTCTTTGAGCCTTACTTATGTCAGTTTTAAAAAAGTTCAGAGCAAGAAAGAGATGTATAACTGAAAGAGTTGTTAACCTAAATGAGATAACAAATGAACATTTTAACAAGGTGCTTGGTCTTTAGTAAGTGCATAATAAATGTTTCTTTTTTGTTTTATCCATATTTTTAATTGGTGCACTATAGTCATACATAATGGTGGGATTCATTGTTACATATTCAAACATGCACACAATACCACAAAAAATATGGAAAGCTTCATGAATTTGTGTGTCATTTTTGCACAGGGGCCAGGCTAACCTCCTCTGTATTATTTCAATTTTAGCATATGTGCTTCAGAAGCTAGCACTCAATGTTTCTTTTTGAATTGAAACACTAAGATAAATGAGAGTTAATTACTTGGATTGAATTACCTGAAGATAGAATTGTATTATGACACAACCCATAGTTTGTCCTATGTATATCCAAAGATATAACATTATAAAATGTTCTTTCATAGAGTAGCTTTTTTCTCATAAATTAATGATAATAATAATTTCATTTACATACAGAGAATCTTTATGGTAAAGCATCCTATGATAACACAAATTTGACTATGGTAATTAAGTTCTCTCCTCAACAGCAGGCTTATCCTGGTCAACTCCTTAATCTTACAATAATGATACCAAATTTGATATGACAGAATTTTCAGACTGCATATATCATTCTATGGTGAGGTTTAGGACAATCTTAATGCTGTGGTACTATTATTATCTTTGCTCAAATATGTTAGTAGAATGATGAGTTGTTACTATATTGCAGATGAGGAAACTTAGCAAAGAGATGGTTATATCTGATCCAAGAAGAGGTCCATCATGTATATGGGGCCACCTAAGAAAAATTTTGAAATAGTTTGTCTTTAATGCACTGTTATCCACCCTCCCTCCCTTCCTGTTGAGTAGTATAGAGCACTTATTTCTTGCCTCGGGTTTCAAACTTCCTTCACCCTTTAGCCATATCTGAAACCGGTAAAAGGTATGTGGCATATTGAGTGCTTACCCATTGCATTTTTTCCCCTCCATTCCCAACCTTCCTTGGTGTTCAGTTAGGGCCAGGTGACTAGGGCTGACTGATGGAACATGAATGAAAGTGATTGACGTATGATATCTGGGCCACAGCAGTCAAGAGCTGGCCTACTTCCTTTGTTGCTTTCCTGTTCCAGAACTCTTGGAAACCACATCTTGCAATGGCAACATCCAAGATGAAGAGATGCATTTCTGAGTTGCAGGGTAGAGGAAAACTATTGTTTAGTTGCATTGGAATTTGTGCAAAGAAGAAATGAATTTTTTTTTTTGTGCTAAAGAACTGAAATTTCAGGGATCATCTGTTATAGTTCCTCATGAGTAACTTCAAAAGAGAAAAAAGATATTAATTGATACTGTTGTAATTGTGTGCTTGATTTCCTCCCCCCCCACACACAGTTTTAATTGGTGCTTTGTAGCTGTACATAATGGATTTATTGTTACATATTTTTACATGCACACAATATAACAATATAGTTTGGCTAATATCACTCCTCAGCACTTCCCCACCCAACCTTCCACTCCTTACTGCTACTAATTTCCCTTTGATTTTTAGGAGATCCATCTCCACATTTCTTTTCCTTTTTCCTCTCTAACTTCTGCTTTTGAGAGAGAACATACAACCCTAGGCCTTCTGAGTTTGACTTATTTGGCTTAACACGATGGCCTCTAATTCCATCCATTTTCCTGTAAATGACATAATTTCATTTCTTAATATATGTGACAATATATGTGTGACAATAGGATCTATTTTTGACATATTATGCATACATGGGGTGCAACTCATTACAATTTTGATCCCATTCTTGTGGTTGAACATGATGTGGAGTCACACTGGTCATGTATTCATATGTGAGCACAGAAAATTATGTCTGATTTTACTCTACTGTCTTTCGATTCCCACCCGCTTCTCTTCCTTTCATTCCCCTTTGTCTAATCCAATGAACTTCTATGTTTCCCTTCCTTACCCTCCCTTGTTATGGGTTAGCATTCACATATCAGAGAGAACATTCTAACTTTGATTTTTGGGGGACTGACTTATTTATTTCACTTAGCATAATATTCTACAGTTCCATCCATTTACCAGCAAATGCCATAATCCCATTCTTCTTTGTAGCTGAGTAATATTCCATTGTGTATATCTACCACATTTTCTTTATTTATACATCTGTTGAAGGGCACCTAGGTTGGTTCCAAAGCGTGGCTACTGTGAATTTACTTTTATAAACATGAGTATGCATGTATCATTGTAGTAAGATGACTTTGATTCTTCAGGATAAATATTAAGGAGTGGTATAGCTATTTTATCGGGTGCTTTCATGCCTGATCTTTTGAGGCACCTCTATGCTAATTTTTTAAATATTTATTTTTTAGTTGTAGTTGAACATAATACCTTCATTTTGCTTATTTATTTTTATGTGGTGCTGAGGATTGAACTCAGGGCCTTGCATGTGCTAGGTGAGCACTCTGCTGCTGAATCATAACCCTACCCCCTCCATACCAATTTCCATAGTGGTTGTACTAATTTACAGTCCCACCAGCAGTGTAAAAATGATCCCTTTTTTTCACATCCTGTCCAGCATTTACTATTATTTGTATTCTTGATGAGTACTGTTCTGACTGGTGTGAGATAAAATCTCAGTATAGTTTTAATATGCATTTCCCTAGTTGCCAATGATGTTGAACATTTTTTCATGTATTTATTGGCCATTTTTTGTATTTATATTTTTGAGGAATGTCTGTTTAATTCATTTTCCCATTTAATAATTGAGTCATGTGATTTTTTGTTGTAAATTTTTTTGAACTTTTTATATTTTCTATATATTAATCTTCTGTAAGAAGAGGAGCTAGCAAAGGTTTTCTCCCATTCCTTAGGTTCTGTCTTTGTATTCCTAATTGTTTCCTTTGCTGTGCAGAAGCTTTTTAATTTGATGCCTTCCCATTCATTAACTCTTGACATTATTTCCTGAGCTTTCGGGGTCTATTGAGAAAGTCATTGCCGGTGACTAAAAGCTCAAGTGTTGACCCTATGTTTTCTTCTAGGAGTTGCATAGTGTTTGCTTTCCTTTTTTGTAAAGGGCACCAGAGTTTGGTTTTGCCTTTGCTAGAATTGCATATAAATGGAATCATATAACTTAAGTCTTTTGTGTCTCATTTATTGTACTGATCATAGTATTAATGGGACTTATCCAAATTTTTGCATGTCTAGTCCTTTTGATTCTTTAATATAAGCCCACCATATGGATATATCACAATTTGTTTATCACATTTACTCATTGTTAGACATTGATTTGTTTCTAGTTTTGAGTTGTTTTAAGTATGTGTGTGTGTGTGTGTGTGTATTGTAGCTGTTTTGAGAATTTGAGTATAATCTGTGTATGTTTTAATTTCTCTTATATAAATACCTAAGAATAAAATGGTTGGACCACATAGTGGGTTTAGCTTTTGAAGAAATGCCTAAATTTTCCAGAGTGATCAGACCGTTTTCCATTCCCACTAAACAGTGTACAAGAGTTCTAGTTGCTCTGCATCTTTGTTTTTTAAAATGTTATTTTTATTTTTTGACATTGTCTTATTTTTTATTTATTTTTTAAAAAGTTTTAAACTAACTTTTATTGATACATTACAATCATACACAATAGTGGGATCATTGTTACATATTTATACATGCTTATCTTACTTTTAAACTTTAGCCATTCTGTTAAGTGCATAGTGATATCTCATTTTACTGACCAATGGTGTTGAACACCTTCTCACATATTTGTTATCTACATCTCTTCCTTCTTTGGTCAAGTGTCTGCTCAAAGATTTTGCCCACTAAAAGATTTGACTGTTTGCTATCTTTTTGTTAAATTACAAACATTTCATATATTCTGAATAGAAATACTTTATCAGCTAGATGATTTAAAAATGTCTTCTTCTGGTTGTGGCTTGCCTTTTTTATTATATTAACAAGGCTTTTTAAAAAGCAGAAAAGTTTGGAATCTATGAAACCCAATTTATTACTTTATGTCTTTTTTGATTTATGCTTTTTGCATCCTCAGACATCTTTATCTAATTCAAAGTCACAAACATTTTGTTCTATTCTTCCTTTGAGAAGTTTTATTATTTTGCTGGTACATTTTGAAATATTTTCATTTGTGAAGTGATTTATATTTACTTTTGCATGTAGATACCAAATTATTCCAGCACCATTGTTGAAATGTTATCTTTTCTCTATCTACCTTAACATTTTTATTTATTAACTATTTGCCATATTGGTCTAGATTTATTTCTGGATCCTCTATACTGTCCCATTGATTCTCATGCTTATCCTTATGCCAATATTATATCACTTTGCTTACTGTAGGAATTCTTGAATTTAGATAGTGGCAGTTCTCCAATCTTGTCAGCCTACCCAAAAGTTACTCTAGGTCCTTTGGATTTCAATATAAATTACATAATCAGTTTGTCATTTTTTTTTGCAAAAACTCATAAGGATTTTGACTGGGAATGCAATGAATCTCTATGCCAATCTTGAGCTTCCAATATAAATCTCAGTATATTTCTCCATTTATTTAGTTCTCTAGTTTCTTTCAGCAAATGTCTTGTAGTTTTTTTTTTAGGGTGAAGATTTTGCACATATTTAAAAATTATATCCTTTGTGGTTAATATTTTCTGTCACTATTATAATTTTTTTCAATTTCCAGTTCTTCATTGCTAACATAGAGAATTATAACTGATTTTTATACTGACCTTGGATTGTATAAACTTATTAAACCCAGTTTTAGTTGCTTTTTAGCATATTCCATAGGACTTTTACAGACAATAAACTCATCTGAAAAAATATAAATATACAGCTTTACAGATGGGATTTCAGGTGCAAAAATCCCAGGGGAAACATTGATAAGGTACTTTGTGGGTATAATTTGTGAAAGTGCATGACAAATTAATCTGTGAATGAAGCTGACTTCAGAGTTTAGGGGGAAAAAGCAAAAGACAAAATAAACAAACAGTTTTTCCCATAGATTTGTGCTCTGAATTCTAATTATAGTGCTTCTCTGCACTTAAGCTTTAAGGTTAATCAGCATAAGTTGTGATAAAGTTTAAATTAAATAGTTATTATATGATTCTCAATGGGACTGGAGAATTGGGGTTTGATTAAACTTTTCAGCAAAGTGACTATAGTCATTTTAAAAAGAGGTGTAGAAAAACCCTGGTGTTATATTAATTATCAGATTAAGCATAAACAATTAAAATTAATAGGAAACAGATATACAAATATTACTCATCACTCATATTCTCCTTTTAAGAATACCATAAAATAACTCTATGGTTAAATATTTATTGATAAAGGTTCACCATATTTTCTTCACTTAATTTCTTAATATCATCCAGCTCTCTCCCATTCCTGCCAGCTCTGACCATTTTATCATGCCTGTGGTTAATTTATATTCTACTGAAGAAATATCTTCCAGAAAAATATGCTTGTCTGGTTAAAAGCTATAGCATATTAAAGACCATAACTCTTTCAAAGTTTCAGAAGGCAGTAAAACCAATGTTTTTAAAATCAGAGAATATGCTTATAATATTTTTATGGATAATTTATTTTAAAAATAATGCTAATCTTATATCATAGTTACACTGCCTTTTCTCAAATGCACATATAGCTTTACAATGTTCATCACTTTTTAAAATGGTCATTTTTATCCCCCGCCAAAATGTTAATTTCTTCAAAATAGTTTATTTTCCCCTGACACTGCATTCCAGTCTATATGTAAATTGAATCACATTCAGATTAAATTAAAATAACATGAATTATGGGGGCTGTTTTCTCACATGAAGTCTTCTCTTAGTTAACCTTTCCACATGAAAGAGAGAATCTGTATCTGGTGTCTACTGAACCTGTTTGACATTCTGGAGATGTCAGCATCCTGAAGAATACATTTTGGCTGATCTGGGTAATGCTTTTGTTGCATAAAAGAACTAAGCTGGAGAGGGATTTGTGATTTTTTTCAATTCTAGAAATAGTATGAAGAAAAACCTAATGACCCCACACAGAGTTCAGTGTTTGTGTCGTATTTATTTGGTCAAACAGAAGGTGATTTTTTTTCTGCTGTTAATGCTCAGCTTTTCATAGACTCTGGCATAAAGCATTGGTGGAAAGCAGTGTGTCAGGGGCATGTTACATTTCATTAACTGAATGTGGGTAGGCGAGTGAATCCCACTTCTTTTTGAAGTCAAGCACATTTCCTCACCTAAGAACATAATATTTTAATTTGTATTCATTTTCACTCAGTAGAAAATTCTATTTCCATCCCATCTTTCTTTTATTTTGCAAATTAGTAAGCAACAATATAATGTAATATCTAAAAATATTTTCATGGGATAATTTTAAATATTCCCAAGTGAAAAATATATTCTGTGAAGAAGGACACATTGTGTTAATTCCCTTAACTTTCTTAAGTTTGTTTTAATGTCTCTCTTTTTTTTTCTCTCAGTTCACTTTGAACAGGTTTTAGGAGAGCATTTAGAATGTCTTTATCTGTTAAGAATTCAAATTCTATTGTTAGTTTCCCACAAATCTCTTATCTTTTAGTCTGCATTTTCTCAGGGAATGTGCCAGTTTTGATGGCATTATCATTTTAGCCTCTCAGAATCACTTGTGCATCTCTTTGTGAAGTGTTTTTGGAATTAGCATTATCAAATTCCAAATATGGTGAGAAAAAGTAGAGCAGGAGTAGGTGGGAAAGGAAAAAAAATAGGAGCTGGATGGGAAGAAACTTTTGGAATCTTGGTGATGTTCAACTAAATTGGAAATCTCATAAAAGGCTTACCAACCTTGGCATTTATTGAACACTTAGTACATTGTAGGCCCTGCAAAAAGTGCCTTCAGTAATTTGTCTCACCGGATTATCTCTTATGAGGTAAGCACTTTTATTATACCCCCTGTAAGGTGGGGAAATGAAGAAATAAATAAATTGACTCCTCCAAGGTTATACAACTACTAACAAAAAAATGTGATGCCAACTTAGGTTTGCCTAGTTTCAATGTGTACTGTAAATCCAAATCTACAGTACTGCAAGCAGCTCTGTGAGGAACATACGTTTCCAAAAGGGCTTCTTTTCTCCTGAAATTACTCAGAATGGGGCTTTATCTGTGTGTTTGGCTTTATGTTCCTCTGACAATATGTAGCTAAACCCTCACCTCTCTAGCTGTCTCCCCACCAAAAAAAAAAAAAAAAAAATCTCTGAAATTTTATTCTAAACATTTTACACAAGTCACTTTGTAAATAAAAATGCAATTGAAACAGAGAGGTATTAGGTGCAAGCCAGCATGAAATTTGTCCTGTTAGCCAAACCATGCTGATGGTCCCAAGAGGGACTTGCTAGAGTCAAGGCAATGCTAGGAGAGGGATATCTGAAGTGAACTCCCCTCTCCCAGACAAGTTCCACCTTGATGCCTGCAAGCACCCTGCTTTCATTGTGGCTGCATCTTGTTATACTGAGTGAGAATCAACTTTCCAGCACCTTGTCTTTCACAAACTGGAAATAGCTATGGTTAGAGATGTAGACATTTTATTTAAAATATGAAAAACTGTAACAGTGTAATCCTTCTCTAGTTCCCATCCCCCACATTTATATCCATCTTTGATCTTGTGTCTCAGAAAGGACGAATTGTTTTGTGCCCTGAATTCATTTGTGCATTGGTGCATCTGATTTCACAAATGATGCCTTATGTAACAGAAAGTATCATAAGGGACTTGGGCAGTGACCTCTCTAAAACTGGCTTGGAACTGATTTCCTGGCCCCTTGTGAAGGATGCCAGTGTTTCTTCCACTCATAGTTACCAGCACAGTCTTTACCAAGCAGTTTGTCCTATTTTATGTGGGGGCATGCTATGTGGCAACTGAATTTTAGCTAAGGTAATTATATTCCATGTGTTTAAACTTTTCACTAATAACCTTAAAAGTATTCCAATTACATAAATCATTCTTCCCAGTTCATGTTGACTCTATTGAGTTCTACTGTGATTTGTGACTGTTCTACTGGGTTCAAAAGTAGCAAAGTCTTGTTGAGCAGCAGTGTGTGAGGAAGAGGGTTTCCTGATCAAGTCAATTATTGGTTAATTCAGATTTAATATGAAGGCCCTTTTGCTTCAGTTTTGTTACAATCATTTTTCAAAAAATGATTTGCAAACATAGCATATAGAATGTAATGTAAGAGTTGATGTCTGAGAAGCCCTGGGTTTATTATTTTCGCAATGAAGTTCCTAGAGAGAGCTCTACAAATTTATGGTCTGTCTCTGGGTCTCTTTTTGTTTATGTTCTGGTTTCCTTAGATGCCATTTGATCTGGGGCAATTTCCTTATATTGTTTAAACCTCAGTGTCATCATTTGTAAAATAATAACTATCTCTAAGAGATTTGGGGAGGAGTCAATGAGTTAATTCTCACCACAATGTCTGGCTAATGTCTCACCACCATGTCTGGCACCCTTGAATGTGGAGTGTTAGTTATCATTCATACTTTTTAATTCTTAGTGTTTGCTGGCCTGACCACATACTTTGGCAATCATTTTCCTTTAGATAGTTGCCACATAAATTAAGTTTTTTTTAAGAGAGAGAGAGAGAGAGAGAGAGAGAGAGAGAGAGAGAGAGAGAGAGAAAATTTTTTAATATTTATTTTTTAGTGTTCGGTGGACACAACATCTTTCTTTGTATGTGGTGCTGAGGATCGAACCGGGCTGCAGGCATGCCAGGCGAGTGTGCTACCACTTGAGCCACATCCCCAGCCCTTAAGTTATTTTCTTGACATTTGCTTCTTTCATTTGTAGTACAGGAAAAAACTTCTGCAGCAGGCTAGCTGTGGATTAGTGCACATAAAATGTTTTATGTAATTTAGCAAACATAATATTTTATAGAGAATGAAACAACTTAGCTGTGATGGATGTACATAAAAAGAAGGCAAACAAGGTCACTGACTGAAGAATCAGAATTTCAAATTCCTATTTTTGAATTTTTAAACAATCCTGGGCTAGCCATGTATCTCAGTGGTAGAGCTTCTTTAGCATGCTTGAGGCCTTGGGTTTGATCTCTAGAAACACACACACACACACACACACACATTCTTTAATACCTTAATAATCTGCATTGATACCTCAATGGCTCTCCACAGAGAGGCAGCTAATGACAGAGGGGAGGGTGTGTATCTCATTAGATGCCTGCTTGTTTCTCCCTCCATCTTCACACCTCCTCCTTCCTCTACCCGGGCATTGCAAAGAAAACTAGGAAATGGCTTATTTGTCAGCTATCAGGACCCTCTCTGGCCATCCTCCCCACCATAGAAGGTCAATGTACAAAGGTCACCTTCCAAGGCCTCCACACTAAACACTCTGACCTCACTGCCAAATCACTTTCCCAGAGAGTGCCACCAGATCATGTGTCACTTTTATGAACTTTCAGTCTGGTTAAATCTGAAGTTGTGTGAAACTTTCTTTTTGGTTAAAATAAATGCTCTCTAAAAGCAAATACTATAGATGTTTTCAGCCTGCTTTCACAACTTTTAAAATTTTTTTCTTGAAAATTGAAAGTATATTTGGAATATAGTATCACAGCAGGAACCTAGAATTTGCTGATTAACTCCTTGTTAACCTATTACATTTAAATAGAGCATTAAAACAAAGTTACAATCCATGACTCATTCATTGCAATGAACTCATTTAGGAAGTGTATTTGAATTTCATTGAGTGGAATAAGCCTACAGTTTGATCAAAGAGTTGGCTCATATAAACATCAAGTTTATGTTTGCCCACATAAAAGCCAATTTTTATTGCTTCAAAAGTGTTCACTTTAATCTTATTAAATGTACAATGGTAGATTGCTTACAACTTTGGTTTCACTAAAATGAATAAATATGTTTTACACTTAATTTTGAAAACATTGTAATGCTAATTTCTTCGTCATTTAATTAAGAAATTAAGATCCTCTTGTATCTTTTAACCTCCAAATCTAACTCACTAAAATATAAAATAAAAACAGATTACCTTCTTAAAAACTCAAATTAGATATTAAAGCATTTTTATTGTTAATATACATATATATTTCATAATTTAATTTTCACTTATATTATGGCAAAGACAGACTTGAATTTTTAATTCTTTTAAGTGATTAGAGTTATTTGACAACTTTTGTCTATGTTTATTTTCTTTCTTTTGTACTGGGGATTGAACCCAGAGGTGTTTTACCACTGAGCTACATCCCTAGTACTTTTAAATTTTTGAGACAGGGTCTCACCAAGTTATTGAGGCTGGCCTTGAACTTATGATCCTCCTTCCTTAGCCTGCTGAGTTTCTGGGATTACAGGTGTGCTCCATGCCCAGTTTGTTTATGTATATTTTGTGGATTTTTCTAATTATTACTTTGTCTAGGTCCATGATTATCTCTAAGTTAGTTGAGTATATTTACCTTACCTTTACAAATTGTCATTTTTACAAGGAATATTTATATAAAAGATAATTTGCTATTGAAATTCCAAATGTAAATTGATGTTTTAAAAATACAAGCTTAATGATATTTTTAAGGCACTTACAGGATTACCTAAATTTGTAATGAAATTAATACAAAAATTTCAGTTGTTATGTTTTTAACCTAATTTCAATCAGCAAAAATCCTGTGTACTTATTTTCTGTTTGGAAGAAAAGCTGAGGATCCAAAACGTATTTGATTCTACAGATCAGAAAAACAGATTGTTACAATCCTGCTTGCTCTGATAGGTTCACTAAATCTGGTTGAAATTTTTACACATAAATCTTCATTTGAACTCTCCAGAAGCCTATGGCCTACAGTAATGCTATCTATATATGAGGGAAATAATGTGGAATTTGTCAAAGAATCAACAATTTTTCTAGTATTAGGAAGGCTGTAATAATTTTACAAGTTGAAAAACACTTATAAATTTCCTTAGGGCTGGTGCTAGATGATTAAACATTATAGTTGTAAAAAACAGTAGGCTTCTTCTTCTTTTCATAGCTTGAATTCATCAAGGTAGAGGATGAAAAATTGGAACAACAAAACCTTGAAATGACCTAATCATAGGCTTCCAGCAGAAGGGGAAATCCTCCAGAAACTTCTTTCAAGTTTGGTACAGCTGTACTCTCCAAAGTAGAGTTCTCTCATATTTATAGAGATCTCTACAGATGGCTATTATATAATTTATTTCCTTGAGTCACAGCAATTCAAAGTGCTAAATTAATTCATTTTTGTGACTATAATAAAATACCTGAATTTGGGTACTTATAAAGAAAAAAAAGGCTGTTTGGTTCACAGTTTTAAAGGTTCAAAAGAATGACACTGACATTGGCTCAGCTAAGGTGAGGACTTCATGGTAGAAGGCATAGCCGTGGCAATAGCACGTGAACCCTTGGGGAACACACTCAACTCAAACCATATGCAAACCCACAGCAAGTTCTCAGCAGCCTATTAACGGCATCCCTGTTTTCTTATGTACATTATGAGTTTAGTGTAGAAGAACTTAGGCACCAAATCATCCCTGAGTTCTTTGACAAGTAATGCCTGAGTGGCAGGTTGATGGGCTGTCTTTTCTATCTGGTTGCCACACTTTGGTCCAAAGTACAATAATTTCCTTCATAAGACTATTTTTGGAGGAGTGAAAATCCATTATTTTCTTATACCTCTTACTTTCTCTTCATTGCCAACAGTATCTCCAGGAGTTGGCCATCTTTCATGGAGATGCAGCATTAAGACAGAGGACACTCTCTAGTCCACCAATTTTACTCAGCATCTCTCTCACACCAACTCCTCAGTCCATTGATGTCAAATTTGAGTCCTGATGATGGTTCACATTTGAGACGGAGTATAGAATACTTGAAACCATCACTACTAAATCTGAAGTATAGAATTTTGAAATCTTCACTGCTAAATTTCCTATTGCCTCTCAGAAATTTCTTTTACAATATAAAGAACCCTGAAAGGGATGACACAATTGAATTTTCATCTGTTATCTTTCCTTACCGGCAAAAGTATTCATTAGATTTCTTTCTTCTGTGACCTCTTGTTTAAGGTAGAGTTTCTGAAGTAAACTGTAAGATAATTCGAAATCATGCTAATGGGAGTGGGTAAAGAAGACCTACATTGAGGGATCCCTGAGGTAGTTTGAAGAAGTATCAAACGAGGTCATTTTTAGGGAAAGTATATTTCCAGGATAACCAGCATCTCTTGTGTATTTACCATGGGCCAGGTTCCACTTGAAGGTGTTTTACAAGTATTGACTCATTTCATTCTTACAAAAACCTTATGAGGTAGATTCTACAAGTATTATCCCTCTTTTACAGACACTAAAACTAAAGCAAAGTTAAATAACCAAAGGCCATAGCTAATTATGTTAGCCTAGCTGTCACTGTGACCAAAATACCAGACAAGAACAATTTAGAGGAGGAAAGTTTATTTTGTCTTGCGGTTCAGAGGTTAGTCCAGTTTTGGCTGAGTCCATTGTCTGGGCCGGAGGTGAGACAGCATATAATGGGGCAAGATCATGGTAGAGGAGGACTGCTCCCTTCATGGCAGCCAGGAACAGAGAGAATGAAGGGGGAAGGGGCTACAGGGAAGATAAACCCTCCCAGGGCATTCCCTCAGTGACATACCTCCTCCAGACTGTCTACAGTCACTACCTAGTTGGTCCATTCAAACTAGTATGGAGTTCTCACAATCCAATGACACCTCCAAACATTCTTGTGTTAACACAGGAGTTGTTTGTTGGTTTCCATAAGTAAAGACTGAGAACTTAAGCAATACTATCTGTTCACCTGGTTCTTTGCAGAGAATAGTGAAGATCTGGAGATGATAAACTGTAAGAGGAAAAGAGATCAGAAAAAGGAGAGCATGAGCCCCACCAGCTGACTCACTCAGTTTAATTTTGCTTCAGATCACATTTCACCATCCACTGGGGGTTGGGGGTTGGGTGGGCTTGAGCCCATGATCTCTCCCAGAAGTAAGAATCTGTGTTTATCTCAACTCTGTTAAGTCATGCGGCTTCAAGTAAGTTTACCTCTTCTCTGTATCTCAGCTTAATTTACAAACAAATAAATTGGGTCTATAAAAGAAAATAAATAGCATAAAAACTTTTAAATGTGGAGATGATAATAGATACCATTGATTTTGAAAAACATTTTTGTTGTTTCACATGGAAACGACCAAAAAAAACTAAGCAGCCTAAATCAAACTAGCAAAACGTGTGTGAAGGAGGAACCTTTTTAAATAAGTTCTTAAAAAAACAGGTAAACTTAAATAATCACTTTGACTTTTATGTTGGATATTATCTCCGAGACAAGATGAACGTTTGGTAAAATTATCTAGGTAATTCTTAATCAAGGTTATTTGTGTCTATATTCATTGACAAAAAAGAGTGTTTAGTCTGGCCTGCTAGGTGCTTAGGTTTGCTTATTCTTTTGCATGATTGATTAATGGATGGGTTGCTTTTGGGCCGTACATCTAGTGTTCCAAATTCTCAGGAAAAATTTTTCATAAATATATAAGCTAAATATGGCTGCTGAAAATTTGTTTTTTTTTTTCTTTTTTTAAATTGAAAGACATTTGGTGAATTCTGTCTATAGAAATGACAATTCAGACAAGAACATCCTGGGATTGATTTTAGGATCATGCTCCAGTTTTACTCTTCTCTTTGCCAGTAGATACTTGGTCACACTCCACCAGCCTGGTGTTATGTTTTTGAACTTGGAACTTCCCATCACTGGGAGTCATTACCATATATAGCTCTGGGAAATCAACTGTGTAGCTGTCAGTAGTTTCCAGCAAAGCCTTTCCTGCTCACTTTCCTGCCTGAATCAATAAACAGATCTGTTATTACTCAGGCTCCTGAATATATGTCTCTATTATGATGCCCACTCTGTCAGGAAGATGAGGGATAGGGTTGGATCCATAAAAGTAGAGTCAGGGAATACATATCAACCCAAACATCTCCAATATTGCTTTCATTTTAAAGCTTAAGACTGTGGATGACTTTGGAAGAATCAGATTTTTTTTTTTTGATGCAACTGGAAAGTTCTTCTTTAATCCTATTTCCCTGTAGAGACTGGTCCTCTACATCATGGCATATAAGCACATGGTCAAATCAACAGTAGCAAGGTGGAGAGCAAGAAGCTAGAGTCCGTTTATTCAGATGAGTAGATATCTAATCAAGTGCCATATTCACAAGGTAAAGTTAAAGAACATTTGGAAAGAACAACCAATGCCAAGGTTTCCTTCCATGAAATATAGCACAAGTTCAGGCTTCTAAACTCTACATACCTCTGACCTTTGGCTCTTTTATGTCTCTATTTTTCTGACCTGACAGACCATATGCCAATGTGCAACCCAGAATCCCTGCCCTTGTGATTTATAGCTTACAGCTGCTTCCCTGTCTCAGACATGGCAGCTGCTTTTCAGATGTCTTCAAACCAGGAGAGAGTGTTAATGTGAACTTGAGTGGCTGCAGAAGAGAAGAAGAAAAGTTGATGAAAAAATCATCTGAATTCAGTCCCAAAGCTTCCCATTGATCTTTACCTTCAGGGCCAAGCAAAATGTTTGGTTTATTTCATAAGCTAATTAGGTGTGTGAAAGGCTACTTGGCATTTGCTATTGACTGAACCCAACAAAAGTGATCACCGGGCTGGGTAATCAATAAGGGATCGATTACAAGCGTGTGATTGGATTAGCCATTTGATCAATGCTGTGTGCTAATATATTAACAAGCAAATTACCGAGCAGCCCTTAAGAGCAGAATGCTGACTCTGATTGCATTACAAACTAGTGAGATCTAATGACCCACCATGTGCAAGGGGTTAGTTATACAAATCAAGACCTGAAAGTATTTTTTTCCTTGAAGGTTTCTCCCCAGCCAAAGAAAATGCTTTCTTAAGTGACATTCAAATTAAATTACAATTAGCAAGCAGTGGCACTGGGATACCTAATTTCTATGTAGATTTTGTTCACCAGGAAGAGGACTTGGGAACTGCAGCTAAAATAGCCTAGAGAACTTTTAGGAAAATTCAGGTAATATCAAACAAGGCAAACACAAAGAATTCCAGAATAATCACTAGTATTTCTCAAAGTTTTGGTACAGATTGGTATAAATAGATTCCCAGATTGGATATATAGAGCTCTTCCATGATAAAATCTACTGTTGCTTGTTTTTTAAAATCATATATATCTTCCCAGCTCCAATTTTTAAGGTAAACTACTACCTAACTACTTTAACTGCAGAATGGATAAACAATGAGATGCAGCTGTGTGTATGTGCATGCATGCGAAGAACTGTAGCTACTAGCAATAAAGGCCCTGTGCCTTTTGTGAAAAAGAATAAAGAGTAAATTACAAGACAGAACGTAGAATGAAAAAAAATGTTTTTCACTTTCTAACTTCCAAGATGGTGTTACTATTAGATCCTTCTATAAATGACCTTACAAAAGTAAAACCCCACAAAACCAGAGCTCTTCTCCTACCCTGCTTTTCCCATGATTACGTGAACCATTTATTCAATTGATTGTGCTCTTTCAGATTCCCTAAGTGGAGACCAAGCAAGCCTTTGCTCACTTTCCCTCTTAATCCTTTTCCTTTTAAGAAACCTTTTTTTCCCTTTGCCTCAGGGAAGCTGAACCGATTAGTCTGAATTCTCCAGTGTTATTTGCAGACTGGAAAGGTCTCTCCGGGCCCAGAGGCAGCGTGTCAGCCAGAGCAGCAGTGAGGCCAGGCAGGGCGGGCTCCCGCAGCGTGGAGCCTCTGAGCGGGCTGACAGGCTTGGCCTCACTGGGCCCAGGCAGGCCACAGCTGACAAAACAGCCTTCCTGGCTGCCCAGAGCTGGAGGGCGGGAGGCGAGAGGCTGTCAATCAGCATCACAGAAGAGCAGGCAAGAAATATAATATCTGATGGAGCCTCTCAGTTCAGAGACTTCAAGGTGAACCTAAGGTTGGGTTTGTCTCAGGCTAAAACACCTAGTACCTCACGCTCGGCTTTCAGGCACTAGAGGCTGCCAGCAGATTTACCTCCTGACATGCATTTAGTAAGTTTCAATTTTGGTACTGTCATAGCTAGTTCAGTGCCACCAATAGTGCCCTGTGATATTTTTATAAGAACCATTTATCCTTTTGAAGTAAAGCTGATGGACTGCAATGGTCACAGGTGACAGTCCTTCCTCTCAGTTCCATTCCTTTTTAGTATTGCTTTGTGTGAAATGCAAATTTAAATGTATTTAAATGTGTGTTTTTAGATATCTTCTGTGTATTTAGATACATTTTTTTAAAAAAAAGTTTTGGTGTGTGCATATCAAAGCATAATGTGTCAGAAGCTAGCAGTGTTCAGTTAAATATACAAAGAGCCTAACTGTCTTTAAATTTGGCAGTACATGGAACTATGAAGTCATTACATTTATTGTTGATAGACTGTCAGCCCCACATTTTACCACAGGGTGAGTTCTCATAGATAAATGATAATTCTTTGGGATCTAATGCAGCCTAAACTACAGGGGCATATGGTATAATGATACAGTAATCTATGTTGCAAAATTAATTCTTTCAACCATCAGTGATTACACGTCCACAATGAGGAGCAGCATACTTTGAACCAGCAGTAAAATCCCTTCTAATTAATTTCCATATTCATCAAAAAGCTTAAACAGAGCAGTTAAAGAATATCTTGCATCTCATAAACACATGCCAGGTGCTTACAATGCCATAAATCCCTTATTGGAGTGTTTCTGATTAATGCTTCTGACAGCATGCTACTCTCCTCCTCCTCTGGTGCTATTATTTTAAAACTTTAAGTGATAACATCATAAACATTTCTTCAGGAAGAACCACTATTGTGGCTGTAGATGGTAATGATTTTAATTATTTAAGATAGAAACCACTTGAGGGCAGGCATTCTGCTTGTCACTCATTGTGTCTAATTTTGTAATATCCTGATTCGCAGGAAGAATTTCTCTGAGAAGGTAGATTGAAAGATAACAAGCAAAAGAGAAATTTGTCCATGTTTGATCATTTATTTGGGGATTTGTAACTACTTGGGGAAAAACAAAAAAGAAATCTCAAGCAATTTGACAAACATGGATCATTAGAATTTCTTTCATGCTGTTGGGTGTGGTGGCATTAACCTAAAATCTTAGCAATTTGGGAAGCTGAGGCAGGAGGATGGCAAGTTTGAGACCAGTCTCATCACTCTAGTGAGATCCTCTGCAATTAAGTAAGACTGTCTACAACTAAAAAGTAAAAAGGAGTGGGGAAGAAGCTCAGTGGTAAAGTGCCCCAGTACCAAAAATTTAACAAAAAATTATTACATCTTTAATATCATCTAAAGTATATACATCTTCTAATCAATAGTTTATTTTTTAATTTTGATTTCCAGATTGTCTCATTGTTATGGTATGGAAGTGAGGTATCCCCAAAAAACTCACGTATGAAACAATGCAGTAAGCTTCAGAGGAGAAATGATTATGTGTAAGTCTTAACCCAATCAATGAATTAATCCCCTAATAGGGGTTAACTGAGTGGTAACTGAAGTGGGAGGGTGTGGCTGGGAGGTGGGAATTGGGGACGTGGCTTTGGGGCATATATTTGTATTTGGCAAATGGAGACTCTTTTTCTCTGCTTTCTGATTATGATGTGTGTTGCTTCCCTCTACCATGATGTTGAGTCTCATCTCGAGCCCTAAGAAATGGAGCTGGTCTTCCATGGACTAAGACTTCTGAAACCGTGAACCCCATATAAACTTTTCCTTTTTTACAATTGTTTTGGTTGGGTCCATTTAGTCATAGCAGTAAAAAGCTGATTAAAACATTCATTTTACCCACTTCCATGCTATGTTCAATGATCATTAATAGTAAAGATTTACTTGGGATGGTTATCATCAGTTTGAAGATAATTATACTTGAGAATCTTAGTTTCCTCTGGTTTTATTCAAAACCTCATGGAGCTTGGTGCTGCCCTTCTCTCCAGTGAGATTGCAAGTGATGCTTTTTGTATCTTTCTCTCATAGAGGATCAATCTTCCCCACACAGAAGTGGTTTCATTTTTGAAACATCCAGTCAATTGGGCTATTGCTTGGCTGTAGTATAGTAGCTCATGTGTTATTTTGTGAAGAACTGATGATTAAGCAAACTGAGAAAGCAAGAACGGTGGGTGGTGAGCTGAAAATTGCATGAGATATGGCATCCAAGAAGTGAATGGTTCTGATTTTAAAAAAAAAGAAAAACTTTATAAAATACTTAGGGATCTTCAGATCCTTTGGGCTGGCTAAAAAAAAAATTGAAAATAACAAATAAATAACAAATGTTAGAGAGGGTGTGGAGATTGGAATACCTACCTGACCACTCTGCTAATATGAGTTTAAAATGATACAGCCACTATGGAAAATAGTATGAATTCATTCCACTTCTGGATAAGGTCTTAAAATAATTGAAAACATGGATGTTGTAGTCAGTTTTGTGTCTCTGTGACCAATATACCTGATAAGAAAAACTTAGAGAAGGAAAATTTTATTTTGGCTCACAGTTTCAGAGTTTCAGTCCTACAGTTACTACCCAGTTAATCCATTCTTGTGGATTAATCCACTACTTAGGTCACAGTTCTCATATCTAATTTTTTAAATCTCTGAACACTCTTACATTGTCTTACACATGAACTTTTTGGAGACACCTCATATCCAGACCATAAAAATGGACCTGAACAAATAATTATACACCCATACTCATGGCAACATTTTAATAGCCAAAGGTAGAAGCAACTCAATACCATTGATGGATAAGTGAAATGTAGTATAAGCATGCAATAGAATATTAAAAGGAAAACCTTAAATAGGGGAGGGAATTCTAAAACATGGTACGACATAAATGATATTATGCTTGAGGATATTATGCTGAGCAAAACAGAGAAACTTGAGGACAATGTGCAGGTCACAAAAGGACATGAATTCTATGAGTCTTTCTACATGAGGTATCCAGAATAGGCAAATTCATGGAGACAAGAAGTAGAAGAGTGGTTACCAGGGGCTGAAATGAGGAGTTATTATTCAATGGCTATAGATTTTTGGTTTGGGAGGATGAAAAAATTCTAGAGAGACAGTGGTACTGTATGGGGCATATATGTTTGGCATATATACAAATATATGCCTCAACATAACTGTACATAATGTCACTGAATAGTACACTTAAGATGGTTAAAATAATAAATTTTATGTTATGTATATTTTACTATAATTGAAAAAATACCAGTTAGTCACAGAAGTATCTATGACTTTCATATATCTCCTGCTTTTTGAAGAGAGGGAGGCAGCAGTCATCCTCCAAAGGGTATATTGTATTATTCTTCTGTCTTCTGGGGCCTCAAGCTGAAGGAGAATATTTTTTCATTCCCAGGCTGCTTTTGGATGCCTGGGGGTGAGGTTTTATGGGAAGGCTGAACAAGGCATTGAACTATTCTTGCTTCCTTGGTCAGCTTTCCAGAGTAAGGTTTACAATTCACATAGGTAGACTCCTTACTAGAAGCTTCCTCTACTGCACTGGATGGGCCATAACAAAACTTGCACATGTAATACTTCATTCAGTAAATATTCAGTGAGAGATTATATGCTTAGCCTTATCTTAAACCTCATTTCACTCAAGGCTAAGTCCAACACTTGGCAGGAGTTGTGATCATTCCAGCCCTTGTCCAATGACTATTTACACAGATTGTCATAATAACGGGTAATGTCTGTCCCATGGGTTAGAGTTGTAACTCCAACAGGTCTTTGTCAATTTGTTCTGGTTTTTCTAATTTTTTAAAAATTCTTTTTATCCTATTTACAATTTTTCTGCATTGGCCTTGTAAGGGAGCAAGGGTTTGGCTAGTTTATACATACTCTTGAATGATAATGACAAATATCATTTCTTTAATGCATCCGGCACCTGCAGTTTATACAGCAGTTTTACATACTATCCTAAACTGACCATCCTGTTCTCTTATATTTTGAGATTTATTTTTCTTATTCGTATGCTATATGGTAGAGGCTTTGAATCCCATCTTTATCATCTGGAGATAGTGTTTTTTTATCCTTGTTTTAAAAGTGTAAAATATTTGATACCTTTAAAGGGATACATGCAATGTATATGTAAATTATGAAGCATAATAATGAAATGGAGTCAGAGAACTGATCATCAAATTCAAGGGATTGAACAAGGGAAAAATTATTGAGACACCTTTCTTGCTTCTCCCAATCCCATGCATTCATCTAAGAGATAACACCTAATTTTAAAAACATTATCTTGCTTTTCTACTCTGTATATGTTCCTATGACTGTCAATTTTATTTATCAACTTAATTGGGATAAGGGATGCCCATATAATTGGTACAACATTATTTCTTGGTGTGTCTATGAGTGTATTTCCAGAAGAATATAGAGGATCACTCTTACCAATGTGGGTGGGCATCATCCAGTCCACTGAGGATATGAATAGAACAAAAATGAGGAACAGTGAACTCACTCTTTGTACTTTAAATGAGACATCCATCTTCTGCCCTTGTACATTACTGCTCCTGGCTTTCAGGCCTTTGGATTTGGGACTCACACCACTGGCTTCCCTGTCCTCAGTCCTTTAGACTCAAGTGAAACATACTACCTGCTTTCTTGGTTCTCCAACATGCAGATGGTAGATTGTCTAATTTGTTGGGTTCCACAACTGCATGAGCTGGTTCATATAATGATATGAATATATTATAAGCAAAATAAAGTTTACAATATGAATATTTAAATTTGCTTAATAAATCTCTTCATATGTATCTTTATATATCCTATTGATTCTGTTTCTCTACACAACCTTGACTAGTTGGATGTTATAATACTTAAATCTAAGCAATCTATCATTATTCTTTTATTTTGAATATTTAAAATATTATTATTTTCATATATTGTCTGTAACTGTTGTTTTTTTTTTAGTTCATTATTTTTCTAAAAGTTATCCTTCTTGACATGGGTAGCTACACTCTATTTGTTTTTCACTGGTATTGAGTATTTTGTGAACATACCACAGTGTTCAACACCAAACAACATTTGGGTTGTTACCAATATTTTTTTCTTTTGCTTGTCTGAACATGGTGCTGTTTACATTCTTGTCATGCCTCCTGGTGCAGTATGCGAAACTTTTCCCAAGGTGCAGTCTGGGAAGAAAACACTGGATTCTGTGTTAGTGTTAGTTATCTATTTTTCTTCCTTTAAAAGTAAAAATAAGTGGAACTGACCTTTCTTACTACACATGCATAACTTCCAGTATAAACATTCCTGATTTTTAATTCCCATTTAATTTGCTTTTGTAAACAATATTGCTCTCCCTTATTCCAAAATGATACTCTTTCCAATCTAGTTTTCTAATATTTCTCCCATCAAATAATGCCCCAGATTGTACATTTCCAGTTTGTCTTCCAGTCCAGTTGAAGGCAATTCTCACTCTCTGCTCTCAATCCCCAACTATCTCAAAGACTATCAACTGAATATTTCTAGTTTATTCAGGAATTGTTTAATCCCTGATATTGAAAACTATGTCAGTTCTGATGTTGAAGATAATTAATTACTGGGGAAAGAAATAGTTTAGAAATACACATGTGTATTTAATGAAATCTGTAAATATTTTAGCAAGTCTTTAAAGCATTGCAATTTAATTAGATTTTCCACTCATTTAATCAAAATGTATTAAGAACTTAATGAGAAATGAAAGTACAGTGTACTAAAGGACAGTCATGAGGAGGAGTTGGGGCCAGGGAAGTCTCCCCAAGAGAAAGCATACTTAGATGATACCTGCAGGATATGGGGGCAGTCTTCCAGGTAAGCAGGCCCAGAGTGGTAAGTGGAAGAGTTAGTCCCAGTAGAGAGAATTACCCAAAGCTCTAAAGAACTGGAGGACCAAGGAGTGAAAGGGTTTTTGAGAAGGAATCTTGAAAAGATAAGGCAGAGGTTAGTTTATGCAGGATTTCAGAGACTACTAAAAATTTTTGAATTTTTTCCCAAGGGTGGTAGAATGATGAATGATAAAGTTACTATTTGAAATCATATAGATATGGAGAATATGTTAAAAGCATGTAAAGTTGGTAGATATAGCAAGAGTTCTATTATAGTGAGAGAGATTGGACTTGACCAGGGATGGTGGGTGAGGTGATGGAAAAGATTAGATATATCTGAAACATTATTAGAAGTCAGATCAGAAGAACTTGATGATTAATTGTGTATGGGAAGAAGGTAAAGATGAGGGAAGAGTTAAGGAAATTTTCAGGTTTCTATCTTGAACATGAATTCATTGTCCCATAATTAAACACAAGGAAGTCAAAAGTAGCATTTTTAAGGCTCTACTCTGGTACTAGTCGAAAAGAAGCAGAGTAGGCAAGACCAGTTAGAGTTGGCACTGCTGATACAATAAGAAGTGAGGAAATTGCTGATATGTCTCACAGTGGAAATAATATTAGAAGTCAAAGTCTAACTTTGAACAGTTTTCTTCCTCTTTTTCTCATGTTCTTTTCCACTCTCCATGTTCCATTTCTGCCATTTTGAAATGTTCAATGCTTTCTGTCTATGTCCCTCCTTCCATTAAGCAAAGTGAATCCATCTCTTTCTACAAACAAATCCTTTTTTCTTATCCTGAGCATTTGTGGCCTAGTCTTGCTGACATGGTCACCACTACTAACTTGTCTTATTTATTCATCTAACCAGATTATAAACCCTCTGAGGTTTATGACTGTTCTGCAGTCATGAGCTTCTCTCCTTCCTCCTGCCTCTCTCTGCTGTGGGACCGTGTTCTAGCTCTAAGGTGACATGCAGTGAACATTGTTGCTAATCCACAGATCCATGATGGCATTGTTTTTAATCTTCAGGGTTATTCACAAAGAGATTGACGTTGATTACAAAATTAATGAATATCTCCCAAGATTATTTCCATTTTTAGTTATTATTTATAAATAAAAGAATAATCAAGCTTCAAAGTATCTGGACAACTAAACACCAAGCATCTAAGCCACTTTGTTGATTTTTGTTCAGAATCAATATATGGCAAATATTCACATCTGTTTAGAATCAGATAGAATCTAAGGATGACTCTAAATTTTGAAGGCATTTTAAAGTTTGGCCTAGCCCCAGACTGGATTGAATTGGACAAAGTATTGTGAAACCATTTATTTGTTGTTGTTTTTTAATGGAGAGAACTTTTAAGATATCACTTTTTAATGGCATAAATTCAATAGGATTTTACAGTTTGAAAACCAGGAAACACATTTAACTTACAGAAGAGCAACTACAGAATTATTTTCAGTTATTGATTAAGTGATTGTTAATTATATTACTTTTAAATAAATTTCTATTATTATTGACATTAATGTTATTCACATTGTTAGTAATTATGGTTTCTTAGTAAGTATAAATATTTGTGAAACATATTGTATTAAAAATATAGAATAATAATTTCCATTAAAAAGTAAAAGTGATATCCCATGAAATAGCATATACTTGCATTTTGTTTTAATCAATATTAAGTAGAAAGAGCTATATACTTCTTTTATTCCTTTCATAAAGTATTGAGATTCTTTGATATTCTGCCAAGAAAAAGCATATGTAATTAATATGTAAAATGTTCTCTGTATAAAATATCATATAATTCTAACAGAGTTATGAGATTTTCTGTCTTGAATGGTATTGATATTAATGCTTAATACTTCCATGCATTAGAAGGAGGAATGGCTTTTTTACACATGCTTTCATGTGTGCATCTATTTGATAATAGTGCAAACTGTGCCCTTGGATGTGCTTCCAAAAAAGCTAAAAACAGCCTTTTTAGCAAAGTTAAGTGTGCCTAGCATCTGCCCTTTACCGCAATCTACGTGCCGTAATGTACTCTGGCTAAGGCATTCCAAACCAGCAATAGCCAAAGAAAAGCAGATAAAAATGGGCACATTGCAGATAGCATAGGTCCAATGGCATCTGTGAGTGGTGTTTTTCTCCCTTGCTGGATTCTGTTCTTAGACTAAATGAGCTATTAGTGAAATGTGACTTATACCCAGCACAAATAATACAGAACTATTCATAAGGAAATCATGTAAGATAAAATACATATTAACTCTTAGAAACAAAAGATATGATTGATAGAAAGATTGATAGCCATCAGTATATAAAACCAATTAATATTAGTAAAGGCATATTTTTTCTCAAATGCATCCACAAATATAATTAAGTCAATATAATTTCAATAATTCAGCTAAGAATATTCTCCTGTCAATATGAAAAATAGAGTACCAATAATCCATTTTTTCTTTGACTTAGTTTTTATTTATCTTCCTTTTTTAGTATATAAAATATATACATTTTAACATTTGTATAATGCCATCAATAAAATGCCAGTTTTATCTTCACTCCTGGGTATGAATACTCCTAGACTCATTTAAGGATATGAATTATACAAGCCACAACTCTTCCTTCCCTATCACATAGGACACTAGCTTGCCTTTTGTATTTGTAATCTGTATGCTGAATAAATTGGTGTTTCTTTTCCTTGAAGAGGCTACATATTTCATACATATGTGGCAGTTGTAGGTACATATGTCTGCTGTAGGTACAACTCACATCCATTGCAAGTAATTACATACAAAGGGTTATAGTGAGCAAAGTGAGTTGATAAAAATGATAATGCAAGACTCTATATTTATTCATTTGCAATGATTTCCACATCAACTTCACTCAGTTTATAAATCTAAACATTAGTTCTCTTGCTGTCAGCACTTCAAACTCCACCTGGGATCAGTCAGCCAAGCTGTGCTTTCTGCCTGCTAGAATCATCATGCAAAATAAAGATTCTGCATTTGGAATGTAGCTGACAGGTTGGCTGATGATGCATCAGACAAAAAGGGGTGCCCTTCCCCTCCTCAGCGGTATAAGCTCTTCTGTTCCACAGGCTTATTTCTTCAGTAAAGAAAGCAGATGTGACTTAAGGAATAGGGACAAGGAGGTGGGGGCAGGGGAGAGCCATCATTTTATAAACATATTTTAAATTTCAATGAAGTTTTTCAGCCTTTCCTATAAAATATTTAGATTTCCTGATGATGAATACCTAATTAGCTCTAATATTTTTATTCCTGAAAAAACTGAATGCAAGTTTTGCTTATTTTATATATTGTATAAAGGATGTGATACCGAATGAATTGGACATTATTTGCCAAATAACCAGTTACTCTTTTCCTTCAGAAGGTTCACTTTTTTAACATTCATATTTTTTTCTATAGCTCTAACTGTGGGGGAACTTTTCCAGCTGTTTATCTTAAACATGCAAGTCATGTTACTCATCTCTAGGGTCTAAAGTATTAAATTCATCAGATTCTTTTCCATTTGAGGCTTGACTGCCATTCATACATACATTTCTTTTCTATTGAATATTTATATTTGGCAAAAATGTTACCATTAAAACACAGCATTTATCTTTCACTGATCAAACCAAATGTCTTGAACAAATAAGAAATTCGAAAGTAAAGAAGTAGAATTAGGTTGCTAGTGGATTTTTATGTCAAAAAGGCAGACTTTGTTACACAGAAGATGTATTTGTTGATATCTGTACTTGATAGAGATCACGAATCAATAAGTGGACTACATACAAAACAGTTAGAAACTCATTATACTGAAATTTTTGGTTAGCTTTGCACATGGGTTTAGCAAACCTATAAATGGGAATGTTTGATAGAGGAATGATCCCATTTGTATATTGAAAGCTGACTTTTAAAGCATTCTCTCTGCTGTTTCTCCATCTCCTCTCCTCACAAATGCAAGTTAATCTGTTTATTTGGATTAGACAGCAGGTCAAATAAAGTCTCAAACAAGAGTCTGAGCATCTGAAGAGAGTTCAAAGTTACCCTGCTGTAGAAGATGGGAAAAGAGGAGAATATAAATGACACTTCTGTAATTATATTTTCTTCAGTGTTTTACTTACATCAAACATAAAATTATGCAGGATTCTAATATTTTTAATTTAGTAAGTTTATTTTAAGATCAGTATTTACCTATGCAAGTTTACCCTATTACTGAGAATATTTTAATACAATTTTATTAAATTTTGACAATATCTTCTCCATCCAAGAAGCACATCTTCATTTTAAAATGAAATGAAATTCACATGCGTCTGATAGAGCCTGTTGCTCTTGTACTTACTGGAACAACAGTTCATTAAACTCTTATTCTGGGCTGTTCTGAGCTTCCAGAGCAAATTTGAAGAATCTAAAACAAAGATAATGCTGTGATACAGAGTCGATGAACTGTGGACTGAGAGGATCATTGGCTATGTGTTGTCATGGGTTATCCACTTTCCTGGTTTCTCATGCCACTGGGGTAAGAACCATGATAGCACTCTGGGCAGACAATTTTTCATCCTTCCTCTCTGTTCTTTTGAACATCCAGAATCTGGGATGCATCTGAGGCTTTATCTAACATATATGCACTGACAAAATCCATAAACTAATCTTTCTTTGGAATCATTAATGAAAGTAGACAAAACAAACAAATCCTGACTGCTTTGGTTAAAAAAAACAATAAGGATTAGTGATAGGTGGATTAGCCTGGCACAAAATTGATACTCCATTAGGATGAGTTAAAGAAGTCGAGGTGAATATGTAACTACCAACAACTTAAGCAACTTTTAGAAACAACCCTATGATCAATTTAGATTTCATTGCCAAAGTGGTTAACTGGGCACCTGTAAACCATGGAAAGCTGTAATATTACTAATTGTCCTAATGTCCTAATTACTCTAGGACATACTGCAAAGAATAAAGTACAATATAAAATATATTATTAGCTGAATTATCATAATGTTTGCATAATTACTAGCTTAAAGTAGAATGAAAGTGCTGTGAAACAGATCCAGACAAAGGGTAAAGATAATTGTTAGTTCTTCCCGTTTCAGCTAATAAAACTACTATTTATTCACTACCATCACAGAGTGACTTCCAGATGCCAGGCACTTTGCTTCTATTAATTCTAATTCACATGATAATCCAGCAGAGAGAACATTATTATTCCCATTTTATAGTCCAGGAAATGGAGGCTCAGAGATTTAATAAGGTCGTTTTCTCAAGGCCACCTAGTGAGTCAACTTCAGATTCAGGATTCCAGTCTGCACCTGTCTCATTTGTCTCACACTGTGGCAGGGCACACATCCACAGAAGTCCTGCTTCTCTTTAGAAAGGGAGATTTAAGACATGCTAGCTCAACACTCTGAAACTCAGCTCCAAGTTACTTCCTGTGCTTGTCTGGGAGAAGCAGGAGAGTTTTGGGCCTCTTCATTTCCCCTAAGACCCCATCCCCATGTGATGATTTCCACCCTCTTATTCCCAATGTCCACATTGCTGTCTAGAGTCTAGCATTTTAGCCCTGCTAGATCAGATATCCTGGCTTGGCCAGGTCATCCATCCTCTGACCAGGAATCATCCCCCTGGACTCCAGTCAGGAGTCTGAGGCACTGCAACCAGGTGACCGTTGGCTGCCTGGGTACCCATCTTGGTATTCCCTGTTTTGGTTTCCTGGTACCACAGATTTGCTAACCCCAAAGGGTGAGGTCTTTGATGGGGCTCCTGCTCACCTCTCCATTCTTAGCCTCACCCTCAACACCCCATACTTTAATCATATTAAACTTGCAAATCTCTGAATTTGGCCTATGATTTCCTGAAGGATTTAGTATAAACCCTCTCCTCTATCTGATCACTTTTCCTTGCACTCCCCCTTGTTTTCTGGATCTGCTGCTATTTAGGACTAAATTCAGACAGTCTCCTCCTTCAGGAAGTTGTCCTGTTTCCTCAAGGCACACTGAAGGTTACTTCTCAGTCTCTTTACTGGGCTAAGAGCTCCTTGGTGCCATCATCATTGCATCTCCAAGAATTAAGCTAGTGCCTAGCACACTGTAGACACTTTACAAATATTTTTTTCATTGATATAAAGCTACTTACAAGGCAATTTACAAGGACTATAAAAATCAAACAAGCAGTACTTGGATGACAGTGATCTCCAGTTCCATATTCCATGATACAGTAATTTTCCCCTGATGCAATATTCTAATATGCTAGCTGACTCTCATGAATCTTGTAGACAACCATGAGAATTTTTGTTGCAGTATGTGAGAATTCTAACTCCTTCCTGCTGGGAGAATTATTTCAACTCATAGTTATTGCAAGGACCCCCAGGGTAAATTAGTGTGATTTGCCGATGAGGAAACTGGGACCTAGACAAGTGTTAGATGCTATTTGTGACAATCTTCAGATAATGAAAGATTTGAAATTGTGTTCAGGTCATGTTTTACTGAGGTAAAATATAACCCAACCTTTGGGTCATATTGCTAATTAAGATAATTCTAGGTCTATGAGTTCTGTGAATGATAAAACATTTCTTCTTAGAAGTTTTGAAACTTATTATAAGTAGATGTAATCCTGAGGTGAGGGAGGGAATCTGTTTTATAATTAACATAATAAAAATAAATAAATCTACTAAATTACATCCTGTGTAATCTGGAAGAGAGCAGATTTATAGATACCACTTTTGACATGTCACCTGCCACCATTCCATGTGCATAGCATGAGCTAATGGTTTTCCCTGTCACAGAGAAATGCTTTCCTGAGAAGGGAGAGATTCTTTGTCTGTGAGTGGTGATGTCATACCCAGAAGAGATAATGAGTGTCTTGTGTTGAATGGAGCCATTACAGAAGGACCAGAACATTCCTCCTGAAGTCTGCCTGCATTCTTACAAATTAGGAACTTGCTATCCTTTCTTAGACTTTGTGGAAATCTACAAGTAGTTGCTGTTCTTTAAACAATAGTCTCTCTCTGTTAGTGAAAAGGAAGAATTTCTTTGTAATAACATGTTGAATTTGTGTTGAGACCAAACTTGCCCATACACGATTGCATAAACAATTCCAAACCACCTTTTTGGAAGAAAACTGATGAAGAGAAAGATCAAGCTTTCTGCCACACGGAGTCTGATGCTAACATTCAGCAAGGTTTTGCAAATTGAGGTTACATCAGGTATTGTGCTGGGCAAGGAAGACTCTAGAAACGTGGTAGCCAGCAAGGTACCATCACAATTTTTCAAAGGCCCTGAGAGTCCTGGGAGTGGGGAGTGGAAGGGATTGGTTACCATTAACCAGGATGTGATAGTTTTCTTTTGACTTAGCCTTCCTGTCTGGATTCAGCAGGGGGGAAAAAAATGGTCCTTCAAGAATCATACAAGAGGGCTGGGGATGTGGCTCAAGCGGTAGCGCGCTCGCCTGGCATGCGTGCGGCCCGGGTTCGATCCTCAGCACCACATACCAACAAAGATGTTGTGTCTGCCGAGAACTAAAAAAATAAATATTAAAAATTCTCTCTCTCTCTCTCTCTCTCTTTAAAAAAAAACAAAAGAATCATACAAGAAACAAAATCCTTTCTTTCACCTACCTCTCTAATTTTCTTCTTAAATAAACTGATAACTCTCAGCTGGAATCTTCAGCTTCCTAACCATTGGTGAGGTGAGATTAATAAACTGCCCCCCTACCAGGGAAAGTGGGACTTGCATGAGAACCCTTCACTCTGCTTGCACTCCCTAGGAGCCCTGTGGGCTTGTATGAATCCATGTATAGAGCAGAGGGACATTTCACTCTTGAATGAACTAGGGAGAGCTGAATTAGCCTCTGTGTTTTAGACATTTAAATTATTCTTGAGTCCTCTTTAAAACTATAAAGGGAAATGCTTTTCATCCCATGCAAAATACATATTCAACCTTTTTTATTTAATTGAGTTCATAAGTCAGTCTCCTGTTCTATTTTTATTTACTTATTTGGTAGTTTTGTGGAAATTTCTCCATTTTTCTAACCACCTTAAAATCCTTCTTCAGATTAAGATCAACATCTGAGGCTAGAATTTAAACCCCAGAAAAGGTAGTGAGTAAAGAATCTTTAATTTATGAAACTGAACAAGTTGACTTATCCAAACATCTCTAGGGCTTTAATGGGGGATATCTATAATTCTCTGAATTGTATTCCTTTCACAGTGATATTTTGTAATTCCATTCTATTACCCTTGCTTAACATTAATGAGATAAAAAGATCACATTATGGCGATTGATGTTCTTCAAATTGAATGCACGTTTCCATGTACAAAGCTGTCTGCTAATTTAAAAAACATAGCATGTAACATAGAATCATGACCATGGTCATCACTCAGCTGGGACCAGATAGCATTTTTTATCTATTCATTGGATTTAACAAGGCGTGAGATGGAAGCAGAATACAAAGTGTGGGTAGATTATCCTGTATCCCTCCTTTTGGCCAATTCTTGGCAATCTCAGCAAGGAAACTGAGGCTTCATGTTTCCATGGAAATAAACCTCAAGGTCAAAGGGGCATATGGAAGGTCAGACAATGACAAAGGAACATCTGAGAGGCCATCTGGATGAGTGACCTGACATAATTAGTCATTAATCCCACTCTGGGGAACAATAGCGCTGGCAGAGAGTGTGTTTGGGCTTTGATCGTGGTCTGGGTGATCTCATGGGGAAGAGGGAAAAAAGCCCCACTTGGTAACTAAGCAGATTACCCCGGCATGCTGTTAACTAAAGACGGGGTGGCTGAGGAGGCCAGTGGGATATGCATTTTACATATTAGACTACATTTCCCTTTACTTACCACAGGCCCCTCCAGGGCCATGTGGCTTTCGGATTAGCTTCTGGGTAGCATTTTTTACAGTTTACAATGGAAACAGAGCAAGAGTCCCAAAATACGTTGCTTAAAATTCTCAGGCAACAGATGGGAAGATTGCTGGAGAGCCAACGGCATTAGCCAGCTTGGTTTACAGGTGTCAATATTTACTAAGCAAAGTTTGCCAGGGTGCCTTTTGGGAAAAAGCAGAGAGAATAGTTAATCAGTAAAACAATAGCAATCAGTCCGTTGTCTGTTTTTAGTGGAATGGTTAGAATTATAAGTTGTCTCAAATGCTAAGGAGTACTCATCAGCATCTGTCTTTCTCTTTGGCTCTTCTTTTTCATGTTTGTTAGTCTTAGTTGACTTTGATCAGCAACCCATCACATATAGCTAGAGTCCTTCCATTTGAAGGACTGGTGATATTTTGAGATTGATTTATGCATTTTTGTAAGATGTGAACACGGTAGCAGTCTTTAGACATGCATGTATTTTGGCAACTGCTGAAATCACCCTCTGCCCCCCAGGGAGAAGTAATTATACTTGCTGTGTAAAGAATGGTGGCCAGATGAGGTAGTGAATATGTTGGACTAAAGTCTCTTTATTAGACTAGTTTTCTGAATAATGAAATTTAAAAGTCATCACGAGCTTTTAAATTTTGGAACCAGAATCTGATTAGTCATTTAGATGTCATGGTAAACTACATATGAGGCAGTGAGAAGAGCACTGGGCTGAGAGTCAGGACATCAGACATGTTCTTGTCCTAAACTCTGCAACTAATTTGATGTGCAGTCATTCTGTGAACATCTCTATCTGTAAAACCATGGGTTGTACTATACCAGGAATGGAAAATGTATTTTATCTTGCAATGCCAACTTATAATAGATTGGAAGTGACTGCCTGGGCATCCACCAACAATTGAAAAAAGATTACTTTGCTTTGGTGGCCGAGTGATTACTAATGTCTGCCATTGGTTTGGAAACAGAAATGGCAGCATAGGTACTAAATAAGTATCTCTCTGTATTTGATAATCTAATAAATCACTCCAGTTTTAATTTTAAGAAAACTTTTTTTGGGGGGAGATTATTTACAGGCTCTAAAATACTTTAAAAACTCTTTAAACTTGGGGCACAAATTATTAGTATTACTATTTACAGTAATAGCAGAGTAGCAGCAACATAAGACTCTTGCATTAGATATGATCTAGAAGTTATAGTACTTGCATGAAAAAATCAAATTAGTTTGATGGCCAATATTTAATTATAGTTCCTCAAGTAGAACATGGGCACCTAAGTCATAGGAACCACTAACAAAATTAAGGTGCTAAATCAGTGATGACTGTAACCAATGACAGAAAATCTCTTGAAGAATGCACAATTTCTGCTTGTTTCTTCTTCTTCTTCTTTTTTGTTTTCCATTTGAAAGTGAATTTTGAGAGAACATTTCAAAAACTTTAAACATTCAGGTAGATTTTGGACTGACTAAGAATCTTCAGTGACTGCTCAGAGGGCTAGAAATAGATAATATGAGAACCTGTCCATCAAAGTATTAATGAACTTGCATTAAATTAAATTGTTAAATTGTATGCATGTATGAATTTGTAATAACAAATCCTGCTATTATGTACCAACAAAAGATAAAATAAACATCTTTAAAATTAAAAAAAAAAAGAAGGTTTTAAGTCCTAAGGAAAAGTATAACACATAGCCTTCTAAACTTTTTCCTAGATTGCTTTCACTGAGCATAAAAAGAAACTGGCTGTGAAGGAGTTTGTCTCTCCTCCTTTTGTCTTCAATCTATTACATTAGGGGGTCTGCTTCTCTTCGTGATGTGTTAATTCACATGAGTGACTGGCTCAAGCATTCTCACTGATGCGAAAGATTTCTGATTTCCCTCCTGTGATAAAATGCACCTAAAATCATCATGAAATGTAACTTGAGTTATCATGATAACTAGAGCTATTCAAGTAATATCTTAACTTCTTTTAATTCTTTTAATTATAAATGTCTACATGTGAGAATTTTAAGAAGCAAGTTTTAAAGGTTCTAAAATTTTTAAGACTCAGTTTTCACTAAAACCTTGTTTATTCTTGTGAATTCCCCCCAACTCACACTCACTTTTAGGTACCTGAGTAGTAGGAAACCAAGACGTTGTCTGTAGACACCCACGTTTGGAGAAGTACTGAACTTTGCATCTCTGGCTTCTCCTTCCTAATGTGCAGCTGCATCAGCTCATTGCTAGAGAAGTTTGTGGGGAGTGATGATGTGCCCAGCATCTTCAATACCAGAGGGGATCACTTACATACTCCCTTTACTCTAGGTAAAAAAGCTATTCCAGTAATAGCTATAAAATAAATAATGGCCAGAAAACAAACACAGGCAATAAAGAAATTTTTTCTTTAAAATTTGATTCCTCTTTTTATAAAGTGGTTAATGGCATATTTTACATTTTTTTTTGTGAGTCAATCAAGGAAGAATTTTAAAGCTCCGTGTCTCACTGATCATTGTTCAAGACTAAGGTTAGCTGTTTGCAAATATTTTTTTTTGCATCAAATTAACCATATTTATAACATTACAATAAAAAAATAAAAGAAGAAAAGGATAATTCCACATACTCATTGCTTTTTATTTCATATCTACTCTTTAAATGGAAGATTTATGGTTTCTTACGGGTCACAGGAAAAACCTACACAAGCTCAATGGATTCCTTCTGGTTATGAATGATTTTGAACACAATTGTGTATCTGACATCTGTAAAACTGGGGACACTCTATGTTAACTTCCATATCAAACACAATGTTTATTAAAAAGTAAGCAATAGAAAGTACTCATTGGAACTTTTACGTATATTATTAAAATGTAAACAAGCAACCACAATAATTACTCTAAGTGTTTTGGCATTGATATTGTTAAGAATTATGTACTAATAATGATTAAAAAGTGGCTTTATTTTTGGCCAGCTTCATTGTTATCTTTTTTTTTTTTTTTAATTCTCTACAAGACATTCCCTTCTTGCCCATGCCAAAGGCTAATTGCTGACCTCCCACCTTCCGTACCATAATGATGTGGGAAAAGGGACTGTCTGGCTGCATCACAGGCAATTTTACCCCACCACCCTCTTCTACAAGTATGAAAAAACCTGCGGGGGTCTTGGCACAATTTGAAAAGATTATGGGAATTTTCATGTGGCAAGTTGAAAATTGTTTCCTAAATTGCTGGGACACAATGTGTATCAATATCTCCATACTTTCAATTGATTTTTTTTGTCCCATAGGCATCATGTGACAGAAGTCAACCCAGAAATCTCATTTACATGCAGTTCCCACAGACAGAACTTTTTCTTCTTCCTAGTATAGCACAGGTCTTTTCTCACATCATAAAACTTCTTCACAAGACCACCTCCTTCAGTGCTTCATTTTTACAGGACTCTCTAACATATTTTCCATTGTACTATTTGACTATACTATTCTGTACTTATCATTTATGATAGCTTTGGTACATCATCATTCACATCCAAATTTCTCACTCTGTATTTCAGAGAAAGGTTGTCAGTCTCCCAGGGTATAAAAAATTATTTCATTCACTGAGATCACAAAATTTTGTTCATACCTCTATTCTAGGTCTTATCATAAATATCACAATTACTTCCTTATATAAATTTTTATTTTCACTTAGAATGAACAAAAACTCTGGAACAAACAATGTTTCTCTTCTCTCTCTTCTCTCCCTCTCTCCCCTTTGGCACATAGTCATTGATCAATACATTACTATGAAAATAATAAATAATTGAATGACAATTGTGTTATCTAAGAAAAACTCATCCCAATCTTCTTGTCCTGTAGATTTTATTCAAATATGCTCCCATTTGAAAAAAACAATATCTTGACCTAAATGTGAAGTATTTATGAATGGTTAGTTAATATCTTAATCTTGTATCTCCAGGCTATAATTTTTGTTCCAGTATGTAAATGATCTATATGTTTACTTGCATTAGGGTCAGGATTGTTGAGTCCTTAGTAATCAGATTTTCGTGGTCAGGATGTGATATAGCACCCAACATAATAATGATACAAGTCACTTTATGATTTTGAAATCCAATAATAACAACTGCTGTCTTAAGTGAGAACCAAAGAGAAACAAGTGGATCAGAACACACACAAAAAAACATATTGTTGGCTAATTTGACTAAGAAAACACATGTTTTCTCATAGGCATTTAAGGTGTGATGCCTTTGAATGTGTCATATTTTGACGAACTTTTTTTCTGTGTTTACAAGTCTGGTTCATTTCATTGACAGAGTCCTTGAATTTCTTTGGTAATAAATTTCAGGTGAAAAATGCCAAGCCTGATGTTTGTTTGTTTTTTGTATTCTTGGGTGATTAGCATCATCTGAGCAATATTCTGTAAGAAACAACTATGGACACATCACTGAATTTAACTCTAGGGAATATAGAAATAATAAAAGATATTGATTCCCATGAAGCTAATAATCTTTTGGGGAAGACGAGGCATGTTCATAAAATGATTTGATAACAATGTTGAAAATACAGTAGTATTATATCCCATATATAGCTACTTAGTATTATCTTAGAAGAAAGAGTATTAAGTGACAATTTTCTATGGGTCTCTCAAGTTTCTGAATGCTTGCAGTTATAGGCACTAAATGTCTTTTTTTTTTAAACATTTATTTATTTATTAGTTATTGGCGGACACAACATCTTTGTTTGTATGTGGTGCTGGAGGATCGAACCCTGGCCGCGCGCTACCACTTGAGCCACATCCCCAGCCCAAAAATGTCTTAATTGTAAATTATTTTTTAAAGGACGTTTGTATAGTTAACATTCTAGGGAGATAAAGATCAGTATCTTCCTCTATGAAAAAGGACAGGCATAGATTTTACCTCTTATAAAAAACTCAGTTTACCTAAATTCAGGATTTCTTTCATATAGTAACACAACCCACTACATGTGCACTACCTCTTTTACCCCATGAGGCTTAGGGGTAAGAAGATCTAATACAATACCTCTGTGTTTTGGCTCTTGCCTTCACTGGCTGAAGCAGGACCCCTGGGAAACTTTGCATGAACCCAAGAGTTTTAATATAAGACTTTTGCTTCAGCTGCACTTGGACAGGTCCCCTCCCCAATCTCAACCACCAGTGCCCCTTCTATGAGGCTCCACTTCATCCCCAGGCCCTGCAGAAGCAGAGGGGTTCCAGAAAGCCAACTCTGTTACATAGACCTCCATGTATTTCATCAAAGGCACGTGGTGTTGGCTTTATTCCCACTGTTTTTGATGTTAAATTTGATAATTTGGTAAGATAGTCTCTCAACTCTACTTCTCCATTTAATGCTCCTAACAATTTTTCATCCAATCATTCTAGCATCCAGTGATGATGCCTAACTGGAAAATTACCATTATAGTGTTACTATAATGCTGATTTCCTGTTTCTATGATTCTTGCTACATTTATTATTTGACTTTTTCTTAAATGAAAGTTTCTCTTCTACCCTCAAAACAAAATGAAACTTTCTAAAGTATCAGTTTGGACTCATGAAATTATTAAAAACATTTAATGTGCTATGTATCATTCCCATGACTTCATTTTGATGTGTAGAGGCAATTATTGATTTATAAGCTGTCTTCTCATTAAACAGCAGTCCTCTTGAATATGAGTCATTGCATCACATCCCATTGTCTAACACATTTATTTAACCCTGTATATATTTATTAATATAAATTATAAATTTTTAATTTGTAAATATATGGGGAAAAGTCTATGTGTATATATGAACATGAATTAAAAATGGTAGAAATACAGGTGATCTGAATTTATGCTTTAAATTTATTTGTACCTTCTGATTTTCTACAATCAACAAGAATTTTTTCTATAATAATTTTCAAAACTAGTATTTTTAGGTCTCTAGTGAATGGCAAATACTTTCAATATGAAATAGTCAAATTGGGCCAAGCTATCATCTTTTTTTTTCCCATTGACAAACTGATCACAAGAAGATTATTATATTTTAGGGTTTGTTAGGACCCCATCTACTAAGTCCTATGCATACATGAAATACATTCTCCTTACTTCCTACTTTCTTCCACGTAGTTTACACGAAAAATGAAGTCTATTTTTACTACCTACCTGGGAAAATTCAAATTTATCTCTTTGTACTAAATGTCTTAGTCTTATTGTTAGTGGCCTGTGATCACAGCAAGTCTGAAAGTAGGAATTCTGGGTGTTCAGACTTAGGTCAGTCATGGTAACTGTGTGCCTTTAAAGTTTCTGCTCCATGTCCTCCCTGCCCAGTGGGTAAGATGATACTGACCAGTAAATTCAGATCCAGGTCAAAACTTAGAGACTCACCCATGTGTATTATTCAGCCTCTTTTTGTACTATACTGTACAATTTGAGGGTGTTTAATAGTGAAGCACATTTATCCTGGTGTTGAATGGTGTTTGCTTTTATTGATGCATGTTGTGTGCTTATTGTTGTCATTGTTAAAAGTAGATGTGCCTTTATGTTTGGTTTGCTCTTGACTATAATAGGTCTTTTTTACTTCAAAGGAACTAAGCTTATAAAAATCTTGTAAGGCATTTTGGACATCAAATAACCCCAACAATTGATTTAATTATAAATCAACCAGAAACATATGGATTAAATTGCTACTTTTAAACAACATTGGTTTAATAATGTAGGAAAGTTCTTGGAGTGCATAGGAATATTTATTATTACTTGTTGACTTTCCTAATAGTAATGAAGTAATGAAGAAAACAATAATTCAAAATTTAGATCCCTTTCCCCAATTATCTCAAATTGTTGAGAGAATTATTTATATGTAGGCATTCATACATAGGCAGAAGTAGTAATTAATAGGACAAAAAAATTGCCCAATAACATGTTTTATCTTTAAATGTCCTTTCTCTTAGAACACAGTCTTACTCCTTCATGGAAACAGCTTAACCTAGGACTTTACTGGTTAGAACACATCCTACCATCACATATTGGCATAATGCTTTTAGTGATATTGTTTAAATAAATGAGAAGCTTCACTTCATTTGACATATTTCATAGAATTATTCTTTCTTATACTATTTCACAGATTAATACATACAAACTTACACCTAAAACAATTAATTATTATCTTTTGCCCTAATAATGTATTTAAAAGTGATGTCACTTTATTTCTATTTTTCCTTATTTTTTAAGAATAGGACCATCAGCTAACCTGTGCCTGGAACTCTTCTTTATACATTTTCTAAGAATTACTAAGGAGTTAAATTGTTCAGTCCATGCATTATGGGTTTAGCCTATTGGCAAACTCTCTTCTCAAATTGTGTTGTGGTATAAACATACTAATTTTAGTGGCTATTTTTTCTGCTTTCATAAGAGTGTATGAGAAAAGCCAAACTCTTCATGGCCAGCCTGGGCCCTGTGTGGTCTGGTCTGGACCAACTGCTCTGAACTAATTTCCACCACCCTTCTCTGCCTCATTTCTCATTTTACTCCAGTTACACTAACCTACATTCTGTTGTGCAAAGGCAAGGAGCAAGTGCACTGTTACTTCTCCTTTCCTCACCTCCACATAAGTGGGACTCAAGAGAGCTTCCCCAGCTATGTGTTGATACCCTACAGGTCTGCTCCCTGGTTGCTCTCCATCAGACCTACTTTTCTTCCCTACATTGCAAATATCACTAGTCAGATTCATGTAATGTATTCATTTGTTTCCTACCTTGCTCCCCTTACTAGAAAATAAACTTTAGAAGAGGGGCCACGTCTGCCTTGTCCAATGATGTGAGCAAGGACTTGACACATAGTAGGGTCTAAGTCTATGTTGTATAATGTATTAATGAATGAAGCAATGATCCTCTGATATAACCCTTGCAGAAAAATGTATAAATTTCCTATAAAGATTGTTTGATATAATCCATGGGAAGAATGACTCAAGTAAAAGGGCTTTAATGTTGGAGCTTTTGAGATCCTTCAATGGCTGCCTATGTTCTCTTTTGATCAAGAGAATTTTGTCACTGAGTGGGGAAAGATCCTGGTTCTCACCAAGCATAGTGCCAATGGAGAGACAGGGTTTCTGGGACCATTCCTGGAGAGATGGGTTAACAACAGGGGCCAAAGAGTTCTGTCACAGCATAAAGAGAATGGATGCACAAGTGTACCCTTTTCCCCTCATCCTCTCCAGCACTTGTTGTTATTGGACTTCCTAATGGCTGCCAATCTTACTGGAGTGAGATGGTATCTTAGGGTGGTTTTGATTTGCATTTCTCTGACTGCTAGCGATGGTGAGCATTTTTTCATGTACTTATTGATTGATTGTATGTCCTCCTCTGAGAAGTGTCTGTTCAGGTCCTTGGCCCATTTGTTGATTGGGTTATTTGTTGTCTTTTTGTCTAATTTTTTGAGTTCTTTGTATACTCTGGATATTAGGGCTCTATCTGAAGTGTGAGGAGTAAAGATTTGTTCCCAGGATGTAGGCTCCCTATTTACCTCTCTTATTGTTTCTTTTTTTTTTTTATTGGTCGTTCATAACATTACATAGTTCTTAATACATCATATTACACGGTTTGATTCACGTGGATTATGAACTCCCCCTTTTACCCCGTATACAAATTGCTGTATCACATCAGTTTCCCTTCCATTGATTGACATATTGCCTTTCTAGTGTCTGATGTATTCTGATGTCTGTCCTATTCTCTACTATCCCCCCTCCCCTCCCCTCACCTCCCCTTTTCTCTCTCTACCCCTTCTACTGTAAATCATTTCTTCCATTTGTATTATCTTGTCTTACCCCTCCTTTCCTCTTGTATGACATTTTGTATATCCCTGAGGATCGCCTTCCATTTCCATGCAATTTCCCTTCTCACTCCCTTTCCCTCCCACCTCTCATCCCTGTTTAATGTAAATCTTCTTCTCAAGCTCTTCGTCCCTACCCTGTCCTTGTTTACTCCCCTTATATCAAAGGAGTCATTTGGTATTTGTTTTTTAAAGATTGACTAGCTTCACTTAGCATAATCTGCTCTAATGCCATCCATTTCCCTCCAAATTCTATGATTTTGTCATTTTTTAATGCAGAATAATACTCCATAGTATATAAATGCCACATTTTTTTTATCCATTCATCTATTGAAGGGCATCTAGGCTGGTTCCACAGTCTTGCTATCGTGAATTGAGCTGCTATGAACATCGATGTAGCAGTGTCCCTGTAGCATGCTCTTGTTAGGGCTTTAGGGAATAGACCAAGAAGGGGAATAGCTGGGTCGAATGGTGGTTCCATTCCCAGCTTTCCGAGAAATCTCCATACTGCTTTCCAAATTGGCTGCACCAATTTGCAGTCCCACCAGCAATGAACAAGAGTGCCCTTTTCCCCGCATCCTCTCCAGCACTTATTGTTGTTTGACTTCCTAATGGCTGCCAGTCTTACTGGAGTGAGATGGTATCTTAGGGTAGTTTTGATTTGCATTTCTCTGACTGCTAGCGATGGTGAGCATTTTTTCATGTACGTGTTGATTGATTGTATGTCCTCCTCTGAGAAGTGTCTGTTCAGGTCCTTGGCCCATTTATTGATTGGGTTATTTGTTATCTTATTGTCTAATTTTTTGAGTTCTTTGTATATTCTGGTTATTAGGGCTCTATCTGAAGTGTGTGGAGTAAAGATTTGTTCCCAGGATGTAGGCTCCCTGTTTATCTCTCTTATTGTTTCTTTTGCTGAGAAAAAACTTTTTAGTTTGAGTAAGTCCCATTTGTTGATTCTATTTGTTAACTCTAGCGCTATGGGTGTCCTATTGAGGAATTTGGAGCCCGATCCCACAGCGTGTAGATCATAACCAACTTTTTCTTCTATCAGATGCCATGTCTCTGATTTAATATCAAGCTCCTTGATCCATTTTGAGTTAACTTTTGTGCACGGCGAGAGATAGGGATTCAGATTCATTTTGGTGCAAATGGATTTCCAGTTTTCCCAGCACCATTTGTTGAAGATGCTATCCTTCCTCCATTGCATGCTTTTAGCCCCTTTATCAAAAATAAGATAGTTGTAGTTTTGTGGATTGGTTACTGTGTCCTCTATTCTGTACCATTGGTCCACCCGCCTGTTTTGGTACCAGTACCATGCTGTTTTTGTTACTATTGCTCTGTAGTATAGTTTGAAGTCTGGTATCGCTATACCGCCTGATTCACACTTCCTGCTTAGTATTGTTTTTGCTATTCTGGGTCTTTTATTATTCCATATGAATTTCATGATTCTTTTATCGATTTCTATAAGATATGCTGTTGGGATTTTGATTGGCATTGCATTGAACTTATATAGGACTTTTGGTAATATCGCCATTTTGATGATGTTAGTTCTGCCTATCCATGAGCAGGGTATATTTTTCCATCTTCTAAGGTCTTCTTCTATGTCTTTCTTTAGGGTTCTGTAATTTTCATTGTATAAATCTTTCACTTCTTTTGTTAGGTTGATTCCCAAGTATTTTATTTTTTGGGGGGATATTGTGAATGGAGTAGTTGTCCTCATTTCCATTTCAGAGGATTTGTCGCTCATATACAGGAATGCCTTTGATTTATGCGTGTTGATCTTATATCCTGCCACTTTGCTGAATTCATTTATTAGCTCTAATAGCTTCTTTGTGGACCCTTTTGGGTCTGCTAGGTATAGAATCATATCATCTGCAAATAGTGATAATTTAAGTTCTTCTTTTCCTATTTTTATGCCTTTAATTTCTTTCGTCTGCCTAATTGCTCTGGCCAGTGTTTCGAGGACTATGTTGAACAGAAGTGGTGAGAGAGGGCATCCCTGTCTTGTACCAGATCTTAGAGGGAATGCCTTCAATTTTTCTCCATTCAGAATGATGCTGGCCTGTGGCTTATCATAGATTGCTTTTACAATGTTGAGGTATGATCCAGTTATCCCTAATTTTTATAGAGTTTTGAACATAAAGGGATGCTGTACTTTGTCGAAAGCTTTTTCTGCATCTATCGAGATGATCATATGGTTCTTGTTTTTAAGTCTATTGATGTGGTGGATAACATTTATTGATTTCCGTATATTGAACCAACCTTGCATACCAGGGATGAATCCTACTTGATCATGGTGTATAATTTTTTTGATATGTATTTGAATCCGATTCGCCAGAATTTTATTGAGGATTTTTGCGTCAAGGTTCATTAGAGATATTGGTCTGTAGTTTTCTTTCTTTGAAGTGTCTTTGTCTGGTTTCGGAATCAGGGTGATGTTGGCCTCGTAGAATGAACTTGGAAGTTCTCCCTCTTTTTCTATTTCCTGAAATAGCTTGAAAAGTATTGGTGTTAGTTCCTCTTTAAAGGTTTTGTAAAACTCTGCTGTATACCCATCCGGTCCTGGGCTTTTCTTAGTTGGTAGTCTTTTGATGGTTTCTTCTATTTCCTCTATTGTTATTGGTCTGTTTAGGTTGTCTATATCCTCCTGGCTCAATCTGGGCAGATCATAGGACTCAAGGAATTTATCTATGCCTTCACTATCTTCTATTTTATTGGAGTATAAGGATTCAAAGTACTTTCTGATTATCTTCTGTATTTCTGAAGTGTCTGTTGTGATATTGCCTTTTTCATCCCGTATGCTAGTAATTTGGGTTCTCTCTCTTCTTCTCTTCGTTAGCATGGCTAAGGGTCTGTCAATTTTATTTATTTTTTCAAAGAACCAGCTTTTAGTTTTGTCAATTTTTTCAATTGTTTCTTTTGTTTCAATTTCATTAATTTCAGCTCTGATTTTAATTATTTCTTGCCTTCTACTTCTTTTGCTGTTGTTTTGCTCTTCTTTTTCTAGGATTTTGAGATGAAGTATGAGATCATTTATTTGTTGGTTTTTTCTTTTTTTGAGGAATGAACTCCAAGCAATGAATTTTCCTCTTAGAACTGCTTTCAATGTGTCCCATAGATTCCGATATGTTGTGTCTGTGTTTTCATTTAACTCTAGGAATTTTTTAATTTCCTCCTTGATGTCTTCTAAAACCCATTGATCACTCAGCAACCTATTGTTCATTCTCCAGGTGATGCTTGATTTTTCCTTTCTTCTTTTATCATTGATTTTCAGTTTCATTCCATTATGATCAGACAAGATGCATGGTATTATCTCTACCTCTTTGTATTGTCTAAGAGTTGCCCTGTGACATAGTATATGGTCTATTTTTGAGAAGGTTCCATGTGCTGCTGAAAAAAAAGTGTAGCAACTTGATGTTGGGTGGTATAGTCTATATATGTCAATTAAGTCTAGGTTGTTAATTGTGTTATTGAGTTCTATAGTTTCCTTATTTAACTTTTGTTTGGAAGATCTGTCCAGTGGTGAGAGAGGTGTGTTGAAGTCTCCCATGATTATTGTATGGTGGTCTATTAGACTCTTGAACTTGAGAAGAGTTTGTTTTATAAACACGGCTGCACCATTATTTGGGGCATATATATTTATGATTGTTATGTCTTGTTGGTGTATGGTTCCCTTGAGCAGTATGAAGTGTCCTTCTTTATCCCTTTTGATTAGCTTTGGCTTGAAATCTATTTTATTAGATATGAGTATGGACACTCCTGCTTGTTTCCGTGGTCCATATGAGTGATATGATTTTTCCCAACCTTTCACCTTCAGTCTATGTACATCTTTTCCTATCAAATGCGTCTCCTGTAGACAGCATATTGTTGGGTCTTGTTTTGTGATCCATTCTACTAGCCTGTGTCTCTTAATTGGTGAGTTTAAGCCATTAACATTTAGGGTTATTATTGAGATATGGTTTGTTCTTCTATCCATATTTGTTTATTGATGTTACTAAACCTGATTTGTTATCCTCTTTGACTACTTTCCCCCCTTTACTGTCCTACCTCCCATTGTTGGTTATCAATGTTATTTTCCATTTCCTCTTCCTGTAATGTTTTGCCAAGGATTTTTTGAAGAGATGGTTTTCTAGCTGCGAATTCTTTTAACTTTTGTTTATCGTGGAAGGTTTTAATTTCATCTTCTAATCTGAAGCTTAATTTCACCGGATACACGATTCTTGGTTGGAATCCATTTTCTTTAAGCGTTTGAAATATGTTATTCCAGGATCTTCTAGCTTTCAGAGTCTGTGTTGAGAGATTAGCTGTTATCCTGATTGGTTTACCCCTAAATGTAATCTGCTTCCTTTTCCTTGTAGCTTTTAAAATTCTCTCCTTATTCTGTATGTTGGACATCTTCATTATAATGTGTCTAGGTGTGGATCTCTTATGATTTTGCACATTCGGCGTCCTGTAGGCTTCTAGGATTTGGGATTCTGTCTCATTCTTCAAGTCTGGGAAGTTTTCTTGTATTATTTCACTGAATAGATTGCTTAATCCTTTGGTTTGGAGCTCTGTGCCTTCCTGTATCCCAATGACTCTTAAGTTTGGTCTTTTGATATTATCCCATAGCTCTTGAATGTTCTGCTCATGGTTTCTTAGTAGACTTGCTGAGCTATCTATGTTCTTTTCAAGTTGAAATACTCTGTCTTCATTGTCTGATGTTCTATCTTCTAAGTGATCAACTCTGCTGGTAGTATTCTCAATTGAGTTTTTAAGTTGGTTTATTGTTTCCTGCATCTCTAGTATTTCTATTTGTTTGTTTTTTATTACCTCTATCTCCCTGTGAAATTGATCTTTTACTTCCTGGATTTGTTTGTCAATATGATCTTTCATTGTCTGATTTTGCTGTCTCATGTCTTCCTTGAGACTCCAGATCATCTGAAGCATGTATGTCCTGAGCTCTCTATCTGACATTCCATCTGTTGCAGCTATTACCTCTTCTAAAGTTGAGTTGACCTGCATTGCCTGTGGTCCTTTCTTTCCTTGTCGTTTCATACTGCTGGCGTTTCTTTCTGCTTGGTGAAATTGTTGTGTCTTTGATATTTTCCCCCTCTATTTAATTATATTGCTCTTGTATAGTTGAAAAATCACCCTTTCAGGGCAGGTAGTGGCTGTGATCCTCCTCCAATTAGTGTGATCCGTCTACCATGCTGGCAGGCCCTAGGTCTGCTTTGCTGGTCGGTCAAAGGTCCACCTACCCAGCAGGCGCCAGGGGCACCTGTGTCACTCCATAGGTTGCTGGGCCTAACCTCCCGATGGGTTGCAGGTTCACCTAGCTTGCAGGCACTGGGGGAGGGGCCGGTTCCGTCCCTCAGCAGGCTTTGGGCCCGCTCTGCTGGTGTTCACAGTCCCGCCTACCTGCAGACACTGGGGGGAGGGTACTCAGCCGTCCGCCGGACCTGTCCTAGTGGTCGGTCAAAGGTCCACCTACCCAGCAGGCACGAGGGGCACCTCTGTCACTCCGCAGGTTGCTGGGCCTAACCTCCCGATGGGTCGAAGGTTCGCCTAGCTTGCAGGCACTGGGGGAGGGGTCGGTTCCGCCCCTCAGCAAGCCACTGGCCCTGTCCTACTTTTGGGTCCTGTCCGAGTTCCCTGCAGACACGTGTAGCTGTTCTGTCACTCGGCAGGTTGCTGGACCTGACCCGCCCGTGGGTTGCAGGTTTGCCTGGCTTGCAGGCACTGGGGAGGAGAGATATTAGAAGGGGAGGGAAGAAGTCACTAAAGAGAATGAGTGTAGGCAGGTAGAATTCAAGGAAGGTGGAATAGGAAAATTGAAAAGAAGTGAGAAGACAAAAGAAAAAAAAAGTGAAAAGAAAGAAAGAAGAAACGAAAAAAAATAAAAATTTAAAACCAAAAAAAAAAAAAGAAAGAAAAAATTTTATAATGATAGTAAAAAATGGAAATTAAAGTTTAAAAAATAATAGTAATACTAATAAAATAAAAAGAATTTTAAAAAAATTGAAACCATTAATAAGAACGTTAAAGAACAACAACTACATCAACAACAAAAAGTGAAAATAAAAAAATAATAATAATAATAATCATTAAAAAAAATAATAATAATAATAAATGCAGTCATATAGCTCGATTAACTTCTCATCCAGTTGGTGGAGCTATGCCCACTGGGCCAGGCTTCTCTTCTTGATAGGTGGGAACCAATCACTGTGCCTCAGCTCTTCTTCCCAGACTGTGTGGGTCTCTAATCCTGAGTGCCTAGGGCCTTCTCTTGTGGTTCCTCAAGCCAGGCCCCGCTCACCTGTGACACTCACCACAATACTGACTACACGCCAGGTCTGCTGCTCCTGGGAGCCCTGTTTTCATGGGTGCCTGGGCACACCCTTTCTGTTTGCCTCCCTCAGACCCTAAGTTTGTAGGGCTTGGGGCTGAGGGCCCCCAGCGAATTTGTTTGCCCTCAGGTAGCAGCAACTCCCCTGATAGCTGGTGCAAGGGACCTGTTGTCAGCACTGGTGATAGCAATAGCTGGGAGTTCTGCGCCGCTAGTCCTGCGTCACTCCTGATTCCCTGGGTCTGGCTGTGGTGCTCAGTTGGCTTTTACCTCTTTGAGTTCAGGCGGGCCGACTAGTTATTTCAGCGGGATCATTAGTGTTGAGTCACATGAAGCAGGCGAACCTGAGCTAGAATGCAGCCAATTCGGGCTCGGTGTGTTCTGAGAAGGCTAGACCGTTCGCCCGGGGTCCACTTCAGCTCAACCGTGCCTAGTGGTCCTGAGCGAACAGTATTTTGACAGTTTACTTCTCCCTATGCCCGTGCAGCTGAAGGGGTTAGAGACTTGATCTCTCCGCGTCCGCCGCCATGTTGGATCATTTAGATTTTAAATTGTCACTCATCTTATCAGCTGTTCCATTTTACTCGGCAGCTCACTCTCGCGGTTAAGAGTCTGTTCTAAGGTGCTCCGCGGAAAGCGGTGGCGGCAGCGGCGGTGGCTGCAGCGGCGGCGGCGGCAAAGCTGTGGCCTTCGGGACCCCCGTGGAGGGGGTGCGGGCTGGGGGAGGGGAGGCAGCGCCTCGGGGCCCGCGCGGGCCAGGTACTGGGCACGCGAGAGAGCGGGTAGGGTGGGGGAAAGAGATTGAGATCTAGATTTAGGGAGTGAGCGTGGGAGGAGAGATGGCGGGGGAGAAGCGAAGCGGAGAGGCGGAGAGGGGAGTGAGAAGGGGCCCAGGGAGCCCGGCAGCTCGGGGGCTGCAGCCTTACTGCTCGCGCTGAAGTCGTGGCGGATTCACTCCATCTAGGCCCTTTTCTTGACACGGTGCTGAATCCTTGTCGACAGATCTCCTTTAATGATCTTTACTTCTTCTTTTAAGAAGCAGCAACATACGCTGCGGTGGCGGTGGCGCGGAGCACAGAGCGGCTCACTCATTCCCCGCCGCCATCTTCAAAAACCTCTCTTATTGTTTCTTTTGCTGAGAAAAAACTTTTTAGTTTGAGTAAGTCCCATTTGTTAATTCTAGTTGTTAACTCTTGCACTATGGGTGTCCTATTGAGGAATTTGGAGCCTGACCCCATGGTATGTAGATCATGGCCAACTTTTTCTTCTATCAGACGCCGTGTCTCTGATTTGATATCAAGCTCCTTGATCCATTTTGAGTTAACTTTTGTGCATGGCGAGAGAAAGGGATTCAGTTTCATTTTGATGCAAATGGATTTCTAGTTTTCCCAGCACCATTTGTTGAAGATGCTATCCTTCCTCCATTGCATGCTTTTAGCCCCTTTATCAAATATAAGATAATTGTAGTTTTGTGGATTGGTTTCTGTGTCCTCTATTCTGTACCATTGGTCCACCCGCCTGTTTTGGTACCAGTACCATGCTGTTTTTGTTACTATTGCTCTGTAGTATAGTTTGAAGTCTGGTATCGCTATCCCGCCTGATTCACACTTCCTGCTTAGCATTGTTTTTGCTATTCTGGGTCTTTTATTATTCCATATGAATTTCATGATTGTTTTATCTATTTCTACAAGAAATGCTGTTGGGATTTTGATTGGCATTGCATTGAACTTATAGAGAACTTTTGGTAATATCGCCATTTTGATGATGTTAGTTCGGCCTATCCATGAACAGGGTATATTTTTCCACCTTCTAAGGTCTTCTTCTATATCTTTCTTTAGGGTTCTGTAGTTTTCATTGTATAAGTCTTTCACCTCTTTTGTTAGGTTGATTCCCAAGTCATTGCTGGTGGGACTGCAAATTGGTGCAGCCAATTTGGAAAGCAGTATGGAGATTTCTTGGAAAGCTGGGAATGGAACCACCATTTGACCCAGCTATTCCCCTTCTCGGTCTATTCCCTAAAGACCTAATAAGAGCATGCTACAGGGACACTGCTACATTGATGTTCATAGCAGCTCAATTCACGATAGCAAGACTGTGGAATCAGCCTAGATGCCCTTCAATAGATGAATGGATAAAAAAATGTGGCATTTATACACAATGGAGTATTACTCTGCATTAAGAAATGACAAAATCATAGAATTTGGAGGGAAATGGATGGCATTAGAGCAGATTATGCTAAGTGAAGCTAGCCAATCCTTAAAAAACAAATGCCAAATGACTTCTTTGATATAAGGGGAGTAACTAAAGATAGAGTAGGGACAAGAGCAGGCGAAGAAGATTAACATTAATAGGGATGAGAGGGGGGAGGGAAAGGGAGAGAGAAGGGAAATTGCATGGAAAGGGAAGGTGATCCTCAGGGTTATACAAAATTACATACAAGAGGAAGTGAGGGGTAAGGGAAGAATAATACAAGTGGAAGAAATGTTTTACAGTAGAGGGGGTTGAGAGAGAAGAGGGGAGGGGTGGGGAGGGGAGGGGGGATAGTAGAGGTTAGGATAGAGAGCAGAATTCATCAGACACTAGAATGGCAATATGTAAATCAATGGAAATGTAATTGATGTAACTGATGTGATTCAGCAATCTGTATACGGGGTAAAAATGGGAGTTCATAACCCTTTTGAATCAAACTGTGAAATATGATATATCAAGTTAGATGTAATGTTTTTTTTTTTTTTTTTTTTTATTTCTTTCAGTACCAGCTTTATTTCCATGACATATATTCTTACTGGAAATATGTAGTTGAAATCATTTGAGACAACCACAGAGAAGTACTGAAGACTTGGGAGCATTATTGGTGTTCTATGGCAGCTTGGGTTTGAGCAACAGTTAAGGGAATTTTATTTGTTGTTCTGAAGGTATATGAAATGACCAATATTTCACTGGTGGCCTTGCTGATGAAATGGGAGAAATAACAGACTAAAAAAATTTTCAGACCTTAATTTCAGGTTAAATACTGAGGGGTATTTTGTTGATCATTTGAATACAGTGTTACTTGAAAAGTAGGGGGGAGGAGAAATTCTTGGGTTAAAGATTAATGGACTAATTCAGCTAGAGAGGAATAAAAGAGAATCCATAAATAAAAGATATGACAGCTTACATATGACTAAAAGAGGAGCATTTAAAAATGTGCTTATAAAAATTTGGTATTATGTAATAAGAAATTTATTATTTAGAATCTACACTTTATTTATTTATTTATTTATTTTTTTTTTTAATTGGTCGTTCATAACATTACATAGTTCTTAATACATCATATTACACGGTTTGATTCAAGTGGATTATGAACTCCCGCTTTTACCCCGTATACAAATTGCTGTATCACATCAGTTACCCTTCCATTGATTGACATATTGCCTTTCTAGTGTCTGATGTATTCTGCTGTCTGTCCTATTGTCTACTATCCCCCCTCCCCTCCCCTCCCCTCCCCTTTTCTCTCTCTACCCCTTCTACTGTAAATCATGTCTTCCATTTGTATTCTCTTGACTTACCCCTCCTTACCTCTTATATGACATTTTGTATAACCCTGAGGATCGCCTTCCATTTCCATGCGATTTCCCTTCTCACTCCCTTTCCCTCCCACCTCTCACCCCTGTTAATGTAAATCTTCTTCTCAAGCTCTTCGTCCCTACCCTGTCCTTGTTTCCTCCCCTTATATCAAAGGAGTCATTTGGTATTTGTTTTTTAAAGATTGACTAGCTTCACTTAGCATAATCTGCTCTAATGCCATCCATTTCCCTCCAAATTCTATAATTTTGTCATTTTTTAATGCAGAGTAATACTCCATAGTGTATAAATGCCACATTTTTTTTATCCATTCATCTATTGAAGGGCATCTAGGCTGGTTCCACAGTCTTGCTATCGTGAATTGAGCTGCTATGAACATCGATGTAGCAGTGTCCCTGTAGCATGCTCTTGTTAGGGCTTTAGGGAATAGACCGAGAAGGGGAATAGCTGGGTCAAATGGTGGTTCCATTCCCAGCTTTCCGAGAAATCTCCATACTGCTTTCCAAATTGGCTGCACCAATTTGCAGTCCCACCAGCAATGAACAAGAGTGCCCTTTTCCCCGCATCCTCTCCAGCACTTATTGTTGTTTGACTTCCTAAAGGCTGCCAGTCTTACTGGAGTGAGATGGTATCTTAGGGTAGTTTTGATTTGCATTTCTCTGACTGCTAGCGATGGTGAGCATTTTTTCATGTACTTGTTGATTGATTGTATGTCCTCCTCTGAGAAGTGTCTGTTCAGGTCCTTGGCCCATTTATTGATTGGGTTATTTGTTATCTTATTGTCTAATTTTTTGAGTTCTTTGTATATTCTGGTTATTAGGGCTCTATCTGAAGTGTGTGGAGTAAAGATTTGTTCCCAGGATGTAGGCTCCCTATTTATCTCTCTTATTGTTTCTTTTGCTGAGAAAAAACTTTTTAGTTTGAGTAAGTCCCATTTGTTGATTCTATTTGTTAACTCTAGCGCTATGGGTGTCCTATTGAGGAATTTGGAGCCCGATCCCACAGCGTGTAGATCATAACCAACTTTTTCTTCTATCAGATGCCGTGTCTCAGATTTAATATCAAGCTCCTTGATCCATTTTGAGTTAACTTTTGTGCACGGCGAGAGATAGGGATTCAGATTCATTTTGGTGCAAATGGATTTCCAGTTTTCCCAGCACCATTTGTTGAAGATGCTATCCTTCCTCCATTGCATGCTTTTAGCCCCTTTATCAAAAATAAGATAGTTGTAGTTTTGTGGATTGGTTGCTGTGTCCTCTATTCTGTACCATTGGTCCACCCGCCTGTTTTGGTACCAGTACCATGCTGTTTTTGTTACTATTGCTCTGTAGTATAGTTTGAAGTCTGGTATCGCTATACCGCCTGATTCACACTTCCTGCTTAGTATTGTTTTTGCTATTCTGGGTCTTTTATTATTCCATATGAATTTCATGATTCTTTTATCTATTTCTACAAGATATGCTGTTGGGATTTTGATTGGCATTGCATTGAACTTATAGAGAACTTTTGGTAATATCGCCATTTTGATGATGTTAGTTCTGCCTATCCATGAGCAGGGTATGTTTTTCCATCTTCTAAGGTCTTCTTCTATGTCTTTCTTTAGGGTTCTGTAATTTTCATTGTATAAATCTTTCACCTCTTTTGTTAGGTTGATTCCCAAGTATTTTATTTTTTGGGGGGATATTGTGAATGGAGTAGTTGTCCTCATTTCCGTTTCAGAGGATTTGTCGCTCATATACAGGAACGCCTTTGATTTATGCGTGTTGATCTTATATCCTGCCACTTTGCTGAATTCATTTATTAGCTCTAATAGCTTCTTTGTAGACCCTTTTGGGTCTGCTAGGTATAGAATCATATCATCTGCAAATAGTGATAATTTAAGTTCTTCTTTTCCTATTTTTATGCCTTTAATTTCTTTTGACTGTCTAATTGCTCTGGCCAGTGTTTCGAGGACTATGTTGAACAGAAGTGGTGAGAGAGGGCATCCCTGTCTTGTACCAGATCTTAGAGGGAATGCCTTCAATTTTTCTCCATTCAGAATGATGCTGGCCTGTGGCTTATCATATATTGCTTTTACAATGTTGAGGTATGATCCTGTTATCCCTAATTTTTCTAGCGTTTTGAACATAAAGGGATGCTGTACTTTGTCGAATGCTTTTTCTGCATCTATTGAGATGATCATATGGTTCTTATTTTTAAGTCTATTGATGTGGTGAATAACATTTAATGATTTCCGTATATTAAACCAGCCTTGCATCCCAGGGATGAATCCTACTTGATCATGATGTATAATTTTTTTGATATGTATTTGAATCCGATTCGCCAGAATTTTATTGAGGATTTTTGCGTCAAGGTTCATTAGAGATATTGGTCTGTAGTTTTCTTTCTTTGAAGTGTCTTTGTCTGGTTTCGGAATCATTGGTTTTTGAACGACCAACAATAAAAAAAAATAAAAAATAAAAAGAGAACGGATGCTGCTGAAGAGGTGGTGTCAAGGAAAGCCACACTGAAAAGTCATGAGATAGGAGATAATAGGCCAGGTGACCCTCGTGGTAAAATCTACTTGCCAGAAGGTAGGATCTAGGACATCTGGAGACATGGTGATCTCTCTCCTAGGGCTTGAAAGTATGGAAATTATTGTCATTTTTAAAAGCCATCATATTGTTATATTACCTGCTAATTGTATCCTCACTCTGGTATATTCTGGCAAACTTCACTGTATATTTTCAAAGGAAGACTGCTCCACCCTGTTCCAAGCACACATACCCCATGGGTGCTAGTTACATTCCTCTCTGAATCCAGTACCCTACTTTTTTATGATATAGTCTCCTCTCTCTCATTGTTTCAAAAATAAATGGAGTATTTTTATGGGTATGACCTCTTTCTTTTATGTCTCTAAAAGAATTAAAGCTGGGCAGCAAAACTAATATTGTTCATGCTTTTAAATTTCACAAAATTATCCTTTGAACTTATAATTAGAAGTTTTCAGAGTTTATGGTTTATGGAGTTTTCTTTTATCCTTACTAATTTCTATTGGCAGAATTAAATGTATTCATATACTATGATTCAAGTCTTTCAATTTGGGAGCAATATAAAGTTAATAATGAACTAATAAATGTCTTACCCCCCCCCCAAATAATGGGCAGAGTAATAATGAATGTGTGTTTTCTCTTTTTGTCTTTCTTTTGGTTATAGATGAAATAGTTTACAGATGGTGACAATAAATAAAAGACCAGATTTCTCATTTCTGATTCAGTTCAATTTAATACAAATCAATAAGCATTTATTAAACAGATACAGTTTAGCCAAATTAAGATTTGGACATTTGGGAGCCTGCCTATGAAAACAAGTGTACTGATTTCCAACATCACAGAACATTATTTGAAAATGACCTTACATGGTAGGCAGGAGGTTCCAAGCCAACATCAGCTCAGGAAAGAATCCAATTCCAGAATAAAGGCAAATGGGAAAAATCAAGATGGCATTCTGAATAATCCAAATTATCACTTCTTTTTGGGTTAGGGTGTTCTAGTACATTTCATTGCATGAAGTGGAAGGTCTGTTGGAAGTGAAGAGCTATAGTATTGTTCTAAATGTCTTATGACTTGAATTGGGGAAAGGGGTATGTAAACAAACACAAAAGAGAAATGTCAGGGTCAAGGGTGGCAAGTGGGGAGTGGTGTCATGGAAAGAATCTCTAAAGAAAGGGGCTAGCAAAGTTTCCAAACATTAATGAAGGTAATAGTCATTATCTGAGTCAAGTCTTCTTTTCCCCTGTCTCCAGTCTTTCCCTGTTCATTTCCATCTCCTGTTCATTTCCAAAATTCTAGAGGAGACAGCACAGGCAGCAGAAGCTCTGAGAGGACACATGCCTGGCACTGCCAGAATCAGGATAGTTTCAGCTGCAAATCCTCTTTAGGCACTCGGGTCCTTGGCATTAATTGGCAGCTTTTCTAAGCTCAAGGGAGCAGCAAATCAACAGCACTGCCAGCCTAGAGGGAAGGGGCTCTCCTAAAGGTCACCTCTATAGATCTGTAAGTCCCATTATACATATTTAAACAATAACATCATCATGATGTCGACATACTGTTTAATTCTGAGGCATGTGATGTGTTAAGGGAATTAACTATGACTCTAAACCTGTTAGGGAATCAAATTGCTTCATATCCAAATCTATGGTTTCAAAATAGATTTTGAGCATCAGACAATGGCATGCTTGTTTCAAACCATATTTCCCATTACATGTCTCTAGAAAGATTTTGGAGAGCTTGTTGCAATGAGACTCAAATTACCCAGAAATTTCTTATGTGGTTGATATGGAGAAAGTAGTAGGGGAACATTGCTATGGATAGGATACCAAAAATCATATTGTTTTACACTCATTTTTATAAAATTAAGTTTTATAAAAATAATTATTTGAACTTAGAAGAAATTTAATAATCAGAAGCACTAAAAGTTACATGTGAATTGAGAAGGTAAGCCCAATTTTAATACATACATAGCTCTCATAAACATTGTTATTGTTTTTGAGAGACAGACAGATATAGGCAATGAAAAATAGTCCTCATGAACTCAGTTTTAGACCTGGTTTGGCATATTAACTCTAGCTTTATTTAAGGGGAATAAAAGGAACATGAAGACATTGAAGCAATTACAGAGAGGACAAAAAAAAAGAACTCTTTTGAACGAAAGGGAAAAATAAAAAAAAACTTTCTAGATGACAATGGTGAAATGGTTTGTTTTGTTTTGGTCTGGAAAGGATTTAAGAGTAACAATATGTGTCTTCAAGTCACTACATTTCTGTACAGATTAGCATTAATAACCGAGGCTTTAAATGCAAGAGAAGTTTTGTCAAATAACAGAGGGCTTCTGAGGCTTCTCAACCCCAGGAGTATAATAGAAGCCTGGCTCAGGCCCCAGGGTCCCTGCTGAAGTGTTGGCTGGATTCCAGCTAGGCTCAGCCACTCAGTTCACCTATGGCATTCATGTTTTGCTTCCATTGAATTCATGTCCTCCCATCGCACTGAAACTGGTCCCATCCAATGTACTCTTTTTCCTTGTTCACACACATACACACAGACTCACATGCACAACATACACACCTAACACACACACACACAACATTCATGAATGAATGAAAGAACCTTTGAAAGCAGTAGACTTTACAGGAGGCTTTGGGGAGAAATCAAGTGGTTTACATGAGAGAAAATAAAGCCACTTATGCTTGACTATCAGTTGTCATAAACCCTTGGTCATGCCTTCCAATTTACTCAACTGTCCCTTTTTTTAAATACTCTCCTGCCTTTACTCCTACCACCATTTTAGGGGTCTTTTTTTTTTTTCATTCTGAATTTCAAATTCTTTCTGTTGCTTGTCTTCTGCCAGCCCTTGCTGTGAATAGTATCTTACTGATGACAAGTGATCTCCCACAGACTATCAATGTGATATCCACAAGCCCCCTCTAAGGTAATCAGAGCAGATCTGATTATTTTAATATTACAAATAAAGAAAGAGAGATGGGCTAAAATGACTCGTTCAGGGTCATATGTCCAACATGTGACCTTAAAATTAAATCAGTGTTTTCTGACTTCTCTAACCAAAGCTCTCATAGGGAACACAGAAACATTTGACTAGTATTGAAATGAACTAGCATTTAAACAGAATCATGCTTTTTTTTTTTTTTTAAAAAGGCATTTTCTATTTGGAGGTTCAATTGCTTCAGCAATCTAGCATCCAAAAATAAGAGTCAATGGAATAATGCAAGGAGAAATATAAATTGTGTCTATTTTTTGTGAGTTAGTACATACTGAGAAAACATCTAGACTTTTCCAAATGGTTTACACTGAGAAAGGAAAGAAGGGCACTGAGAAATACTGGTGATGAGTCACGGCCTCCCTGTCCTGGCTATTTGTATTCTGTATGAGTCACTTCATTTGTAAAAGTGACTCTTGCTGCCAACTGCTGCCATTCAGGGAGGCTGGCTGAGGGAACCAACGTGTGAGCTTTGCTTTCACACCTTCTGCCCAGAGAGAGTCAGTGGCAGCTGTTGGGAGCAATTTAATACTGGCTTTCACGGCCTTTCTTAGACTCTTCATTTCTGTAGTATTGTAGGTCCTAAAAACCTTGCAGACACCAGAGTTGTTCGGCAGCCATTTACCATCTTTCGAAAGTAGGTGAGTAGGGTTTCAGTGTGCAGAGCCTCTACTTGTGGGATCCTCATTACACATTACAAATCAGTGCATGAGTGGCTTCTGTCACCCATACTTAGCAGCTTTATAGGTAATATGATTCCAAACTAAGAGAAGAATTGTACCCAGTTTCACCATTACTTTTTTTTTTCCCTTTACAACGTAAAAGAATGAAGCCCCATCCCCAGATCTATCTTGTGCTGTGTGTGCCTCAGCTACACAACAATAACATGAGTCCTGGAACCCAAATTCTCCACATGCCTTTCCTCATCTTCTGTGTAAGGCTTGCTTGACATTTTTAGGTCTCCGAGAGATGACATATACCAGAGAGTACTGATTCAAACTGACAGATGGACCCACAGCACAATAAAACATGGTCAATGCCATAACTAACTTATGATTAAAAAGTGATGGAGAAGATAACAAGAAGAGCAAGTGGAAAATCAAACATTCTTTTCCCTTGATATCTTTTGGAGTTATGAAGGAAATTTTCTTTTACTCAGGATAGGTTTTGCATGGTGGTAATGATCTCTGCCTCAGCTCACTCCCCTGCTTTTTACTCATTTATTTTAATTCAGAGAGGGACAGAGTGAGTTTTCACAGGAGTGTTGACACCTAAGTACTTCCTAATCCAAAGAACTTTCAGGAAAATCCTAAGGACATTCCCTAATTTTTGCTCTATCCAAGGGATTGTGATGGGAGACAATTCCAGTCTGGGGCAGGCTTGGGTCTCCCCTCCAAAGAGCTGGAGATCAAATGAAGTCTTTCTGACCACCACAGAGTGCCCGTTTCCGGGTGGTATGTGTTTCCTCCCCTTCACTTCGGTGTCACACTCTAGGGACTGCTGTGGCCATTATCATCACCATCGGCATTGCGGGACATGCAAGAGTTCACAGATCCCTTGATCTTTATACCTTGTCCCAGAGGGAGGATATGGTTTTCCTCCTTTCGCATCATTGGCTGGCTCTCCTCCCCATGTAATAAATAAGGTCATGAGGCTGGTCAACAGCTGCTCTCCCTCGATTTGTCACAACTTGTTGGGTTCTTTCTTCTGCCCCATTTGGCCTGAGCCCTTCACTCACCCCTCACTTCCTCTCTTATCCTAGTTCACTCCTTAAAATCCTCTTGGCTAATGTTGAAATTCCCCCAAATCTTATAATTTTTGTATTTCCCCTAATTCAAAGCTTAGAGGGGGGAAAAATAGTGTCTTTTTAAATTAAATATTCTAAGGAAAATGATATAAAAATATTTTTCAGGAAAGAAAAAGAAACTTTTAGAACCCTCACCATGTATCTATTCATTTTCTAGGGATTTTTAAATAAACCATAAGGCCTAAATTTTGAAGGCAATTAACCAATTAATTATGTTTTGCTTCTGGAAATGGGACTATTTCATTTAATTACTAGATACACCTATGCAGATCAACCGAATGGTTGCTTACAATGGGGAATTATTGAATTATTAATGCATGAATTTGCACTATTATCCAAATATAGTCCTCAAGAGCATGCCTTAGTTATTAGAATTGTGATAGCTTACAGCTTTTAATGCATTTATATAAATGCTTATAATAAATGTATATGGAAACATTTTTCTATTTAAGGTAGGAATACAGTGTTAATTAAACAAGGTCACTTTAATTATGTTACGCCCTTCTATCTTATTCTCGTCTATGTTTACTTTAAGTGTTGACCTCTCAGAAGTGTTCCCCTAATTTACACACACACACACACTCACACCATGTGGGTAAGGGAGAGTAGGGAGAGTGTCACAAAGAGAAACTAAAACTTTTCTGCTTGGGGAATTATCAACAAGAGACTAGACTCCAGGGTCTCTGCTTGGGGGAAGTGGGTGCTGTGCAGGAGGCAGGTTCTTAATGTTCTCTGCAGCCGGTTTCTCACGCTCTCTCAAGGGCGATCTTGCCCCTGTTTTTCCTTATCATGAAGGACTCGGCTCAGACCTACATCCTCAGACAGGCCTTTTGTCTCCATGTATCTAAAGGACTCTTCAGTTCTCCTGTTCCAAATGTTCTTTAAAATCATTCTGATTCATTTTCTTCATGATCCCAGTTTCTTTTTGAGAGTATCGTGCCTATTTGTTCAATGACTGATTGGCAGTTTCCCCCAACCATGTGAAACTGTTTTGTCATCACTGTTTCCTTAGTGCCTCCCTCCTCCTGCCTGACACCCCGGAGGTGCTCAGTAAAGTGCTGAATGAATATATGAAGCATTCTAAGTTGCTATTGCTGTCAGGTTCACAGAGAAGTGATAAGGAGCTGGTATTTCCCAAGCAAATGACAACAGAAAGTTGTTCATAACACCTACTATTTTGTACCTCATGAGCAAAAAAGTTTCAGCTCTCCTACCTGAGGATGGGAGGACTTTTAAAATTGAAATGCCTGAATAGAAAGGGAGGAAAATCATCTTAAACATGAAATCGTATGGGAAAGAAAGAGAAAATGAAGGAAAGGGTAAATGGTATCACTCAAATGTGATAGAGTTGAAAGAAGTACTTGAGGAAATATTTAAAAAATATAACAAAGGAGTTTGTATATATTCAGTAAGTACAATATGATGATTTGACATTGTATATTGATTATCACAACCAAATTAATGCATCCACTACCATTTGTACTAACTATTATGTAGGGAGTTGACTTTTTTAGTAAAGATTATTTTTATCCTTTGAACTGAGATAAGTGACTCTCAAAGGGTAGAACTTTATTTTGAAGCAGATTCTCACAGATAATGATTGAAATTGTACATACTGAAGGACTTTCTCTTTCCTTGTCAAGTCTGCATAACATTTTGGAGGGTTGGGGAAGCCTCTTCTGCCCCTTCCTTGTTGCTTTCTTAATGACCTATTTTCTTGGGCCAGCAGATGCCATGGTGGGCAGGTGGCCACTGGAAATTCTGAGAACAAACACAGGGCCACACTTACCATGTAGAGATTAGAAGCCTGGGGTTCTATCCATAATATTCCTAGAAGTCACAGGAAGTAGATGAGAGAAAATAATTTTCTTTTAATTCCTCCACTCTCAAGTTTTGGTTCCAAGTCTGATGCTTAAACCAGGAGTAAGCTGCCAGGGGAATACATGAGACCAAGAGACCAATTCACTATTACAAAAAAGGGAGATTAAAAATTCCTAGCTGGATACAGTGTTACACGCTTATAATCCCAGCAGCTCAGGAGGCTGAGGCTGGAGGATCGCGTGTTCAAAGTCAGCCTCAGCAAAAGTGAGGTGCTAAGCAACTCAGTGAGACCCTATCTCTAAATAAAATACAAAATAGGGCTGGGGATGTGGCTCAGTGGTTGAGTGCCTCTGAGTTCAATCCCTGGTACCCCCCACCACCATCAAAAAAGAAAAGTTCCTAAACTCAGACCCAAAGAGAAATAAATACAGACATAAATAAAAGAGAACAACAAGGTTACTTTCAAAACAGTTTAATGTTCTCTACTAACAGTTCATCATAGAAGGTAGACTCCATCTTCTCAGAGAGAATAACTTTCTCCATCCTATTAAAAAGAAAAGGAGTATGTTTATTTTAAAAAGTAACAATTTTGAGAGAGAAATGGCTACACAACACTTGACCATAAATTCAAAACAATAGATGATAGACACATATGTGACAGATATTCTTGGTGCTTTGGGGGTGCCCTTCTAAAGGCCAGTGAGGATGAGAGCCCAGAAATGAACAAATTTATGCTGTTGATAAAGTCCAGAAATCAAAATCTCACAGATATCTTCCCAGGATTACTGCTTTGGAAGAGGAAAAAAGATATCAGTAGCAGGGGAGGAGGCAGTCATTTCTACTCAGACCTTTCTGCTTTTCTCTTTTGCTGGTCTGACAAATTATAGGCTGACTTCATTTAAGTAAAGCAAATGGAAATACACAGTACTACTGCTGAAATTTTAGTCACCCAGGGAATTGTGATACTTGGCTTCTGGCTCACAAAGAACCAGTGGGACTTGATATTTTTGTCTTTATCTGTCCTCAGAAAATACAGACCCATCAAAGTCTCTTCGCTTTAAAAAAAACATCTGGAAAAGGCGAAATTATGGAGACAGTGAAAAATCAGGGGTTGACAAGGGTAGCGAGGATGAATGAGCAAAGCAGAGATGTTATTGAAACTATTCTTATGATGGGTTCACCGTCATTACACATCATCCAGACCCATAGAATGAGAAACGCAAAGGATGAACCTTAGTGTAAACTTTGGACTTTGGATGATTATGACCGTGTCCATGTAGGTTCATTAATTGTAACAAATACATCACTCTGGTGGTGACTGTTGATAAAGGGCAAGCTAGGCATACATAAGAGCAAAGTATACATTGGAAATCTGTATACCTTCCTCTTAATTTTTCTATGAACCTAAAATTGTTCTTAAAAATAAAATCCATTAAGAAATCTATTAGAGAACCATGGTTATATAGAATTTTTCCATGGAGGAAGTTGGGGAAGGGGAAACAAGATCCTTGATATTATTTTAACAGCTTCTTATGAGTCAAAATAAAAGTTTAAAAACCCTAAATATATATCTTGTAAGACAAAGTCTTCATAAGAATAGCTTTCTTTGGACTTCAAACAGTTATAAAAATCTTCTGCTGTTTTAACAGCAGTCACATATACTTGCCCCAAGTGCCTGTTCAGTGATTTCCACTCTAGTTGGAAGTCTTGGCGCACGAAGCTATGGTGCTAGAGAGAGTGGCCTGCCAAGCACTCTGTTAGAAGATGAATACATGACAGTGATTTTCACTGCTTTATTTCTCCAACATAAAATTGCCACTTAGCCTTCATAAAGATTTTAATGAAAAAAATTAAGAACATAATCAAATAGTCTGCAAACAAACCAGCAAACTAGTTGGATGTAATGGCGTATGGTAGGTCAACTATGTTAGCCTCACATAAGAAAGGCAAATAAATACAATTATTTCTACATTCCCAGGAGCTGCTGATTGAACAGGAAATGTAACAAAATTATTCATCCACCCCAGTTGACTTCTAAATTGTTCCCAGTTTTAGTTCTCCAGATAAAACTTTTTAAAACAAAAGATCAGAGTTTTCAAAACGTGAAAATGGAAAGCAAATGCTTAACAATTCTAGTTGCTTCAATTAAAATCGAGAATAAAATAATATAGATTATGCAATAAGGTTTTAATATAACCAATATCCAAAAAAACCCTTTTTATAAGATGAAGAAGGAAACAAAGAAACTTTCAAAAAAATTAATTATGCTATGCTTATGTTTTTATCATTGCATAATAATCACACAGAATGATGGGTTTCATTGAAGCATATTTGTGTATTCATAGAACAGAATTTGGTCACATCTACCTCTCCAATTGTCCTCTTTTGCCCTTCCCTCCCCTTGGTACCTTTCCTCTTCAATAATCATCTCCCTTCTACTTTTATGCTGTATTTTTTTTTTTAATCCTAGATTCCACATACGGGAGAAAATAAGCACACTTGTCTTTCTGAGTCTGGTGTATTTCACCTAACATGATGATTTCTAATTTCATTCATTTTCCTGCAAATGCCATAATTAATTTTCCTTTATGACTGAATAAAATGCCATTGTATATATATACTACATTTTCTTTATCCATTCATCCATGACTTGGTTCTATAGTCTGGCTATTGTTAGTCATGTTATAATAAACATGGATATGCAGGTATTTCTATAGTAAGCTGATTTTCATTCTTTTTAGTATATACTGAGGAGTGGTACAGTAGGATCAAAGGGTAGTTCTATTTTTAGTTTTCTGAGGGGCCTCCACAATTATTTCCATAGTGGCTGTACTAATTTACATTCCAATCAATGGCATACAAGTGTTCCTATTCCTCCTGCCTCTCCCTGCCACCACTCCTCACCAGCATTTGCTGAGATTTGGGTTTTTGTTTTGTTTTGTTTTTTGTATTCTTGATGATAGCCATTTGAATGGGGTAATAGAGAATCTCAAGGTAGTTTTGATTCACATTTTCCTGATGGCTAAATATGTTTTGCTTATTTTTGACAGTTTTTCTTTTGAAAATGTCTGCTACAATTTTCTTTGTAGAGTTCACTTTGTTTCTGGGCACTTTTGAATGCACTCCCCCCTTCCCTTCCCCATCCCCCCTGTTTCCCCCCTTAGATTCTTGTCTTTAGTGAGGAAAGGCCAAAAGCAAACAAACAAAAAGCAAGTGATTAAGTAAATGGCTTGCTGTAGATAAGTACCTCATAAAAATGATGAATATACCAGATATTAGGATGTTAAGTGGATAAATGTTACGCATATTATAAAACATATGTGAATTTATCCATGGGAAAAAAAATAGAGCAGCAGAAAGCTAAATATTCCCACCAGGTAAATAATACATGTGAAGTTAGATAATGCAAACAAATTCTAAATATGCATAAAACATAACCAACTAAATACATATTTACTTAAGAGGCCCCCATAGAAATTTATACTAGATGATTCACTAATATTCATATAATATTAGTATGGAGCATATTAAAGGGCATTTGGTCACACATACCAAACATGCAAAGACTATGAATGAGTATTATATATCAGCTAATGTTAGCTTTCCGCAATGGAATGTGTGACCCCAAGAGAGGTAATTGGACATTACAGTAGAAAGAGGTGTCTGAAGCATTATCTTACCGAGGAACTGGTATTTGTGGCAGTATGATAAAATTTTGAACACACTCACTCTCAGATCCAAATAATTAGAACTTCAATATAGCAATAGAGCAATCTCGAAGCAACTGATTTAAAACTTATTTTTAGGGAAGACCAAAAGAACCTTAATATGTACATACTGTTACCATCATTGACAGAAACTTGCTTTTCTTTCTTTCCCAGTGCTGCATATATAATTAAATTTAAAACTCATTCTGACTTTTTTTCATTCACTCAGTGATTTGTTTATTCATTCAACAACAGTGAGCACAATGACAGAAATCCCTGCATTTACACAAGTCAATAAACAGGCAGTAATATGTATTGTGTACTATGTTAGATGGAGAAAAATAAGGCGGGAGGGAAAGTGGAAAGGGGATGGTTTACAATTAAAGGAAGTTTAGACTGGGGAGAAAAGCAGCAGCAGAAGAGGTAAGCCATGCAGATACCTGGGGAAGCAATGCTCAAGGCAGAGAGGGCAGCAAATTCAAAAGCATTGAGGTGTGATCATGCCTGACTTGTTTCAGCAAAGACAAGCAGGCTGCTGAACTGTGGTAGAAAAAGGAGGTAAGAATGGTGAAGGCAGGCCAAGTGGCCTGGGGACTTGTAGGTCATTTTAAAGACTTCAGCTTTCACTCTGAAGTGGGGAGCACACTACAATCAGGGAAAGAAGCAGGTGGTAGTTCACCTTACCTGAAAGGAAGAGACAACGTGGGAGCAGAGGTGACCGCTACTGGTTACTCCACTTTTCCCCTATTTAGAAGCTTGTACAAAACTTCAGAAGCTTAAGCAATATTATCCTTATTGACTTTTCCCAAACCTGCTTTCATGTGAATGAATGAGATCCAGCTGAGAGACTTCTGTTCTGTTCCTAGCCAGGACCCCAAGCTCCTCCCCTCCCTGTTCACGATCATAGATTATAGGGTCTTTTAGTTCCTCCTTTATCTTTACATAGTAGAATATTGAATGTGAATAGATTTTTTTCTTTTGTAGTTTTTAATTTTTTAAATTATTTAATTTTAATTAATGAAAATTCTATATGCTTATCATGTACAATGTATTGTTTTTGAAATATCCATATGGGTGAATGGCTAAATCAAGCCAATATCTGCAGACCTCACATACTTAGCATTTTTTGCGAAGTGAACACCTGAAATCTCTTAGCAATTTTCAAGTACACAAAATATATTGTTATACACTGTTGTCACTATGGTTTTCATAGCTTTTGTCTTGCCCAAATATTAACATAAAGCCACTAAATATATCATGCATGTCACATTTCTTCACCCAGATACACTCAGCAGATTTTATTTTGGTTGAGTAGACTTTTAAAAGATTCTATACTTCATTAAAGTCGACTTGCTGTGCACTTCCACTCCCTCTGCTGGTTGTGAGGACTATGAAACTGACGGTGGACAGTGTTTCCCCTGCTCTAACTTGACCCTAGGGGCTTTCACATGGTTTAAGCCATAGCAAGAAGACGGCCAGGTGAGTAGTGGTCACAAACAACACAACCTGAAAGGGAAGCATCATTCTCTGTCATACCCATGATGGAGCGGTGGCATCAAGTGTTCTAGACCCTCACTGTAAAAGTGAAGGGCCTGAGTTCCAAAGATTCAGGGCCCTCCTCAGCTCCATGTCTGCAAGTAACTTAAGACAATGATAGGGTCAGAATTCTCATGTGTAGCTTGGAGAAATACCCTCGGTGCTTGTCAAAAAAAAAAAGCAAATTTCGCCAATAGCAAGATCATGCTGTTAATGAATAGTTATCATAGCTTCACTTGTGGCACCTCTTTTTGTAAGCTGATTGTAAGTTGAAGGTTATAATTGATGGAAGGGCATTATTTCAGAAAATGTCCATTTCTTAATATGACAGTAGAAGAGTGTAATTCCAGCTTAAAGTTATTATGGCTTACTCTCCTGAGTCTAAATGATTATTCTGATTGAATTTTTAAAATCTAGTCACATAAAAATAAACACTGACCCCATCAACCTTCTTTCCCCTGAGAGATCATAAGGGAGTCATCACCACTAACAGAGCATTTGTTTCATGTCCATATGTGTGCCCGGTTGTCACCTGAGGTCCTGTGCCAAGTCAAACAGAAGAAGTTTGGAAATCGTTGGAGAAGAAATTAACTCATATGCTTATTATTTAAATAGGTCAAACATTTCCTGTTCTCCCAATTCAATGACTAACACCCAGATAAAAGCAGATCTATTTTACATAAATCTTATTTTCTGAGAAATCTAATAAGTACAAGATATATATCTGTTGAAGTATAAGCCCAATGTTTGTGGCTCTGTTCATCTTTCCAGAAGGCAGGGAGCTGGGGAGCTGCTGTTACCACCCTCTATCCTGCAAGGCAAAAGGAGAAGCATTGTTGCATCAAAAGCATCTGTGCAGGTGAGAGAAGAAAAGGCCTGGCCCTTGTCTCTTGAGAACCCTGCTGGCTGGAGGGCTGAAGAAGTTGGTATTATAGTTCTATGTTCTTTCTTTCCTCCTTGTATGACAGTTTTTATGTATTCCTCTTACTACTATCCTTTCTGATTGTGAGCTCATTAAGGGCTGAGACAATGTCTTATTCTTTATGGCATCTAGCATGACATATTTGCTGAAAGCAGGTTTGTTAAATAACTAAAGGCTTACATACTCAGCTTTGAATAAATGTTTGTTGAGTGAAAAAGGTATTGAAAAGGTATTTATCTGAGACTTTTCCCAAAATATGTCATAAACTTTGGATTTCTTTTGATAATAAAAATAATAATATAATAACATTTATTAAGCACATATTGTTTGTCAGAGTCTGGGCTAAGTTTTATAGATATTTTCTCATTTATTACATACAATTCAATGAAGTAGGGCACAGTTATTTATCCTCATTTTACAGGTGAGAAAAAACATGGTTTCCCAGTCACTCAGGAGGCTGGGACAGGAGAATTGCAAGTTTGAGGCCAGCCTCGGCAACTTAGTGAGGCCCTAAGCCCAAGCAACTTACCAAGATCCTGGTTTAAAAAATAAAACCTAAAAAGAAAAAAAAAAAGAAAGAAAGAAAGAAAGAAGAAGAGGAGGAGGAGGAGGAGGAGGAGGAAGAAGTGCTGGGATGTAGCTTAGTTTTAGAGCATCCCTGGCTTCAATTCTCAGTACCAATAAATAAATAAATAAATAAATAAATAAATAAATACATACATACATACATACATACATACATACATTCCTTAAATCACTTACATCTTTAATCATTAATTTATGAAATAATTTGGTCATGAAGAACAGTGATACCAAGAAAATGGAGTCTCATTCTGTTAACCTAAAATGTGGTTTTAAGCATCCTTTCCAAAACAGATCAAGGGACCAGAATATCAAAGATTTAGGGTCCTCATCCACTCCATGTCCACATGTGACTTAGGACAGAGATAAGACCGAACTCTCATGTGCAGCTTGAAGAAATGTGCAGCTTGTGACGAGTGTGGAAATGGTTATGCTGTCCATTTCTACACTCTTTACAACCACAATGAGCAATCAGAAAATGGTATTTAAAAGGATTCAAATATCTGTCTGACTTTGAAGGACCTCAGACAACATCTTCATTGCTTTAATAAAAAATGTCCTGCTAAGAGGTTATACCAATACAGAGAAGTGAAGACATATCAAATTTAATGGCTGAATCCAATATGCTGAGATATCAATTAGGTGTATAAAGGCACTAGTTTGTAACAGGGGACACCAAACACTGCCTGAGGCCAGTCTAGACAAATTGCACAGAGAAAGATACATGTGAGAGGTGTCTCAGAGGACAAAAGAGAAGAAAGTAGGGTAGCAGTGGGACCATGACAGAGGGGCAGCATGAAGAAGAGTTGACTTGGGAAGAGCCCCATAGACTCAAAGTTGGCTCCACCAATCTCCCAGTCATTCAACACACCATCCTTAGTGAATGTAATACATGTATATGTTGTTTTTTTTTTAAGAATAGTGAAGAAATCCAAGAGCAGATTTCTAAAGTGCTTTAACAGATAACCAGACATTTTATTTTTTGAAAAATCTATATATAACTAAAGATTAAATGTCTAGCTAAGAGCAAAATAAGGAACTGATGAATTTTGGTGGATTGATTGAGATTGATTAGTACAGTTAGCTAAAATACTTCAATGAGGGGCCAGTGTGAGTTAGTCCTTTGTTTACCATCGTCTCTGATAAACCATATGAGACTGGGAGGAGTGGCACATGCCTGTAATCCTGGTGACTTAGGGACCCAGGAGGCTGAGACAGGTAAATCACAAATTCAAGACTAGCCTCAGCAATTAAGCAAGGTCCTAAGCAACTTAGTAAGATCCTGTCTCACAATAAAAAATAAAATAAAATAAAAAAGGCAAAGGATGTAGCCTAGTAACAAAGCACCCCTCCGTTAAATTTCTAATACCAGAAAATAAAAAAGCTAAGAATAAAAGAATTGAATAAGACCAGGTGACTAGATGAGAAAAAATGGATCCTCCCATCCCAATCCCAATCCTGAATCCAATCCCAATATGAGGATAGTAAACACACATATATCTTTATCTTTTGTATTGGGGGGTACTGGGATTGGATTTAGGAGTAGTCAACCACTGAGTCACATCCCCAGTCCTATTTTGTATTTTTCTTTAGAGACAGGGTCTCGCTGAGTTGCTTAGTGTCTCACTTTTGCTGAGATATCTTTATCTTTAAATGACAGAATTATGGGCAAGTCGCTGGGAAATCGTGGAATTGGAAAATTTTAACTTTTTTTTGGCTATCTATTATAAAGCATGGAACATGGTTTGCAGAGTTATAAAAGATTATCGCAGCCTCTCTAGGTCACTTGAGAACAGACTTTTTAGTAATTTAGACTGTCAGAAGTAGAAGAATGGAAAAAGTATAGTTTTTAAAGGTAGTTTTTTTTGTTTATTTGTTTGTTTGTTTGTGATGCTGGGAATTGAACCCATGGCCTTGTGCATATGAGGCAAGCACCCTATCAACTGAGCTATATCCCCAGCCCACTTAAAGATATTTTTTAAAGATAATTACTTATGATGATTTTGATATGCCTCTTTTCTATCATGGTTTCTGTTACAATTACATATTTAACATTCTTTCACATCTAAATATCATGCTAATAGCTGATATGCATGTGTAGGTACATACATCTATATACAGCTCTACACACACAAACACACACACACACACCACACACATATTTTGGCTATCCTTTTGCTAACATTTGAACTTTCTTCATAAAGCTTATGAGTTAGCAAAATGTTTTTTGTGAAAATAGTGCTTCCCTGTTTCCAGGTTGTTTGTATACTCTTTCCTGCCCATACCTTTATTTGCCAAACTGCTGATATCATTTTTCAACATATCTCTTCTGCTCTGGCCAGGCACACATGCTGTCTTGTGTGTAAACGCACATGCAGCCTCTTATTATCTTTAGATGAAATCATATCTGCATGAGCCAGATCTTAGTTTGGCATGTGTCATGGTAGTATACACTGAATTCACAATATTCCAGAAAAAAATATTTTCTGGACACCATTCTCACTTAGCATAAGCAGTTAGCCTAGTTTTCAAATTGTTTATTCCTATAAAAATACTTTACATCAGTGAGTTAAATTAATTTTTTTCCAGTACTGCTCTCACAAATGCCAGGTAAATGCTCTATCACTGAGCCATATATCAGCCCTACATCATTAAGCTAGAAAACTACTCAAATCATATTTCTACGTATTTTCTAAATGTCAATAACTACAAGATTGGTGTGTGATAATTAGTATAATTTTAAATGAAAAGACTAGTGGGGGTACATTCTGCATTAAAGAACTAATACAAATAATGTGTGAATTGCTGTATGAATTTTTTTTTAGTAAATGTTCGATCTAATTCCCCTTAATAACTCCAGTTAAAAGAAGCACATTTAATTGATAGAAGAATACACTGCTTTCATGGTGCTCTAACAAGTCAAAGGGCTTGTCCATTTTCTTGACATTGTATTTACTTAAATGAGTTTATCTAAAGGGAAAGAGCAAGGTTGCAGGCAGCTTAGAACAATGTTGTAATTGTCACTAATTAAGTGCTCTCAGCTGTGTCTATACGCAGCCACTGTTTACTTGCCTTATATACATACTCAGCTGCAGATAGCCACACTAAAAATTCCTCCACTTATTACCTCTCTTTGCTGTTTTAATTTCTATGTGGTGAAATATTGACAAATATCTGACATTTGACTTTCGTACTTTGTTCTGTGAATAGGTAAATTGAGGATATGACAATTCTCCCTTATTTTGAATTTTTGGTGGATAAAGTGGGTCAGGGTGGATGAATACTGACAGTTATTTTTCGATTGGACAGCTTAAAGACTCTGAGGAATGGGAATTCAGAATGATTGTGCTTGGAGTGGTGCTACACTTGTACTCATTCACCAACACACTCTGAAACATGCTCTTTGTAACTATGGTGATTCCCAAGGTTGCTGCTTCAGCCAACACCCAGTTGTCAACACAGTTAGCCATGCATCTCACCTATCTGGTTCATTACTGAGATCTATTTAGCACCATACTTTCACCACCATAGCCTTAAGCCTCAAAAGAATACAATAGTCAATTTTCACCACCTTGGATCACACTCTTAAACATTTCTTGTTTTAGGTGCTGTTTATAAAAGAATAATGAAAGACTAGACCAGTCTTCTCAAACTCTAATGCATACATGAAAGTCTTAGGTATCATATTAAAGTCAAATTTGGATTCAGAAGGTCTGTATTGGGACTGGAGAGTCCACATTGCTTTGCAGGTGCAGATTCAAGACAGCATATTGGGCGCCAACGGGCTAGCTGTTCTCTGGCCAGCCAGTCAGCTGTGCCATTCCCTCTAATATTCTTTACTTGTGAAGTATGCTCTAATCCTAAATTGGGTAATAAATTCACAATCCATGAATTTTTTTTATCATCTTGCCACAGGTCTTATATCAGTGAACAAGATAATGAATGGGGGTCTAAATTTAACCATTTTAAAATGTTTTAAAACTCATAAGCATATAAGAAAAATAACTCCAGGAATTAGTGCCAGGACTGTGTGTTCATAATGAAACACTAGACAGCAAGATACTAGACAGTATCTTCATTATCACTACCACTTCAGAACTTCACAGGTCATATGAAGTGTGTGTTAGTTCTTTCTTTAATGTGTGTCAATATGCTTTCTGAGAATAGAATAAGCTTTCAAATATTCATTTGCAAAATGTTACATGAATTTTGTTTTAATACCTCGATTTTCTTCACGATAACCCTTGTGAATTCTAGACATCCCCTTAAAATTTTCTTCACTTTGGTCTTCTGGTCACATTTATCACTGTTTTTTCTATCCCCAAGTTACCAAAGGACAAATTAGGCAAAATCTTATAGTAGAGACATATCCTTCCGGAGACTTTTTCTTTCCTCAATTGTACAGATAGGTTTTTAGGAACAGTGGAAATACACTTACAGAATTTAAAAGGCTCTCTGGCCCCTTTTTTCTGGAAATGTTACATCAGCATCTGCAGTCAATTTCAAAATTGGTTTGACTATTTCATATTCCTATGATTTTATAAATCTTGAACAACATAACCTCCTCATCTCTTGTTTTTATTTGTACCAGTTGCTAAGCAATGGTATGGAAAATTTTAAGAAAAAATTTTATTTTCAATGTTTTAAAGAGTTTAAATACAGTCTGAGCAAATATAAAAAAACGATTGTTTCAAATGTTCAAAGCATAATAAGAAAGACCAGAGGGTTTATGTAGCTAATGCATTCATGATTGAACTATTTGTATATTAAATATGATGTTAGGATATAAATTAACTTAAGCTCTTGAAATTTATAGATGAATTCTAAAATGTAAATCTACTCAGAAAAGGCTATTTATCTCATTCGTTTGTATGGTAATTGATGGCTCATAATGAAATAATCTGATGCACAGAGTCCAGCTAAATTAGGCTGCCCGTAATGTACTATCTTGAAGTGACTACACATTCTCATTAGAGCCTTTCTAATTTCTAAAGCAAAATTAATGCAATTAGTGATCAAATCAATACATATTGATCACAAGTTTCTTCAATATGGCGTGAAAATATCAGGTCAAAAGGAAAGGGCTTTTTAAGATCATAGAATTAATGTAAGAAAATTAAGTTGTGAAAAAAAAACTTTATGCCATTTTCTATTTAGCTATTATTTATAAGAAAGTGGAAACATTATTTTTACCATTGTTTGGATGAAATTCAGCATAACATGCTATATTCCCAACCCTTCCCCACAAAGCATCAATAGTGTATTCATTATCCATATGGATTTTTTCTCTCCATAAATATCTCAAAAGCAAATTTTTTCCTCATGGTGCAGAATTTCAGATGACTAATTACTCAAAAGCATTTCTTTCTTTTCACATGCAAATGTAAGCAGGATTCCAAGGAGGAGCACCCTTCCCACCCAGTAAATGTACCTGTAGTTCCGTAGGCTGTGGTTAAACATATGCAGGAAGACCTTGAAGCCCAGAATAAAAAATCAAAACACATTTGTGGAAATCAAGGGACTGTTGCTTTTCTACATACTAATCAGCTTATTTCTATGTGAAACAAAATGATAATTCCGAGGGGAAAAAAAAGGAAAGAAAAGAAAGACTTCATTCCAGGAGCACCCCTCACTCCCATTCATTCCAAATGAATTCCAAGGTGTGGTTAAACTGGTATCCCCTGCTGGGTTGCAAAGCAAACTAGAGATGAACTATCTAACTGCTCAGCTTCCTATTTGGAAAGCTGGCAGATCATGTAGATCCTGGTAATTTCTTAGTATACCCAGAAAGAAGGATCATATTTTTGAGTTAAGTCTGCCTGAAGCTGGGAAGAGATGACTGGATGACTAGCCCCAATCACACTGCGCTAATGTGCTCCACTGGTCACTAGCCCCTAAGCCACAGGACTGCAGACTGAAGTCATAGCCAGAATATTTGCCCCTACACCTTGAGGCCGTGTTAGGGCTTGAACCACTTTTCCTAACTCATATTTCACGGTTGTATTTCCAGAAGCTTTAGGGTATGTGAACAAATTCCCTGTCTGTGATAAATTTCGATTGCTTTGTTTGAAAAAAGGTAATTAATTTGAAGTTTTTCTTGCAATTTTCACACCATATGAACATAAATTAAGCTTTTCATGGTGTGTAAATTTATAAACTGTGGTTACTCAAAAGAATGGCAGTGACAGGTGTGCATTTTATATTGTTTAGAGATGGGTCCCATTTAGTTGCAAGTGATCTCACAGGCAATTCATTCATCCATGTGAAACTCTTTGGTGCTTCTGGCGAGGCAGGCTGACCTTATGCTATTGATGTAAAATGTCATTGCCAGTCACTAAGCTAGGCAGGGACATTTGGAACAAACTCTCCACTTTCAGGAGAGAAAGCTGCTGCCTCTTTAAAAAACTGTCAACATACCTTCAAATTTATTCTTTTTTTTTTTGTTTCAGCTAAAACTCTTTTGAGAAATTTACCAGGAACCAGCCAAGGTCACCAAGACACTTTGATTCATTCTTTTAGGTGACCTAAAGTACTAAAGTAAACTTTTTTTCACTGTAATGCTAAATTCTCTGCCTAGAAACATTTGTGTCCACTATTTTTCCTGAACATGCTCAAAAATGTGCCTGCCCCTACCAGGGCTTTCCTATATAAGTATGTGTAGATTACCAATAAAATGTCCACACTTCCTTTGTTCAAGCAGAACAATGTTGTACAAATCACTCCAGTGCAAATCAGTACAAATCACTCTTTACTTGCTGCAAATAATAAACCTCTCTCCACTCTTATTTCCTGGTTGTGCTTATGGGCATTATACTTTCACCTAGGTATTAATCCATTGTGTTCAGTTCCATAATCACTAAGATCAGTTTTTGAAATTAGAGAGGTTTGTTGTTGAAAACAATAGAGTTTATATTTGTTAACCCATTTTTGAATTCTCCTAAGGGAGTTGGTGCATGTGTTGATAGGTGTTCCTGGGTGACTGCTTAGAATAACACTGCCCTAATGTGCTTCACTGGTCACTAGTCCCAAGTGATGCTTTGGCAAAAGACAGATTTCATGGATAGACATGAGGCTGGGAAATGTTTCATTGATTCTGTCATTTTGTGGGACATTTACAACACATAATAAAGGCTCTGAAAAGTCCAGCAGTAAAGTGGCCTATTTAACATTATTTAGCTCAGTGTTTCCCAAATTAATTTGGCTACCCTATCATTGTTTTTTTTCTTCTTCTTCTAACATTTTAAAATATCTTTTTCTATCTACTTTGAGATCATCTAATTTTTGAGTCAGTGAATGGCAGGGAAGTCAGAAAGTCTGAATTCTGAAGACATGCTAAATGACAATGATGATAACAACTTCACATTCTATTCTGGTCACCAGGAAAAAAACCGGCAAATCCAACTTATCAACATACTTCTCTCCCTACCGTTAAAATCTTGTTCCTCAGTCTGAACTACTTCCATCAAATGGTACTTTTAAAAACCCATTAAGACAGATCATACCTTTTACTAGTACCACCTATTCAGAATCCCATTTCCTAAGGAAAACATTAAATAACAATTTAAAAAACACTATTCTCTATAGTGAATATAAATAAGCACAAGAAAGAAAAAAAATTGCTCATAATCCATTCACTGTAGATATCCCAATATATATTTCCCCTGTCTTTTTTATGATACTGTAACTATTTACAAAATTGGATTTGGTACATGCTATCTCATAATCTTATTCATTTTCAATCAGTAATATGTGGTAAATAGGTTTACCTGTCGATAACTCTATAATATCATTGTTTTTCACAGTATGTATCTATGATATCTTCGAAACAGCTGAAAAGGGTGGCGGGTTTAAAGACTTCACTGTGCCCTTGGTAGGTATCTAGAAGAGGGAGGCCCTGAACTGGCATCACTGCTGTGCTGAAGGGGCAGAGGGGAGCAGGCAGGTTCTTACTTTCTACACCTGAATCACCTCTACAGAGGGACATGAAGGACCCAGCAGAAGTTGGGAATACTGCTGGCATCTCCACTGTCCTTTCTTCTCCCCACTTCTCATCTTTCCCACACCCCTTCTTACCCCAAATTGCTCTCCTTGAGAGTGGGCTTTCTCCAAGATGAGAGTTGATGTTTGCCCTAGAGCTTGGGCCCTGCAAGGTAGAAGGAGCACTGACCTCCCATTCCAGGGCAGCATAGTGAGTGCCTGGACTCCACAGCAAATTCATCAGCCAGGTAAAGGTGCCCTCAGATGTCCAAAGGTGAAGGCCCATTCAAAGGGACAACTGAATCCCCTGGAGAGTCTCCTGATTTCTGATCAGCTCTGGCAACCCAAATTTTACTGTCAGGGACCCTAATCTTGCTATAGTCTTAATGGGAGCTCAGGAATGGTGTTAATTTGTGCTTGAAATTATTCCCTGTAGAATGCTGCACATGCTTATGCCAAAAGTTACAAGAATAATTGTAATAAAACAGGCACAAATGATTAGATAAAGAAATGGAAACCACAACTCATTGTTTTAGAGGCTCTTTAAGGCCCTGTCTGCTCCCTTATTTACATTTCCCAACTGTTTTGCACATTCCTGTGACTCCTATCACCCCATAGCTGTTTGCCTGTCTGTCATTGTTCAGGCATGTGAGCAGAGGAGGATGAACTGCTCTGTCTTATCTTATTTATTTGTTTTTTTATTTTTTTGTAATCAAGCAGAGACCCTAGACACCAAGTGTGGAGCCAGAAGCTCAAGCTCTTTTCCCAGGTTGAAACATGAAGAGCTTGGGGTCTGGATTCTAGCTGCCAAGGTTCAAGGTTCAGCTCTCTGTGACCTTGAGCAAGTTATTCAACCACTCACTCATGGAATTTCTTCATCTTAAAATGTGGATAATAACTGTACCACCTTCATAATGTTATTCTGAGTAATCATGATGGATACTTATAATGCACTTAGAAAAATTCCAGCATATTATAAATAAAATATGGCTATTAATTTAATCTTACTTTACTCAGATCAAATTGTTCCCCAAACCTCTGTTTCTTCACAGGTACAAGTAACAAATATTGGAAGTGACAGGTGCAATGCCTGGAACATGCTGTAGATGCAGTGGACACTTCCTGGGTCACCTTTATAATCCACTGTGTGGGCTTTCAAAAGTTCTAAAGTGAGGCTAATGGGAAAATGCAGTAAGAGTTTACCCTGCAGCTACTTCTTGGGCCTGTTGCTAAGATCCTCTTTACTGCACCTCTGTGGCAGTCATGCAATTGGCTACGTTAGTTAGGTTTTACTACTCTGAGTTGTTGTCATTTCACATGAAGAGAGATTGGAACACATAAATTTGTCTATAAGGACTCATATTAAAATAGCAGGGAAAGCTGGATCCTGTTTCCTCAAGCCTCCCACTCGTAAGTATGACATTTTGTAGTAGAGATGAGAAGAGAAATCACAGCCACATCTTCAGACTGAAGATGGGAAGGAGGTCCGTTTTTTAATGGCATTGAAATAAGAAGTGAACCTAAACTCACCATTGCTTATTTATGGCTGCAGTTATTTCTCTCTGGTACATCCCAGAGGGTTACTTTCTGTTGTTAATTGGAACTTCTAAGCCATTTTTATTTACAAAGTGTTTTACAGTCATTGGTATTGATGACTTATAATTCCCCCATGAGTTAGGTGTCAGGATGAGGCATTGACACGGGCTCCACTCTCAGGAAGCTGAGACGTGATGGTGGATAAATCTGCCTGCCCCCTCCCACATGGCAGCCATGGGGTCTGGGCTTGCTTTGTTTTTGCTCCTCAGATTCACATTACCTTCCCCAAGTGCTCTAATAGCAGTTACAACTGGATTCCTGGATAAAGGTTCTTTTAAGAAGGGATTGAGAGAATAACACAGAATCCACTTAGCAATTCTTTTTTTTCCCTCCTGCTCCCCATTAAAATGAATTGTCCTTGCAACTGTATGTCTTTCTGCACACTTATTTTGTTTTTTAAAGAAGTAAGACAAATAATGGCCTGTTTATTGTTAAATTTGTAGTGCCAGTCATGACAAGCGTAAGGATAGTAACACTTTTGCCAGCAGGGTGCTTATCTGTTTTACTAGTTCAGAAGGACTTGATTGATGTGAAAGACCAAGGTCTCAGTAAAGATAATTTAGCCATTTCCATACAGTTTATGCTTGTGTTAGTTGTATCCTGCAGGGAAGTCCCAGGGGGTGGCTTCCTTGACCTTCCTTCTAAAAGGTAACACATAGAGATTCCTCCAGGAACCATCCTCTAACAAGACTAATGAGGGCTTCCATGCCTATTATCATTCAGGGACTGAGAAGGAGGCTTTAGAAATGCAGTACCACATTCCTCCCTTGATGTTTTGCATGATCTATTAAAGCGTTATGTGGCAGATAAATTAATCATTAAAAACTTACTGTTAAGTCTTTACAAATAATAACCAGGTGTACCTTGATTATCTTTGATCTCAATATATATATTTTCTGTCACTAAACAGATGATACATAGCAGTTTGTTTTACTAACAACTACTACGAGGGACTCACAGAAAGGAAGCTATTTTTTTCCATTATTTTTCCTCTCTCTCTCTCTCTCTCTCTCAAGTTAGAAGAGCTAGAAAGTTCTTCACTCAGTAATAGCTCACAACAGCTAGGATCACTTTTACATCTTACTTTGCAGAATGTGAGTATAAAGCCTCATCACTGTTTATTATTCCAGCTACCTTTCCATTTGATTTATTTCTCCCATTCATTGCTACTTAGTATTTAGAAATTCTGACCAAGGGACATGCTCCACATCTTGTGTGCATTAAGTCCTTCGTGATATGCTGAATTCCTCTTGATGCCATCACTTTAGATTGAGGTGTGTGTGTGTGTGTGTGTGTGTGTGTGTGTGTGTGTTTCTCCTAATGTACTTTTGGTCACATTAGCATCATCCAGAACTAAAATATTCTACATTCCAAAAAGGAAAGAAGAAAGATGATAGCAAGACATAATGCTACTGCAGCAATCAGGTTGGTATGTGTAAGACAAATCAAAATGCATTACAATCCAGGGCAGGATTAGAAACATAATCATGTAATCACATCCAATAAAAACAATACTTATATGTTTTAATATACTTCTGGGGAAACTTAGGTTAATAGAAATTGTTTGAGTGACTGATAAATTCAGGAACCACACCAAGAAATGTGGTGATAGACATGAGTGACAACAGGAGGGAAAAGTGAAAGAAAGAAAGGAAGTTAATTTGGTTAAAATCCTTCCTCAGGTCACAGATCTTTACACTTTTACTCCATTATAAATATTATATACAATGTATTTTTATTAAAAGTCAGTTTAGGGAGGTAACAATTTTAATTTTTTAATAATTTTTAAATATATTTTTAATTAAGCATATATGACAGCAGAATGCATTTGATTCATTGTACACAATTGCAGCACAACTTTTCATTTCTCTGATTGTACACAATATAGCATCACACCATATATGCAGTCATACATGTATCTAGGGTAATAATCTCCATCACATTCCATCATCTTTCCTGCTCCATACCTCCTCCCCTCCTCCCCCTCCCCTCTGGAAAAATGGAGGAACTTTGGTTGAACAATTTTAATTTGACATATCAAAAGTTTAATTTAAAAACAATTTATTTGGAGATGTGTGCTTTTCCTTTGTAATTTGTTCAATATTTTAAGTACTGCTTTATGTCTATGATCAAAACAGAGATTACTTGGAAGGAAGAATTAGGTGGGTTTTTTTTTCTGTTCTGTTAAATTCATTATATGTGGAAGAATGTCTTTATTCACTCTAAATTCTGAGCAGATGGTGATTTTTAATATGTAGTTTTACATTTTAAATGTTGAGTTTAACATTGTTAATTGGAAACAAAGATGAATATGTCTTTATGAAATGCCAATTATAACTTAATCTAGAACTTATAATATCTCATGTTGATATAGCTAAATTTTATCTTTGTAAGAAAAAATATTCTTAGCGGAATAACAGCTATTATTAGCTATGATAATAGCTAAAATTTATCAAGCATTTTTTATGTCAAGCACTGTGCTAAGCACTTTACATGAATTGTCAATTAACATTATCAAAACATCATAGTCTAGTAGGTATTAATTTTTCCTGTTTACAGATTTAAAAAGCAGAGGCAAAGAGAGCCTATGAAAGTTGCCCAAGAATATATGACTAATGGGGCTGAGTAATGGATGAGACAATATATGCTCTCTTCTGAACAAATTATAAGACCTCAGTGATGTAAGCATTTCTCTTTCCTTTTTTGGAAAGACTGATAGACTGATGCTACTCTGAGATTTTATAATGATGAAACTGAGGTTATACATGGTCAATTTCCCAGTTACAGTGGTAGGTAGGGGAAACTCTTGAACCCTTCCATGCTATCTGAGTTGGACCACACTGGATAGGAGTAGAGCCAGGAATAAGTGAAACCTGTTCCAAGAGCAAAAGGAAGGAGACTGGTAAAATAGAACTACCCATCTCCTCAGCCTAAGGCAAGACATTTCTGTGAGTAAAGAGTATGAGTCAGGACCAACCTGAGTACACTTATGGGGCAACTGACATATTTCTTGGGTATGATCCTCACCTCCTAGCAATTCTCCCTCATCCTTTTTTGCACTATCCAGTGACCTGGATATCAGCCTTCCTCTAAGACCATCTGTTTAAAAATATTAGTGTTTTAATCATCATCTTCTAGAGATTTTAAAAAACTGTTGAAATGAACATGCTGATCTTTTAAGTACTGCAGCATTTGGAGAAATGATAATTTGACCCAAGAACAGTTTCCATACATTCTTCAATTCAGATACTGTGAGCAACTATTTACTCCTATTTGTGTATATGCCTGACCAAAAAAAGGTGATAAAAATATTTAGAAGAACAGTTATAATATGAATACTACATATTTATTTAAAGACTATCTAACTTTGAAATGCCCAACAATGGTCATATTTTAAAATTAAAACCAGCTCTATCTTAGATTGTTATCCAATATGATAGCCCCTTACTTTTCTGAATTGTTGGAGATGAAATGGACAAATGAGGAAGTTATTTTCCAGGAATAAAATCAAGACAAACTTGGAAACTCCCTGGTTTCCACTTGCATGGTCCATTATGACAATTTATTTAGTAATAATTGCATGGAGGGGAGTATAGGCAGAAAATATATTATGCTTTGATTTCAGTCCAATGCAATTGAGTTTGTAGATTTCTAGTCTAGTCTGATTAAACACTAATTTTCCAGATTCTTTTTCTTCAAAATAAGTGAATTTTCAAGTGGAGAACACAGATATATGAGCAGATTTTTTTTTCATCCCTTTCTGTCTTCCCTCAACTCAATGAAGAAGAAAATAGGAGATTCCAAACCAAAGAGAAAAGGAATAGGAATAAGGTTGGCAGATTTAGAAAAGGAAAATATAGCACTCGCAGTTACACTTGAATTTCAGATGAGGAAATTGCACTAAAGAATTTTCTAAAGTGAAAGAAGATTCCATGAAATATTTGGGTGTCCTGGGTTTTATCCAGCTACTCTCCTTGGGAAGAATTCTCAGTTTGCTCCTGGTAGAAAAAGGAGTGTGGGCATTGTTCCAGCAACCTGTGGATCCTTGTGGAAATTGCCACCTCATTAGGGTAGTAGAACATCACTTCTGCCAATAGATCGTAGTATATGCAAGAGCAGTGGCACTGCTTCAGTGTGTTTCCTATTGTTTCAGGCTTCACTGGAGATATGGCCTTGGGTCTTCTCCATTTATGGGGCCAAATTAATGTCCAGAAAGTAAAGAAACATTCAGATGTGGGGTCTCTAAAGCAAATGTTATTCACTAATCCTTTTATACTACATTGATGGAAGTCACTCATATTTTAAGCATGCATTGATGACAATGTTCAAACTGCTGCATTGTAATTCAGTTGCATTAGTTGGATTATAATTAAAGTCTGCAGGTTTTATCTAATTTAGTGCATGGTTTGGTGACCTCAAAACTAAATTTTATTACAAAAAGACATTTGTTTTGGGAGTCTCCTGCACAGTCCCTAAAAGGAATTTATAATAATTTTAAATGTATGATGTGTGTGTGTGTATGTGTGTGTAGGGGGGGGACAACCCTCAAAGCATCACCCTTATTTGTTTTTTAAAACAAATCTGGTGAGTTATTATAGCCAAGTAAAAGAGATTAGTACAAATTGCGTTGAATACTCTAAAACCATAGAATGAAGAGACTGAAAAATCAATACAGTAAAATGCACATTAGGGCACTAAACAAAGGAGAACAGCTAAAGAACTATGTTGAAAGGAGTAGTTTTCAATGTAGCTGTTTTAAATTGCTAAGTGTTCATCGCTTGTAGCATATGAAGGGCACCTAGTGACCCCTAGCTGAGAAATCTATATAGCTCGGCACCCTCCCCCACCTAACAGAGAGCTGATGTCTTGGGCACCTCTGTCCTGAATGGTTCTCTATACAGCAAAGCACATTGCTGCATATTCTCTCTCTGTCAGTAGTCCATCTGCTTCTGTCTCTCTGTGTCCTCTCCCCTCCCTTCCCCTGCTTTCTCTCCAGTATTTATATCTACCTGAAAGTTGCCAAGAGTGATATTTAAAGAGGTTCACAGCCTCCAATGACGCAGTGATGTGGCAAGGAACATTCATCACTCCCTGGAAATCAACTGCATTGAGAGTTGAAGGCTGTAAGAATAGCCCAGGGTATAATAACTGTAGGTTTTCTCAGCAGTGGCTTTCCACTAGGCCACTTTTCTACTAAATCTATTTTGGAGATCATGGTGAGGTTCTTGCTTAGCATCTGGATGGCCATCTTAAGTGACAGCCACCATCTTAAGAAAAAGTTTCACTTTCCCACCCCAGGGCCTATTTGAGAAAGATTCCCCACTCCCTCCCACCAACACCACCTTCACTGCCCACATTAGGAACTGTCAGGCTCTAATCCCCGAGCCTGCCCCATAAAAGTCTCAGAACTCAATCCTGTGTTGCCTCTCTCTGTCTGTGGAAAAATGTGCCTTTATTTGTCCTTTCTGACAAATATACTCTTGTGTGTGTATCGCTGCCTGTTCTCTGTCTTTCTCAGTTGCCCGTCTCCCAGTTCCTCACTTTCCTTTCAGAAATTAAGAAAAATATAAATGAGAAAGGCTTTCTTTTAAATCTTGCAAGAAAATGCACCAATATGGATATAATTTGGGTGAAGATTATGGCTGATTTTAAAAAAAATGATGTTTGCTATAGTTTGAAAATGTCTAAAACATATATAACTTTGTAGGTAGAAAATTATCAGGTGAATGTATTAGTCAGATTTTTGTGACTATGACCAAAATACCTGACAAAAATAACTTAGAGGAGGCAAAGTTCATTTTGGCTCATGCCTTCAAAGATTTAGTCCACACAGTTGACTCCATTGCTTTGGACCCAAGGTGAGACAGAACATCACCACAGAAGGGCATGGCAGAGGGGTGCTGCTCCATTAATAATGAACAAGAAGTAGAGACATCAAGGGGAAGGAGCCCCAGAGAAGATGAACCCTTCCAGGGCATACCTGCAGTGAATTAGCTCTTCCAGCCACAACCGACCACCTAAGAGTTACAAGCCAGTTAATCCATTCAAGCTAGGACAGACTGATGGACAGTTCTCATAATCTAACCATTTTACCTCTGACTATTCCTGCATTAACACAGAATCCTTATGGGGACACCTCATATTCAAATGATAACATTCTTTCCTGGCCCTCAAACATTTATGTCTATTACACAATGCAGAATGCATTTGGTCAATTTCCAAGAATCCCTCATAGTCCTAACAGTTTTAGCATTGCTCAAAGGTCCAAGTCCGAAGTCTCATTTGAGATGCAGGGCAAACTCTTGACCATGAGCCCCAGCAAAACTCAAAAGCAAATTACATATATCCAATATACAATTGTACAGAGTAAACATTTCTATTCCAAATGGGAGGAACAGGGGCACACAAAGAAAAAATAGGACCAAAACAAGACAGACACCCAGCTGGGCCAACAGGACCCATAACTCTGAATACAGCATCTAGGTCACAAGGCAGTGAGATGCACATGCCAAAGGACCTAAGCAGTCCCTGTCCTTTGATTGCAGCCCACATGGCCTCTCTTTTAGCCTGGCTATCTCTGTAACCAGCAGATTTTCTTGGCAGGCAGTCCACATTACTAGAATCTCTTAATTCCTGGGGCCTCCTTTCTGGTTTTGGCTTCACTTTTATAGCTTTGTGTATCATCCTCTTCTCAGGGGCAATCTACAGAAATTCTGAACCTGCTACACTTTGCTTGGCCCAGAACTTCCTCTGAGATCTCAGTGGAAGTATCAGTGACCTCTTAACTCTAGCATCTTGCATTTCTGCAAAACCAGAACCATGTGGAAAACACCAAGTTCTGCTGCTGCTTACCCAGTAGCTGGGCCCCCTGAGATCATGGCTGCAGCAGACTCTGAGTGTTGTGTGGCTGAGCCTGGTGAAACCACTTTCTATTCCCCCGCCGCCTCCCGCCTCCGCCTGTGTGCAAACAGGGTGCCTTCTCAAAGGAGCGTTCCCTTCTACATCCTTGAACCTACTGCCTGAACACTGCCTTGAAATTTCATATGCCAGATTAATTAGTCCACCATCTTTAAATTCAGCCTCATACAGAATCAGGACATGAGGAAAATGTCGTCAACATGAGTGGCCTCCAGTTCAATTCCTAAAAGGATTCCTGTTCCCCTGAAACCTCGTGTGCATGGTCATTACAGTCTGTATTCTGGTCTTTGAGGTCCCATCAGGACCTCAAAGAACACTGCTTACAACATTCTAAAGTTTCTCTAGCCTGAATGTTTTAGTCGATTTTTTTCATTGCTGTAACCAAAAGACCTAACAAGAACAATTTTAGAGGAGGAAAAGTTTATTCGGTCCTCATAGTTTTCAGAAATCACTGCCTCAGTAAATTACAAGCACCTGAATTCTTACTTCAGATTTTGCTTCCAGAGACCTGACCTAAGGATACCCATCATTCAGAGATCACTTTCACATCTCTCCTGAGTTGGCTATCTTATTTTCTAGATTTGTGCTTTCTTCCTTCTTGGTCCATATTTTTAAATAAAAGATATTCTTTTGTAACTTGCTTAGAAAAGTTTCATGGGAGATAAATTTTTAGTTATTAATTTACTTAAATTTTTTTTTATTTTCACCTATGATCAGTACTTTGACTTGGTGTCAAATTTTATAAGGAAAATAATTTTCTACCAGCATTTTGGAGGCCAGAATCTATTACTTCTGGTTTCCAGTGCTGATGACTTTCTGATTCCAGACTTTCTTCTGTTACCTTTTTTCTTTCTTTTTTTTTTGTTCCCTCTCCTTGTGGATTCTTAGGACTTGTTCTTTTCTCTAGTATTCTACAGCTTCTCAGAGATATGAATTGTGTGGGTCTGTTTTGATATATTGTGTTGAACACATTATGGACTCTTTTAATACAGCAGCTTATATACTTCGCTTCTGAGAGATTTTCTTGACTTATTTTCTAGGAGGGTCGACACACACAGTTTTATCTATTCTTTCTGCAATCTTTATTATTTAGATGTTGGAATTCTCGGATCAAAAAAAAATTCTCTTAGTTATTATCTTTTTGCCTTTTATACTCTTCTTTCTGGGAGATATTTTTCAATTTTATCCTCCAACCCTCACTGGACTTTTTTTTTTTTTATTTCTGTGATTATATTTTTGATTTTTAATTTTTATTTTATTTTATAATATTTTTAATTTTTAAAGTCTATAATTATTTGTTTTATTTCTTAAGATATACTTCTCTTGTTCCAAGGATTCAGTAGTTTTATTTCATATATCTGAAGGTTTAATAAATTCTTGAATTTTTAAATAATTCAGAAACTTTTCAGTTTCTGTTTCTCCAAGTTGTTTTCTTGCTGTCATTATTGTTGCTGTTGACTTTATCTTTTTTGACCAAGTTGATCTCTCAACTTGACAAATGGTGCAGTACATGCTGTTTCATAAATTCATGTGCTTGGACAAGGTTCTTCAATTGTGTGCTTATCTGTGTGATTATCGGACAATACTGTTTTCCTTTGGGAAACATCTTAATTTTTATATTGATGAAAGTGTACATTTAGTTATATGTATTGGAATGTTGAAAGAAAAAGAGTTGAAACAAGGAAGATATTCATTTACATGAATGCAAATATGAGTTAGAATAGCGCTCTGGAGTTTTCCAGGACCTAGACACCATCTACCTTGCTATTCTAACATCTGTAGGATGTTGCACTTCCTGGCCTAAGAAGGCTCAGCACTGTGTCTACATTTTAGTCAATTAAAAAAGGGAAAAAGAAGAAAATATATATATATATATTTTAAAATTTTTTATTATTGTTTTTATTTATATATGACAGTAGAATGCGTTACAATTAATATTATACCTATAGAGCACAAATTTTCCATAGCTCTGGTTGTGTACAAAGTATATTCATACCAATTCATGTCTTCATATATGTACTTTGGATAATGATGTTCATCACATTCCAAACCATCATTTCTAACCCCATGCCCCCTCCCTTCCCCTCTCACCCCTCTGCCCTATCTAGACTTTGTCTATTCCTAAAATGCTCCCCCGCCCCACCCCACTATGAGTCAGACTCCTTATATCAGAGAAAACATTTGGCATTTGGTTTTTGGGGATTGGCTAACTTCACTTAGCATTATCTTCTCTAACTCCATCCATTTACCTGCAAATGCCATGATTTTATTCTCTTTTATTGCTGAGTAATATTCCATTGTGTATATATGCCACATTTTTTTTTATCCATTCATCTACTGAAGGGCATTTTGGTTGGTTCCACAGTTTAGCTATTGTGAATTGTGTTGCTATAAACATTAATGTGTCCCTGTAGTATGCTGTTTTTAAGTTCTTTGGGTATAGATCGAGAAGGGGGATAGCTGGGTGAAATGGAGGTTCCATTCCCAATTTTCCAAGGAATCTCCATACTGCTTTCCATATTGGCTGCAAAGATATATATTTGACAAAAACATTTGGCTCTATCCCATTGGCTGAGAATATCAGCCATATCTCATGGCAAGGGAAGTTGTGAAGAGTGAGTGAGAGAGAAAAAAAGAGAGTGCCAGAGAGAAAGTGTGTGTGTGTGTGTGTGTGTGTGTGTGTGTGTGTGTATTGTGTTCACCATACACATGTAGCAATCTGTTAGTAAAATATTATATTGCTGTGGGAGAAGAGAAGAGTGGGTATTGGGAGACACCTAGAAAACTCTGCAACAGTCAGTAACTATATACTAGTTCTCTTAGGCTGATCAGATATATCAAATCCCCCATTAAAAATTCTTACAAAATACTGGGCAGAATGCTATAAACCTGGTTCCTGAGCTCTGGAAATTGAATGGGGCAGAAAACCTGGGTAAGTGGTAGTGGTTGTAGTAGGAACTGGACTTCATGTTTTAGTTGGACACTTTTACTTTATTATGCCATGTTTTCACTAATCCAAAGACCCGCTCTCCAGAAATAAGCTTCCAGTCTTCTGTTAGGGGTTGAAGTTTAGGAATTGAGTTTCCTGTTGTGGGTGAAATGATTGGAATATTGAATAGTCAGTCACCTTTCTGGAGTGGAGAATAGGTCTGGGAAACTAATTTTCAACAAGTCTTCTTAATTTGGTCCCTTCTTCACTCTTAGTTCCCAAGGTATTTACTCCTAACTCCTGAGTACAGCAGAAATTGGATTGCTTTTCAAATTTCTCTGCTCTGGACTCAGAATTCAGCTTTCTCAAGTCTCTTAAGCCATTACCCATTCAGCTATCTGCCTTAGTGCTTCCAAGACTTTATTTTTGTTGGCTCTCCAACGATTCTAAATCCTCTTATTTTTGATTTAGTGAGAGGTAATGGAGATTGATGCTTAGGTTCTACCATCATCTTTAACTTAAACCCTGAATTGTTTTCTTTAAAGCCATTTGACTAAGTACCTCACTTCTTTTATTTTTGGAACACTTGTAAGCATTTCCCATGGAAAATACAACAGTGTACATGATGTGATGACCCTGATGACAATAATAATAAGAGCCAATGTATATTGAGTTCTTAATGAATTGTTATTTGTAGAACTGACATGAAAACCAGTTATACATGTGTTACTTCCCTTAGATGAAGGTTTCTGCACAGGGCCTCAAACTCAAGGATTCTTGCATTTTAGGAATTCCTTCTTTGACAATTTCTGTGACAATTACTTTTATGAGTTGTTATGGTTTGGATTTGAGCTGTCCCCTGAAAAGCTCATGTGGCAATGTAGAAATATGCAGAAGTAAAATGATTAGATTATGAGAACTGTAACCTAATTAATGGATTAATCCAAATTTGATGGGTTAATAATGGGAATAGATTATTGGGAGGTAACTGCAGGCAAGTGGGGCATGGTCAGAGGAAGTAGGTCACTGGGGGAGGAGTGTGCACTTGAGGATTATGTGTGTCTTGCTCTTACTCTCTACTTCTCAGCTGCCATGAGGTGTAAAACATTATTTTTAGGTATATTTGTGAGAGCATTTTGGAAGAGATTTGTTTGAATCACTAGACTGAATAGTGATTCAAATAAAGAAGATCAACTCTCATCAATGTGGACTGGCATCATCTAAGTCATTGAGAAGTCAGATTAAGAAAGGTGAAGGAAAGGCAGATTCATTTTCTCTTTTAGAGCTGGAGTATCTATCTTCACTTGCCTTCAGATATCAGAGCTCTCCTGGTTATTAAGTCTTTAGGTAAAGAATGAATTACACTTTCCTGGATATCCAGTTTGCATATGACACATTGTATATATATATAATCACATGAGCTGATTTCCATGATAAATCACTTTATCTATCTATCTATCTGTCTATCTATCTATCACATATTTTATTTCTCTGGAAAACCCTAATAAAATTCATTCATTCATTCATTCATTCATTCATTCATTCATTCCTACTGGGGACTTAACTCAGGGGCTCTTTACCACTGAACTACATCCCCAGCTCCTTTTTATTTATTTATTTATTTATTTATCCTTTTGAGATAACATCTCCATAAGTTGCTCAGGGGCCTTGATAAGTTGTTGAGGCTGGTCTCTGATTTTCAACCCTCCTGTTGAAATACAGGATACAGTGTACCTCTGCACCCAGCTATGACTAATACAATGTCTAAGGCCTCCTCTGAAGCTAGGCACCAATCAGGACTGACAATGCCAACTGAGTAGGGTATCCCAATCCCTCATTATGACCCCTATGAGCCCTGGTTCTTGTTTCTTCCATTCAGACCACTATCCAATCTGTGATATTGACCAGATGCCTTTAGGAGCTCTAGCACTCACATGGATCCTGTGCTTCATCCTGTGTGTAAGAGCCATCCCAAATGTCTTACCCAGAATACATGAGAAAATGTGATAATTCACTTAGTTGTTGTTCATACTACTCCGAGTTGTATAGTTTAAAAGCAGAATAACACATCTTTCCCATTGTCTCCTCTTTAACTCTTTAGGTTATTATCACTGCTTTGCTAGAATGTGATCCATCTATCTATCTCAGTATCAACAGTCCAGCTAATTCACACACTGCTACCACCTGAGAAGATAAGCAAAAGTTTCTATACACATACTGGGTCATACTGTGGTTTCAGCTGGTTCTGATCATTGGGTGCCCTGTTCTGTACCAGTCATTATATATTTTGGTATCAACCCATTACTTCATTTATTTTTTCTCTTGTATTAGTTTCACTGATAAAAGTGAAAGTAAAATAGATGTAGTGCTTTGTCTAAATTTGCATGCTAAAAAGTAAATGGCAGAGCAGGTGTTACCCCACAGCTGTCTGACACTAGAGCCTGTTTCCCAGGCTGTACTCTACCACCTCTAAGAATGTGAAAAACTGATGCAGGGGTTAGGCATTCTCTCACACCCAAGAATCCATTACATTTTTTGGTATTCTCCATCCTGATTAATTAGTAAGCTTATTTTATTATATTTGTATTATAAGTATCCTGATAATTTCATGTAACTCCAATCTCTGAAAGAGGGAATGAACTGGATGCATATGAAATGGTAAAAGTGTCAAAGTGTGGGTCAGTGAAAAAGTGCTTGGGCTTTTTTTTTGTGTGTGCAAACTTTTAAAATTTTTTTCTAATTAGTTATATATGATAGTAGATTGTGTTTTGACATATTATACATATATAGAGTATAACTTCCTATTCTTCTAGTTGTAATCATGTAGAATTACATTGGTCATGTAATCATATATGCCCATAGGATAGTAATGTCTGATTCATTAGTAGAATGATGTGTACTTGGGCTTTGATTCTAACTACTGAGCACAAATTCCAGAAAGCTACCTTCACTTTCCAATTGTCAGTTTCGTCATTTGTAAAAGGAGAATACTAATATCTGCCTCAGTAATTATGAGTCTTAAAAAAAGTGACTGTATTTAGTAGGCACTAAATGAATATATCTTATCTTTGCCAGCTCCCAACACTCACTGTTTTTGTTGTTGTTATTGTTGTTTTTGTTTGTTTGTTTGTTTGTACCAAGGATTGAACTGAGCTGCATCCCCAGTCCTATTTTGTATTTTATTTAGAGATAGGGCCTCATTGGTTTCCTTAGTGCCTTGCTGTTGCTGAAGCTGGCTTTGAACTCTTGATCCTTCTGCCTCAGTCTCCTGAGCCATTGGGATTACAGGCTGTGCCCCTGAGCCCAGCCCAACACTCACATTTGAGGTATGGATAATTTTGTTGTACAGATCTCATTAGAACAACCTGACAACACACTCTTAAATTCTACCAAAAAGATATAAAGAAAGAACTAGGGACACAATAAATGTATGTCGCAAATTCTCATCTTTGATGACTTAATTTTAAAAAATGATTAATCCCCAAATCTCAATGTTATAGGAAAACAAGTTAAGTAAAACCTGTGCTTAAGTCACTGTGTTTCGATCCTCAGGGCTTGGAACAAGCAAGAGAAATATCCCACAAAGTTTTTGTTAAAGGTAATCTCAAGACTTGAAGAAATAAAGAAAAAAAAGATGAGTTCTAAAAACACGTATAACGTTTTAGATACGCTTTGGGAGATATTTTGAACATGAAACACACAGAGGAGCAAAAGTTATTTTTATGGTAATTTAGCTTTTTGTGAGTTTACAAAAGCAAAGTTGGAGAGTTTTTTTTTTCCTGAAATTCAAGTGCCAAGATTTGTAGACAGCAGCTGGCTGGCATTATCCTCATATTTCCAAGCACCACAGACATATAGAAGGGAGCTGCCTTCTGAACACTGTTTGGGAGAAAAACCAATGAGAAACGCTCATGGCACTGGCATTGTCCTCCTTCCTTCCTGCCACAGTTCCTCCTTTGTAGGACTCACTATGTTGTACCCTTAGGGTAGGCTGGACAATGTCATGTCCCACTGCTTTCCACATTCTATGTGAGGGTCCTTCACAGGGTGTTCCGCCACCTGTGGGGAGAGGGACAGAGTGATGACGGTGTGACCCCAACTGGAAAAACACTTTTGTTTAATGTTTGCTTTATGAAAAATAGTGTCTTAGCGCTGATGGACAAAACTAGGGAAAGACCATTTTTTTGCTATTGTAAGAACAAAATTACATGAATCCTCAGCACAATTTTCTATGGAAAATTACCTGAATTTTTGCATTTGTTCTCATTTTTTTTTGTGTGTGTATGTGTATTGTGCTGGGGATTCAACTCAGAGACTCAAGCATGCTAAGCAAGTTGTACACACACCCAGCCCTGTGAGTTAACATCCTTAAAATGGAACCCTTTAGAGCAGTTGTGGCCACCCTATTACACCTCCAGAGGCAAAAGCATTTCCATATTTATATTCACAATGATTAAATTCAGGCTTAAATTCAACAAACCAAAAGATACCCTGAAGACAAAAACATAGCATTTTATAATGCCTCTGATGTAAGAGTTGCCAAAATAGAATTTTGTGTGACTTTGTGACTAACACGTGCTTTTCCTGTAGAGCAAACAAATCCGGCAGAGGCAGCTCAGTGACCTAAAAGTAGTACCATGTCTTTGATGTAAGTAGAATATTAGTAGACTAATGGGATTATATAAAAATGAAAAGTATCTGGGTGGAAAAGGAAACAATCAACAAAGTGAAGAGACAATTGTTGAATGGGAGAAAATATTTGTGAATTATCCATCTGATAAAGGATTAATATCCAAAGTCTATAAGGAACTAAAATAATCCAATATCAATAAACCAAAGAAATCTCATTTAGAAATGTGTGAGTGATCCAAGTAGACATTTCTTAAAAGATGTATAGTTGACCAACAGGTATATGCTAAAAATACTCAATGTCATCAATGATCATAGAAATGTAAAACAAAACCCAGAGATAATATCCCAGATTGGCTATCATTAAACAAGCAAAAAATAACATGCTCATAAGGACACAGAGAAAGGGGGAAATGTTTACACTGTTGCTGGGAATGTAAATTAGTATTATGTCATTATGGAAAACAGTATGGAGTTTCCTTAAAAAACTAAGCAGTATATGATCCAGAAATCTCACTATTCAGCATATATCCAAAGGAAATGAAATCAGTATGTTGAAGAGACATAAAACTTTGTGTTTATTGAAGCACTTATTCGCAATAGTCAAGATATAGAGTTAACCTAAATGTCCATCAATGAATCAACTAATGAATACAGAAAATGTCACACACACACACACACACACACACACGTATTAGAATATTATTCAGCCATAAAAATATTCTATCATTTGCAGCAACTGATGAACCTGAAAAATTAATTAAGTGAAATAACTCAGGAACAGAAAGACAAGCACTGCACAATTCTACTCATTTTTTAACAGAAGTTAAAAAAATTGATCTCACAAAAGTAGAGAACACCATAATAGTTACCAGAGGCTGGGAAAGGTAGGGGGAAGGAGAATAGAGAGAGGTTGGTTAATGGGTGAAAAATTAAAGTTAGATAGGTGCAATGAGTTCTAGTTTTCTATAGCACAGTACAATAATTATAGTGAACAGAAATTTATTGTACATTTCAAAATAGAAGAGAGGATTTGGGATGTTTTCATCACAAAGAAGTGATAAATGCTTGATGTGATAGATATGCTAATTACCCTGAGTTGAAGATTGCATATTATACACATGTATTAAAATATCACACTGTATCCCAAGAACACATACAAATATTAGATATCAATTTAAAATAACATAAAAAGATTATTAGTACCCAAAGATTAAAATATAATAATGTGGGAGGCTGAGGCAGGAGGATTGTGAGTTCAAAGCTAGCCTCAGCAAAAATGAGGCTCTAAGCAACACAGTGAGACCTGTCTCCAAATTTAAAAATATAAAAATAGGGCTGGAGATGTGGCTCAGTAGTCAAGTGCCCCTGAGTTCAATCCCCGGTAGCCCTCCCTCAAAATACATATGTATATATAATGGTTCTACATTTTCTCATTTATCTTTTCATAAGGGAAATATAGAATTGAATATTAGAATCTTACTAACAAGGTGTTGATTATTGATGTGTATCTTTTGAAAAAATAATATAAAAAATAAAATCAATTTTGAAAATTACACTGGAATTATGCTTGGATGAAATGTATGCACTGGTTTAATAAACTGCCAAAATCCTTATCTAGCAAAGACAAGAATCAAAGAAAAAACTGAAAATTGTTTACTGTGTGGAGTCACTGAACATGTATGTACTTCAAAACAGGACAAACAGATGTGGAACAACTACTCATTACCCATGTCAGAAAAAAGAGTCTGTCTTTGAAATTATAAATAACTTGCCTCGGGCTGGGGATGTGGCCCAGCGGTAGCGCGCTCGCCTGGCATGCGTGCGGCCCGGGTTCGATCCTCAGCACCACATACCAACAAAGATGTTGTGTCCGCCGAGAACTAAAAAATAAATATTAAAAATTCTCTCTCCTCTCTCTCTCTCTCTCCCCTCTCACTCTCTCTTTAAAAAATAAATAAATAAATAAATAAATAAATAACTTGCCTCATGATTAGTTCTAATATTTTTCTTTTGGGTAAACAAAACTAAGCATTCATGAATCTAATTATAAAATAAATGTTGATCTGCAACAACACACACATACACACACATATATATATATAATTGTCAAAATGCCTCACACTTCAATGCAAATTCATAGTGATATTCATGAATGTCATGTTCCCTGTACTAAACACCTACCCAATGCTTACTACAACCCAGGCATCCCTCTAAGTGTTTTAACTCATTTTATTTTTACAAATTCTTTAAGAAATGAGAAATAAATAAAGCATGCACAAGTTATTAACTTGCCTAATATCACACAGCTAGTAAGTGGTGTTACCAGGATTCAAACACCAGCCTTCTGACTCCAGGCTCCATACTTGAAAAAACCATCACATCATATACTATTGTTCATAAAATGAAATACAGACTTTTTCAGGTGTGTGCTGAAATTGTTACCTAGAAGAGAAACTTCCTGAGCAATGGTATTATTATTCAGGATAGACTTTACTAAACTGTGGAAATAAAATGGCACAAATAACATTACATGTCCAAGGTGGGTCAGCAGGGAGCACTGCTCTCTACAATTACTTAGGGACCTAGACTTCATTTTTCTCTGGCAGATGAAGAAAGGATGTGGAAGTGGCGCACCAGCCCTTAAAAAATGCCTCAGCACAGAACTCTCACATTTCACTTATATTCCATTTCATTGGGTGGAAATAGTTATTGGCCTCACCTAACCACAAGGCTGCTCAGAAATGTAAGCAAAGGGAAAAATATTAGGAAAAAAATAATGAAGAATGAAAATATTGCGAGGAAGCATACAGCTACTCCAAATGTATATGTGTATGTCACAAACTCTTAGATTATAGAAATTTGGTAGACAGAGTATGTTTAAACTTTAACAAAACATTTGATAGTAGTGTTGGGTGGACTTCACAGGGAGACAATGATTGGAAAGTAGTGATTGAAGAAAAAGATGACCATAGGTGATCAGCTAGATACTTGAAATCCCCTTCTAGGGATATCAGCCTGATCCTTAGTTCCTACATCCAGACACAATGGACACACATTTGAAAGTTCAGGTCTCTTAGAGAAAAACTAAATACAAACACATGGAGTGGTGTTTAGATGAGGTTGCCAAGTTATTAATTTATAATGAGAATGATAAAGGTAAAATACTCCTTCTCTGGCTCATATAGACATTCTGTTTTTGTAGGGGAAATCTATGGGACATCCAAGTATATGTTATAAGATTAAAACAACATGAGTTAGATGAGTTTAAGTACCAGGGGCTTGAAGCTAGGAGAGTTCTGAGCTTTACTGGGTTTGAGGTGTGGGAACTGGGGAGAATGACATGAACTCTGTCAAGTCTATTTGCGCATAACCTGCTATCACTACAGTTAGCAAGTAGAGCAAAGGACACACCAGAACAATGACTCATGTAGAGACAAGTAGATGTGGCTCTCCAGCAGAGGCACAGCAGATGTTCTCCTCAGTTAAGGAGTAAGAGAGAATGCTCCCAGGCTGGAGAAAGCCAGAGTTTGAGCTCTCTATCTTCATGTTGCTTGGGGCTGGAGAAAAGAGGTGGCAGACATGGGGGCAAGTCAACTGTGTCATCAGGACTTAGTATTAGTTCTCCAGGCTCACAATCCCCCTTTGCTTATAGTGGTGAAATATAAATTGAATAAACTTTATCATTTTAACTATAAATGGATCATTCTGAAGCATAGATACATTCACATTATTGTGCAACCATCAGTACTATCCATCTCTAAAGCTTTTCTATCATCCCAAACTGACGAGATCATAATTTGTTTTTTAAATTTAAATTTAAATGTTTAACTGATACATAAATTCATAAATTATGTAAATTTATGGGTTATCATGTGATGTTTTGATACATGTACACATTGCACAATGTTAAATGAAGGTAAATGTATCTATGTCTTCAAAAGTTTAACATTTCTTTACTATAAAAACATTCAAAAATCCTTTATTTTAGTTTTAAAATTATACAGTACATTAATTATACAGAACATTATTGTTTTCTTTAGTTGCCCTATGGTGCAATAACACCCCATAACATCTGTCTTTCTCCTACTTAACACCCATTAATCCACCTTTTCCCATCCTCCACCCCCGCTTCTACTCTCCCCAGCCTCTGGTAACCACCATTTTACATTCAATGCTATGAGATCAACTGTTCGTTTTTCAATATTCTGCATGAGTAAGATTTTGTGGAGACAATAATGTCTTGATGCATCATAGCTATAAAGACTCAGGAACCTCTGTGTTTTATTTATGGTCTGTCTGCTGTCTGCCATGGGGCTATACTCATTTGTATCAGGATAAGCCCAGAGAACTGAATGCTCAGGTCTACTGGTGAGGGCTGGAGACACACAGAACAAATTTCTATGTTCCTCTTCCTTTTTTCTACTCTATATGAATACCTTCTCCTCCTGTGTCCACAATGGTTCTTTTGGTGAAGTAATAACAAAAAATTTAGAAAGTAATTGCATTCATTCTTTATAGAGTCATACACCCTGATTATAGTAATTATAATTAAAGTTTTCCTCATGATACTTCAAGCATTTATTTTTAGGTTACTAGTACCGCAGAACAATCTTAATTCTTATATGTATATTATAATTCTTATAATTTTTTATAATTTTATTCTGAGAGAAATCTTAACTTGGATTTAGGGAACTACTCTATTTTTCCTTCCACTTACTATCTACAGATACTAGTTCAGTTAGGTGCTCTGTCACTTTTTGAACAGCACCAGAAGATGTTAGGCAGGTTGAAACCAGCATGGAGAACAACCTCAGAAGGACTGCTCCAGGTTTCTATTCTTGGCTTTGTTCACTGTAAAGGTTTTATCCTTTATTCAGATAGAGCTAGAAAATGAATGATCATCTCAATGAAAAACTTCAAGTTAGGAAGCAAGCCACAAGTTTCAGAATCAGGGTTAAAAAGGTCTTATGGGTTGAAATAATGGTTTTCCTCTAATGCTGTGAGTTCTAAGTTCAAGATCCTGTATGTGGGCTCTAAATTTCCCCTACCTAAAGGCAGGACAGGGTTATGTAAAGATTGTAAATGCTCATGAGTATGCCTTTGTTGGTTTTCATTTCCCAGCCTGTTTTGTGGTTGAGTTTTCCATTGATGGCTTCTGACAATGAGACATGAATGGAAGTGACATGCCACTCTGGGACAAGGTGTTCAAAAATCAAGTGTAACTTTCCCCCACATTCTCTTCCTCCTTTTTGACAATAGGAGGATGCCAGGGAAACTGAAATGACAAGATGGGGGGCTGGGGCTGCAGGATTAAATCAGTGTGGTTTTCAGTTGCCTCTTAGAAGTGAGCAGCCCAAATCTCATCAGACTGGAATACAAGCAAGAATAAACCTTGACTCTATTAATCAATCAAGATGTTGGAATTGTTTGTTTATGTATAAAAAACATTTAGGGATTTTAGTTGGTATTTGATCTCCAGCCAATAGAAGCTCTAACTGATAGAAGCTCATTTTCTTTGGCTTCTGTGGCCCAATATCCTCTAAGTTTTCCTCCCATCTTGCTAGTTCTTTCTTTGCGTCTTCTTTCCAAGGGCTACTAATTGTTGAGTTTCTCTGCATTTAGTCCTCTAGTCTTTCCTCTTTTCTTCTGATATTTTTCTACATTGTTTCAATCATTATATATATGTAGAAGACACAAATTTATATCACTACCTTTAAAATTTCCTCTGTGATCCAGACACATAATCAAACTTCCAATTTGATATACCTCATGGAATTTCAATGCCTCTTCATACAAAACTGCACTCATCATCTTTCCTCCCAAATCTGGCCCTCTTCTCAAGTTTTCTATGTCCGTAAAAGGTACACCATCCCTCCAGTTCCAGGCTCCTGCAATAGTCTTTTAAAATAATTTTCATCTGTTCTTTTTAGTCATACATGACAGGAGAATCCATTTTGCTATATTTGTACAAGCTTGGAATATATATTATTCTCATTAGGATCCTAGTCTTTTGGATATACATGATGCCTTCTCTTTCTTCCATTTATATTGGACTTCTTTCCATTCCTCCTACTTTCACTGGGTTTTCTCCTACCATCCTTGCTACACGGCTGTTCCCCATTCTTTAGACACTTCTCTTTCCTCTCTTTATCCTAATAACCCTACATCTCCTTGAGCCTTCTGCTGAAGAAAAGAGAAACATTTTTGATTTTCCTGATCAGTTCAAATCCTGCTATTACAAGTTCTCCTAAATCTCCCTGCCTGATATTAGGTCTTGACCCAGATGTAATTTTACATTTATTTGTGTGATTACTTGAATCCTTTTGGGGTCCTTCACTAGACTAGAAGTTCTGCGAAGTCAGTGCATCCTTGCTTCTGCTCACTTTTAACTCCAGCACCTAATACAGTGGCAGGCATAGCTAGACTCAATAACTCCCAATTAGTATCATTGACTAGAACAAAATAGAATATATATATATATATATCCCTTGATTTGTCAAGAATAAGTTATAACTGACTTTATCATTTTCTTTTGCATTATTTCAAGCCTTTCTCCTCTTAGGCTTCAGAATTCCATGAGGCTCACTATATACTTTTACCAGTTATGGGCCTTTGAACTGCATCAGAGTATTTCTGCTTGTTTGTTGAAGCAACAATAAAAATAGATAATTAGTAAAATTACTTGATTCTAAATGAGGGAAGGATACCATCAGATTCAAAGGAAGTAATTGTACTCTGCACCATTTAGCTCACTGCAGAACAATGTAAAACTGAATCTGCCCTGATAGGCAACCACAGGCTCAGTCAGTGGCCATGAACAAGAGCCAAGTTCCAGAGTAGGGGCTATTGGAGTCTTGCAGCTGTTGCTTTGGCAGGGGAGGAAAGATGCACTCAGTTTGGAAAGGAAGCCTGGATCAGGGCATGAGGACATGGTTGAGGAGTAATTCTAAGAAATTATATTGGATTGAGCTTCAGCTCCAGACTCCCAAATCCATAAAGGCCAAGGATAAGGCAAGTGGAAAAAAATTCACTGTTTTAGTGAGCGATTTTGCTGCTGTGACCAAAAGATCTCACAAGATCAATTTTAGAGAAGGACAAGTTTTTTTTTTTTTTCAGGGTTTCAGAAGTCTCAGTCCATAGAGAGCCAGCTCCATTACTCTGGGACCCAGATGAGGCAGAAGATTATGGTGGAAGAGTGTAGTAGAGAAAAGGGGCTTAGAACATGGCCACCAGGAAACAGAGTAAGACTTCTCTCACTAAGGACAAAATATATACCCCCAAACATGCCCTCAGATATGCACCTCCTCCAGTCACCCCCTGCCTGCTTATAGTTATCACTCAGTTAATCCTTATCAGGGGATTAATGTACTGATTAAGTTAAAACTCTCATAACTCAATCATTTCACATTTAAACTTTCTTGTATTGTCTCACACATGAGGTTTTGGGAGATACTTCATATCAAAACCATAATATAATCCTCAGTTGCTGTTGAAATCTCATGGAATTTTCATGGAACAGAGTCTAGACATGCTGCACTACAAAGGTGCTGAAAGAGAAGGAACTCACACCACAGAGTCAAGAACAAAATTATTCCACTGAGTAAATGGAAGGAATTCACAGAGTCTTTAGTTAGTGGACAGAGAAGAATCTAAGAAATTAAAACATCTGCAGTGATACCATGGAAGTCATATATGTATTCAGAAAATTAATAATGTTTTAAAAATGTTTTCACCTCAGTTGCACTAATGCATCTTATGAAAGTATTATGAAAAATGAATTTTGCAATAGAAAATTGTATAGCTAAATGTCTCAGGTTTTCTCTTCACTATTCTTGCATATATCTGATCACTGGCAGCATCTGTGCAGAACAAGGAATGAAGATCTCAGGTTGCCAAAATATACTTCTGAAATCCCTTGTGAGAAATATTTTTTAAATGCACTTGGCCATCTTATCTAAATAAATACATGTATAAATATTGTTACCAGGTAGCCAGAGGTGATCCTGTCCAGTGTTTGCAGAGATTTTACGGTTGGCAAATACAGTGTGAGCTTTGCAAAGATATTGGGCCATGAGTGTGTTTACACTGGGTAAGTGAACACACCAAGCTTACTCTGAGCTTCATTAATGTCAACAGTCAATTTTAATAATATAGGCCCCCAAATTTGCTCTTTCATATCAAAATTTGGGGGCCAAATCTATTGGGAAAATATGTCTTTTCACACCTCTCTTGGTTTTTCATGGAAGAGAGATCAAATTTATAAGACATTGACTATTTCTTACTTAACAAGATTAAGAGAAACTCCATTTGAAAATACTGACTGGCAATATACTTTATGATTTTTAAAGAATCTACAAATAAGTCTTTTTTTTAAAATAACCTTGAACCTTGCAGACTTAATGGTAACATTGTATTTGCAATAACTCTTAGGAAGTAGCAAATATAATTAAACACTGAATCTAAGTTTCCAATCACTTAGTTTTGACTTTTGTTTAGTGTGTTCTGCCAACAACATATTAATTAAATGTGATCCAGTGGTTCCAGGTCATTGCAAGAAAGCAAACAAACCTCCAGGCACTACATACTAAAACTCAACTATCTTCTTGGCCGTCTTTTAAAGCTAAAAAATAGGTGGATATACAACTATGAATATAGCCTGCTAAATAATAGAAATCAGTATAAAAAACATTGTGCACCACATGAGGAAAAGTCTTCCACCTAATGAGGAAATATCATGTCACCTTTCCCAATCATATCAGCATTTAGTTGAGAATGACTGATCCCCTAAAAGGTTGATAATAAAATAATCTTTCCCATCTTTATTATTACAATATGACAATAAAGTTTACTGGAGGAAAATCAGTACTCATCTACAACATTAATCTGAATCATTGAATTAAACTTATTATTACAATTTAAATTTTTTTTTGCATACACCAAAAATAAGTCTTACCAACAGATTGTATATAACTTTGATGCTAATGATTAAAAATTATCAGTGAAAAATTAATCATTATATCTCACTTTTGTTTTTTATTCTATAATTTGGGAGGAAAAGGGTTTGTGAATTTTCAACATTCCTGACAGAAACACTAATATCCTTCTATAATCAAGGCAGAGCAGGGATGTGGATGCTTTTGCTATTTCCTAGCATGTGGTACTGCCTTTGGAGTAAAACTTAAATGGATCCCAGATGTTTTTGCCCCTAGTCCTCCAGATTCTACCTCCAGGTCTGCAGTCTCTGGGTTTTCCTGGAGCTAACCGTGATTTATAATTCACTATCTTTTGGAGTTTCTCAAAAACAATCTTCCCTTTGAAAATCATTATTGAAATATATAGACATTATTGAGAATTTTGAGAGAAGAGAAAGGAAATTTGCTTTGCATACTTCACAGAAATCAATTTTAAAATTATATTTTATGTAAAATATTCCACAAAGAGGAAATGAAAAACAACAATGAAAATCAGCAAAGGGAGGAACTACACTAAAGGAAAAGCCAATCAAAGCAAAAACCAAGTCAAGTTTAAAAACAAAAATAAAACAAAATAACTGGGAATACAAATCATGTCTCAATAATAACCCTGAAAGTTAATGGCCTAAACTCATCAATCAAAACACATACACTGGCAGTTTGGATTAACAATGACAACAAAAAAGATCCAACAATATGCTGCTTTCAAGAGATTCATTTCATATAAGAAAATACATCCAAAAAGTAAAAAGTTTGGAAAAAACATGTCACTCACATGGACTGTGTAAACAGGCAGGGATTTCCATCCTCATATTAGATAAAGTGAGTTTCAAGCCAAATGTAGTCAGAAGGGATAAAGAAGGATATTTCATACTGTTTAAGGGAATCATATATCAACAAGACATAACAATTATAAATATATATGCCCCAAACAATGGAGCATCTATGTACATCAAACAAATTCTTCTCAGTTTCAAGAATCAAATAGACCACAACACAATAATACTGGGTGACTTAAACACACCTCTCTCACCACTGGATAGATCTTCCAAATAACTTAATAAAGAAACTATAGAACTCAATAATGCAATCAATAATTTAGACTTAATAGACATATATAGACTATTTCATCCATCAACGAGTAAATATACTTTATTTTCAGCAGCACATGAATCATTCTCTAAAATAGACCACATGTTATGCCACAAAGCAACCCTTAGCAAATATAAAATGTAGATATACTACCCTGCATTCTATCAGATCATAATGGAGCAAAATTAGAAATCAGTGATAAAAAGAAAATAGAAGCTATTTTAATACTTGGAGACTAAATAATATGTTATTAAATGAAAAATGGATAGCAGAAGACATCAGGGAGGAAATAAAAAATATTCTTAGAAGTAAATGAGAATACTGATACAACATATCAAAATCTCTGGGAACTATAAAGATAGTACTAAGAGGAAAGCTCATTGCATCAAGCTCATTCATAAAAGAAGAAAAAGCCAACAAATAAACAACCTGACATTACATTTCAAAGCCCTAGAAAAAGAACAAATCAACACCAAAAGTAGTAGAAGATAGGAAATAATTAAAATCAGAGCTAAAATCAATGAAAACTGAAACAAAAGAATTCAAAAAATTAACAAGATAAAAGTTGATTCTTTGAAAAAAATAAATAATATTGATAAACTCTTAGCCATGCTAATAAAGAGAAGAAGAGAGAAAACTCAAATTACTAAAATTCATGATGGAAAAGGAAATATCAAATACAGAATAAAATTAGAAACCATTTTGAAAATTTATACTCCAATAAAATAGAAAATCTTCAAGATAGTGACAAATTTCTAGATACATATGACTTACCCAAACTGAATCAGAAGAATATACACAATTTAAACAGATCCATTTTAAGCAATGAAATAGGAGATGCCATCAAAAGCCTGCCAACCCAAAAAGCCCAGGACTAGATGGATTCTCAGCTAAATCCTATAAGACCTTCAAAAAAGAACTAATACCAATACTCCTCAAATTATTTCATGAAACAGAAAAGGAAGGAACCCTTCTAAACTCATTCTATGAAGCTAGTATCACCCTGATACTAAAACCAGGCAAAGACACACCAAAGAAAGAAAACTCCATATCAATATCCCTGATGAACACAGATGCAAAAATTCTCAATAAAATTCTGGCAAAATATATCAAAAACATATTAAAAAGATAGTGCCCCATGATTAAGTGTGGTTCATACCAGGGATGCAAGGTTGGTTCAATATATGGAAATTAATAAATGTAATTCATCACATCAATAGACTTAAAATGATCATCTCACTAGACAAAATACAGCACTCCTTCATATTCAAAACACTTAAAAACACTAGAGATAAATAGGAACATACTTCAACATTGTAAAAGCTATCTATGCTAAGCCCAAGGACAACATCATTCTAATTGGAGAAAAATTGAAAGCATTCCCACTAAAACCTAGAACAAGACAGGGATGCCCTCTTTCACCACTTCTATTTAACCTAGTCCTTGAAATTCTAGCTAGAAAAATTATACAGATGAAAGAAATTAAAGGGATACAAAGAGGAAAAGAAATACTCAACTATCACTATTTGCTGATGACAGGATTCCATATATAGAAGATGTAAAAAATCTCACCAGAAAACTTCTAGGACTAATAAATGAATTCAGCTAAGTACCAACATATAAAATCAGCACCCATAAATCAAATGCATGTCTGTACATCAGTGATAAATACTCTGAACGAGAAATTAAGAAAACTACCCCATTCACAATACCCTCAAAAAACCTAAAATACTTGGGAATCAACCTAACAAAAGAGGTGAAAGACTCTACAATGAAAGCTACAGAACACTAAATAAAGAAATTAAACTATACTACAAATCTTTACTAACAAAAACAACATGGTACTGGCCCCAAAATAGACATGTAAACCAATGTTACAGAATGAAGAACACAGAGACTAACCCATACAAATATAGTTATCTCATTCTAGACAAAGGTGTCAAAAACAGACATTGGAGAAAAGAGAGCCTCTTCTACAAATGGTGCCAGGAAAACTGGAAATCCATAAGCAGCAAAATTAAATTAAACCCTTATCTCTCACCATGCACAAAACTCAACTCAAAGTGGATCAAGGACCTAAGAATTAGACCAGAGAGCCTGTGCCTAATAGAAGAAAAAGTAGGACCAAATATTCATCATGTCGGATTAGGACCCGACTTTCATAACAAGACTCCTAAAGTGCAAGAAATAAAATCAAGAATCAATAAATGGAATGGATTCAAACTAAAAAGCTTCTTCTCAGCAAAGGAAACAATAATGCGAAGAGAGAGCCTACAGAATGGGAGAAAAATCTTTACCATATGCACATCAGATACAGCACCAATCTCCAGGATATACAAAGAACCAAAAAAACTTAACACCCCCCCAAAAAATAATAACCCAATCAATAAATGGGCTAAGGAACTGAGAAGACTCTTCACAGAAGAAGATATACAATCTATCAACAAATATATGAAAGAATGTTCAACATCTCTAGCAATTAGAGAAATGCAAATCAAAACTACGTTAAGATTTAATCTCACTCCAGTCAGAATTGCAATGTCAAGAATACAACCAACACAAACTGTTTGCAAGGATGGTGGGGGGAATATATATTCATTCATTGTTGGTAGAACTGAAAATTGCAACAATTGTGGAAAGCAGTATGGAGATTTCTTAGAAAAATTGGAATGGAACCACCATTTGACCCAGCTATCACACTCCTTGGTCTACATCCAAAGGACTTAAAAACAGCATACTACAATGATGCAGCCACATCAATGTTTATAGCAGCTCAATTTACAATAGCTAAACTATGGAACCAACCTAGATCCCCTTCAATAGAAGAATGAATAAAAAAGTGTGGTATATATACACAATTAAATATAGCGCAGCATTAAAGAAAAATGAAATTATGGCATTTGCAGGTAAATGGATGGATGCCGCAGTCCGGCTGCAGCAAAATAACCGGGGGGTGACGAATAACTTGTGCACGTTGATACAGCAGGAATAGGAGCCGTTTATTGTAGGGCAACAGAGCTATTTATACATTTTGCACAGCTTATCTTAATTAGCATAAACTAGATACATCAATCAACCAATAAGGAATCTCCACACTTAATGGCTCACTTTTGTTACTTCTCAAACCACTCCCTCTGCCAGGCACCATCCAGACTTGTTTACGAACTCTAACATTTCTCTGGCAAAATACCAGGTGTTATTTTTGACTTATTTACAGACCTTAACAGATGGAGTTAGAGAATATCATGCTAAGTGAAGTAAGCCAATCCCCAAAAACCAAAAGCCAAAAGTTTTCTCTGATAAGTGTATTCTGATCCATAATGGGAGCAGGGGTAAAGAAAGAATGGAGGAACTTTGGATTGGGCAGAGGGGAGTGAAGGGAAAGGAGTGGGTATGAGGGTGGAAAAGATGGTGGAATGAGATGAACATTATTACCCTACATATGTGTATGATTGCATTCATGGTGTGACTCTGCATTGTGTACAACCAGAGAAATGAAGAGTTGTGCTCCATTTGTATATGATGAATTGAAATGCATTCTGCTGTCATGCATAACTAATTAGAACAAACTTTTAAAATTATATTTCATATATATGTACATATATATAAAATCTTCTTCCAAGCTCTGTTTGCAGACATTCCTCCCCCTATTCTTCTTTCTTTCTGATCATTATGACTAGATTTTCTGCTCTTCTTTTGTATCTCCCTTAGAAAATTTTAAACCACTCACCTATTTCTTGTTCAAAAACCATTCAACTTTGCTCATCTTCCTTGCCCAAGATGTCACACAAACCCAGCAAAGTGTTCTAAGGGCCCTCCTAGTAACAAGATCCACATGTTTTGTATGATAATTTACTATCCTTAGGGAGCTCACCTTTTATACCAGGAAGTTTATCTAAGGGTCTTTTTTTTTCTCAAAATACATGGTTTTCTACCTAAGAGACTCTCTTTTAATAAAACAGTCACTGTATAAGTTGACTTTGTATCACTGTGACCAAAATATATGATGAGAACAACTTAGAGGAGAAAAGTTCATTTTGGCTTATGGTTTCAGAGGTTCAGTCCATGGGGGGCCAACTCCATTGCTCTAGACCCAAGATAAGATAGCACATCATAGTAGAATAGAGTGATGGACGGAAGCTGATCAGCTTATGGTAGTTGAGACACACAGGAGAAGCTACTGCAGGAAGATTAATCCTTCCAGGGCACACCCCAAGTGACCTACCTCCTCCAGCCATGACCCACCTGCCTGAAGTTACCACTCAGTCCAGTTGACTGATTATTACAGCTCTCACAGTCTAATCACTTCACCTCTGAATATTCCTGTATTAACACAGGAACTTTGGGAGGACACCTTATATTTAAACCATAACAGTCCATTTCCTTGATTAAGCAATTTCAATAGCCCACACTATTACACAGAAAAAAATGTCAAGGAAGTGACAGTCTGCAAACATACCTAGAGGCTTCTCTCCTAGAATGAATTCCTGGAAATTCTAATCTCAAAGTATATACGTGGAGTTCTACAGACGAAGAGACGCCACATATAGCTTGGTCAGTCTAGAAGACCTGGTTTCATATGTATATATAAAACCATATATATATATATATATGTATGTATATATATCCTTCTTGGAGAATGACCTTTGATAACCTATCATCATTTCTCTACTCCATTTCCAAATATTATATTTTTAGACAAAAAAATCCTCAGAATGTTGTACATCTCATAGGCTCAGATCATCCATTTAAAGGAACAGAATTAGTCAATGAAGAACTTATAGTTGAGGAGAAATTCTCTTTTCTTATAATAGATCACACCAAAGAAATTTGGACTTGCAAATGTAGATATTAAAGGTATGCCAATAGGTTTAAGTAACTTGAGAAAAGCAAAGTGAGCACTGGTTAATGAATCTAAGAAGGGCTTTGGTGTCATGATGAGGAGTTGGAGTAAGGGTGGTATACAGTGAGTGGAACTTATGCCTGTTTGATTTTTCAGTTATGTGTTGTGGTACGTATTTATGAAAGGACTTGACCACTCATAATCACAGATCCCAGGTCTAGCTACACAGATTCATCTCTAACAATGTAGCATTAGTTAGTTATAAAATCATCTGAGTTACAATTTCTCATTTGTAAAAGAGGAATAACAAATCCTGTTTCAGAGCATTAATTATATGAGTGTTTTACACATGGAAAGACATCATCAAGATAGTACCTTTGGATTTTCACGGATACAGAACGCGCTCGGGGTGTTCATGCATTTTGTTTTTGTTTTGGTGAGCCTTTTTTCCCTTCTAGTTTCAACTCAGGGTATCTCCCTGTCAGTCCACCACTTCATCTCTGCTTGGCACTCATCAACCTTTCATGAATATTACTTTGATCTAATATGGAAATTGCATTGATCTAGCATTTCTCTAAATTTTGCGGATAGCTCCACAGCTACATTCTTTCATGTGCCCTAAGCAACTGGGCCCCTTTCTTCATAAAAACACTGAAGATTTTCTTTTACGAATGTGTTGGTAAAAAGACGAATATAATCTGGGCTTGATTCATTTTTATACATTCATTATTATTATATTCGTTTTATTTCTGAGTTTTTAAAAAAAAAAAAAAACAACACTTTTTGTGACTCCCTTACAGTATCTTGGGAACCGTGCAGAGTGCCTACTGTGCCTAATGGGAAGTGAACCTGGTTGGCAAATTCCTATTTGAGGCTCCAACTTTTAATTTCTGGTACTTTTTCTCAAGTATTTAGTGAAAATTCTCAATCCCCTCTCTTTTTCTCTTCGTCATACACATTAATTTTCTCTAATCTCTCTTCACAGACTCAATCCTCTTGCCCTTTTATCATCTTGGTTTTACTTTTTGGATGCCTTTGGATTGTAGCCAAGGTATTGATGTTTCTTTTTGGTGAGGAGAAAATTACACATAATACCCGAGGCCGCTTGATGGAGGCCATATTGAATAAAATGATTTATTTCCTCTTTGGACATGTGAAACTCTACTTTTTGAACTTTTTATAAGTGCATTTGTGCTTTTTAATTTTATTTGTCTTTAGTAGCTGTCAGGGCATATTTAATTTCTTCTGAACTCTTATCCCCAGGTTTTACTGCTTTCCAAATGTCATTGTTTCATTTGTCCCTTTTTTACTTCATACACAGAATATTCCCGAATCAATAATAAATCAAACACTTAGCCATGGAGATTGAACACACCATCACCTGTCTCCAAAATGTAGCCATTAGAAGAAAGGAACAACCCTAGGGACCCAAATTTTAAGAGGCTTACTACAGAGTGGCATAAGAAATATGACACAATTCACTGGTATTTGTGATCATTTAACCTAAAATGTTCACTTTACTCTATCTAAAGGTAATTTATATTAGTTATTGTTTTAGAAATATAGGTGTATAAAAACTTTTACTAATGCTTTTACTACAGTTTTCCTAATGAACATTGAAGTTTTAAAAAAATTAATGTAATAACTTTTTATTTATACTCTGTAATATTCTACAGAAAAGATTTTTTTAAATCCTATATAAAGGTATAAAATAAGGTAACAAAATTATTTTAAAATAAATTAAGAAAAAATAAAAAAAAACAAATAAGGTAGTAAATCAGAAAAAATTATTTATGATGGCACATGAGTTCACATATTCTTACTGTATGCAGGCTATGGGCTTGATTTTCAGCTCAAGTTTCAAATTCTAGGTAGGTCAAACAATGCATGCCTCCTTTCATTCACGTAAAAACTAGTGAAAAAAAAAACATGTTTACCAGATACTTACCTAAAATAAATAGAAATAATATATAAAATAATTTTTACATGGTTTTGACTTCCTTCAAGGGAATATAAAGGGTTATATTGTGAAAATTACTTCTGCCTTTCCAACCTTCCTGCCAGCCAACTGTATTTACTCAGAAACACACACACACACACACACACATACACACACACACAGTTATATACATCCACAAATTTTCATCTACATTATTAAAAATCATCAGGCCTATCAAGTGTGCAGTGGCAAACTATGGAGGATGCTATTCATAGATTATGTGTTAGAAAGTTTTAAAAGTTGGAAACCAGAAAACTGTAAAGACATATACAAGAGAATAAAATGGCATCTTAATTTTGCAGAGATAGTACTTATTAACATTGTTTCTTTCCACATTTTTTTAAGGACAAATTCCTAAAAGTAGAATTCTTGTGTCAAAAGATATGATTGTTTTTAAACCCTAAGACATTTTGCTAAATTACCTGTCAATCTGTAGTATATATAAATGGACATTTTAGTACATACTTCCTAGTTTTGTAGCTGAGTTTCCTTCTTTATGACATGAAGAAAATATTGTCTTATATTAACAATGTTAATGTTACCTCTCTTTTCTATTTCATGTGATGAAGTTTTTAAATAACTTTGTTGCTTTATAGGATTGCTGTTAAAGTTAGTCGCATGTAAAGTACTTAAAGAAATACCATGTAGGGCTGGGGTTGTTGCTCAGTAGAGAACTTGCCTTGCATGTGTGAGGCTCTGGGTTCGATCCTCATCACCACATAAAAATGAATAAATAAAATAAAGATGTTGTGTCCAAGTACAACTAAAAAATAAATATTTTTTAAAAACTTTAAAAAAAAGAAAGAAATACCATGTACATTTTTGCTATTATTATTTGGAAACTTCTTAAGTAAAAATAGTTCATTTTATTTCATATTTAATAATTAGAAATATAGAATTCATTTTATACATTTATTGGACATTTCTGTTTCATTAATTTATTGATAAATTTAATATAATTTTGTACTGACTTTTTGATAATTTTTATTTACTTTGTATACTTTATATACTAAGGACATTAACTGTGTTTGACATAAATGTTTCAAATATTTTTTTCTCAGTTTTGTTGTCTTTTAATTTTGGTTATGCTCCTTTTTTTATGTAGATGTTTAAGTATTTTATTAAACCAAATAACCAATCTTGTGTGTATGTGTGTGTTTCCTTCCCTTTTATATAGTAATCCCCTTTTTCCAGTTCCGGTTACTCATGGTCAATCATAGTCCAAAAATATTAAATGGAAAATTCCATATTTAGAGAGAGAAAATGAGAAACCTCATTCACCTGTAATTACAGCATACTGTTATAATTATCTATTTTATTATTAGTTATTGTCCATTTCTTATTGTGCTAATATACATTAAACTTTATCATAGGTATGCATACATAGAAAAAATATGATATATACAGCATTCAGTATTTTTATTTTAGGCATCTCTTAGGGGTATGGGAACATATCTTTAGTAAATAAGGGAGCACTACTGTATTTAGAGAGTGTAAGAAATTACCTCAGATGGGTGGCATAAAATAACAGAAATTATTGTCTTACTAGTGCAGAGGTAGAAGTCCACAATTATGGCTCTGGTAGGGTTGGTCCTTCTGGAAACTCTGAGGAAGAAGCCATTCTCTTACTTCTCTCCTAGATTCTGGTAGTTGCCAACAATCCTTGGTATTCCTTGGCTTGCAAATCTCTGCCTCCACATTTAATATGATCTTGTCCCTTGAATGTCTGTGTCTCTGTGTCCAAATTTCCCTCTACCATTATAAAGATACCACATATATGGGATTTAGGACCCATCTTCATCTACTATGACCACATCTTAACTTGATTACATGTGCAAAGTCCAAATAAGGTTACATTCACAGGTCTTGGGTAGACCTGAATTTTTGTGGAACACTACTCAACCCAGTACAAAAAGTAATTTCATGTTCCAAGATCACAAAAATACTTAGCTATATGTCCTATTACTTGTTTTTTAAATATTTAATTTATCAATCTATCTGGATTGCCAATGTTTTCTGAAATAGTTCACAACTAGTAATTTAGAGTGGATTATATTATCTTGAAATGTAACAGTCCTCTCATTTTTTTAAGTGTTGAAATATCAACTGCTGTATTTAAGTGAAAACAGCAGTTTCACATGCACAGCAAAAACAAGGAAAAAAATTAAGGACAAGTTGACCACTGAGAATTTGCCTATGAAATATCAGTCTTGTTTTCCATTATCTATTGCAAAATAAGTACTTTCCACTCTTGGAAATCTCAGTATTTATTAGATAATCCTTATCTCCTAACGTCTGTTAAGATTTACATAGTTCTAAGTGGATGAAATTATGCTATGATTTATCAGGTTGTACTTAGCTGAACAAAAGATATTGTGGTGTAAGAAGCCCTTCTGCATTGTTTCTGGCCCTTAGTTACCCCACTGTTTGCTTTCATATCACATTCCCCCTCTGATTCAGCTTTTAAATGAATGAACACCCCTCTCCCCAGCCCCACCTATAGCCAGTGTTCTTTTATTCATTTCCATATAGTCTTTCCTCATCCTGGGACAGTTATACTGTTTGTTTGCCACATTTGATTATTTTTGTTGTTGTTATTGTTGTTCCAGGGATTGAACTCAGGGGTGCTCAACCACTGAGCCACATCTCCAGCCCTATTTTGTATTTTATTTAAAGATAGGGTCTCACTGAGTTGCTTAGCTCTTTAATTTTGCTGAGGCTGGTTTTGAACTTTACTGATCTCCAATTATACCAGCTTTCAATGATTTGCATCCTTGGATTGCCACACCGACTGTGTGATGTTACAGTCCTCAATACCTTGTGCATTGACTCTCTGCCACATATATTTTAAATTCTAAGACTTTAAATTCTAAGACTTCTGTATCCTCTGTGAGATGTCTGTGCATAGATTGGTATTCTAGTTTATCATATGAAGCTCTCTCTTTTCAGGAGATTTGTGTACGTCTAAATATTTTAGATAGTCATATATCCTACTGAAAAATTATTATACTGAAGACAGTTCATCCACTACAATATGTTCTGGGTTGTATAGATGCTATTTAACATAAAGTTTAAGTTGTTCTTCAAATTGATACATCTCTATATATATCTATATGGCTCATCCAAAAGGAAAATTGGAAAATATTTTAATTTACTCAGCATTTTCATAACTACAACCAGAAGGCTTGACAAAACCAATGTAGAGGAGAAAAAGTTTATTTCAGCTCACAGTTTCAGAGGTCTCAGTCCATAAATGGCTGACTGTAACTCTGGCCTGAGGTGACACAGAACATTTGTGGCAGAAGGGCATGGTAGAAGAAAGCTGCTCAGGACATGGCAACCAGGAAGCAAAGAGAGATATAAAACCCAAAGGCACACAGTGACCTGCTTTTTCCAATCATACCCTACCTGCCTACAACTACCACCCAGTTAATCCATATCAGTGTATTAACCCATCGATTAGGTTAAATCTATCATAATGTGATATTTCTCCTCTGAACATTCTTACATTTCCTCATACCTAAACAATAACAGTTTCAACTAGTTGCTGAACATGCACCAATGAAAATATTCCTTCTGGGCCTGAACTTCTGAGAACTATGAATGTAAATCTATAATCTAATATTAAATGAAGTAAATGTGAAAGCAATATAATAAAACTATTTTTGCAGGATGAATCACCATTTCAGTAACTTTTATCTCTTACATAACTTACTTTAGAATGTAAGTGGCTAAGTAACATTAGGACATGGGTACTTTAGAACACCTTGGAACATTTTATATATGAATGTATATATAAACATTTATATCTTTAGACAAAGTATACATATATATTCTAGACCCCATTCTCAAGCATAGGTTTTCAAGATCTCCTACAAAGTTATCCCTAGGTAAAAATGTTATAAATTCTGACTCATCTAGATTTTTCTACTGACATCAGCATCAGGTACTGAAGCATTAAGATCTACTAGCTGTTTTCCTTTGAAACAAAATATTACTGAACCAAAACTATGGATGCCAATGGATAACTTTATTTCTATCAAGACAATAAGACCTAAATAAAGTATTTAATCTGGTGAAGTTAACAAATTTCGAAAGGTTTCCAACCTGCAATCCTGCTGCTATGAAGTCTTGCCCACCATCATCACCCATCTTTTAATTCATTTGACAAACAACTATTGGGTATCTACAGTGTGTGTTTCAGGTATTCTTAACAAACTAGAAAAGTATGTCCTGCTCTCATGGAATTTATTGTATAGTAGATCCTCTTTAATATGAATAATAAATTCTACAATTTCCTAAGACAAACAATGTTCCAATTAAGTGTTAGATAGCATAAATAAGATGATTTTTATTGAGATCTAGTAAGAATTACTTTTTTGATAAATTGAAAAATATGAGTTTGTAACCAATTACTCAAAGAAAGACTGTCTGAATATAGTTGTTTAATGGAGGAATTTAGAAGCAGCAGACTTGGTTTTAAAGAGAGAGCTCTGCTCATCAGGGACAAAATACAGAATCCAAAGGCACAAATTTGCTAGCCCTGGGTTGCATTTTCTTGAAATTCTTGAGTATGGGTAAGAACAATACCAAATCAAATACTGTGTCCATTTGGTCCTTTAATCTTTTTACCCAATAGAGGAATGCTAAATAACAGGAGAAAGCATCTTCATAAACAATAATAATTTTTGTCTGATGTCAGCTGCAAAATAATCTAGGGGAAAAAAAAATCCCACTCTACTGCCTTGCTCAGCTGAGCAGCTGCCATTTTCCTGGCCCAGCTTTTGCTGTTGCAGAGCTGGGCAATATAAACAATGGTTCTGCACCTGCTTTCAGGCCTGCCAGAGTGATGGTGGTGCCATCATTCAAGCCAAGAGGAATAGGGCCATGAAAACAGACGCACACCCTTGCTAGCTCAGCTGCTCCCCTCCCTGGTGCTAATCTCATGCCAGAGTGGTGGCCAGTCCAGTTTGCCTCAAAACTGTGGCCTGGACATGGCAAGAATTGCAAGAGACACATCTTTTGGGAGACACAAATAAATCTAGTCAATTCAGAGTCAGCTTCATTGACTTCCTAGGAGAGAAAAAGTGTAACCTGTGTGTTAGAAATGCCACATTTGGACTTCCTAGTGCCTGTTCTCTTTGTTCTTCTTTTATTCATGTTTATCATTTCCTGTTGCTACTAAAATGGTAGCAGGATATAGCCTATTCACCATGCCCAGAGAAGGAAGTGGAGAGTATCTCGACTTTGTATCTCCTTCTGGATTTTCTCCTACTTAGTGATTGAATATTCAACCACCACTTCTCATAGAATAGCTCTCCCCAAACCATATACTTCAATTCAGAATTTTGGAATTTTGGTGCTAAAAGTTTCCTATGTATATGAAATTTCTATGAAATTATCCTATGTAACCTCCAAATTTTAAAGATGAGAAAACAAGCTCTGTAATTTCAAGTGATCATCCAAGATTATATAAAGAATGGGCCATTAAAACCAGATTAGAACATGCCCCCTGACTCCTAATCTTGTGTTCTTTCCACACTGCCACATTCTCTCTAACACCTCTAACAATATCTCACCCCTCCCCTTATTTTTATTTCTAGAGTAAATCATGTATTCCAAGTGGTCAATAGTTTTCATGCACTTTATAATAGCTCCCTGGCTAATATCCCACCTGCATTCTCAAATCCATTCTAATATAAGCACTACAGATTACATAATTAAATATTTGAAAGAGCTCTCTTATGATTACTTTAACTTAATTTTTTTTATTTTCCCAAAGGAGATCAAAATTGAACCAACCCATGTTTTTGTTTTTGTTGTTTCATTTTCCTTTTTCCAAAAGGGTCTCTTATGCTCTCTTACAAACTGACAGCTCCCTATTCTTGGACTACAACCCATAATTTTTCATTTATTCTTCCTTATATTTGGCACGACTGCCCCAATTTTCTGCCTGCCATTGTCTTCTCCAGCCTTCAGAGTTCAGATCAGTGTCACCTCTTCCATGAAGCCAATTCCTTAGTCTCCAAACTGAATATAACTTCTTTCTTTTATGTTGTCCGATGACATGTTATTTTCTTTCTTATGGAACCAAAACAGTACAGTTAATAGTGTATATACATTACCCTTTAAGTAGATTTGAAAATTTCCCATCCCTGAGATTCTGTCATATACAATATTCTACCCTCCTTCACTTAACAATACCTAATATAGTGCCTTGAATAAGGTGAATGTGCAATGATAGTAAATGAACATCAAAATATTAGAGCAAAATCTGACAACATTATAACTTCTAACTTAGGAAGTTCATTTTGACTTTTCAATTTATATATATATAGCAACACAACATCTTATAATTAGAACACAAAGACAGGTTCTCTCTCCTTCCCTGCCCTCCCCCTTCATTTTTTGGCAAACAATGTAATTTTTAATTCTTTAAATTGTGGTAAAACACACACAACAGAAAATGTAGCCATCAAGTGTGCACTCCAGTGGGGTTAAGTGTAATGTTACACAATCTTCACCACACTCCATTTCCAGAACTCTTTTAAAAAATCTTAAAAACACTGAAACTAGCTGTGCATGGTAGTGTACACCTGTAATCCCAGTGAGTCTGGAGGCTAAAGCAGGAGATTACAAGGTCAAGACCAGCCTCAGCAACTTAATAAGATGCTGATACAAGTGATTCATACAGTATTTGCATTTTAGTGATGGCTAATTTCACTTAACAAAGTGTCCTCAAAAATCACTCATGTTGTAGCATGTTTTAGGATTTCTTTCTATTTAAAGGTTGAACAATTTTTTATTATACATATATTTACATTCACATTTTGTTTAACCATTTATTCACAGATCAATACATGGTTTGCTTCTACTTAGGCTATTATGAATAATGTTATGAGTATGGGTGTAAAGATATCTTGTTGAGACCCTGCTTTTAATTGTTGAGTATATAGCCCAAAGTGGAATTGCTAAATCTTGTGATAATTAATGGTATGCTTAATTTTTTAAGAAACCAACATACTTTTTTTCTACCATCTTACATTGAAAAGTTGGATTATTTTTAAAAGTATTCTAAAAGTCTTAAGATGTAACAAAGTATCAGAAATAATAGATAACAGAAACCACATCACTGCTAGCCAAGCTGTTTTGGTCAGATGAATCAGACCTGGTATTCAAAAGCTAATTTAATGTGAAGACTATGACACATAGCCCTGTGGTTCCTGAGCCTGATGGTGCATCATAATCCTCACACCAGATACCTAGAGCTAGAACCACTGAAAACTTACAATTACACAGAGCTCCCACAGCAATACATTTTCTGGTTAAGGTCATGACTCCTCTCTGGACTATAAGTATGTCCATAAATTTGTGTAGGTGCTGATGGTATTGGTGCAGTCAGCATTTGTGTTAGTCATATTTTCATCACTGTGACCAAAATACCTAACAAGAACAACCTAGAGGAGGAAATATTTATTTTGGCCCATGGTTCCAGAAGTTTCAGGCCATGTTTGACTGGATCCATTGCTTTGGGCCTTAGGTAAGGCAGAACATTATGGTGGCAGGAGTATATAGCAGAGGAGGCTGAAGAACTCATGGCAGCCAAGAAGCAGAGAGAGGGAGGAAGGGGCCAAGGAGAAGGTAAACCTTCCAGGGCACACCTCAGTGACCTACTCCCTTCAACTAGGTCTCATCTCCCAGTAGTCCATTCAGCTATTGATGAATAAATTCATCAAATGAAATAATCCACTAATAAAGCCAGAGCCCTCATGACCCAATCATTGCCTAAAAGCCCCACCTCTGTACACATGAGACTTTGGGGAACATTCCAGATCAAAACTGCTTTACTTTAAATTATCCAGTTGTTTAGGTAGAGTCACATTTAAGGACATACCTTGGGACAAAACACTATGCCCTTAGCGAACTCCAGAACAGTAGGTCTCAGTAACTAGAGACAAGTCAGATGCACTGTGGAGCCAGACACCAGAGGGAGAACGTGGATAAGACAGATGGATGCTCAGGAAATCAGTGCCTGTAGATTTGGTCCTTCACATGCTGCTCAGGGAGTACAACAGAGGTCCAAGTGTAGGTAGAATTAAGAAGCCAGATGGTTCGAAGGCAGTTAGCATCAGAGGATGCTATCCCTAGGGAGCAGACACAGGGCAAAACAACAGACAGGAAAAAAGAGCATAGTCCTGGAGGGAAGAAGATAGTTGGGCACAATTGAACAACTAGAGCATAAAATAAGAAAGAAACCAGCATCAAAGGTGACTTCTCTCCTCCTGTCATGTCTTCCTTTCACCATTCTTTAACCCAGACAGTGGTTAACTGCTGTGGGCCTGCTTGGTACTTAGCAATGTTGGTTCAGAGTGCTCTTCTGGAAATCCTCTAATCACTTTTGCTTAAGACAAGGAATGGTTCAAAGGCCCCACCACGGACTATTGTTACTGAAAACATAAAAATGTTTGATTTTTCTTACTTTCAATAGTGCACATGTGCATATTTTTCAAACAGCCTGTGTGTGTGAATAAAAGGCACTATTTTTCAATAGGTATTTTTAACAGTACCTTTAAAATTGTCTTTTCCATCTGTCAGGATAATTTTGAATTCCAATTTTGATTAATTTTGATTAATTCAGGAAATAATTATTCAGCCAACCAGCAGAGTTTTTTTTTCCCCTGATATATTTTTTTCCTTCTGTCTTTTGCACTCTACTTTATGGATTTTCATTGCTCATTAATGTGTAAGCAGGAGTAAAAAAAAAATAGTTAACCTAAAATTAGTCACCTTTCCTACCTTTTACCAATGCTGATAATCTTTACTAAAGGAAAAAAAATTGGAACTGTGAACAAAAATTAAGCCTTTAAATTGTCAGAATATTTCATTCATCCTTGTTATTCCTAATTCAGGGTATTCACCTAGAATGAGGAAATGTTTCATGCAAGAACACAGCCCAGTTTCAAATGCTTTTTGTTAATTCTGAACAAGCATAAGTTGTATTTATTTCTTGACTATTTAGGTTAGCAATCTTAATTTAAGATATGCTGTCCATACTTTCGTAATTTATGCATTTTTAATTAAATTAGGAATGTTATCAAAACAAATTGAGTTTCAATTTTATTTTGAAAATACATTTTTTACCACTAAAACATTTTTATAGCTAATATAGAACAGAGCATCCTTTGAATAGAAAATCATCATTACCCAAATAAAGCAAATGTTTTGAGTGTCCTTCAATTCCCTGATGGTATGTTATTTCTGACTATAACACACTGTTGACTTATCTACCCCTCAGTAAGTGACTTATTTTAATGTATCCATTATTTTTTTTGAAACTGTTCTATTTTTTTTTCTTGACTCATTTTATCTTCATGGCATCCTTGTTGTTAAATAGCTATTTAGGGTTATCACCATGAGTCTCTGTGAAGGCAATCCATACCCTAGGAGTAGAGGAACAATTAATCATTCTTCTATCATCATTTATTAAAAACTTAATGTGAACATTGAACATAAATGCTTTCTAATGACATAATTCAACAAAAGTAAGATGACTTGGAAACCTATTTCTACTCTTATTTTTTTCCACATTTTTTTCTAAATATCTGTACCCTATAGAATGCACCACAGGAAAATATGGTTCTGAGATAAGATGAGTTTGTTAAATTCAAAGTCCATTAGGATATTTTGTCCTGAGTACACTTACTATAATATAACCTATGTGACTTTAGTCAATTTTTCCCATTTATTTAGACAGAAAAAAAAACTTTCCCTCCTGTCCTGAAACTTCTGTTCCAAGAAACAAATTTCAAGAAACACTGATTCATTTTTTCATGCTTAAAACACATTTACTAGTAACCAATGTCATCAATTATATTAAACATATAGCATAAACAATTGCCATCTAACTATCCAGCTTTAAAATCAATCTTGATGTGGAGTGACATCAAGCAGGTCCAGAGTAAGAGTTTCAGCCCTCATCCTGCCCGAGAAATACCAAATTAACAATGATATATAAGCTGAAATATATTCATGAGATGTTCAGAATCCAGTTTATAAGTTGCATTAACCCAGACAAGCACAAAACCAAGAATAGACATTGATTTGGTTAAGATGAGCAATTTTACTTTACTCACATTTCTCCTCTAGCCAGCATAGATCAGCACCAAGAGAGATTGCCTTGACCGATGACTTCTCCCCTGAAGAGAAAGAGAGACAGCAATGTGCACCCAAAATTTATATCCCTCCAAGGCTCTGTCTGGTGGATCATTTTTTGTTCCACCTCATACCAAGTGATAAGGGAACTAGTACAATTTTAATAGCTGGATACAGCTAAGAACAAAATGAGTGAGAAGGTGGCTTAATGCAGCTAGAATGGTTCTGCAAAATTGAGAGAAGGCACACAACCTTGAGACTTCCCTCTTAGGAAATGAGGGTGAAAAGTGGAGCATGTGTTCAACATCCTGGTCTATCATTGCACTGCCTAGGGAAAAGGCGGGTACAGCTTACTGAAGCTAGCATAGCTCTTCAAGATTGAGAGAAGGTGCATAATCATGAAAAATCTCCTCCAGGAAGAAGAGAGAGGAGCAGAACATGCACATCCATAGAACATATTTGAGAGCCCCCTCCCCCAGAATCTCTAACAAGACTGGTAAAATCTTTCCTTATTGAAGCCAGACTGTAAAGACTGAGAGAAGTGGCTGTTTTTCCAAATATTTAGGCACCAACATATAGCTACAGGAACATGAAAAATCATGGAACTATTACACAACCAAAGGAAAAATTTTATTCTTTAGTAACTGCAAGGAAATAGAGACTTATGAATTGCCTGACAAAAATATATATATTTAAAATAATCATCTTACTCATGCTCAGTGAGTTAGGAGAGAAAACAGACAACTATTTCAAACCAGGAAAAATATATGTGAATAAAATAAAAACATCAAAAGAGAAATAAAACTATAAAAAGAACCAAACAGCAATTATAGAGCTGAAGAATACAATGGATGAATTGTAAATTTTAATGCCTTTAATTCTCAGACTTGATCAAGCAGAGGAAAGAATCAACAAAATCAAAGACAATTCATTTGTAATTATCTAGTTAGAGGAACAAAAATTTTTAAAAACAAAATATTGAAGAAAACCTAAGAAACCTATGGAACACCATCTAGTAAACTAGTAAAAATAATTCTAGAAGAAGAGGAGAAAGAAAAAGAGACAGAAACCTCATTTCAAGAAATAATGGTTGGAAAGTTTCCAAATCTTGGGAGATATACAAAATCAGATTCATGAAGTCCCAAACAGGATGAACCCAAAGAAAACTAATCAAATTGTTCTAAGTCAAAGATAAAGAATTTTAAAAGTAACAAGTGAAAAATGACTTATCACATGCAAGGGAACCTCTCTGTAAGACAGTTGGGTGAATTTCCCAACAGAAATCTTGCAGGAGTAGTTTTAGTCAGCTTATTCACTTCTTTGACTAAGGGATCCAACCAGCACAATTGTAGAATGTGTAAAGTTCATTTGAGGGTTCATGGTTTCAGAGGTCTAAATCCATAGAAGATTGGCTTCATTCCTCGGGGCTTGAGGTGAAGTAGAATATCATGGCAGAAGAGTGTGGCAGAGAGAAACAGCTCACATGATGATCAAGAAGCAGAGAAAGAGACGCTACTCACCATATACAAATATATACAACAAAGCCACGCTACCAATGTCCCATCTCCTTCAGCCACACCCCTACCTGCCTTTAATTAATCATCAGGTGATTAATTCACTGATTGGGTTAAGGCTCTTGTAACCCAATCATTTCTTCTCTGAACCTCTAGCATTGTCTCACATGTGAAATATTCAGGAACACTTCACATTCAAACCATAATATACTTAAGGGGCTAAAAAAAAACCCAAAAAACAAAGAATGCCAAACAAGAATACTAAACCCACCAAAACTGTCTTACAAAAATGAAGAAGAAATAAAGATTGTCCAAACAAAACCTGAGGGAGTTCATCATCACTAAACCTGCCTTGGAAGAAATCCTAAGAGAGTTCTTCAAGTTGAAATAAAAATATTCTAAACAGCTAGGTGTGATGATGATGGCCTGTAATCTCAGCAACTCAGGAGAATGGGGGTTAGGAAGATTGCAAGTTCAAGGCCAGCCTGAGCAACTTAGTGAGACACTGTCTCAAAATTTTAAAATAAATAAATGAAAAGGACTAGTGATGAAGCATCCCTGAGTTCAATAATGTATAAATTACTTTTAAACTTTTAGTTTTAAACTAAAACTAATTTTAGTTTAAAAGTTAACAGAAACATTAAGAATAACTACACCAAGATTTTTTAATAGGTATGCAATACAAAAGGTGTAAATTATGAAATCAATAAAATAAAGTATGGTGGGTAGAGAAGGTAGAATTTTCATATGTAATTGAAGTTAAGTTGTAATTAGTTTAAAATAAACTGTTACAACTATAAGATGTTTCATGTAGTTGCACAGAGTAACCATAAAGAAAATAACTATAGAAGACACAGAAAATAAGAAGAGAAAGAACCAGGGGCTAGGATTGTGGCTCAGCAGTAGAGTGCTCGCTTAGGACGTGCAAGGCCCTGGGTTCAATCCTCAGCACCACTTATATAAAAACAGATAAATAAAATAAAAGTATTGTGTCCAATTACAACTAAAAAATATTTTTTAAAAAATGAAACACAAAATAAAATACCAGGGAGGAAAATAGAAACAAAATAACTAAAAAATAGAAAATCATAAACAATATGACAATATTTAAGTTCATCTCCATCAATAATTACTTTAAATGTAAATGAATTAAATTCCCCAATCAAAAGTCAGAGTTCCTAAATAGATTGGAAAAAAAGATGTTAACATTAATGCATCAAAGAAAAGAACAATAATGAAATATTCCCTGGACCTTTAGTGTTATTAACAAATTACAAGTCATCATTATATACCCTTAAAATTACTATGGGTTTCCTATTGAAAGGCAAAGTAATTATAGGAATATGAAATAAATACTATGTTTTTCCACAGTAAGTGAACTATTTTACACTCTATTATTTATTCTTAAAGATGTTCATTCTTGTGGGTAAGTTGTCAGTACTTAGACCTGAAAGTAATAATTGTTCTTTCTCTGCTTACTTTTCCTTAAACCAACATGCTTCAGTGAAAATTTATTATTTTCCTCTTAATTAACTGAGTTCTTACTTTATATGAGACTTATATTTTCAGGTACCTTTGAGATGTTAGTCAATAACATGGAACAAGCATTGGTATCCACATATTTATGTCCCAACTCCGCTCTTGTGAATAAAGAAATTCATTTAGCATCTCATCAAGTTTTTACATTGTGTAAGGTAAAGAAATGAGGCTTCAAAACATTGGTTCCTAACGAGGGGGTGTGGAAAACAAATTAATGTAGAACATAAAAGCTAGATGACACCTCAGAAATAATCCATTTTGGGGGTACTCCATGCTGGCTGCAGAGTCAAATCACCTTGGTAGCTTTGAAACAAAAAAACAGCAAAGAAAAAAAGAGATGGTCATGTACAAGAGCTCATACACAAGCATTCATACTAATTACTCTGTGGTAGAATCTGGAGACTGAGATTTAGCATCTTTTTTTTTTTAATGATCTCTATTTGTTGAGGGGCAATATAGAGAGAATGATCTTCTCGAACTCCCTCCCTGTGAGTGAGGAATCTCTCAAACAGTTAAATGATTTGCTTGCTTGCTGTTGCAAAATTAATTAGCTCTTCTGAATTAGAAAATGGATTTTTTGATTCTTAACCAGATCACTTTCCACCAGATGGAGTTCCCTCACCTCACCACCTTCCTTGGCCATAGGACAAGGGTAAAGTATATAACCTCTCTGATTTCAGGTTTTTCCCTTATCTTGCCAATGGTACCTGACAAGGACAATTTTTGGATCAAATAAATGTAAAACATGCCTGTGCATATATAATTCATTAGAAATGACCTAAACCACATTGTTCATTGTGCTAACGAATAGAATGTTTCCATCAATTTTTACTCAAAAAGGTGCTTTCTTTAATTTTTATTTGAAATCTAAAGCAATCACTTGGCCTATTATTTACTCCCAAATTTATTCTCTTTTTATTGAATCTACTAAGTGTTTTTTTACCACTATCCAACCCACTTTGAGACACAATTCTTTCTTAATAGCTTTTCAAAAGAAAATAAAAATAGGAATCCTGAAATAAGTGCCAGACTCCACATCTTGGGTCATGATAGAGGGTCAATGCACCACAAAATAAGAAGTGAAAGCAAGTGAAGAGAAAGTACTTTCGCCACATTTCTCCAAAGGGACCTATTAGCCTTCCCCCTTTGGAATAGCCTGTTTCCTCTGCCTGTTGTGTCCCTATCACTCTGAGATCCCCATCTCACACAGAAGGTTCTCTACCTGGTCAACTGCTTCCTCCACTCAAGCCAAGTGTCCTTCTTCAGTGTTTTTTTTTGTTGTTGTTTGTTTGTTTGTTTGTTTGGTTGGTTGGTTTTTGTTTTGTTTTGTTTTTTCTTTTTTTGTTGTTGTTTACACACAAGGGAAGAATGCAGGAAGGGGAAGGAGATAAAGTACTCACAAGATTGGAGTCCAGGACTGCCAATGTCTCTACTGTGCAGGTGAGTAAGACAGCCTCAATGCTAGAATTCAAGGTGATTCTTGGAGAATTCTTCAGAGTTGTGGCATCATTTGAGGTCTATAAAAATAGATGAATTGTCCAGCTGGTGGTTACTGCTCTAAGCTCCCACCTAAGAAAAATGAAGAAAGTACCACTGACAAATGTCTAACTAGCCTCTGGCTACTGACCCAGGGGTTGCATTATTCCTAGGGTATCAGTATTTAACTCAATGCTCCACTGGGAATTGCAGAGCTATCTATCTGGTCTTCATTACCGTGTATAATCGAAAGTTGGAAACATGTCAAAGGGCATCTATGAACATTGCTTTTCACCTGCCATAAAGTGATGGCAGTTTGCAGAAAAATCATGTCATGGAAGGTCCATAGAACGTGCTGATCCAAGCAGCTAACATCAGCCTCTCTAAATCAATCATGCCATGGTTTCAGCCTAATTACTAGAATTGGTGTTCAAGCTAAAGAAGCCAGTAAATACCAGAAAGTATGTTTTATTGCTAAACAGATTGTAATTCCAAGTCAAGATTCTGTGTATGGACAGAACTATGTTGGTTACAGATGTTTTTCAGCCCCAATCCTAGGTAATATATGTATTACACAAAGGGGGAGGATGCCCACAAGTGGCAAGGACAGAGGCTCCCAGCAAGGCATCACAAATCAAAAGCAAACTTAAATTGTCCACAAGAAGTGTGCCATGACTGATAGAATGAAATCAGACAGGCTCAGTTTTTAAAACTGCTTTAAATGACTATCTTCTCCGGGAAAAAAAAAAAAAAAAAAAAAAAAAGGCTTCATTTCTAATTCAGTGTTTGCTTTGTATAAAGCATGCACCGATGATACCAGCTAAAAGAATCCTGTAGATAAGAGGAAAGTGCACATTTCAAAGAGCTGTCTATCAATTAGCCTTATCGCTATAAGTTCTCTGCTTCCAAAGTATGGGAGAGGAAGATCTGTGACCATCACGGGGAGTACATTGTGGTTTTACTATAGAAAATTGAGTCAGTTTCCCACAGTTCTGTCCAGAGCCTATGCTGATATCCTTTCCTTGGAGCCTGTTCTTTTCACCATTCATTGCCTAATTTAATTTCTAAGATGGGAGAAGTTAATGGTCTCTTTAAATCTGAGAACCTGTTAGGCCTTTTATTTTCAGGCTCTAAGCCTCTTTGAGGGATGTAACCATATCTCACACCAAGAATAACAGATGTTCAACACATAATTTCATATTCATGTTACATGCATGCTTATACAATGGACTTGACCATGTGGTCACTGTCAACCATTAGAATTTTCAATGCATATCTTTATATTCTGAGCAATTTCTTATTTAAACAATGGACTTCATTTATTTCTTAATTTATCCTTTTTTCTTCCCTCCTTGTCCCCTTCCTCTCCCTCCCCGGACCCCCTCCCCCAGCCACCATAGGATATGGTTTCAGGTGTGGTTGCTTTTAGGAAAATAATCTCCTATCTAATTAATATAATTTGAAAGCTACTGATGAAAACATATGTCACTAACTTTGAAAAATTTTTAAAAAATGTTTAAAAGTATAATCCTTGTAATTTCGTCCAGAATAATTTTATGTAAGAAAAATTTAATGAACTTCATGTGACAATTCAAACTGAATTTTTCCAAATTCCTAGCTCAAAACAAATCGTCATCATAGGTATATGCATAATGTTCTTTTAAACCACTTTAGTTATTAACATAATGAGCCCCTGCCTGACACAATACTAGAATGGTTCGAATAAATGGTAGAAATCAGACTCTGTGCACTAGCTTCTTTTCCTCTAATGCACAAGAGCCACTATCTCGAAGTTTGATTTTACTATCCCCATGCTTTTTAAAATGTGGTTTTCATCACTTATGTACCTAAATCATATGTCATTTATTTGAGTTGCTTTTTACCATTTTGGAAAGGATATCTTGGGTTCAATCCTCAGTACAACATAAAAATAAATAAATAAAATAAAGGGATTGTGTCCAACTACAACTAAAATGACTTATCACATGCAAGGGAACCTCTATGATCCTTTTGATGTGCTGTTTAATTTGTTTTCTAGTATTTCATTGAGGGTTTCTGCATTTATGTTCAACAGAAATATTAGTCTATAATTTTCTTTTCTTGTGGTGTTCTTGTTTGGTGTTCTTGTTAGATATCAGAGTGCTGCTAGTATTCCCTTTGCTTCAGTTTTTTGAAAGAGTTTTAGAAGAATTGGTATGAATTCTTCTTCAAATGTTTGATAGAATTCAGCCATAAATATAAAACTTTTCTTTGTGAGGAGGCTTTTAATTACTATCTCAATTAATAATCTCAATTTTCTTCCTAATCCAATCTCGATAGGTTGTATGATCCTAGGTGTGCTTCTGGGAATTTATCCACTTCTGTAGATATCTAATTTGTTACTATAAAATTGTTCATAATAATCCTTTATAAACAGTTTTTAAAACTTTTTTTTTTGTAGTTGTAGATGGACAGAATGTCTTTAATTATTTGTTAGGTGATCCTAAGGGTCAAACCCTTAGGCAAGTGCTAGACAAGTGCTAGGCAAGTGCTCTGCCACTGAGCCACAACCACAACCCCACAACCATTTTTTTTATAACTGAGTATATATTCTTCACTTGTATTCTTCACTTGCATTTCTGATTTTTTTTTGTTTGAAGCTTCTGTCTTAGTTACATTTGTCAATTTTGTTTGTTTTCTTAAAAAATCAGTTCTGTCAATTATTTTCTGTATTTTTGGACCCACTTTTATTTCTGCTCTGGTCTTCATTGGGTTTAACTTGTTCTTTTCCAACTTCCTAAAAATGTAATGGTAGACTATTTGACATTTTTTTTCTTTTTTAATGTGTTTAGCACTATATACTTCTCTCTTGCAACATATTTTTGTGGGTTTTAGTATGCTGTGCTTCCATTTTTGTTTGTCTTATAATATTTTAAATTTTCCCTCTTAATTTCTTCTTTGATTCATTAGTTCTTCAGGAGCATATTGATTAGATTACACATACATGTGAATTTTCTACTTTTTCTCTTGCTAATGATTTCTATTTTCATACCCTGGGGGTTGGCAAAGTTACTTGACAGGATTTCAGTTTTGTAGGATTTGTTTAGTCTTATTCATGGCTTAATATATGTATCCGGGATAGCATTCTATGCATGCTTGAGAAGACTGTATGTTCTGCTGCTGGCAGATACAATGCTCTGTATATGTCTATTTTATTTGTTTGATCTAAAATGTAGTTCAAGTCCAATGTTTCCTTGCTGATTTTCTGTCTGGATGATATATCCATTAGTGGAGTATGGAAAGCTGCTTTATTGTTTGGCTACTTCTCCTTTTAAATCTGTTAATATTTGTTTTATATACATAGGTACTCTGATGTTGGGTGAATATTTACTTATATAATTTTATATCCTCTTACACTACAGTTAAAAATTCCTTTACCCACTATTACAGTATTCTGAATTTTGATATATTTACTTTTACTAGTGAATTTTATACTTGTGTTTGTTTTCATATTAGTTATTAGTACTTTTTCATTTCTATTTAAAGTTTCTTATAGGATGGATCTAGTCATGATGAAATCCCTCATCTTCCCTGGGAAAATTTTTTTTTTCTCCCTTCATTTCCGATGGACAGGTTTGCTTAATAAAGTGTCCTGATTGGCAGGGTTTTTTTTTTTTTTTCAACACTTTGAATATATCCCATTCTCTCCTGGCCTATAACATTCTGCTGAGAAAACTGCTGATAGTCTAATGGACATTCACCCATATGTGATGTATTTCTTTTCTCTTGTTGTTGTCAAAAGTCAAAGAGAAAATTTTGACCATGTGATTATATATAGCAAGTCTTGGTGAATATCTCTGTACCGAACCTACGTGGGGACTTCTAAGCTGTGTGAATCTGGTTATCCATATCTCACTCAAGATTTGTGAAATTTGTAGCTATTATTTTTTTATATAAACTTTCTGCCCTTCCTTTCTTTTTCTTCCCTGCCATGGGACTCCCATAATACATACAAGTCTCATTCAATGCTCTCCTGTAAGTCCAGTAGTCCTTCTTTACTCTTGTCACTGTTTTTTTCCAAAAGACCTGTCTTCAACTTTTCAGATTCTTTCTTCTGCTTTCTTCTGTCTACTATTAAAGCTTTCCTTTGCATTTTTAAATTTCTTTCACTGTATTCTTCTGTTCTAGGATTTCTGTTTGATTCTCTCTTATAATTTTCTAGCTTGGTTAAAATTCTTGGTTTTTTCATACATTGTTTTCCTAATTCCAGTAAGTTGTCTGTGTTCTCGTGTAACCTCTTGTACTTCCTTAATATAAATTTTTAAAAATTATTTCAAATAACTTATAGATCTTCATTTCATTGCAGCCATTTACTAGAGATTTATTATATTCCTTTGAAAGCGTCATTTCTCCTTGCTTTTTAAAAATATTTCTTGTGGCTTTTTATTGATGTCTGTTAAGTTAATGGAAAAATCAGCTCTTTCTTACTTTGCAGACTGGCCTTAGTGAGTAAAGACATTGATCTGTGGCGTGAGGGCACAGTGGGGTACAGTGTAGCAGCTTTGACTCCAAGGGGTGCAGTGGTGTAGTCACAGTGCAACTCTATCCACTAAGTCAGCATCAGTGAAGGCTGGGGAGGCCCTGGCAGTCAAGGCTGGAAGTGTTTGTGACAGCAGTAACGTGGTATGGACTGATGGAGTCTTCAGGTTTGAAGTGTATGGCAGTCTTCCTTTTCTTCTTTTCCCCATAAGAGTGATTTCATGCCTAGGGGATACCTATTGGCCTAGGGTCTAGTGCAGTTCATGAGGCACAAGACTCAGAGCACCTACAGAGCTGGGGTTCTGTGCTCAGGGCTCTCAGAACTACTATGGCACCTGACTCATGAGTCATCAGTACAGTTGCTAAAGCATGGGCCTGTGAGGATCATTGTTGGTCATTCTTAATGCATTATGATTCAAGCTAGGCTCTCCTAGCATTCAACATCTCTTATCTTTTCTCCACTTACTCCAATAACAGAAAATGGCATTAAAAGTAGTCAGAGAGTCATGGCAGACTTGTTTCATTTACTCCATTCTGAGTACCGAGTTTTCTGGAGTGTGAAAAGACAAATGCAAGCAGCAGAAAAATCAATGTTCTAACCTTCCTAGAAACTATAGTCTGCTCCTGCATGGCTGCATGCCAACAAGATTTCAGGGAAACAACTTCTTTCTTAACTCATACAAATGGGTTTTGACTTTCAGTAACAAACAGATAATTTAGACAGACATCAGACACCAATTCAAGCCACCACTGAGTGAAGAGCCAACAGGCTTCAGAATTAGCAGCAACTTCTGAAGAAGGCTGGTTCTGGTGTTCCACCAGTTTGTTTTTCTGGTATGTTTTCTGCTTTTTTATTTGTCACACTCGCTAAGCAACCCACAGAAGATATTAAAGAGCTAAAAAATATTTCATTTAATGAACTTTTCACTAATACAGTACACAGGACTTCTCTACCTCTAAAAGACTTTGCAAAACTTGTAGGCTTGAAGGCACAGACCACGCAGCAGTTCTCTCCTCTCATTTTCACACCTCTCTTCTGGGATTTTTCAGTTAATATTTACAACCATTTTGAAAGCATGCAAGATAGAGCAGAGAACTCCCAAAAAGAACTATGAAAAACAGTAGATTCTGAGTTATGACATCAGGAAAAGAAGGAGGAAGAACTGTGAGTGAAATACTGCCCAGATGTATCTCTTGAACATGTATGTGGTACATTTATAAATTTTTTCATCCAGCTAGGTGTCACTCCTGGAATTCTATTTCTCTCTCTCTCTCTCTCTCTCTCTCTCTCTCTCTCTCTCTCTCTCTCTCTTTCTCTCTCTCTCTGCATATTTCCTATAACTACATGTTTGGAAGGGAAGAAAAATACCTTAGTATAAAGGAAATAGTACTGTTAGATTACAAGTCATACATACTGCAGGTACAGAGAATGGAGCAAAACTCCTTATATTTCCTCCTAAATTACCCATCCCTTAGTAAAGACTCTCTCTTTGATCCGTCAAGGATTCTCTATTTTTCCATATCCTTCCTGTTTATTTACCTCCCCAGAAATTCTAGACTATATTTTATCCTTCTACTCCCACCTAAAGATGTTGGATTTAATTACATTGTGCCATCTAGATTCCTTATCTATTTTCATAGAGTTGGAGAAGAGCATGCCAGAGGACTTGAAGTTTTTTAGATACTTTGTGGTAAAACATTTTTGAGGTAAACATACTCTGATCTCTTATAATGTAGATGGCTTCTTTCATCATAATTCCAGGATTAATTATCATGAGGCCTCTTTTCTTTGCTGTGTCAAATATCTACTTCTATTGCTTTAGTTTGGCCTGTTCAGTTTTCCTGGAGAGAGACCAGCCTGCTTATCTCCTCCACGACTATAAAGAGGGGGATGCAGAGCCCTTCCTCTCTGCCACAATCTTTGTAATCCAGCACAGTTGCTTTATTAAGGCTCACCAAACAGAATATAAATTCTCATACAAGTTAGAAAGTGAAACTCACAATTTTTTTCTGATTATTAATGCTGAGAAGATATGGAATTTTCTAGTTATGCAAAACAGACCATCTGGTCAATGTGGCAGAAGAACTGAATTGGAGTAGTGACTGAGAGTGTCAGTAGCCAATGACTTTTCAGGAAAGGCTGAAATTCCAACTACATGGGGTTGCCCATCACATAGAGTTTTCACATGAGCAACTTTCTCAGGGTTCCAGACTTTTCTGCTCAGAAATGTTCCTGCCTTTCACAGTGAACCACCTTTGCAGATCCTTGTGTAGTAACAGGTGGTTGATACCTGCTAACCTCTTCATCTGTACAATGGGAGCTTTAAACATGTGAAGTGTATTTATAATTGATGGTAGCTATGCCAGATGTGGTAATATATAAATGAACACAATTGAGCATAGAACAAACACTTTTAAAAAGGCTAGTTTCCTACTCTTTTAGGTTTTTTCCTAAGTCACATAATTACATTACTTTTTTCTTCAGGAGGAGGCTTTAGAAATAAATGTGCCTTATTATATGTGAAGCTTGAAATGCTAACCAAATCATCCTCTTTACCCCCTTTCTCCAGATCCCGGGAGGCTGAAGCAATATCAGTAATGGAAATACCAGGATGTGGGAAAGATACACACTGAATTCCTATGAGGGAAAGCTTCCTTGCTGTGTCACCATGCTCTTCAAACTCAACTGGGATGATGGCAAAGGGCAACTGACTAATAATGATTCCTTATTTTAGTGTAGAAAAAAAATATGCTCAGTGGTCAAAATTACTCATTTTGAGCAGGCAGTCTTCAAAATGTTTCTAAATATCACAATTCACTATTATAAATACTGTGTTATTAGAGAAAATAATATTTATTAAGATAGACTCAGAGTTCAGGCTGTCCTGTATTAAATATGTCATAACAATCTAAGAGATGCTTCAGGAATCTGACCTTCCTATTTCAAATGAAAATCAAATATAAGCTTTTTCTGTTACATTAACAATCATATAATCCTCTAAAGCTGGCTTTTAGAGCGTGAGAGGATTCAACATTTTGTAAGACATGTTAGAGACATTCTTCAATTGAATCTTCACTTTTATGAATAGAATGACATTTAGTCTTTCTGAAAGTGTTCCTTTGAGGAATAATAACTATATATTGGTTGGAAAATTGATATAAAGAAAACATTCAATTTGGTAAACATTTCTTCTTATTTTTTGGAAACAGAAACTAACATTTATTGAGCACATACTATTCTGAGAATGAAAATTTCTAAGAGAAAGTGCATGGAGATTTTGGCACTATTTTAAAGTTTTACTTCTTTAATATAACAATATTTATTTTTAATTGACATATAAAATTGCATGTATTTATGGTGTATCCTAAGAATGTTTTGATACATGCTTACAATGTGTAATGTTTGAATTACAGTAAGCATATCTATTGCCTCAAAAAGTTACCATTATCTTTTTCATAAAACCATTCAAAGAATTTTCTTCTAGCTTTCTAAAAATATATAGCACGTTTTTATTATCTACAGTCACCCTACTGTGCAATGGAACACCAGAACATATTTTTCCTCTCTGACTGTAACCTAGGACCCATTGCTCAACATTTTCCCAACCCTTGCTCTTTACTATTCTCCTCAGCGCCTAGAAAGCACTAATCTACTCTCAACTTCTATCAACACTTTTAGATTCCATATATAAGTGAGATCATGCAATGCTTATCTTTTTGTTCCTGGCTTATTTCACTCATCATATCTAGTTCCATCCATGATGTCACAAATGACAGGATTCCATTCTCTTTTATGAATAAGGAGTATTCCGTTCTGCATACATACCCATTGTCTTTATCCATCCGTCAGTTGATAAACAGGTTGTTTCCATTTCTTAGTTTTTGTGAATTGTGCTGGCATAAGCATTGGATGCCTTTTGAATGTACTGACTTCATTTCCTTTGAATACGTAGCCAGTAGGGATTGTTATAGATCTACTTTTATTCCTTTTATTCTCCGGAGGAACCTCCATACTCATCTCCAGAATGATTGTAATAATTTATATTCTCACCAACAGTGTCTGCAAGGGTTCCCTTTTCTCCAAACTCTCACCAGAACTTATCTTTTTCTTTTTGATGGTAGTCTTTCTTAACTGGAGTGAGGTAATATCTCATCATAGTTTTGATTTTCAGTCCCCCAGTGATCAGTGATGATGAGCAGTTATTCATACAGCTGTTGCACCTATTGGCAGTTTTCTTGTCTTCCTTTGAGAAGTGTCTATTTAGGTCTATTGTCCATATTTAAACAGATTTTTTTATGGGATTTTTTTGGCTATTAATTTTTTTAGTTCCTTATATATTCTAGATATTAATCTCTTGTCAGACATATAATTTGCAAATATTTTCTTCCATCCTATAGTTTGTCTCCTCATTTGGTTGCTTCCATTGATTTCAAGAGGATATTAGGAGACTAACTTTTTAAAGAGTGGTCTTGTTCTATTATCAGTTGCACTTATTTACATGTTGCAGAAGCTTTTTAGTCTGATAAAGTCTCATTTACTTATTTTTTGGTGTTTCTTGAATAAATACTTCTTGGCCGCCTACGGTGTGTAAAGTACCCATTGCTCAACATTTCACCATTGTTCCCTCTTTACTACTCTCCCCAGCTTCTGGTAAGAATATGTGCAATGTAGGTGGTCCAGAAGTATTTAATCAATTTAAATCGAGCTTTTACAGCATGAGGGGATTCAACATTTTCTAAGACAAAGGTAGAGACATTCTTAAATTGAATCTTCACTTTGTATGAATAGAATGACTTTTAGTCCTTCTGAAAGGTGTTCCTTTGGGGAACAATAACCATATGCCAAACACAGTGAGATAAAAATGAGTAAAAGATCCAGATTGTGTCTTTCAGAAGAATGTAATCTTGTTGGGAAGACAACAAAGATTAAAAATATTAGAAAATATTACCAGGTATAATGTGAAGTAGAAATAATAAATGCTGTGAGTGATATGGCAATGAAGAGAGGAGGGATGTCAGGACAACCCTGGTAAATGAGAAAAATCCCAGAGGACCAAAGAACAAGGCAGATAATGGGACACAGTGAAGAGACCTGAGATACAGTTATTCCCAGGAGGAGGGGTTAGATCAGACCAGAAGTTTTAACCCTAGAAAAAGAGAGTTTTGTAAACCATAGAGCCATGGTAGGTTTTTCAACTGGTGAAATGAATCATTGCAGGTGGGTGGCAGTGGCATGTAGAACAGAGTCAAAGGCAGAGCATCTGCAAACATGAAAACATAGGGGAGGGCTTTTGCAGTAATACACAATGAGTGATCAGAGTCTATTCTAGAGTCCATGAGACGAGAAAGGAAAAATAAAATTGGGAACATGAGGGAAAGAATGGTTTATGATAGGGCCTGAAGAAAAGTGAAGTGCTGAAGAGCAGGCCTCAGCACAGTGCCTGGCAGTTAACATTCATTGGAAGTTGTTTGAGTGGGTGGCTAATAGTAAATCTCAGGTGCTTAGCACAGGTAACTGAGACATTGATAAACAATAAATGATAGACAATAACATCATTAGCATCTATTTCTATACTGCACAAAATTGAAATTATGGTTGTTCAAGCTCAGATCATTTAATTCAGTAAGTTCAGTTTTAAAACCAACTGGCTGGTTTAGTGATGTATAAGAGATAGCTAGCTTTTGAGTATTTCCCTTTCTGCCCAATTGTTTTAATGTTGTGGGGACTGACACGCATGTATGCAGAAAGGTGAAGCTTGTTAGGGTGTATGAGCTATTTTGATCTTTCTAGTAATTTCTTCAACTACCAAAAAGATTGTTTGTAGAGGTGACTACAATTTCAGTGAGTAAATATTTTCCATAGGATCATTCACTAAAGCCAAAACTTAAAGAAGGCTTTTCATTTGAATGCCATATGACTTTTCCTAAATACAATAAGCCACTTTTGACAAGGAAGTTCTGCTTACCATTCACTGGTTTTCTGAAGGGCTATCACCCCCTCTTTTTCCTGTCCCTGGTTTTAAATCACTTCTTTATTGTTAGTGCCTTGGCTCAAAGCTCCCATAATAACTTCTTGCTTAAGCCTAGGGAAATGGAAATCCGAGCAATCATCATCACAGAACAACATGGCTGGGTATGAAGGGCTGGAAATGCCAGTAGGTGATGAGAAACAGGCAGACACGATGAACAACATCAGTGCCAAAGTCACAGACCAGAGCCCCATTCTCAGAACTCCCTACTCTTGTTTTATCTTTAAGCCTATAAACTTTCAACATTTCCTTGCAAGAGAGTATTTTCACATGAAAGTCAAAACAAGCAATATTTTGTCAGAGACTAGAAGAGATCATTTATACTTTAATATGTCTTTCATAGTTCCAGGTTGGTGGCATCATATAGGTGTCTATTCCCTGGGCCAATTGTTTCTAAGTAGTAACTGTATTCTTAGTTCTAATTAAACCACATTAGGGAGGATCTGAAAGCTATGGAAGTGCTGCCACCTGGAGGCTTTTTCCTGCCCATTTGGAGTTTTTACCTTGAAAGAGCAAGAGCAGACTAGTAGTGGTATTGTTTTATTCTATAAAGAAATAAAGCTAAATTCCAGTTCTCTAGTTTTGGGTCTCACAAAACATAAAGACAAGCAACCTCACACTTTCCAGCCAAAGGTTTTAGTGTCAGGTGCCACAGGCACCAGTCAGGGGTGACCTTCCACACTTTCCTCTCTAGTTCTGCTTGGACTCACATGAGCCCTTTACACAGGCCACCCCTGCCTCCCATGAGCCATATAAAATGACTGGAGAAAGAAGGAAGGTTTGCATTTTATTGAAATTGACATGGAATGAGCACAAGTAACTTTAAAACACAAATACTCAAAGGGAAAAAAAAAAAGAATGAAAAACCCTATCTTCTCCAACACTCCCAAATCCAATCAGTTCTTTTAGCATTAACTTTCTGCCTATAACAACTATGATCTAAAAACCTCACCGCTCAGAAAACACAGGAGTTAGAGATGGATGAGATCCCATACCTAAATTTATAACAAGAATGTACAAATGCATTGCCAAATTCATTATCGCCTACAAATGAAAAGACAACAAAATGTCCTACAGAAGGTGTACTTTATTGACTGGTCTCCATTTGCTAGAGCTTTAGTTCTATGTACATTAGATTGATGTGTTTTTTTTAAAATAAACTTAAGCAGTAGACAGTTAATTTAGGCTTTAAAAAAAAACTACTTATTATTCACCGGCTTTTAGAAAGCCTTCTCCAGTGGCCCTTGAGTGAGTTCTCCTGAATCCTTGGACATCAAGGTGCTTGCTGCCAGCGTTGCTGAGAAAGAGGATTTGAACTTCTATTGACCTGAGGTCTCAGCACTTCTACGGGGCAGGAATCGTTCCATTTGCCCATTAAAAAGCTTTCATTTGCAAGCACAGATGAAATTTCATCTGCTTTGCATCAGTCTAGTTTATAACTCTACAGAACTTGGCACCACCACCCTAAACCCCATTATTGGTATTTCCACTTCTGAGGGGGAAATAATACATTAACGGCTTGCTTTTTGTTTATTTTGTTTTTATTTAAAAAGTAAAACACAGTGGCGCCCTCAAATTTTTCACCCCTCACTCAAAGCTTTATTCTGGTCTGCCCTCTCAACGGAGCATCTCTGGAACGACAGCCATATGTTTTGTTTTGTTTTTTTCTTTATGTGCATTGCCAAGCAACCTGGAACTCTGTTGGCAGTTACAAAAGCTCTCTTGGACTGCTGAATCCACTCCATTGGAAACAATGTTTTATATATAGGAAAATAAAATGGCATGTTTTAAGTTTTCCCTTTAGAGAATGTAATCATGAGAAAAATATGCTCTCTCCTGCTGCAGATTCTTATACTACAAAGGTGCTCCCCAGGAGGTACTTGTTAGACCCATGAAATGCAGTTAAATTTGAGAGGTTCAAAATCATCTTGATTGGATATTTACAACAATGTGAAGGAGCTGATCAAGATCAAATCTATCAATGATAAACGTTTTGAGGACAGGCACTGGTCTCTCGAATTTAGGAAATTTATATTTGTTGATTAATGGATGAAATTAAAGAAGAAAACAAAGAGAGGTACATTCTGGGAAGTGGATGAGAGCTAATAATTATCAGTGGTCTTGATCAGAGAGCCCTAGGCTTCTGAGGAGGGGCCAGGAGGTGGATGCCATCAGCATCCCTTCACAGAGCAATATTTCCTAGAATTCGACATTTCCGTTTCTATGTGTTTGGATGCAAAAGTGATTGTGAAATGAATGCAAGATCAGCTGAAATAAACCCCATTGACAAGATTTTTTTTTTTTTTTTGCCTTCTTCTTTTGGCCTTGGTTTATTCTTACTGAGGCAAGCACTTGTAACTTGGCTATTGTGGCTTTTGATTCAGTTTGTTTTGCTAATACAATACAGAGAAATTGGCCACAAAGTACTTAGCTGAACTGAATATATTTTACTACATAAAAGCAAATCTCTGAAAAAGGATGTATAGACATTTGTCTATCAAATAACATTTTTAAAAGAAAAAAGGTTCAGCTTATTTTACAAAACTAAAAAAAGGTGGGGGCAGGGTAAAATACAATCTTTGAACTTTTTGACAAGTTGGGGTTTTTTTAGTTGTAGATGGACACAATAACTTTATTTTATTTATTTATTTTTATCTGGTGCTGAGAATCAAACCCAGTGCCTCAAATGTGCTAGGCAAGCACTCTACCACTGAGCCACAACCCCAGGCCCTCAAAAAGTTAAGTTTTAAGATATAAGAATTTTAAAAATATTGTTGTACATTTGTAGTTGGACACAATACCTTTATTTTATTTCTCAGTTTTTTTATGTGGTGCTGAGGATCAAACCCAGTGCCTTGCATGTGTTGGCGAGCGCTCTACCGCTGAGCCACAACCCCAGCCCTAAGATATAAGGATATTGAGATTCACATTCCAATTGTGAACTCTTGTCCCAATCTTAAAAGTGCTTCTAAAATATTAGGATATTTTAAAAACAATGACAAAATAAATTAGTATGTCACTCATTTTCACCTCTTCTTAATGTGAAAAGAAAAATATGTAACTATACCATAATTATTAATAAAATTTGCTAGCATTATAAGAATTTTGAAAATTTGTATGTCTAACCTAAAAATTAATAACATAATAATATAGCTATAGAAAAAGAACTGTGCTAGAACCTTTAGATACTTCATCTCTGTAGTCCTCCAGACTCTGTGAGGAAGTCCCCCATTACTATTTCTGCCCTGTGCAGAGATTAAGCAACTAGCCCTGAATCATAAAGCAGTAAATGGCAGATCAAAATTCAGACACCTGGGATCGAACACCAGAAATCACCTCATGAGCAGTCACCCAGTAAAGCTCATTTGTAATAAATTCATTTATTCTATCTTCATTTCGAGATTCTATTTACATTGACTGTTATCCTTAAGCACATATTGTCCTTTAAGTAGTGATTGTTGGTGTGCACAGTATCTTCATTCACTTTGGGAAATTCTAAAAGCTCTGCTGAGGTTCCCACCCTTGCCCAAGTTATGCTGAATGAAGAAAGAGTCATTTAAATGACTTAATCTCTCAAGAATTGTATTTTAGATAAACCAAGTTGGCGGTAGACTTTTTAGATCTAAAAGAGGATATTTGAGTTAGAGAGCTGGCAGATGAGAAATGCATTAATTCTGTCATAGCATTAAAAAACTTTCCCAGCCTCTTATTGCCATCCCCCCTCCCCCCCAAAAAAAAACACTTAAGAAAGAAACTAGTAAATTTGCTGAGAGTTTTATAATATTGGCAACAACTACCAGTCAGTCTTTTGGCTTTAGATCTATCTGCTCCTTGTACTAGGAAGAGATCCTAGAATTGTTTTATTGGTAATGTCAGCATGTCCCTTGTTATTTTCTCACAAGAAAAATAAGGACAGCTACAAACACCTGATGCCCTCAACTTACCCATATGGATCAACAGAGTCTCAATCTACGTTTATGCCCTGTGTTCTAATTAATGAGTGGTGTTGTAGTGCCTTTTACATGTATATCATTCATTGTAGATGTTAACTACCACAACGAGTAAAGAGAGAGGGTTGAAAGAGTTCCAAAAAGATTTTTCACGGTTCACATACCAGACAGGCATGTGCAAGATCAATTTACAAGAGAGGGCAGAGGTTACAATGAGAGTCTTTCCCCTAATTTTATTTTTAAAAAATAAGTACAGTAGAATTAGGAAGTCTTTTAAAAATGATCTTATTAAAATTTTACTTGCTAGGCAAATATAGCATGCAATAGCCTTTAGTTTTTCTGCAACTAAAATGAATAATAAACGAAACCTCTGGGGAATTGTGTGATAATACAATAAAAGCCAAATTTATGAGATTTTTTCCACCTAAAAATTATCCACTTAATGCTTCTTCCTTACTCTATAAGAATAAAGGGAAAGCTTAGGTTAGTGTAAATATGCAGCGAGTATGCATAAGTATATTTTACATCAGGAAAAATACAGGATACTGATGTTCTTCAAAAGTAAGATAATGCTTAAGTGCCTAATCCTCACCTCGATTTTCTTCCTGAAATCTGTATTTCATTTCCATTAAACAGTGATTCCCTTCCCACATTTCCTACAAAATCTGGGGAAACAGCAACTCTTCTGCCCTTTCTCAAGCTTTCTTGGCTTCAAGTAGCTTCCGATCCTTTTCATGCATCCCTTGAGCCTTGAGAAAATTTAGCCACGCTTTCGTAAACTAGGAATTACAATGCCAAATTTATGAAAACCATGATATTATTTACAGGCTATGTATAAAATGTTGGGTTTTCTGAAACATTTTCCGACCTTCAAAATCAGATGAATTCAGTCTAATTTTAAATTACATTTGGTCAAGGATACTTTTTGTTGCTTAGGGTTTTATTTATGTTCTAGTGATTATAGCCACAGCTTGAATAAGTTTCCTTGCTGGTGAAGAGCTTGGCCTGATGAAAGGGATAAATCACCTCTTATCCATGATGCTGCATACAATGTGACATAAGCCACCTTCCTGCTTATTCTGGGCACTTCATTATTCCCACTGCTGTCAGACTCCTGGGTAATCCTATTTTAGCAGCCTGAGCAAACTTGAAGAGTCACAGAGCATCCAGATACTCTTTCCTGAAAGGTAGTTGGATAAGCCACCTCTTCTTTCAGACAAGTTTAAGTAACTTGCCCTATTCAGACACTTAATTTGGCCATTCTTTGTTGGGAAAAACCACCTTACCTTCAGCTGGCTTTTAAGTGTGCATCTCCCCCGCAAATTTGCACTGATTCATTCCTCTATCCCTTCTCCTTCCTGACAAAATGCCATTGCTTTTCCTCATTTCCTTATCTATGTCCTATGTTCTTCATGGGGAATGGGTCCTGGGTCTTTAAGGAGGTTGTGTGTTTCACACATAATTACAAAGAACCTTTCTAATGGGAAAATATTTTTGAAATCCTCATTCTAAAAGAATTGTTTGCTTAGAAACTAACCAACAGTAACTTTATTATTAATAAGAAGTTCTACTAATAAGAAGTCTTCCAGCCTACATAATAAAAAGTGAAATAAGTCCCTCCCTACCAAAGACACACACTGAATGATATCCATGAGAGGCAGTGGCTAAGATAAAGACCACCACAGAGTAGGACACAGATCAACTCCTAGATGGGGTGACTTGCACAAGTGTTTGAATTAGCCTGGACCTCATTTTCCTCAACTTAAAAAAAAAATGAAGAATTATAATAGGGGACCACAAAAACTCTGCCTAGCCTAATAACAATATCACAACTTTATAAATACACAGGAGAACACAGCTTTGATATTTGGCCGTGTCTCTTGTACACACGTACCTGTTCTTATTTCGCACATTTAGTCTGTAACAACTCTTCTCCTTTACTTCTCTTCTGGTAACTAAATCATGCAGGTAAATCCAATTAAGGACAGGCCTTCTCTCTCTGAGCACCAGCAGAGCGGCCAGCTGCTGATCATTAGAGTCCCTCCAGATTCAGGTAATTCTTTTTCAAAAACTAATTAGAGCTCTTACATCAGGATTTTTGACAAAAAGATATTTTCTGAGAATAACTCCGAGGCAATATGGGCAAAATGATAACCAGCTTTATTAGACAGCTGAATAAAACATTGAACAAATTACAGTACCTGTAAGTGAGTAAGCAGTTGGCAGCTGTATTTTCTTTTCCTCATAAACTTCCCTATTAGAGTTAACTCATTTCAGCCCATTTCTTCTGTCTTCTCGGGCATCTTCTTCACGAGGCCCCTCCTGAGCTGTGCAGTAGCAGGGTCTCTAGGGCTGTCCACCTGAGCTGCTGCGAATGACGAAGACACAACCGACCCTGGCTCTGCAGGTGTTTCTCAGTTCCCAGCCTTCATGATTATCGAAGCTATTTGTGGGAAATGCTTATATAACTTCTTTGTTTCTCAGCTTCTTCCTTCCAGCCTGCTCTTAGGTCTTCTCTCCTGTCTCTCCCACTCCCCCAGTCACTTGAGTTTCTGAGACAGTGCCTTCTCCATGCTCTGTGCTGCCCTGTGCTTCCCTATGGCTATTTCAATTCCCTTCCTACCCTTTTCTCCAGCACTTGATATAGTTCTAATCTAGAAGACAGGCTATACTTTCAACATCAGGTACACAAAATGCAAAAGCCACATTTTATTTAGGGCCAAACCCATAAATGAGGGGCTGTGCTAGGCCATCAGATGAAGCTTTTTTTCAGTCCACTTGTGTAGGCAATCATCTGGGACTGCCTACCCAGATGTTTCCATCTTTGTTTTAGGATTTATTTTAGAGGAGCAGCTACTTAACCATTCAGATGATGTCTTGGTAGACCAGAACAAATTTAGAGGCCATGACACCATGAAGCAAATGTCTATAGAAAAGTCAAAGAAATGTGTCTATAGTTCACTCTTCTTTATTTGAAAGCATTTGCAGAACAGACTGGATCCCACTGACCCTTAACCCTTTGATGACCAGGACATTTAGATGAAAGTTATACCCAACACCTACTGAGAACCTATTATGTGCCAAGAACTATCCTGAGTGCTTTTATTCATTCTTACAACCATTCTTTAAGAAAGTTCCCATTATTATACCCATTTCAAAGAATGGGGAAATGTGGTTCAGAGAGGGTAAGTAATTTGTTCAAGGTAAAAAAATAGCAAATGACGGAGTTTGGCTTTGACCTTAGGCAGCCACATCATCAACACTTTGCATTGTCCTGTTTCCTAAGTTTCAGATACACAATTTGTTGGACTTATGGTAGGTACAAGTGTGGGAGGAGGGAAGGGCAGAGTTTAATTCCATTGAACAGCAAGTCTTCTTTCCCTTTTTCAAACCAAACAAATGGATGGCTAAGACCCATCCTTTGAGGGAAAGGTGCTGTTTTTGTTTCTTTGTTCTTAGAAAGCTAAAATTGGCATATCTACCCCCCCCCCCAACTACATCCTGATTTGGGTTGGGGAAAAAAACCACCATTTTTATTTGTTTTGTGGACAGGTACAGACAACTTCCAAGGTTGCCATTAGAATAAAGAGAAATATATTTAAAAATGGGGAATTAGAGGACGAAGGAACTTGATCATTTTATGGTAAAAAAGAAATGAGTCCCAGGGATTTGAGGAGAGTTGCCTGAGTATGCAAAGTTTGTTAGTGATAGGGTAGAATTAGAATCACTGATTTCTTTTTTAGAGCTCCTTCTAGAAATGGACAATCCCTCTTATCTGGTGGAAGTGTTCAAGTATTAAAAAAATGTTTTAGCCCTGCTACCATCAATGGGTATACATTTTTTAAAAAAAACTTTTCACTTTCCCTTCTTTTCTACCATCAATGTCAACCAGAAGGAAATGCTGAGGAATCAAAGGTAGGGACAACTGTGTTGCTTCTATCATCCCAACACTAGGGAACAGTTCCTTCTTTCTGATTCTGGGTCAGAAGGACGATGGAAAAAAAAAATGGATGAAGGAGAGCGTGGTAAAGAAGACAGAGCCAGATTAATCATCTGGGAGTTAGCAGTTAAAATTGCTTAATCCAGCCATATTCATGGTGCCTTTCATTTAGAAATTCTTTTGAAGTAGAATATCTTATCAGGCTTTTTAAATTATCTAACCTCCCTAGAATTGAATATGAGAGGAAGTCATCTTTAAACAAATATTCCCTCTGTCCCCAAATCCTTAGTCATAGACTCCTAAGGCAAATATGCAAATAACGAGGCCGTTCAATCATGAGATCCCTCCACTCCAAGTTCTCTTTGCAAAGATGGGCGTAAAACCGCTGAGGCCACCAAATCATGGCCAGATTCTTGCCTATGGAAAAATGCCTCCCTCCTTTCCCTTTTGTATTGAAAAGCAGCAAAATCCCATGAGGTAAAGTTTGGAGAGTTTCCGTAATACATTTCTTTACATAAAGCAATATTATAGTTTTAGTAGATTATCTGGTTTTATATATATTTGGATTGATCTTATTCCAGGATATGGGGGTTGGACTGTGTTACCAAGCATATTTTAGTACTACTCATGTTGTTTTTTTTTTTATTTCAGTTTGATGACTTAATATGTTTTGTTGAACTATATTGAACTGATTATCATTTTAAGAGTCTCGTGGTGACTACATAACAGACAGCCTCACTGCTCCTCCAGTCCCCTTGGCTCTTGGACCAAGAATAGGCCACCATTCCAAGGCCTATCATTCCATTGATTGGTCAGATTTTCTCTCTAACAGGAAATTGACCACAGAGATGTGAACTACAACAATTGAGGGATTGAACTGAAAGTTCAGAATGAAGCAGAGACAAAATTAGAGACATGGCAAGTGAAAGCCACTAACAAGCCAAACATTATAAGAAAGCCAACTTGGAGCCAATGAGAAAGACTGAGAAAAAACAGTTGGGAGACTATGGATTCTGAGGAATAGAGATAGCAATTCCCTGGTTTCCAGAGGAATGTTGATTCCTGGCTTCTGTCTTGGAAAATGCACTTTTTTCCTTTATGTTCCTTAAGCCGTTCCTATGGCCTTTAAATTACTCCCTGTGTGCCGTAGCCAGTTTATATTGGTTTGTGGGTTTTTCCTTTTTAGCCAAGTTCTAACTAGAAAGTCCACATTATCACACAGATAAAGCAATCTTATTTGTTTAACCATACTTTCATGTAAAGGATGAAATCTCAATTGGAAAGAATTAAACACTTCCAGATTTTTGAAAGCTTTTTTATTTGTCATGTTTCCACACAAAATCTATGTGTGAAACGAGACTAATTGGCAATATGGTTAGTTGAGCTCTGCTACCATCATGGCTAGAAATATATGCAGTTTCAGGCTTGAGGTAATTATTCATCTGTTGATAAATCTGAATCTCCACTGTCATTCTCAGAAAGCCCAGATTCATAATATAGAATTGATATGATTCTAAGATAGAATGCAGGCTAGACTTTCAACACCAGGTGTACTAAATGTAAAAATCTCTCTCTCTCTCTCTCTCTCTCTCTCTCTCTCTCTCTCTCTCTCTCTCTCTCTCTCTCTCTCTCTCACACACACACACACACACACACACACACACACAACCTCCCTCCCTCTCCTCCCTCCCTACCTCTTTCTTTCTCTCTCTCCACGCATACTCACAATTTAAAGGAAACAGCACCACACAGTGGTAGCACAGGAAATACCTACTGTCTGACCAAAACACCAGGCATTTGTTCCTTTGAAAACAGGACTAGTTGGTTCTTTGTTTCTTCCCAGAGTTTAGATGTGACCAATGTGATGTTATTTTCTGTGAAAAAGAAAACATTTTTATGTTTTCACTTCTTAACCTCTTGACAAGAACAATTCTTGACTGGATTTTAAACTTATTAACAGACGAAAATGCTAACAATGAAAAAAAATAGTTGTCATATTTTACCACGTGTGGTTGTGTTTATTATAACCAAATGCATTCCAGGAAAATAAAATGATTGAAAAAACACTATTGCCGGAGGTCTTTCCTTTTATTCTTTGGCCAAGAGAACATTTTATTACTAAATTTAATCTGCTGAAAGTCAAATTTCATAACTGAAAATTTTGGCACAAATAAAACCATTTGCTGTATTCATTTAATGTGATTATAGTGATTGCATTAAATAAATGAAAGCAAAATATACCTCTGATATTATACATTTAATTACAGTTTGGCTCATAATTTATTCTGCATATGAAATACCTTTAAAAATGGTCTGAAAATCTTTCTACCTAGTTTAGTCTAAAGATATTACTTCTCCATTTCTTTGGAGTATGAAGACCCTAATTTCTAGAATGTATTCAGTATGTGTCACAATGGGATGTTCATCATTCTGCAATAATGCTTGATCTCTTAATACCTTCCCTGACACCCTCAGTGGACAGCTTCCTGGGCATTTCTCCATAAGTGAAGAGTTTTCAAGAGAACTTCAGCAGAACCACTGGTGTCTAAAGAGTCATTTTCTCATTATTTAACTTTTTAAGCCTTCTTGCTATTGAAGAAAACCAGATTAGCAATAGAGCTGAAAAATAACCTGCAGTTAAGAAGAATGCAGGGCCAGGATGAGCAAAGCTCAGAAAGCACCTCTGAATGGTTAATGCAGCATCAGTCTGAAGATGGCCCGGTCCCAGCTGAGGTGATGCACAGTGTGATGCCAGCCCTGGTACTTTCTGAGCTTTGATATTCTGCACATCACCAGAACACAGAGAAGTCCTGTATTACTATATTTCCTTATTCTGGGGCCTCATGTGCAGAGGGATATTGCTCCTCCCAGAACTAGTCAATCCCTAAAGGACTTGCTTGCCTGCTTGGTTTTCACATGCAAACCAGCCAATCCAGAACCCACACCCACAAATACCTCCTTTACTGAACTGAACACACACTCAGGCCACCATCTTCTGCCCTAATCACCCCATGTCAAGCTGCCGACCATTAGAACAGCCCCTGCACCTGCTGAAGGTATTCTGCCTGTCAATCTTAAAGCTCCTTATCCTTCTTGTCCCATTCCTTCTCAAGAACCACAATAAAGGATCTTGCCGACACTTTCCTCTCCTTGTCCTTCTACATCCTGACTGAGCCTGGTGTTTCCACATCTAGCCCTGCTCAGGGTGTCTGCATCCTAAAAAGTCTATGTTATCCCCCAGGGTCTGCAAGTATAAAAACTTCCTTCTTCATGACAGCCATTTCCTTGTCTGTGTATCCTGTCCCACTAGGTTAAAACAAATGCTGCATATGTACAGTCTAAAACAGGTCCCTAATAATGTAATTAGTTCCAACCTTTTTTTTTTTTTAATCACACTCGCTTTTAACTGATTTTAAAGCACTAGAAACAAATATAGAACTGATTAAATAACCAAGGCATTCATTTGTGGTAATCAATAGTCGGCACATTTACATATTTACCTCACATGGCTTGATGTGTTTGGCATATTATGACGTGCTATATTTTGACTAAATAATTAACTTCCAGTCAGCCTGATAAATTGCTTCTCTCTTCTCATAGCTTGTGCCCAATTGACTCTGCTGTTCAGTTTCCTCTATTGGAGTCAGAGTGCCCCAAGGCTCAGCCCATTTCATTCGTGCAACTAAACACTGTTCTCCTAGGGTTATATTTAATTAAAACACAGCAGTATTTAAGAGAAATATTTCACTTCTGAGGTCTAAACCAGGCTTTGCTACTATAATTACTTTGCAAAACTCACACTGTGGCAAGATAGGAAAAAAGCAAAACAGATGCAATTTTGGAGTCACTATCTGAAAGCCAAGAACAAAACCGTCAGGAAGCAGCAAGTAGTCTTTTTTTTTTTCTCGCCTTTTGCTTTGTTTCTATCTAATAAACCCCACACACTAAATATACAAAATGTCAGCAAAGTGTCATCCACAGTAGATGCTCAGGTCTACTGCATTTGAATGTTGTTGAGTTAAAAAAAAAAAAAAACAGCCTCTGAATCTTATATCTGAGTGTGCTAGGTGTATGTAGTTCTATACATGTGTGAGTAAATGGGAGTGTGTATGTATGGGGGCACTATCTTAATTAAGTACCAACTATGTACAAGGCACTTTGCTTGATCACTGTACATTCATTCTTTTTTAAAAAAATTTTTATTTGTTGTAATTAGTTATACATGACAGTAGAATGCATACTTATTTAAATCTTATAATTCTACAATATATAATTATGGATGATTCTTATAATTACAGCCCTATATAATTAACTTATCCGCTTTAAATGTTCTCAGTAACATAAAGACTAAAGTGAGTGAATAGTAAAGTTTCATGTATTAGTAGAAAACTGCTAAAATGCCAAGTGCTTTAGAAATTCTACTTAGATGATATGGAATTAACATTCTGTGCCAGACACTGTGTTGAGACGTTTACTTGTTTTTATCCATAAGCCTTACAACAATCCAGGGCATGGAGCTTATTCTCTCTCCTACTGAGGAAAATAAGGCTTCCTATAGGTAACACGACTCGAATTTGTAGCTCTTTCTACTCCACAGTATTTTTTTGTCAAGGGAAATCTCAGATGAGGTAGATAATAATTTGGGATATTAACTTGGGTTTCTTTTCACACATTTTCTTGATTTTCCTGTGAATTCCTCTGCACTGAGTCAGAGGCAATACTTCCTTGTGAGTGGACAGATGCAAATCCCCACATGAAAAATGGGGACAACACAAGCCTTGCAGAGAAACCCCAGTTAAGTCCAACCTTGGTACCTGAGCAGGAGAAAGCAACTGTCTAGGCCAGTGCTTTTCAAACTTACTGTGGTGAAGGAGCCATTATCTTTTAAATAAAAATAAAATAAAATACTAAAAATGAGTGACCAGATACATGAAATTTTAAAACCCAAAGTAATAAAAACACAACTCCCAAGCTTGAGTTATTAAATTCTTACTCTCAATTGCTATACTCAGTCTCACTGAAAACCAGTTTTATGGTCTACATGTTTGCATCCCCCACAAATTCATATGTTGAAATCCTTACCCCCAATATGATGGTTAGGAGGTATGGCTTTTGGGGAAGTAATTAGGTCACTAATCATCAGCCATCCTGAAATGATGAATACCAACATATGGCTTTCCATTTTAGAAATCAATTAATATTTCATATATGATTATTTAAGGATTTACAGTCATACACAGGCAAATATCTGAGTGGTAAATAATCCACCTAGATGATGAACTGAGATGTTTTGTTAACACAGAGACTATGACATCTATGTGCTGAGACCTTACCTCTAGCCACAGTTGATGCTGTATGTCCTCCAGTTATGAGTATTCAACTATAGTACATGGAAGGGATTGTCAAAACTCTTGGTGCAGGAGATTTTTCTTTTTCAAATAAATCTGTGTGCAGACTGTCAACATATAAAATCTCAATTTAGAAAACATCTAAAAGAGTTAAAGAACTGGGATCCTCTCCACTAGTAACTTCTTCATCACTCAGTCCCTGAGGCAATACAATAAATATCCTAGTTATATAAAGAACAAACTTGGAAACTACATTGGGGACTTCACAAACACTGATTCTTCTTGGAAGAAAACTAAACTCTGGCCTATACATAAGAGTGTACCTTCCTCATATTTTCAGTGGTCAATTGTAACAGATAACACTGCAATAGGGGAAAGTATTCAGGGGTGGTTGGAAAAGAACAGATGAGGCAGAGTAGGTCTCATCTCTGAAGACATGGCCTGTGGGATGGGGTTTAACATGAAACCACTTCTATGTGGCCATATCATTGTAGTGAACTAAAAGATATGGTTGGCTTTATTCATTGTGTGCTAATAAGACAATACCTTATAGCAAAAACCTGAAAAATCTCAGGTTCCCATCTTTATTTGTGGACACTGACTCAACTAAATGACACCATCAACATGTATTTAGCACCAACTTTCAATAAATATATACAGGTTTATTGTTCGGACTTCTTGTGATGACATCTGAAACAAATTTTGAAAAGTAATGACATGACGTTTTATGCTGTTTTCTACTTTCTTATTCTTCATTCTACATTGAGAGCATAGGTTCTTTCAAGAGTCGGCCTTCTAGCTTTCCATTCAGTTGGAGCTGTAATGATACATGGTACCTATTATCACAATCAATACCAAATACAACAACAAAAGATGCTTCATTTTGAACATGACCACTTTCTTAAACCATAGCTTTAGGAATACATTTTCAAACCAACATATTTATGTTCTATTTCAATTATACCTTTATTAAATTCATACTGTTACTTTTCATTAATTTATCTTTAAAAATATATTTACTGAACACCTACTTGTGTGAAGCCCTATGTTGAGATTACCAAAGTGAATAAGCAGTGATGGAAGTAATAGCCTATCTACAATTCAGTAGGATTGTCAGTTTTAGAAAGAGGTGCAAAACTTCCTAACAAAACTTTGAGTCTCTCAGGCATGAATTTTGGTTGAATTCACCCCAGTTTACTCCAATGACAACTGTGTGTCTTAAAGCATTCAACATAATCCCATTCTCCTGTCTTTGCCCAAGAATGAAACACATGATGGAATTTGTCCAATCAGGGTGAAGCCCTGCTTGGAACTTTGTTCAGGGGGAAAGAAAGAGGAGCTTTCTTTTCCTTAGTAGGAAGCAGTGACAGCTGTGATACATTGACTGCATTGTCACCGTAAGGGATCCTGGCCAAAGGGCAAAACCTACAGGAAAGAGAGCAGAGCTGAAAGAACTCAGAGAAACAGAGCCAAAGTCATGATCAAACCAACCCTTTGAGTTTGTTTTGTTTTAATTATATGGACAATAATGTGCAAGAATTTTGTATCTCTTGCTACAAAAGCACTCAAACTGAAACACTATCTGAAGTATCAACCACAAGGAAGTGGGCAGTTACCAAAACACCAGTTAACAGTTTCTCAAACAATCTCACTGCTTTTAAAGATACCTAAACGTGAGGTCAGAGTTCCAACTAAGCAGCAGGGGAGAATAATCTAGTATCTCTTTCAAAAGCTTAGAATTTGATTTATTAATTTTTTCCTAGTTCACTGTAGGAAACATATAATACATACCATCCTACTTTCAGGTGCATGCTTTATGTAATCCTCTCCTGTTTAACTTTAGGTCCCAAACAATCTAATGTTATACCTCAAGGCCTAGAAAAGCAGGAACATACTAATTCCAAAACCAGTAAAGACAGGAAAAAATTAAAATCATAGCTGAAATTAATGAAATAGAGATTAACTTTTGGAATAGTTAAATGTGGTTCTGGAGTTTGAAATCCTGTGAACCAATAAGGAAACTGGCGAAAAGAAAAAAAATTGTGGCATACGTGTCATGATCCCCAGTTTTCACCTCTGCCCCTCATCTTCAGCCAGTTGGCCAGATCATACCAGCTCCAGCAGTCTATGACTTTAGGTATCTGCTAAGAAGCTACTTGGATTTGATGCTCCACGAGGCACCATGAATACCAAACTTCTCAGTGAAGTCTGTAGAAGACTAATCATCTCCAAGACATAGAATAATTGGCTAGTTTTCTTTAAAATTAGAATTTTAGTTTCACTTAATAATACATAAATTTTCATGAAAACTTTAAGAAAGGATACTGCTTTTCTGCTTTTTTTTACTTATTAAATATTTGCTCACGTAACAAATGACTTTTTCATTTCATTTCTTAGAGAGGGTGGTCCAGATAAATCACATAAACACTAGGTGGCACTACAGTTTGAAATAACATTCAGTCAAACACTAAAACAGCTAAGGTTTACATGAGATGGTAAAACAAACAACAAAACCAAAAAACAAAAAAGAGCATAATATATCCATATTTATTTTAAAATTTTAGTACATACTAGGAAAGGGTAATTAACTTTATGTAGTTAATAAATTGACTTAATGAATTAACTTATATGATCTGGTAGGTTTTTTCTCTTTTTATTAGAGCAGTATACATATACATAGTGGTTGGATTCATTTTAACAAAATCATACATGCATGGAATTTGATTTCAATTCCTATCTTCATGTCCCCTGCTTTCTCTCCCCTCTTCTCTTCCCCCCATTCTCCTTCCTCTACTCTATTAATCTTCCTTTTGCTGGTTTATGTATATAATTTTGGTTAGTGCATTCTAAATATACATAAAGGTGAAATTCCCTGGAGTATATTCGTATATGCATGTAATGTGATTTTGTTAATGGAATGAACCTGATAGATATTTTGAAAAGATAATATTCTTATCCCTTCATTGAAATCGGATTCCTATTTGCTGGAAGGCAGCAACTGATTAAATCAGTTATAAGTATTCAAAAATTTCTTCATTTTTGCAGATGAAGCCTAAGTTTAGATTTTTAACCTGTCCAGTACATTTGGGAATTGGAATAATGTTTTTCCTCAGAAAATGAAAGCAAAATATATACTATTATATATTAATAAAATAGATTATGTGGGAAACTTAGAATTAGTTTTATTAATTTTTTCCTAGTTAAGTCATGGATATATAAGTAATTTATGTCCAATAACCTCATTAAGTGATGTATTCTGCTTATAAATTTTGAATATTTTCCCCAAATAGATTTTCTATATTAAAATGTAGCATTTTCTTGATTTGTTGTGGTCTTTGTTAACAAGCTTCAAGAAAGAGCACATGGATAGAAGCTATAGAAGATATAATGGATGGAGCCACTGGACCCCACCCTACTGGGAACCCTGAGCCATCCAGAGATCAATCAGTTTCCAAGTCTTCTGTCCTTTGAAGCTGTCTACATATATTATCTCAGGCAATAGATCTTGAAAGGCTTCCTCTCGAAGTTACAAAGTAAAACCTTATTGTGAAAATAAAATCAATTTTTTAAAAAACATTATCTGCATATTTGATTTTATCTGAATATTTGACTAAAGACTATGTAGAGGAAAAACTTATTTTTGTACTATGTCAGAGGGGAAAAAAAGTGTCCTCTCTTCTGAGGGTTCAATTTATTCTTCCTAATGTTTTCTACCAGGCCCCATTTCCTCCTATGGAATCTAGTCTGATCCAGTGACTGAGAAGAGAGATTTCCAAAGTAATTAGATGTTTTGTTAGAGACTTCATCAAGACTGTCTTTTTTCATTAAACATTGCCACTGTGGCTGTTTCAGCTTTGAATATAATCACGGAAGTAGGGATAACAGTCTCATAATATAAATAGGCTAAGAGAATGAAGAATTGAGGTTACTAAATTCTGGACTAATGACGTGTTATTTAGTTTCTGCTATTGTTTTAAAAAATAAAAATATTATATTTTGGAGAAAGAAATTCTAAATGAATTTTAAGCAACTATTAAAATACATAAGAGCTCTAAAGAAGCCAAAATTCATAATTATATAATGAACTTATTTGTTTCTAAAGAACATTATTAAGAATCATGCAACATAAAAACACATGAGATGATTATAGTCCTTTAAGGAGCATACAATTTTGGAGAGAAAAGCTACAAACATCCAGAGAGTAATTAACAACAAAAATCTAAATAACTGTTCAAAACAGATTTAGATGAAAAATAATACCTAAGTAATACCTAAGATTTCCTGAACGACTATGGCAAATATGAAAGCATAAAATTATTTGGAAAAAATATATGTATTAGTTGGTGTACATGCTAAATTATTACTCTAAAAGAAAGAAAGACAGAGACAGAGAAGGAAATAGAGACCTAAAAACAGGAAGCCTCAAAAATGTAGACATTTGGAGGAAAGGTAGCCCAGGAAATGTAGGTAACTTGGAAACTTGACTCTACAGGGTCATCCAGGACCCAAAGCCTGAGCTCCCAGGGTATTACATTGGTTAAGATGATACCAGCATCTAGAATAAATAGGACAAACTTCTCAGTGGCTCAACATAGTGGGTTCTCACTCACATGAGCTCTAAAGAGTGGTCTGGCCTAGAGTTGCAAAGCTCTTTGGAGAAGTACCCTATCCCTGATTCAGACTGACTCAGAGGGCAAGAGCCAAATATTGGTTTTCTTGGCCCTTTAATTTAACTTTAATTTTAAAACTTAATCTTAAACATCTAGCAAATAAGTTTTAACAGCCTTATACTAAGTACTGGGCTTTAGTACCTATCTCTCTATCCTGTAGGTGATAACTCCTTATCTTAAGTTAACCCAGGTTGTGAGTTCTTAAAGCAGTACCTCTTTAAAACATTAACAGGCAATCCTTAGACCATCTAAAAGCAAACTACAAAAAAAAACTAACTAGGATAAAAACATTTTTAGTTTATGTAATAGCTACCTTGAATTCTGGCAGAGTTATACATTATAATCCCCTGTTTGAGGTCCTGGCAATCGTGACAAAAACCAACTTTTGGACACAACCTTAAATGCACTGAAATCTAGTCTACTTCTTTCATAGTCACTTTCACATGAAATGGGACATAGAGCATTATCTCAAGTAAGGCAGGGCTCATCATAAGTCTTAAATGCTATAGCTCTGAAGCTGATCTTTGCTTTTTGGACATCATTTTACAAAGCCTACATAAATTGTTGTGAACTTGAGCAAACACAACATAATATCACATCTAAAACAAGAATTAAAGAAAGGCTGGAAGCTTTTAACCCTTTGTAGAAAAGTAGCAAAGTACTTTTGTGTTTTGCAATAAAACTTTTACATAGATTAGGCTCTCACTAACTTAAAAATACATTTAAATTGTATCTCAGTGTAAAAAGTAACATGGAACTTTACATAACTTATTGATAACAAGTTCAGTTATAGAACACAAATGATATAAATAAACTTCCAACACGTTTTTTTTTTAAGCCTAAAATTACCATACAATTTTAGAACACCAGTTTGATATAATGCTCTTTCTAAAGCTTCTACCTTACAGACTTGTATACCTGGAAGATATGAACACAAAAATGGCACCAATTACATTGATGTTTTTATATTAACCAAGTTTAGCTTTTAAAGAAATAACATAGCACAATTCTCTAAAACAACAGCACTTGTTTAACCAGCTGTTTAATTTCTTTAAGATTACTTTGCTCAAAAACTTGCACTTATAACCAACTTGCACAGACCTTCTTTATCACTTACTTAAACCCTCTTAATTGCTTAATCATATAGACTCTTATCCAGAAACACACTTTCCCTCTATTTAATCCATACCTAGAACCTTCTAGTTTCTCTTTTTATCTATTAACCTCCTTCTGTTCAGTTTTGAAACAATACCTGTAAACTTTTGAATCTAAGCAGATTACTTCATAGACATCAACATTTTATTAGGGTCTTTCTGAACACCTAGGAGATTAATGAGACCAGTGGAGGACAGAAAGCCAATCAGTGCATTTGCTGTGAAGAGGAGGGTCATCAGAGAGGGAGACATCCCTGATGCTTCTGAGGGAAGCCACATGGTCAAGCAAGGCCTGGACCCATCCTAGCGCAAATGGCACTAGCAGAACTGAGAAGCTGCTGTGAAGTTCCCGAGGACTCCCAGGAGAGATTCAGCTGACTGTTAAATAGGTAGTAACAAAAGTCAGTTTGACTTATTTCATCTTAAACACTTAGCAAAGACAGTTAAAGAGCCAAAACACAGCTATTCCTGCACATTTTAAATGATAATAATAGTTAACTAACTTCCAAAAATAAGTAGACTGGAGGCTACAAAAAACTCTTAGACAAAAATGCCTAATAACTGTCAAAGGAACTGTTAGAGTAGTTTTACTTTAAGGCCCACAGATATTCCTAACCTACACAGGCAGGCTTGGTGTTTGCTAGTATGGTTATCCAGCCCTAAGTAACAGAATTAAAGATTTCTCTATTAGACACAGAGATCAAACTAGTAAAAGGATTTTGCAAGATCAGATGATATTAAATTATTAAACTATACCTTAAGGAAAAGGACAACTGTAACCCTAAAAGTTAAATGTTGTGTTTATATCCCTGACATTTCTGACAATGTGACAAATATCCTTAAGGATTTACATACTCAGATAAAAGCCATGTCCTCAGCAACTTTGTCATGGAATCAATATCTTAGCTTCTGGTTCTTGGTACTTCCTGGTGAAAAACATTGTTAGTCTCTGTCCTTGGTATCATACTTATTGGCATATTCCTGTGCTGTGATATTTATTACTACATTAATATGGTTCCAATATTAATGAATTCTTGTTTCTTTTATAGACCACCCATCACTCACATGGCCCTCCAGCCTATCATGGACCACTCGATAGACCCGATTTTTAAAAGGGGACTCCAAACTGCTTGCCCCAACATCGCCCCTTTTGTCAGCCTGAAGAAGCCAGAAAGATCTTCGCCCCCATTCCTTACAGCAGTAAGGAGCTTCCCAAATTAGAGGGGGGAATGAAGCCAGATTTAAAGTTAGGTAGTCAGTGTAGTTAGGTAAATCGGGTCTAATATCGAGTGAAATCTAAAATGGAGGCCATGCTGGGAATGACTCAGGGAAAACAGGACAACTCATGGAATGTTAATAAAGTTCCGAAAAGGCCCTAGGCCAAAGTCCACCTGGAAGAAATGTTAATGAACATCCCCCAATGGACAGCCCATCCCAAAGAAATGTTAATGAAGCCCAGGATACAGCCCCCAACAGATTTGGAGATAGCTCATCCCAAAGAAGTGCTAATGAACAGCAAACTTGACTCGGAAATAACCAGATTACTCCTTTGTCCCAAACCCTTCCTGCCTACATTCCATCACCAAACCTATAAAAAGGGGAACACATTGCCCGCTAACTGGATTCCACCTTTTGGGTCCCCTTCTTCCTCCGGGAGAAGTCTTTTCTTCTGTCCTTTAATAAATTTCCAATTTCTACTCTGAAAAAAAAAAAAAAAAAAAAAAAAAAAAGAGTGGTCTGAGGGACAATGGGAAAGGTTGGACACACCTGCTGCTCGCAGAAATCTGGTGATCTAGTTTGACTGAGGCTCTGCCATCTTCTATGTGGTCCTGGGCAAAGTCCTCAACATTTATTGCTTACGAAAATGAGGAGACTCAAAAAAGTTACTTTTAAATTTCTATCTTATTTTGGTTGTTCCATGGTTTCTTTGACAATAAAATTCCCTCAAATCCTGAAAAACTTCTAACGTAGTTGTCCTTGCTACCTCCTGTGGTAGTCAGAATTCGTTTTTTATTTCTTTTCTTTTCTTTCTTTCTTTTTTTTTTTTTTTGGTACTGGGAATTGAACCCGGGGGCCCTCGGCCACTGAGCCACATCTTCAGCCCTATTTTGTATTTTATTTAGAGATAGCGTCTCACTGAGTTGCTTAGTGCCTCACCATTGCTGAGGCTAGCTTTGAACTCATGATCCTCCTGTCTCAGCCACCCAAGCTTCTGGGATTCTATTAAGGCCTCCAAGATTACCACTCCATGATATATATACCTGTATAATATGGCCCCCTTGAGTTTGGACAGACCTGGAGACATGATAGGATATTATTTCTATGATCCTGTCACTAACCAACTAAGTTGAAAAGGGAAATGACAAGGGTGAGCAAGACCTAATCAGGTGATCCCTTAAAAAGAACTGGATCCTGTCTGAAGAAAGAAATTCCACAGGGGACAATCTACACTCCCCATGATTGGCTTTGATGATCAAGAGCAGCCTCCAGGAGCTGAAAGCACCCCAACTGACATGCAGTGAGGAAATGGGTGCCTTCGCTCTACAGCCTCAAGGAAGTGAATTCTGCCAACCACCAGAGATTTAGAATTAGATCTTGAGCTTCAGATGAGACCACAACCCCAACCCATACCTTAACTTCAGCCATGTGAGACTCCCCAGAGGACCCAGCTATACTGTGCCCAGACCTGTGACCTAGGAACTGTAAGGCAATAAACATGGTTTAAATGCTAAATTTGTAGCAATTTGTTATGCAGCAACAGAAAGTTAATTGTATTTCAAAGTTCCTAGACATCATAATTCTTAAGCCCACATTCTTTTTCATTCTCCCTCGTATGTATATATATATATATATATATTTTTTTTTCTTTCAACCTAAAGTATCTCCCTCAAGGGCTTAGGCTTAGGAGGAAAGCCACAACCTTAATGTGATGCTTTCCATAAGATTAAGTATTAATGGGATTTTCTTACTTAAAAGCTTTTAAAATCTTACTTCTTCCCACTTAGGGCCTATATGCAGTTGCCATTTCCAATCCCTCAAAATCCCGATTTTCTGCCCTGACTGTATTCCCTATCCTTTCCCTTGCAAACTTGCTGATACTTGCTTGTGTTTTTCTCTTACATAATCTTGCTAAATAAAACCAATTATAACTACATACCTTGCTAATATTCTATTTGCTAATCACATTTGAAAATCTGAGCAAAAGGATATTTTTTAAACAACAATATAACCTATAAAAGTTCTTCATAAAAAAAAACACAACAGTGTGTACAACCAAACAATAGAACAAAGTTGACAGTTTTGAAAGAACAATCTTGAAATTACAGCATTCAACTCAGAAGGTTTTTGGTCACATTTATTAAAATCCACAAGGTACAATTATTCTTGTGTTATTTATACATTTCCAGGGTAGAGAGATGAAGAAAACTCATTTTAAAAAGAATTACAACCTTGATTCCAAATTCTGAATAAACATAAAGAATATAGATATAGGCCAATATTATTTTGTTTGTTTTGTTTTTGTGGTGCTGGGGACACAACTCAGGGCCTCATATGTCCTAGGCAAGCACTCCACCCCTGAGGCACATCCCCAGACCTAGACCAATCTCATTTTCTAGCATGATGAGTAATCCAAAATATTGACCAAAAAAAAAAAAAAAACAGATTTTGAACATAGATGCAAAAATCTTAAAATATTAGGAAAAAAATCCTGAAATAGAACAAAAAAAAATTAAGCCCTAACAGGAGTTGTACTGTGAACATTGTTTAATGTTAGCATTGTTTATCATGATAAAAAATAATCTTATTCTACAAATAGGCCAAAATAGAAAACCACAGCTTGATAAATTTTAAAAATATGTGTGATGACATTTAACATTTATTTCTGGTTAAAGTTCTCAACATAAATAGGATATGGCATATTTCCTTCATGTGGGAAAGAGGTGAAAAATCTATTTCCAGCCAACAGAAACGTCATTCTTGATGATAGGAGAGCATGAAGAATATTTATTACCACTACGATTATTTAACAACTATTGGAAGTTTGATTCAAAGTAATTTTAGACAGCAATTGCAAATGTGATTGTAATTTGCAAGTAATATGATTCAAACTAATTGAAAAAATGTTAAAACTAATTTATAAAAGTATATAGATACAGCAAGGCAACAGATGGAAAATAAATACACAAAACATTTTAAATATTAATAATCAAAACATAATGGTAAAAATTCTTATTCAAAATAATACAAAAAACAAATACTTAAATGGACTTAATAAATCTGAAGAACACACAAAACAAAGCCTCTAATTTGTTTTGAAAATCATTCAAGAAAAGTTTAAGTCCTATTAGCAACAAAAACATTTGGAACACTTTGCTAATCAATTGGGAACCTCACAATTATTATAATGTATTCCATCTGAATTAGAGATTAACCATAAAAAATAGGATTTTGAATATGGAATAAAGTATTGGTGAGTATTTTTAATTTTGTTTGAGTGTGGACTTCCTAAACCTGACTTAAGATGAGATTCCTTCAAGAAAAAGAAAAAAACTTTTCAGAAAGTTATTTTCAACAGAAAGGAGGTAGTAGCTGTCAAAGGATTGCTTCTCTTTCCCAAAGATGGAAGAATAGCCATGTTATCAATGTATATGTGTGCGTGTATGTGTGTGTGTGTGTGTGTGTGTGTGTGTGTATACACATGATAGAAAAGAATTCTAAAATTACTATTGCTTTATGTAATTTTAATTTTTTTGTTTAATTATTACTCATTAAGTGCTTAGTATCTGCCAAGCAATGATTGTTTGAGTTCAGCTTCATTATTTTTATTTTATAGATGAAGACTGAAACTTAAATTATTATCACCCTTATTACCAGTGCCAACGTAACATTATTAGCAGCTTGTATATATTCCACATATTGTGCTAAGTACTTTTCAAGCATTCTCACTTAATTCTCACAATGATTCTGTGAGTAGAAACCATTACTACTCTAATATTCAGATAAGAAATCTCAGGCTCAGAGATTAATATGACTGATTTGTATGGGGCAACTTGGAATTGAGCCCACATCTGCTTTCACTCACTATTCTCTGATCAGCCAGGGCTCTGAAGCATTAGTTATATTGTTTAAATTGTGTTGAAATTCTCAAATAATCATAAAAGTAGACATGTGTAGACATGAGATTTTTGTATTTTTCAGAAGCAAGTATTTATTTGAAGATGTTGAAAAATATAGGCTTAAAACCTCTGTAAATATCAATTAACAATGTGAAAATGTAATGTAAAAACTGGAGAAAATTATCATATGTTTAATAATTATTATTAACTGAATGCCTGCTATACTTGGACACTGTTTTGGGCCCTGAATATGCAGAGAAAGAACAGACCTCTACCTTTGTGGAACTCACATTCCAAACATAGGCTTAACATTTTTTAAAATCACTTTTTAAAATGAGCAGCAAGCCAATATATAAAGGGAATGAGAATGCAAATAGAAAAGGATGAAATGAAGTCTCAGGAAAATATGCTTATACTCTTATTAGTAATGAAAGAAATGGAATTTAAGCAACAATAAGATATTATTTTTGAGCTACCAGAAAAGCAAAGATTAAAAGGAATGATTACATTCAGAGCTGGAGTTGGAATGCATAAGATTATAAATATTCTTCTGGAGGGAACATAAATTGGCTCAGAAACTGATGCAAAGCTGTGGGTACATGGACCTAAACAATCAAAACCAAGGAATTGAATAATAAAATGTCATTTACATAGAATAGAACATTATTACAACATCACACATGATGATTAGATTTCTACTTACCAAAAAGAAATGTTAAAGAAGTGAATATTATCATTATGTGAATAAGAGGCTACAGAGAAAAAGACTGAATGAACTAAACTCATTTTTATGAAAATTAATGGATCTAAATCTGAGGGAAATATTGAAAGATTGGGATTTTTCTTATTTTGTATATCTAGGTTTTAATAATAATGGATAACTTCTATACTTTTTAGGCTGCACCTTGTTGCACCTTAAAATTGTATAAATCTAATAAGTTCAGGGGAATAAGTCAAAGAATTCACTGGGCTGTTGGGGTTGTAAAACAAAAAGGCTGTAGATGAACTCACTGCCCCTGTTCTACTCTGCCTCTGCTCCCTGGCTAAATTTTATCAAACCTGTTCTGTGCAGAGACATACAAAACATTGCACAAAAATTAAAGGGTATATTTCAAATCACCTTCCTCTAGAAGATAATGCAAAAACACAAAAATTTAGCATTTGTTAGCCTCTAAAAATAGAGTATTACTACCAATGTCTCCACTAGTCATTAAAGGTGGGGAAACTTTGAGTCATGGTTGGCAGGTCACATATCTTATTTGCTCCTGAAACTTGGATTATGTCTTCACATTTCATCAGGTGAGCCAAATATGGCATCAAGGGAACAGCTAATTCCCTTTGGTCTTCTGGCTGGTGCTATTAAATGACACTTTTCATCACTACCCAAATGCTAAGGAATTGAGTGAAGCAGCTACAACTTTGTTTACATTGGAGGTGAAATCATTTGATAAGTTCAGGACTTGCCTAATTGAAGCTACTTGTCTAATAGTTTATTCAATTGGCAAATCAAATTTGCATTTTCCCTCCAATAGATTGATTTAAAAAAAAAGTAGAATGGCCTATGGTATTAGTATTACACAGATGTAGTCTCATGTGATTTATTATCAAAAGATCCTTTGAACCTAAAAAAAGAGCATTTCTATTGGAGAAATGATATATTGCCTATATCCAAATTTTAGCTGGAGATTGTCATCTAATCTAAGGAAAGACAAATTGGGCTTATGAAACCCACTTGTCAGAAAGGATAGATTTTTCATTTATAATTCCCAATTCTGCAAAAAGAGGTCTAAGTTGAAGAACCATGTATGCTCAAGGCTAAGATACTCTTGACAAGCTAAATTTTCAAAAAACACCCACATTTTAAATGTTATGACCATATTTAAATTAACATCCCACATGATTATCTAAAGCTTTTACTTAGATGGTGTTTTATAGTTTACAAAGATCTTTATGTAGCTCTCATTGAGATAATTCACAAAACAACTATAGCAGCTCAGGAGGCCCAGTGCTATCCCCTGAGAGACTTGGGTACTATATGGGTCCCATTCAAATCTAGTTCTTCCGAGTCTATATTTAGAAACATTTTCAGTATAGTCAGTTCTCTTCTTGTGTACTATGTTTTCCTTGGATTACCTTCAACGTGAGCTCAGCTTTGAGTAAAATGATCCATAAATTTTTCATGTTGATCATAAATCTAGGCATTAAAGCGAACGGTGGGGATGGCAAATTGTCCACATTTATGCTGGCACTCCCCATTCTGACACTGCACTCTTTCCTGCTATTCCTGTGTGTGGCCTCAGAATCCTTCACAACTCAACCCTACATGCATCTAAATTAATTGGATTTAGAATACCAGAGGAAACCTATGTTATCAATCCTGGAATAATGTTCTGCCATCTTCCATTTTCTTAACTCTTAATAGTTACAAAAAATAGTTAAATGCCTCTGGAATAAATATTTCTATAATTTTAATTGTAGATGTTTATAACTCAGCCTTCAGATTTTTTCCTTCCTCACAATGTTATTTTCCCCAAATCCATTTTTACTAGGCTACTTTTCTTTTTCAATGTCTTCATTGGTTCTCCAGTGACTGCTTACTTAAGTTCAAACTCTTTGCCATGGAATCCAAGACCCAGGATCATCTGGCCCAGCCTGTCTTCTTAGTCTCACTTCCCTCAAGAAGAACAGCATTCCCAGATGGGAGCCACTGTTCCCTAAGATGTTGTTCTTAACATCACTTTCTTTTGATGAGCTCTGTCAGAAACTCCCTTTCCTTTCTTATCTTACCCAAATTTATTCATCATATTCTTTGCCTACTATGTAAGTTGGCCAATTGACTTCTGATTCTCCCATTCATCAGCTATATGAGCCTGGACAAGTTACTCAACTTTCCTGTGCCCTCAGATTAATTAGTTTTAAAACAGGAACAGTAACCATATCATGGGATGAATGAAGATTATGAGTTACTCTACATAAAGGTCTTAAAGCAGCAACAGAACAGAAAGCACTTGCTACTAGTATCATCATTGTCATTTAAGAAATGATTGTCTTTCATTATTCTCTAATGTCAACAGGCAATGTCTTATGATAAGACCCCTCATATGCTGTCTTGATTCATTAATATTCATATAGATGCCCTATGTTCTCTCAAAAATTTTGTTTTCTATAGGGAAGTAACCATATGTTTAACAGATTTTTAACCTCACAAAATTAATAATATAGTGCTTTGCCATTATAGGTGATCAATAGATATTTATTGAGTTTAGTGTTTGGACAAAAGAATGCTATCTATAGACATAACTTTATATGTATTGCATTTTCAAAATTTACTGCCTTTCTTCATCTTACATAAAATAAGAAGCAAATTATTTGCTAGATTCTTGGAGTAGGTGATGAATTTAAGATGCAATTCACCTTCTGACTTCTAGTTTAGGACTACTTAAGCTCTTCCAAATGAATACTACTTCTCTACATGTAATTGATCTCAAAGACAAAAATACTTCAACTATACATTTTTGGCCTATTCTAATATTTATTTAGCTTAGTGTTTTTCCTCAATTCTAGCCAAATGAATAACTCCCAAATATATTATCATCTCCATCTTTAATCCAAGTAAAGCAAGATTATTAACTTCTTCTCAAAGGATCTATTTTTCTTATCTTTAAATCAACTTGAATCCTCTCTCAAGATTCATCCTCATTCCTGTGCTAAAAAGAGAATATAGAGTCCAGTGCCAAAAAATCAAAGATGAATGAGTTTCTGAACATGTTGAAATATTATCTTGTATTTTTCATAAAAGCTGCATTCTTGCCTTGTGCTCACTGTGATTGATAAGGCCCTCGGAATCTGACTGCATATGTGTGGATTTTCTCCATCCCACTGTCTTCTGACTTTGTTTGAGACCCCAAGTGAACTGTTTTGTAATGGGCTCTACAAGCCATTCTCAAATATATCAAGGAAATTCTAGGAGGTGTTATGTGCACCAGCTAATTTACTGTCATGAGCAGATGTGAGGAAATCTCAATTTCTTTCTCCAGGTCAGAGTTATCAAATAAAATCAGACTTTGAAGGGCTCCTGAGGAGCAATTCTTAATGGGTGATTGTTCAGTTTGTTATGTACCCACTACTAGTGGTTAGGTCTAGATTTAATTTTTTTAGTTTGTAGACAAGGCTGCCAAGGAGTGAAGGAGAATCTAAGGCCTTATTAACATTAGTCAGGGTATGCTTATTGCTTTTCCTTGGTCTAAATGTAGCTTACCTCTCAGCATGAATGCAATATTTCATAATATGACTCATTGCACGAAGAACCATGGCACTCACATCTGGTACTTTCTGTTTATCTGCATCAGCAGAGTTCATCACTGAATCATTTTTAATAATTCAAGAGCCTTTTCTATTAGTTTTTAGGTTGTCCAGGCCTAGAAAGCTATATTGAGAATGCACCAATACACTGCAGTGAAGAATTAAAAGTTTACAAAATAGTGGGTGAATTTGTGGTTGAAAGCCTAAAGTGATAAATGATAACCACAAAAATCCCACATGTGAAGAAATATTTTGTTTTTTTTAGGAAAAGGAAAGGCACTAAGGGAAGATTAGATCTAAAGTTTTCCCAACGGCTTATGCATTGAAAATTGGAAAAAGACCAGACTCTGGAAACTGTTAAGATTTTTTTTTTTAAGGGATTAGGACTGAAAGCAGCTGAGGGATAACTACTCTAAACTGAGAGATGGATTGTGCCCAATTGATATCAGATGTCTGAAGTTAAACACCAAGTAATCTTTCCATTTTACTTTTCATGATACTGACAGGCAAATCAGAATCTATTTCTGATGCACTTTCACGGCAGATACTGAAGAATCTGTCTTCCCTTTGTACATTTGGTGTTTATGACAGGTCATATTTTCTTTGAAAGCTATAGGAATTGAAGCATATACCAACCCAGGAAGTGGCATAAATGGCCCAATAGAGATGTTACCAGTCCCCAAAATTCTATCAATAGCTTTGAAAATCTGAGAGAGGGAGTTAAAAAAAAAATCCTTCAACACAACTGCATTTTCACTTGGTGAAAATAGTATGTTATTTTTTCTCACTGTAAAAATTACAGGTTATTCACTGTTCAATGAAAAGACAAAAATGCATAAAATTACAAAAAAGTAAAAGTCACTTGACATTATTTCACTCAGATAACTACTTTTGTAAGTATCTTCCATCTCTATGTATACACATAAAATTACATATCCAAGTTTACATATGAAGGACTATATTTTGCAATGTATTTTATAAATATTTTCTTGTCAATAAATACAATTTTAAATGGTCATGTAGAATTACATTGGACATATATACTTTTAGGCTGAAGGATATTGTTTTCATTTTTTTTTTTGCTCTTCTAGATAAAATTTCATGAACAATCTCCAGCATATAAATTGTCAAATTGGTACAATTGTTTCTTTAAGGTAAATATTTAGATGTGAAGTTTCTTGGACATAAAGGCTGTTCATTTAAATTTCTGATACATATTGCCTAACTGCCCCTGAGAAGAACTTTATTGGTTTTCTACCAAAACTATGCATTATAAAGTTAATTTACTTGCTAATATTAAGTGTACTGTTAGAAATATTCAGTTCCATAAACTTTTTTATTGTTGCCAGTCTGATGAATGACAATGATACTTAATTGTTGAATTTCTATTAATTTATTTCAATAATAGTGAAGCTTAAAATATTAATGAGAATTGTTAATCTTTTGGGAAATGTAAGTTTATTATGTCCCTAGTCATCTCTTTTTCTACTACTAATTTTAAAAAGTATATTTTCTTGTAATGTAAAAAGGATGATCAATTTCATCTGTCATGTTGAGTTCAAATATTTTTCCTACATTATGATTTGTCTTTCAACTATGTGTGTAGTATTTTTATTTACATATGACAATGGAATGCATTACAATTCTTATTACACATATAGAGCATAATTTTTCATATCTTTGGTTGTATAAATAGTATATTCACACCAATTCATGTCTTTATACATGTAACTTTGGATAATAATATCCACCACAGAGGAATGGGGAGGGAAGGGAGTGGGTATAGGGTTAGAAATGATGCTGGAATGTATATATAGTGGTTTTTAATTGTGTTAAATTTATAATCAATATCATCAAATTTTTATGTAATAAATTTTACACTTCTAGTTTTTATATCATAGCATGTCTATAAGAATAATATATACCACCATAATAATTTCATGTTTTTACATTTTGCATTTAAATTTTGTGATTCTTGAGTGATTGACTTCTTTATGAGGATAACCACTCTTCTGCTTAGTATTTTAAAACACTCTTCTCATCTACAAAATTGAAATGTACACACAACTATCTTTTTGCAGTCTTCAGTTTAACTAGCCTGTCTCTCCCTACACCAGCAACATCTGCTCTAGTTACTATAGACGTTTCATGTCATAGTAGCTAGTGAAAAAAGATGAAACTTTTAGTCAAGTTTTAAAAAGATTCCCTAAACTCTAAGTGAGCAGGTAAATGAATTAATTTTTGCCCTTTGGTAGTTTGTGATGTGTCAACACAGGTGGGCTGAACTACATTTCCCAGAACTATATCCCCTTTCCTGCGTATTTCCACTGAGAGTGGGTCACAGAGTCTTGGATGAAGATAAAGATCTGGGTGGGTGTGGAGCCATTTTGCAGCTTACACACTTTACCATGAATCTGCTAACTCTCTTCATTGATGTGAGGAGACAACTGACCCTGCAACTGTCCCACCATCTCTTTAGATCTTCCTCTGGGTCTCTTGACTCCTCAGCCAAATGAATGTGGCTCCTGAGCCATGATGAAAGTCCTAGCTTCTGAAGGCTACAACAGCATCAAGATCTGAAACAGGGCCAGGACTAGGGGGAGAAATCAAAGTACATAGGACATAAAAGTTAGGGGTACCCACTTTTGGATTCATATAAGAACCACCCTATTCTTGCACAAACCTGGGGGTGTGAGCCAACTTCAATTTGCACTGCGGGAGCCTCGCCTACATCATCAATTTCAAGTACTACATGATGTAAGGGGACTGACCCAGGTTTTTGTTAAACCTGATGGATTCCAGATTTTACTTGTGGATCCCAACTTGTTATTACTCTGTTCTCACCCTCTAGTCATCTTTCTTTCTCAACTCTCTGCCTGGTGGATTTTAAGCTCCAGCATCAGACAGAAAGACAAAACCTTTATAAACACTGCTTAGCTTCCACAATTGCATGAGGCTAAATCCTTACAACAAATCCTCCATACACACCTGTCTGCACACACACACACACACACACACACACACACATACACACAATCAAGACACAATCAAGAATTCAATCAAGAAAATTATGGCATATCAAGTTGAAAATCACTACTATGTGTAAAAATGCTTTCAAGAATCAGGAAGAACAAATAAGCAACAATATAATAAATCAAAATTCACGAAAGATTAAAAATTCAAATTAATATTTTAAGCTTCACAATTAAGTAAATAAATATAAACACAATTGACTATTATTTTTTACCCATCATATTGGCATGATAGTTAAGTATTCTCCCAGCTTCATTATTTTCCCTCTTCCCTTAATATCCACAAATTCTATGACATACATTATATAAATCATTACAATTTACTATTTTATCTTATTAAACTCATCTAAAAAAGTTTCAATGATTCCTTTTTTCAACTCTCTGAAGGGTTTCTTTAGCTAATGCTACCATTAGTCTCCATGTTGTCTCACAAAATACCTATTCGGCACTCTGGGCTCTCAGTGCCTTGATATCTTCACTCTCAAGCATCCTGCTATCTTATGTCCACCACCTTTATTACAGTTACATATTGTAATATGTGTCATGTAAGAATCTTGATATCCAAGCACCCTATTGACTTGGAAGATGTGGTCAGTTGAACATATAAGAATTACAGGAGACAGGTGCGGTGGTGCACACCTGTAATCCCAGAGGCTTGGGAGGCTGAGGCAGGAAGATCCAAGTTCAAAGCCAGTCTCAGCAAAAGCGAGTCACTAAGCAACTCAGTGAGACCCTATATCTAAATAAAATAAAAAATATGGCTGGGGATGTGGCTCAGTGGTTGAATGCCCCTGAGTTCAATCCCCAGTACCCCCCACCCCCCAAAAAAATAATTACAGAAACACCTAAAACTCAACTCAAAGTGGATCAAAGATTTAGGTGCTAGAACAGAGACCCTGCAACTAACAGAATAAAAACTGTCCCGAATCTTCACCATGTTGGCTTAGGAACTGACTTCCTTAACAAGACTCCTAAAGCACAAGAAGTAAAATCAAGAATCAAAAAATGGGATGGATTCTAAAAGAAACTAAAAAGCTTCTTCTCAGCAAAGGAAACCTCAATAATGTAATTCTCCTGCCTTCACCTTCTGAGTTGTTGGGATTACAGGCATGTCTCACTGCACCCAGCTTCCTTTTAAACTTAATTTTGGTATATTTGTGGCCTTTGTCTATGTGGATACATTTTTTTCTCTACTTATATATCTGTCAATGAGATGTGTTATTAAAACCTGAAATTGCCACCATTTGGCCATTTGGACTTACAAAAATGGCAATTTCATATGTCTTATCCAATAAATACGCATTTGTCAGAAATAAAGGGGGTAGAAAGGTAACCACAAAACCCACAAACACTAGAAACTATACAAAGAACTCTAAGAAATGATTTGCTCTAGAAATCACCTAGAGCAACCAGTTAGAAAGCAAAGCAAAGAGAGACCAAATCATGGATTAGCCAAAAATCTTGACAGAAGTACTCACTGCACAAAACTGTCCCCTCATCCTTTGGATGGCTCTGCTATTTATAATAAAAATGTGACCATGCCCAACAAAGTAAACTTTGAACGAGAAGGAATATCTGCAAATCACTGTGAATGAGGATGAAATACTTGATGGGATGAAGGGAGAAGCATCACTCAATGTGAAGAAAATATCTGGTTTAGAGTGTCACATGCAAGTAGCAACTGAACATTGAGTATAACAGGTTTAAATTTGGAGTAACACCTGGTCCTGGTAGGAGAATGGCTCTGCAATACTTGGTGACCTTGCATCTTTCCAATTAGGTCACGTAAGCAAGGCTTAACTGCAGCCTGCCTGTCTTGGCAGAACATCCTGCAGTTCTTCATAGAGCAACAGGAAATAAGTGTGGTAAGGAATAATCAGGAGAGATTCGTATCCCTTGCTTGTGAGAGGTGGTTTCAAGGCTATTTCTTCTCATCTCCCTAGTCCAGTTGAGAACAAGACTTTCATCTTGACCCTCCCTGAGAGTACACCTGCAGAATTTTGTGCAAGTCTATAATACTGCCTAAAGAGTTGGCTCTTCTCCAACAGAGCAGCCCACCACTCATATATTATCTGGCCTCTCTGATTTGGTGCCATCTTACAGTACTCAGGATAAAGGAAGCTGACACTAACTATGCTACTTTCTTTTGCTGTCGGAATCCATTTGGGCTCATTATGTTTTGTTTTGTTTTTAACCAAATGAAGCTATGTTAGTCCATGACAAGTCAAGACAACAGGTGCATTAGTAGTATTCGTGGCCCTGGTTAACTACTGTGCAGCCACTTTGGGAATGATTGACAGCTTGACAGCTCTCTAGCCTAATGTTGTGGTTGAGGCTAGTCTTGAACTTGTGATTCTCCTTCCTCAGCCTCCCGAATCACTGGGATTACAGGCATGGGCCACTGTGTTGGCTCTCTATCCTAATTTGGAATCAACTGTTCTCTATCTCAGAAATGAACATTTTAGCCTGTTATGATTTAGATATAAGGTGTCAACCCAAAAGCTCATGTGTGAGCCAATGCAAGAAATTTTAGAGATGAAATGTTTGAGTTAATCATCAGTGCATTAATCCCCTGATAGGAATTAACTGGATGATAAATGTAGGCAAATAGAGTGTGGCTGAAGTAGGTGGGTCATTGGGGCATGCCTTTGGGAAATATATTTGTCCTTGGTAAGAGGAGAGGTTTCTCTCTACTTCCTGGTGGCCATGTCTTGAGCTACTACTTTCTTCTACCACACTTCAGCCATGATATTCTGCCTCACCTCATGCACAGAGGAATGGAGTTGACCATGTATGGACTGAGACCTCTGAAACTGTGTCCCCAAATAAATTTTCCTCCTCTAAAATTGTTCTCATCAGGTCTTTCAGTCACAGCAACAAATAAAACTGACTAAAACACAGGCTATCTGAATCATTATCCTTTTTATTTTAGGTATGGCATGATTAACAATGTCTTGAAGAGATAGAAAAATATGTAATAATAGATTTTGGGACTAGGGTTGTGGCTTAGCAGTAGAGTGCTCACCTAGCATATGTGAGGCCGTGGGTTTGATCCTCAGCATCACATATACATAAATAAAATAAAGGTATTGTGTCCACCTACAACTAAAAAACAAAACAAAAAAACTGAGTTTTTAAAAAAATAATAGATTTTTAAAAACACATAATTCTATTACTTTGAAACAGCTTAAATGAAATAATAAATGTTTATCACTGTTAATAAGTTGTGTGTATGTTTAAGGTAGCAGAAACACTTAGAAACTAACACATTAAATCAATCATGTTGTTTTCCTAATATTTAGGAGATGCATTTGAAATCCATATCTAAATGTTTAACAATTTTATTCATAAATTTTTGACTCATTAGTGATTTGTTAGTTATAAAAGTATTTAATTTAAATGTTTAAATTTTTAAAATGTAACACATTTATGTTATTAAACTAAAAATTCAAATACTTAAAATTAATATTGAGTTTTCTTTTCCTCATTAAAAAAAATTCTAGCCATTTAAGATCCAGCTATGTAGGCTGGGTACAGTGGCACACACCTGTAATCCCAGAGGCTCAGGGGGCTGAGTCAGGAGGATCATGAGTCCAAAGCCCACCTCAGCAACAGTGAAGCACTAAGCAACTCAATGAGACCTGATCTCTAAATAAAAAACAAAATAGGACTGGGACTGTGGCTTTGAGGTTGAGTGCCCCTGAGTTCAATCCCTGATACCTCCCCACCCACCTCCACCCTCCAAAAAATAGGTCCAGCTCTTCACTCTCTCCTCTCTACCTCCTCACTTTAGCACACACTCAACAGAATTTGGAATCCATTGATCTTACTAATTTATACTGCCCATCATCTCCTTTCTGGCTCAGAGTCCATATTCCATCCACATAACTGCACCTTTGCAAGCTCACCTCATTTCCTTATTTTTTTTCTACACCAACTCAATTGGCAAAACACAGGTCCAGGAACCTTATTTCTTGCCTCCTCCGTAGCCTGCCCACAACTAGATGACTAGTCATACTCTACACTTACGACCAAAATTCCAAACTGGGTCTTAGTACTGCTCATCGATCCTAGAAAATTTATACTCTCTACTAGATGACAACTTTATACTTTCTTCTCCAATTCAGATCTTCAATATTTTCTCCAATCTCTGTTTTAACCAAAGACCTTGCTTTTCATTTCACTGGGAAATTAGAAGGAATCTGGAAAAAAAAAAAAAAACTAAGTCATCTTTCCACCAGCAAATGTACAACTTATCCATTTATGTAGCCATAAGCTCTGCCTTTCTCCTGTTGTTAGGGAAGGCCGCTACCTCCATTTATAAACTGAACTGCATTCTCTCTTGCCTATGCAAAGACTTCTCCTGCAATTATCTGAATTTTATCTCCCACACTTACCTGATGCTCTTTCTTCAGCAATATAAAAATGAACCAGTTTTCACATTTAAAAAAATACCCTTATTGACTCCAAATCCTCCTCCAAGCTCCATTTTTTTTTCTGCTCTCTTTTTTCAGCCACACTCCCATGAAGGCTTTATATACTAGCTGCATTTCCCATTGAACTTTCATTTTTCCCCCCATTTACTTACTCCAAATCACTTCATTAGAAGAGTTCCTGTCAGGGTTTCCTGGAACTTTCAGGAAATTTCTTTCCTCTGATGGGAGGGCTTTTGGAATAGCCCCATTTCTCTTCCCTTCAGTATTACTGGTGAGGAACTTCAACTGCTGGATCTGTCTTGCCACACTTTGAGGACAAATTCATCACAAAGAGAAACTGGGGAGAAGGGAACTCAGGAAATATGGCCTTGTCATAGCTTAAATAAGCTTGAACCCCTTTCTGACTCTGGGCCTTGTTTGTTTGTTTGTTTGTTTATTTATTTATTTATTTTTAATTTCATTGGGTCTTTTTAGTTATACATGACAGTAGAGTCCATTTTGATATAATTATACAAGCATGGAATATATCTTATTCTAATTAGGATCCCAGTCTTGTGGATGTACACGATGGTGAGGTTCATTGGGTATACTCATATATGTACATAGGAGAGTTATGTCAGATTCATTCCACTGTCTTTCTTTTTCCTACCCCCTCCATTTCCTTCTTTCCCCTTTGTTTAATCCACTGAGCTTCCATTATTCCCCGTTATTGTGGGTTAGCTTCCATATATTAGAGAAAACATTTGATCTTTTGTTTTGGGGGGATTGACTTATTTCACTTAGCAGGATAGTCTCCAGATCCAAACATTTACCAGCAAGTGTCATAAAGTCATTCTTCTTTATGGCTAAGTAATATTCCATTGTGCATATATAACAAATTTCCTTTATCTGTTCATCTGTTGAAGGGCACAAAGCTTGACTCAACATCTTAGCTATTGTGAATCGTGCTGATATAAACATTGATGTATGCCACTGTAGTAGTATGCTGATTCTAAATCCTCTGGATATATACTGAGGAGTGGGATAACTAGGTAAAATGGTGGTTCCATTCCTAGTTTTTGAGGAATCTCCATACTGCTTTCCAGAGTGGTTGCACCAATTTGCAGTCCCACCAAAAATGTATGAGTATACCCTTTTCCCCACATCCTTGCCAACTTTTATTATTACTTTTAATCTTGATAATTGCCATTCTGGCTGAAGTGAAATGAAATCTCAGTGTAGTTTTAATTTGCATTTCTCTAATTGCTAGAGATGTTGAACATTTTTTTCATATATTTATTGATTATTTATATTTTTTCTTTTGAGAAGTACCTGTTTAGTTCCTTTGCCCATTTATTGATTTGGTTGTTTGGGTTTTGTTTGTTTGCTTGTTTTTGTGTTAAGTCTTTTGAGTTCTTTGTATATCCTAGAAATTAATGTCCGATCTAAGGTACAGGTGGCAAAGATTTCTTTCATTCTGTAGGCTCTCTCTTCACATTCTTGCTTCCTTTGCTTATGAAGAAGCTTTTTACTTTGATGCCATCCCATTTATTGATTTTTTTGTTTTACTCTTTTGCTTTAGGAGTCTTCTTAAGAAAGTCTGTTCCTGAGCCAATATTGGACCTACATTCTTTTCTAGTAGGTGCAGGGTTCCTGATCTAATTCCTAGGGCTTTGTTCATTTTTTATATTCAGCAATATTTACTGAGTATCTACTATGGGAAAGCACTACTCAAGGTACTTAGATAGCTGCAAACAAAAGATAAAATATTTGTTTTCATGAAGCTTTTATTTCAGTGGAATTGAAACATCATTTTAAAAAAGTAATTAATGTAATATCATTGAGTTAGGTCTAAGAAAAAAATTAAGACAATTAAAACGGGAAAAGCAACAATGACATTCATGGGGTACAGCATTTTTCATTACAGTAAACCTCTCTTCACCTCAGTGCCCTGCATAGTATCCAACCCATTCCTGAACCAGAAATTGACAATAAAGATGGGGCTTGTCTTTACTTAATTGGGATCATTACTGGTGCGAGTTGATTTCATTGGGAAACATTGGCAGTATAACTGAAAAGGGGTAGTTATCTGAAAAATATATTTTTCCAGGAATGTAGAAGGCAACTGGAGTGTGGATAGACAACAAGAAATGGTTCTTGCAAGATCTACCATTAAATACCACCCTATGAAGGCTTTTCTTGGCTTCTCAGTTTAAGTTGGGTCTTCTTACAATACTATCTGTCATAGTATGCTAAACATTTTCTTTATATTCTTATTTCAATTTGCAATTAACTTTTATTTGTGTAATTATTTTATTTCTGTTTCCTCTACAACAAGTCATAAACTTTATAAAAGCAGGGCAGATAACATGTCTATTTTATCTGCTCATCACTGTATGCCCCATACTTATCACATTGCCCAGAACACAAAAGCCATTATAGGTAGTTACTGAAAGCGTGAATTTGGAGAACTTGGTTATCTTCCTCACTGCTCCCTCTTGCCTGCAAATAAATGACCTTTAAGCTTGTTCGTCTAATTAGAAAAAAGTGGTAGGAAAGGGACAGTTGGCTTCACACTTGCTCCTGCAGACTGGACTCCACTGTTGACCTGTGATGTGATGACAGTGACCTTTTCTCTGTTTTCATGTGACTCACCCAGGGCTTTGGTCCTGGCCTCAAGATGGGGAACATGATGAGTCCTTCAGAATCCACACTGCAGACTGTCTCATCACTCTACATCAGCAGAAGCTTTGCTTTAGCTCCTGACACGTTCTTTACCCTGGGTCTAACGATAATGCACGTGAACAAAACTTCAGAGACATTGATGCAGTTGCCAGAAGGCATTTTCTAAATTAGCTTAGGTGAACTCTTCTCATGAATTTCTGGTTCTTCCTGTTTAGTCATGTAAGTGTCAGATATTGGGGTTTCACACAAAGATGATCTTTACCTTGCCCCATCTTTCCTAGATGTCTTCAAAAACATTTGAAGTGATAGAGGATGGGAGGGACAGAAATCTTATCTGAAATTTTTTTACAACCTAGTTTAAAATTGCTTTTGGAGGGATTTAAGTATTAAGTATAAGTTCATTGTTTCGGTAGGAAAAGCCACCGAACAAAGGATGAGTATCCAAAATATCTTTTACTCCCACAGAATTGTCTCTGAGCAGTGCCCTTGTTTATCTTCTGACTGCAAGATAAAATGTAGCTACATTCTAATAAAATTCTATATCAGTGTTTGCACTATTTGAAATAACCTCCTACATTGGTCTCATTGCCAACATTCTTGCTGGACTTAGACTCAATTTCTAAATGGCAGATGAAGCCGCCTTTCTAAAGGGCAAACATGTCCACATTCCCTGCTATTTACTTGCCTTTAGTGATTTTCCATTGCTTACAGAAAAGAGTCTGAAGCCATAGCAAGACATACTAAGCCTTCACAATCCAGTTTATATCTACTCTTTCTGCCTTATTCATTCAGTGGCTCATATATGTAATAAATATTCATCGAATACCTATTTAGTTTAACTGTTCCAGGACTAGACATATAACAATGAACAAAACAGCCAAAATCTCTACTCTAATGAAGCTAACATGCCAGTTAGCAGAGCAGATAATTGTTATGGACTAAATTGTGGCCCTCAAAGTTTACATGTTGCAGTCCTAACTCATAATGTGACTATATTTGGAAACAGGGCCATTAAGGAGGACATTAAAATTAAATGAGGTCATAAGAGTAGAGCCCTAATCTCAAGGACTGGTGCCCTTATAAGGAAAAGAAGAGACACCCAAAACATGCAAATACAGACTAAAGGCTATGTGAGGACACACTGAGAAGATGGGCATCTGCAAGCCAAGGAAAGAATTCTCACCAGATATCAACTTTGCTAGCTCCTTAATCTTAAAATTCTGGTCTTTAGAACCCTGAGAAAATAAATGCCTGTTGTTTTAACCATTGAGTCTGTATTATTCTGCTATGCTAGCCCTAAAGACTAACACAAAGAAAAACAAAACAAAGCATTTAAAAGTATATCAAAGAATCACAAGTTCTTTGAAAGAAAATAAAGTAGGGAGGGGGTATAAAGTGTGTGGAGAGAAGTGCAAGTTTAAATTGAGCAGTCAAGAAAAGCCATGATTGCTAGTCAGGCATGGTGGCACATGCCCATTGGCCCAGCTACTCAAGAGGCTGAGAAAGAAGAAATGCTGGAGCCCAGTAGTTGGAGAGCAGTCTGGACAATATAGCAAGACCTGTATCTTTAAAAAAAAACCCAAACAAACACAGAATACAACAGTTACTAATATGGCATTATGTAAAAATGTGGATGTGTAACCGATGTGATTCTGCAATCTGTATTTGGGGTAAAAATGGGAGTTCATAACCCACTTGAATCTAATGTATGAAATATGATACGTCAAGAGCTTTGTAATGTTTTGAACAACCAATAAAAAGGGGGGTGGTGCTCACTGAAAAGGTGACATTTTAGTTGATACCTGAGGGAGCTGTGGGAGTAACCAAGTAGCTATATGGGCAAAAAGCATTTCTAACATAGAGAACATCAAGTACAAGGTCCTAAGGTGTGTTTGAGCTCAATGTAACTGCAACGGGGAATATGGCAAAGTAGGACATCAGACAGGAGACAAGGGGCCAAATTGTACATTCTTTCAGGCTATTGAAAGGACTTTGATTTTTACTCTGAGTGAAAGAAGAAACCTAATAAGAACTTTGGACAGAGTGACATAATCTGAAAATATATTTGTGACAGGATAGTTCTTGTCTTGTGCTGAGATTAGATCTAAGGGACAAGGTATACAGCACAGAGATATATTAGATAGTTTTTCAAGGAATCCTGTTAAAGGTCTATCAGGGCTTTGACGAAGGCAGAAGCAATGAAAATAGTAAGAAGTGGCTGGATCCTCAATATATTTTGAAAGTATGGCCTACATGGCTTCTGATCAGATCAGAAGCAAAATATGGTAGAAAGGATAAATTCAAGAATGATTTCATGGTTTTCAGACTGAGCCAAAGAGATATGATCAGCCAAATAAAAGAAGGTGCCCAGTTTAATTTAGAACATTTAAACTTGAAATGCATATTAGATAGCCAAATAGATATGTTGAATAACAAGTTTGGCATTGAGTATGGAGTTCAGAGGAGAGGCCTGGGCTAGGAATAAATATTTGGATTTTTTAATAGATCATAATTAAAGCCTTGAAACTAGGAACTAGGGATTGAACTCAGTGATAGATCTCTTGCCCAAGCAAGTGCAAGGATCTGGGTTCAATTCTCAGCATTGCCAAATGAAATAAAAGCCTTAAATCTAGATGCAACCATACACCTGGTGTGCATGGGTGTGGAATGTATGTATCCGGTGTATAATATGATACAGATAGAGAAAAGAAGAGGTTCAAGTTCTCTGCTCTGAACTAATCCAGCATTACAAGTTCAAGATGAGAGGAAAAAGAGATGGAGAAAGAGCAGCAAGAAAAAAACTTCATCAGATATTCCAGAAGAAAAGTAAAGGAAGTGTTTTAAGGAGGAGGAAAATTGGGTCAAATGATTTGGCAATTAGGTTTATCAGCATGTCATTCATTAGTGACCTCACATGTACAAGCTTGGTGGGGCAGAGAGGAAAAATCTTTCAGATGTTCAAGAGATTACAGGAGAAAAGGAAGTGGGGTCAGTAAGCACAGGCAACCATTTCAAGAATTTTGTTATAAAAAGAAGTAGATACATAAGCTTATGGGTAGACAGGAAGTAGGGCCAAGAAAGAGTTTAATTTTTTTTTAAGGGGCATTCGAACATTCATTGGAGAGAAACTACTGTTTCAGAAAAGAGAAAAAGGGAGAATTTTAGAGTTGGTGACCAAGGATAGAGTCTAGTGCTCAAATGGAAGAGCTATTCTTGAGAAGGAGTGTAGCTCATGGCAGCATATCTATAGTGATGATATAGAGAGGACCAAGAGTATGGGCACAGGTGATCTTTCTCTGTATGAGTCCTGTATAATTCCCCAGTTGTTCTGAACTCAAACAGACAGGTCATTTGGGGACCCCCTCAAACACTGACATCTGATATGTTGACCAGAAATCCTGAAATATTTCAAGAACAAGGAATGGACTTTGGAAAGCACCACACAGCATCTGAGGTTTTTGGTGCATCTTAGAAGGTGAATTTAGGTCTTTGTCTTAACTAAACCTGAAATAAGGACTTTTTTTTCTATTGTAAATAAAAAGTTCATAGTGACTTTTCCAGACAAATGACCATTTTTAAATCTTTGGATTGAAATCTCCCTATGAGTTTACATTTAAATTTAAGATAGAATATATTAATTAAGCTCATTTTAGTGCTTTCTGTGAACAAAAACTGTACTGTGGCTTGATGGTCCTATTAGGACACCCATTTATCTGTAAAGTGGCTTCACATAATGAGTTGAACTACCCTGATCAACTGCTCATCTTCTCTGGGGGAATGGATTAAAGTTAACAGGGGCTTGATAATTAAGCCATAAGTGTTAAGAGAAACAAATCTGGGAAACATTGTTTGGCAGGATGTATTTGTCTTCCCTTTTCTTGACATTTGCTTCCATGTAAGAGGCATAGTACTCTTGACCCCTCTCTATCACTTTTTCTTCACATAGATGGATGGAATGTCTTATCTGATTGATGAGTTTGTAGGGGGGGAAATGGACATGCAAAACTCAATTCCTTCTTCAATTTCTTCATCAAACCAGACTGCTTTAGATCCCATTTGATCTAGGTGGCTACCCTAATTACAAATAAAGTCCCACACTCTGGTAGTCTGGTGCTTCCTGTGATTAGGAGCACACAACTCTACTGAATTCTGGGATTTGCATTTGGAAAGCTCAGTATCCCACAAACTCAGTATCCCTACTCCAGTATCAACTTCTTCTGTAAAAAGGATTATATTTTGACCCCTCATATTCTCCATCCATCTTTTACATAGTTTTTACATAGTTTATCTTTTACATAGTTTCAAATTTAGAAGAGAAGAGGGGCACCATATTTAGGACCTGCTTAAATTTCTAACACCAATAATTCCATTCATATAAAGGACATGAGTCCAAAAGCTATGACTACTCTAATTTAGATAGATTTAGGTACAAATGCATTTGAAAGTATGCCATTTTTATTACTTTTACAGTTACAATTAAATTTTGCACATGTATATCTATTTGACTCTCCTTGCTAAGTCTTTAAAATTCATCCACAAAAAAGTGAACTATGGGCAGAGCAAAATTAACCTAGGTTGCAGAGCTACACAAAGAGCCTCAGGTTATTTTATTGCTAGTATTAAAAGTGAACATAATTCCTTCTGAGTATTTTAAATTATATTTAACACCATCACTCTCTACGATCTATTTACCTGGATGATTATACATTAAAATTATGCCTGCAATATAAACCAGATAGAACAATTCTAATCTTCTAGGCAAAGAATGGAGTTGTTTGGCATCTCACACAAGTCAACAAAAAATAGAAAAGCAGCTGTTTGATGAGGATTTGCTAATTTTTTTCAATAATTACATGCCAAACAGGTCCCTCCTCACACACACAGCAGAAAGCTCAGCCCCTCCATAAGGGGATATCAAATGCCAGCCAACATCAATGGGAGTATCATAAATATTGCTTCTTTCTATCAGCCCTTCTCATTAGTCACAATTTAGTGGTTTCAGTAATGGAAAATCATGCTTGAGCAAAAAGAGCTATTTACAAATGCAAACGAGCTTCCACAACAGCTTTACTGAAAAAAAAAATCCTACAACTTCTTTGAGAGAAGTCATATTAAGTATTTGATTTGTGTTCACTATAAGAGCAAAATGTAAGCTTCACTTGGCCTACCTTGTGTTCAGTTTTAATAACATTTTTCTTTGTTCACCACACACCAATTGCTCATACTTTACCAGATACTAACATTTTCATACCATTTTTAACATCAGTCATTATGTATTTAAGTATTTTTTAACAGGTGTCACATCAACAACAACAACAAACAGTGGAATGGTATAAAAATATAAACATAGTATTTTCCCCAACTAATCTAGGCAGTCACAAAAGTGAATATATTTGACACCAGATTCAGAGACTATATAATTTAAACAGATGTGAAATATGAGAATATGAATTCAGCATTTGGAAAGTCTAAATAATTAAACTTCACTGCTAACCAATCAAAAAAAAATCCATTCTTTTCAGTAGCGAGGATCTCTGGCTGAGTCCAATCTGATAACAATATTCTAATCTCAGAATTAAAAATGAAGTCACACTTGGCAGTAGTAAGTAGCCACACTTACTGTCAAAAATGATGATCACTGTTGACATGGGTATAGACAGGCACGTACCAGGTAATCAACCTGTTATTTCAGGTATCTTAATCCACTCAGTATTGAAGTAGATAGCTTTACACATGTGAAAACTGAGACTCAGGGAGGGTAAGTAATTAACTAAGATCATAGAGCTTGTAGGCAGCAGAGCTCAGATTTAAATTCAGGGCTGTCTTCCTGCAAGGCTGTCCTTTTTTTCTACGCTATGAACTATTTCAGATACTGATTCACTTGTGCCAGTCATCATTTGCAACTTATCCAACAATCATGGGGCAGTCCTTGGCAGTAGTTTAGAGAAAGGCCAACCATTCAGTCTCAGGGAAAATTTTAAGATATTTTCCTTCATTAATATCATAAGCTAAGTAGTTGGACTAACTTGTCAAAGATATACCTAATGTCAAAGTGAATTTGATATGGAGCCACAAACTCAAGTTAGTTTTCTACAAATATTATAAATAACATTTATGGCCATTTATAAATGTACCAAGTTATCCACACAAGCTGTACCATTTGCTGGTCTTGCATCAATATTGTTCAAGACCAACGGTTTATGCATACTAAGGAAATTAAATGGCAACAAGTAAATCAGGACATTCAACCAAAAGTGATTTCACATAGAATATCTCAAAGTGAATAAAGATTATGATTTTTCTGCCATCTTATCCTTCCCTCCCCCTAGGTTTTCATTTTACTTTTACAAACAATGCTACAATAACTGTCCTTGTATATATAGCTGAATAGTAAGTAACACTGTGGGATAGTTACTAGAAGTGGAACTAAAGGGTCAAAGGATACACACATGTTCAAGTTTAAGGGATTCTGAGAAATTGGCTACAACTTTTGGATACATGTACTTCCCAATTTACCCATGACTCTAATTTGAGGCTCCAAGTAATTAAGAATCACAAATAAATGTGTTTATAATAGAAATACTTTATTAAACATAAAGTAATAATAATGAGAATAATAAGCCTGATTGTTAAAGAAAAAACAAATACTTGAAAATGACTCAACAGTGAAACTGAGAACTGACAGAAAGTTTCAGAAAGAAACTAGAGTTTGAGGCAGTGAATAGCACTATTTGTCATGTAATCTTAACAACACTGTGCTTTCATCTGGGTGTCCACCTGTCCTACGAGTTGAGTGGTAAAGGATTCGGGTTACAAATCCCTGAGTTCTAAAGATACTAAGCATGCTAAACTTTCATCACAGACTCATATAATCCATCTCCATTAGGGAGAGTAATGCACACTGATAGCAGTAGCAACTGTCAACAATCTGCACTCAAGGACTCCTCAGGAGGTTTCCACATAGCCAATTTCTCAGAATCCTTCAAACTCACACATGTGGATATTCTTTGACTCCGCAGTTCCATGTCTAAGAAACTCTCCCACACTGCTACTCACTACTGGGCTGTATGGACAAGGACAGTCACTGTAGCATTGTTCATAAAAGTGGTACACCATTTGGAAGGAAAGCCAAACTTCTAGCCATAAAGGAGGGATTAAATTATCACGGTGAAGTCAGTTATCAAAGAGGATAAAGTAAAACTTTTTGGAGCAATGTGAAAAGCTCTCCAAGATAAATTTTAGAGCAAAATTAAGCAAGGTGAATGATAAAATTATAGTATGATAGAATTTTTTAAATGCATGTATTAGTGTATGTATATATAAATGTTTAGAAAATGAACTGGGAAAGGGTGTATAAATTTTTGGCACTAGTTACCCCTTGGAAAGCGGAAAACACTGGGAAGAATAGTAAATGCAGGAAAGTGTTCCCATTTTCTGAATATTTTATGTTATTTAGATATCTTATAATGAAGATCAGTTCCTGTGCTATTTGTGTAAAAAAAAACAACAATTCAGTTATTACATAGAACATTCCTTTTTATTATCCTAGAGTCATTAAAGCATTAAAGGATATGTATGTTTGTGGAATGTAAGTGTATGTTTGGATAGCTATTTTTAATTAACTTGATTATCTTCTCTAAGATATATTTATAATCACAAGTGGAACTCTATCTTTAAATCTAAGTTAATTGGAAAATTCTTTTTTGTTGAAATCGTGTGTAAATAAAAAACTATGTTTAATCTGTATAATAAAACAAGCTAATCCAGACACTGATATCAGAACACAAACACATTAAGTATATGTCTCAGAACAAAACTATTCTTTATTAATTTAAAAAACTTTGAAGTGATAAACAAAAACATAAAAATAGAACATAATGTGATGTTTCAATATATGTATGCAATGAATAATGTTTAAATCATGTTAAACATCTCTCTCTGTTCCAACACCTATCCATTCTTTATGGTGAAAACATTCAAAATTCTTTTATCCAGGTTTCTTAGATAGAAGTACACAATTGTTTTAAAAATCATCCCGTTGTGTAATACCATAGCAGAGCTTCTTTTTCCTAATTGTAACATGGTACCCATTGATCATCCTTTCCTATTCCTCTAACCCTGAACTCTCAGCCCCTGGTAATCACTTCTCTCCTCTTCTAAAGGGTTAAATTTTATAGATTTCACACATGAACCATGAGGTACTTGTCTTTCTGTACCTGGCTTATTCATTCAACATTAATGATATCCAATTCCATCTATGTTGTCACAAATAACTGGCTTTCATTTTTTTTGTGGCCAAATAGTACTTCATTTTGTTTATGTGCCACATTGTGTTCATCCATTCACCAGATGATGGACACTTAGGTTGATTCCATATTTTAGCCAACCATAATAAACAAAGGAGTATAGATGTCTTTTTAACACACTGATTTCATTTCTACACACCCAGGAGTGGGATTGCTTGATCATATACTAACTTTTTTTTTTTTGAGGAATTTTCATACTGTTTTCCATAATGGTTGTACTAATTTACATTCTCACTACTGGTGTGCAAGGGTTCTCTTTTTTCCACATCCTCACCCACCTTGCTACTGTTTGCCTTTCTGATAAATTAAAACTCTAATTAGTGAGGTGATATCTCACTGTGGTTTTGATTTGAAATTCCCTGATGATTAGTGGTGTTGAACATTATTCATGTAGTTGTTAGTCATCTGTATGTCTTTTTGGGTGGTAAAGATTATTTAAGTCTTTTGCCCATTTTTAAATCAGTTTATTTGGGGTTTTGCTGTTGAATTGTTTGAGTTCCTTACAAAATCTGGATGTTAACCCCTTGTCAATTGTGTAGTTTGTAAATATTTTCTCTCATTTGCAGGTTGTTTCTTCTTTCTGGTTTCTTTGTCCAGAAATTTATCCACACCTAGGTTTTTCAACCTGTTGTCAAATATTTGTCCATAATAGTCTTTATGATCCTTTGCATTTATGTGGAATCAGTTGGGATGTCTATTTTTCATGTATAAGTTTATTTATTTGGGTCTTCTCTCTTTTTTTTTCTTAGTATGGCTAAAGATTTTGCCAATTTTGTTTATTTTTTCATAAAACTGTTTCAATTGATCTTTTATATTGCATTTTTGTCCCTATTTCTTTTTTTTCTTTCTTTTTTCCTCTGACCTTTATTTGTTTTCTTCTACTAATTTTAGGATTGGTTTAATTTTTTTTCTTGACTTTCTAGGTCTTAAAATATTAGGTTGTTTCATTGAAATCCTTTTCCTTCTCCTCCTTTTTTTCTTTTTTTAGTTGTAGTTGCACACGATACCTTTATTTATATGTGGTGCTCAGGATCGAACCCAGGGCCTCGCACATGCTAGGCAAGCGCTCTACCACTGAGCCACAGCCCCAGCCTCCTCCTTCATTTTCATATAAGCATTTCTTGCTAAAACTTCTCTATTGCCACTACTTTTGTTGTATCCCATACATTTTGGTATTTTTTTCCATTTTCATTGACTTCAAAAAATTATTTTAAAAATATCTCTTTTTATTGTTTTGATAATCCACTGTCAGATCACTAGCATATTGGTAAGTCTCCATGAGTTTGTATAGTTTCTGAAATATCTTTTGTTGTTTATTTCTAGTTTTATTCCCTTATGGTCAGAAAAGGTACAGGTTATATTTTCAATTTTCTTCAAATCCTTTGAAACTTGTTTTGTGGTCAAATATATGGCCTAGTCTACAGAATGTACCATGGGCTAGAGAAAAGAATGGGCATTCTGAGCAGTAGAATGAATTGTTTTATAAATGTATGAAGTGCATTTATAGTGTGGTTTAACTCTGATGTTTCTTTGTTGATGCTTTTTCATGGGTGAGGGCTTCTGGATGATCTGTCCATTGATGAAAGTCAGGTGTTGAAGAAGTCTCTCACTGTTGTTGTTTTGGATAATCCCTGTCCCTTTAGACCTAATAACATTGTTTTATAAAATCAGGCTTTCTGGAATTAGGTGATATATAACCTTAAAATTATTATACTTTCCTATTAAATTGATTACTTAATCATTTTATAGTTATCTTTTTGTCTTTTACAGTTTCTGTATTAAAGGATATTTTGTTGCACATAAGAATAGCCACTTCTTGCTTTATATTTCTGCTTCCATGGAACAACTTTTTCCACCCTTTCACTTTCCTCTATGTGTGTCTTTATTGGTAAAATGAGTTTTTTGTAGGCATCATGTTGTTGTCTTGTTTATGTATCCACTCAGCCAGTTTGTATCTTTTAATTGGAGAATTTAGCCTATTGTATATAAGGTTTTAATATATAAAGACTCACTCTTTTTATTTTGTTAAATTTCTTCTGTTTGCTTGGTGTAGTAGTCAGAGTTATCTAGAGAAATAGAACCAATAGGATATTATCTCTATATCTCTATGTATGAACCAACAAGAGATAATCTATAGTTCTATGTGACTATGTATACATACACATACATATACATACATGTGTACCCATGCATAGATATGTGTATGTATACATAGATATATAGATATATAGTTATGTTGTATTGCCTGTTGGTTCATATATGTGTGTGTATATATATATGAGATAAATATATATGATTATATTTGATTACATATATTATTTATTATTATCATATATTATTATTATTATATATATTATTGTACAAGGGGGATTTATTAGATTGCCTTACACAATAAGAAGCTGAATAGTCCCACAATGGTTGACTGTATTCTAGTCTAAGAAGTTGGAGCCTCAGAATAAGAGGGACCAGTAGGGTAGCCCCAGTTCAAGACTGAAAGCCTGAAAACTCCCTGGAGAATCACTGATTAGAGTCCCCTTTGGAAGAGTGAAGGAACTGATGTTCAGTGTCCTCAGGCAATTACAGCAGCAATAGAAGCGTCTGGTCAAGACAACTCAAGCTTACATCTGTGTTGGCTTCCTCCTTCTTTCATCTTTTTTTCCATCCAGACCTCCAGCCTACTGGACTGTGATGCTCACCTTCAGAGTAGGTTTCTCCATTCAGTTTCCTGTCCCTAATGTCAATCATCTCTGGAAACACTCATGGATACACATAGAAGTCTCTTAATCCTAGGCATATCCTGTTAAAAAATATTTATTTTTAGTTCTAGGTGGACACAATATCTTTATTCTATTTTATTTTTTATGTGGTGTGGAGGATGGAACCCATTGCCTCATGCATGGTATACGAGTGCTCTACCTCTGAGCCACAACCCCAGCCCCCGAGGCATATATTAATCTACTCAAGTTGACAATCCAGATTGATCATCATACTCGAAATATCAGCTCTATTCTTCATCTCTTATTGTTCATCGTTGTGGTTTGGTGGTTTATTGTATTGCTAAGTTTTGATTATTATCTATTTCTCTTTTATGCATCTATTTTACCAGTGGGTTTTATATTATCATGTTTTTTTTCATGATGATTGATGTATTTCTGTATGTAGGATTCCCTTAAGCATATTTTGTAAAGACAGTGTAGGATGGTGGTGATAAATTTCCTTAGTTTTTTCTTGCCTGGAAAAGTCTTTATAACTCCTTTATTTCTGAAGAATAGCCTTTTTGGATATATTATTTTTGGTTGACAATTATTTTCTTTCAGAACTTGGAATATGTCATTCCATTCTCTCCTGACATGAAAGGTTTTAGCTGAAAAATCTATTACTCTAATGGGGTTCCCTTAAATGTGATGTGGTGCCTTTCTCTTGCACTTTTTAGAATTTTCTTTGTCTTGCACTTTTTGACAGTTTGACTATAAAGGTGGGCTCCTATGGCCCTTCTTTACCTGGATCTCCACCTTTTGAGCTGTTATTCTATTGAGCAGGTTTTTCATGTATTTCCTCTTTTCTCCTCCTGTGGCTATCCTCAAAATGCAAATATCTTTATCATTTAGTGATAATACATATATTATGTGTATATATATATATATAACCTAAAGACCCAAAGATCTCAAAGTCTGTCTTTTTTTTCCTATCTTTTTTCTTCCTTTTTTTCTTTTATTTAATTTTTGTCTGGGATATTTTAAAAGACTTGTATTCATTAAACTGTTTAGTCTGTCATTGAAGTTTTCAACTGTTTCTTTTTTTTTTTTAACTTGACTCTGGTTTCTTCATCTCTAAGAATTCTGTTTGATTCTTTTTCAAGATTTCTCTCCCCCCACCCCGCCCCTCTCATTTCTCATTCATAGTCTGCATTGTTTTCCTTATTTTGTTTAACTGTCTGTTATGGTTTAGATATGAGATGTCTCCCAAAAGATCAAGTGTGACACAATGAAAGGAAGTTTTAGAGGTGAAACTACTGGGTTATGAGGGTTTTAACACAATCAGTGCATTAATCCCCTGAAAAGGACTAACTAGATGGTAACTGTAGGCAGGTAGGGTATGGCGGAGGAGATGGGTCATTGGGGGCATGCCTTTGGGGTTTCTATTTTGCCCTTGGTAAGCAAGAGTTCTCTTTCTCTGCTTCCTGATTGCCATATCCTGAGCTGTTCTCCTTTTCTACACCCTTCCACCATTATGTTCTGCTTCACCTCAAGCTCAGATCAATGAAGTTGGCCACCTATGAACTGAGACCTCTGAAACCATGAGCCAAATAAATTTTTGCTCCTCTAACGTTGTTCTCATCAGGTCTTTTGGTCACAGTGACAAAGAAAGCTGATTGAAATATGGTCTGTCTGTATTCTCTTCAATCTCATTGAACTTCTTTATAACTCTTTGTTCTTGTAGGTTCTTTATTGGGCATTTCTTCAGTATAATTTTCTTTGGGATATATTTCTAAAGAGTTTTTTTGTTCTTTTGGAGGCATTGTGTTACCTTTTTTTCATATTTCTTATGTTGAGATTTGTACATCTAGTGCATGAATTGCATTTCCAATTTTTATAGGGTAATTTTCAAAGTAAGCAACTTTCTCCTGAATACGTTCACATGTCTTGGTGGTGTTATGGAATTCAACAATGGCTTTGGTTCCAGGAAGGCGCCCTACTGTTACTTAACTGTTGCCTAGTAATGTATAATGCCTTTGGCTATAATTAATGGCTTTGGGCACAGTGCATGCTGCAGCAGGGTCAAAGAGACCCAATACCTCAGGGGCCCACAGAGGCAAAGGGACACTCCAGAAGCCCAGGCAGGTAGATGTGGCCACTTCAACAATGGAAGTGGAGGCACCAGTCAGATGGTGAGCATTTCCTCAGGCACTGCTGATGTGAGCTCTGCTCCGGGAAAGGGCCTCTAGCACTGGCAGCCTCAGAAGTGCGTTTTGAGGTTTGGGAGGCTGAAGCCCTTGCCTAGATAGTGGCAGTGGGTCTCTGTTAAGGTCTGTAAACAAGTCAAAATAACACCTGGTATTTTGCCAGGGGAATGTTAGAGTTCGTAAACAAGTCTGGATGGTGCCTGGCAAAATGCCAGAGGGAGTGGTTTGAAAAGTAACAAAAGTGAGCCATTAAGTGTGGAGATTCCTTATTGGTTGACTGATGTATCTAGTTTATGCTAATTAAGATAAGCTGTGCAAAATGTATAAATAGCTCTGTTGTCCTACAATAAACCGCTCCCATTCCTGCTGTATCAATGTACACAAGTTATTCGTCACCCCCAGCTATTCTGCTGCAGCCGGACCCAGGCAGGTCTCCACACTGCATGAGGGGAAGAAGCGGTGCAAACAGCAACACCTTCTCTTTTGGCTTCTGCTCTGAGTTTGGCAGTGCAGCATTCGCTCTGAATGATAACAGTGGCATCTACCCAGACATGGTTCAGAGGTAGGGCAGGGGTGCTGCTTTCAATTCCACACACAGCTGGCCACACTTTAGAGCCCAGATGACAAGCACCCTGGTCAGTCAGTTCTCTAGTGCAGTATTTACTCTTTCACTCTGTGCTGAAATACCTGTGTCCTACCTTGTAGGACACCAAGCAGTCTTGGGTTCTAGGGTCACAGTTGACCTTCTGGTTTAAGTTGGGTTCACAAGGCTGCAGCCCCCTTGCTACTATAATAGAATGTCTCTGGAGTCCCAGGGGTGGGGATATGCTCTAACCCCCCAAAACAGTAGAAATTTGAATACTATCTGCCTTCTCAAGATGATTCCAAGCTACAGCACCCTAGGTTCTGGGGTTTAATGGAAGGACTATATGAGTTCCTTCTCTAAAGAGAGGATATGGTGCAGACTCCAGGTTGCTCTTCTTACTGGGGGGGGGGGTTCAAGCCTATGATGACTGAGAAACTTTCCAGTAGCAGGGACTGCCAGCATCAACGCTGATGGAATTTGCCGTGAATCTCTAGTTTATTACTTCCCCTGTGAAGAAGAACCCTCTCCCTAGCTGAGAAACTGAGGTGGCAATTGCTAGGGTGATTTGTTCCTCTTTCTATGCTGGTATTCCAAATCTTGTAAGGTTCCAGTCTCTTTACTATTGAGTTCTAGCATTTTGCCATGGTTACTCACTTCAAAAATCAGTTACTTATCTGTTGCTTTGTTTCTTCTTTGTGGAGGATGAGGTAAGTGTTGGCTATAGCCATCTTGGATGTATATATATAATCTCCTCACAATTGGATCTTGATTTAAAATACCAGATATATAATTTCAGCATTTCTGAATTGTTGAATAAAGGAAAAGTTTACCTATAATGAGCAAAACCATAAGAAGAGGAAGTACAACACAGTATGATTTGTGTTTTAAAATTAAGCACAAAGATTGCTTTGCAAAGAGTGGCACTCTCTCCAGACTAAGCCATGAGACAATTCATCATTTGTACATGGTGTTGCACAGCATGACACTGAATTCATCATTTGAACGTCAATGATGTTAAGGAGCAGATTAAAATTTCCCTTTAATTTATCTTGTGTTAAAACACCTAATTCAAATAAGAACTCTGCACCTACATTTCACAGTTTCTCAATGATCAATGCACAATATAATAATAAAAAAGAACACTGTTGGCTATGAACATACTAAGAAACTAATTAACCTTTAAATATTGTGATCATGGACATCAATGGTCATTAGGCAGTCATAAAAATGCAATGAAATTTTCATAAGTCTAGATGGTATCATAAGACTATATACCTTGAAGTACCTAGAGCTCTCTGTCCTCTAACTTCTGAAGGTCCAACATGACATGATTCCTTTTCTTGTTCATTCACTGACTTTTTTCATTATTTCCATTCATAATCTTCTCTACATAAAATTCCATTTCCTTCTATAATTTTCCTTCTATCTGCATCAGTTTCTTTCTCCTAAACAACTTGGTTTCTTTCTTCTAAAATCTCAAGTGTTTTACTAACAGATCATAGATATATAGAGAGAGATAGAGAGATAGATAATAATTTTTTGAACTAAGAACAGAGCAGGGAGGAAGAGCATGAGAAAAAGATTAACATTAAACAGGGATGAGAGGTGGGAGGGAAAGGGAGAGAGAAGGGAAATTGCATGGAAATGGAAGGAGACCCTCATTGTTATACAAAATTACATATAAGGAGATGTGAGGGGAAAGGGAAAAAAAACAAGGGAGAGAAGTGAATTACAGTAGATGGGTAGAGAGAGAAGATGGGAGGGGAGGGGAGGGGGAATAGTAGAGGATAGGAAAGGTAGCAGAATACAACAGTCACTAGTATGGCAATATGTAAAAAACGTAGATGTGTAACTGATGTGATTCTGCAATCTGTATGCAGGGTAAAAATGGGAGTTCATAATCCACTTGAATCAAATGTATGAAATATGGTATGTCAAGAGCTTTGTAATGTTTTGAACAACCAATAAAAAAAACTAAAAAAAAAGAATAATTTTTTGGGAACTGGGGATTGAAACCAGGGGCACTTCACCACTGAGCCACAATCCTAGCCCTTCTTATTTTTTTAATTTTAGACAAGGTCTCACTAAGTTGCTGAAGCTGGCTTTGAACTTGCAATCCCCTTGCCTCAGCCTCCCAATTCACTGGGATTACAACAGCATGAATGATATTTTCTCCTCATGATACCTGAGTTTCACTAGAATGAAGCTGGTATGATCTTATCATGACATACATTTCCTTAGAATAATAACCTTGGAGGCTATTCACTTTTGTTCTAAAACATTTGTAGCAAGCACGGAAGGCTCAGATGTGTTGAATTTTTCCATCCTTATGCCTCACATGAAGATTAAGCGTCCTAATTGTATAGATTTGGGGAGGGGGAGGAAAGAAGGAAATAATGAATATATCGGATGCCTCCTATATGCTAAGCTTTGTGCTACATGTTTTCACAATTGCTGCTATTTAATTCTTCCAACTAACTACTAAAATGGATATTATTTTCTTCACTGTGAAAGTGAAGAAACAAGGACTTAGGAAGTAGCATAAGTTATTGAATATCATAGTCATTAAAATGCAGAGTCTTAATGCCATAGGTCTACAACACCAATGCACTCCAATTTTTGGAATATGAAATTTCAGATGCAGCTAATGTTCACTACAAAACTCTTGCTCAATCCTCCTTCAACTTTTTCTCATTACATACCTCTCTACACCCATAAACCCCTAAACATCCCTCAAATTAGAGGAAAATTGCTCCACTAAATGGGAATATTGAGACAAAGAATATTTGTGGTTTTGTTAATATAAATATTCAAAGAAAAACAACATTGAAGCTCAACATAGAAATGACTCATACAAATATTTCACTGTACACTACATTTACAATTTAGAGGCATTTTAAGACAGTGACACAGTCGAATGAAATTCCATTTAAAAAGCTAATATTCAAATCAAGTGTGAACAATACAACCAATAGACAAGACTTTTAGGAAAAGGTTGCTCTTTGTAGAAAGAGTGTTTAATAAGTATGGGTGTTTGATGCTAACCTTAACACTTCATAGCTTTAATAGAAACTTTTGCATTATTCTGGTTCTACCTTATTAGGTTGTATAAAATAGTATTTAGTTTCTCAACCTGGGAGGTGGTTAAAGAAAAGTTTTCAGGAGTAAGGGGAAGAGTATTGACAGGATAAAATAGAATGGAAAGGATGAATTTGGCCAAGGGTATGCAGTGGACAAAGGGAAATACTAAGTCTATGTATAAGTCTAATACTAAGTCTAATTGATGTTAGTGATGCTCTGAATTATTTGAGAAACAAAGCAAAGAATGAAGGAGTGACTTAATTCATTTCTGAAGGCAGTATATAGTGATATGATGTCTTAACATTTACTCAGAGAAAGTGATTCAACTTCAGAGATTTTGATTCAAAGAAACAATGGTGAAAAAAAGGGAGAGGACATTTGGGCTGAAACCTTTTAACATAAACTATAGTCTGTGGCTCTGGATAAAAATAATTTTTATCCATTTTCTAGGCAGTTTCTGAAGAGATGATGCAATTTCACCAGTACTATAAGAATTAACAATAATTACATGTTTCAAGAATTGATATTAGCTGACAAATTTTGAATTTCAGATATTAAAAGGTAATACCAAGAGTTTCTGTAAGGGTTTTCTGTTTTAAATTTTAAAGTGATACATGTTTATCCTAAGAAATTTAAGCAATATAAAAACACATAGTATTCAAGGTACTCCTTCCCAGGACCCCCATCTTCAGTCTGGAGAGGTAACCACTAGTAACTCTTGATAAGTATTTTTCCATACCACTAAAACATAGTTTCGCAACTAGAATTTTTTTACTTGATATTTTTCTTCCATATGACTACACAAATTCTCATTCTGTTTAATAGCCCTGTAACATTCCATAACATGCACCATCAGTAAATTATAGTTATGCACGCACCAATTATATACCAAATATGTTTTACCCACTTGATGAAATTTTAGGTTGTGTTCAATTTGGGGCACTTTAATTGCTACTGTGATAATCAATTGTGTGTGTGTGTGTATATACATATATATGTAATCTTAATTTTTGTCATTAAGTAAAAATAAATCATAAGGTATCATTTTGACATTTTTCTTTAATGCTATTATCAGGATTAAATTCTTTTGTTTGAAGCTCCATTTAATAAACTTAACATCTATGTAATAATAATTTAGGAAATGTAGTTAAGAAGAAAGCAAGGGAGGCTTTCAATGTTTGTAACTATAAATATGAATATAAATTTTCACTTAAGAAATACTAGAGAATGAGTCAGGGAGATCTGTGACTATGAATTAAGGGCTGTGTCTGAGAGTTGTTAGTCATCCACATTAAAGTCTGTAGCCTATATTTCTTACTAGGAGTAGCAGAAGAAATTATTGGTGCTATTTCCTTAATGTGTTTGCAGGGATGGGGAGGAAGCATAGACACAGATTTTAGTGTCTGTCTCCTTATATCACAAAAGTTAGTTTATCGAATTGTATATTTATCAATAAAGTACACTAATAGAATAATGCTTTAGACTAATACTTTCAGATACTTTGTTTTTTAGTAGAAAGGATTTGATGCTTTTTAAAAAATGAAATGGTATGAACAAATTTACTCATGTAACACAGATTGTGTAAGTACCGTTTTAAAATCTTAGCACCTAGAACTGGAAATACACTGTTCTGATCATCTAATGCATACAGAAATAAAAATGAAGCCCAGAGAGGCCCCCAAGTTTACACAGCAAAGAGAACACCAGAATCCAGGCACAGGTACCCTGTTTAGTATCTTTTTCATTATCCCATTTTCATATAAAGAATAATCTAAAAAAAATATATCAGTTAAACGTTGTTAGTTTCATTACACTCATAGAGTTATACAAAAAGGGGAAAGTTAGCAAGTCTGTGGTTTGAGTGAATAATGGTGAGACTTGGAGTGGCATGTGAGGCCTGGATTTCCTGACTCCTAACTGCCTGGAGAGGCTGCCCTACCTGCCCTGCACTCTGCAGCTGCACCCCACCATGGGCAAAACACAGCTGGAAAATGCCAATGCCTCTTAGCCATTGGGCGGGGTTCGAGCAAAATGAGCAGCTGTCTAAATCATAATTAACTATGTGTTAACAAGCAGGAGGTATGGAAGGTGACTTGAGGAGAAATAAACAACACCTGAGCCATTTGTGACCCTTGTTGTTTTCAAGGTGGTTTGGCTATACCAGATGTTCTCTCCATAACATAAGATATAGGATCTGGCAATACCAAGGAATCCAAAGGAACTTTACCTTAAAATGGTGAAATAGAGTGTTAAACAATGCAAATAATCCTACAGGCCACTGTGATTTCCCTGGAGTCCTTGTTTAATTTCTAGACCTGCTTCTTTCACTTGAAGTGAAAGATTGTCACATAACTACAGTGTCTACTCTAATACACAAATGACAATTAAAAGCAGGGCCCAGCGTATTCAGAGTGGGGTTTCTTAACCCACACCAAACTCTATCTTGTACTGTATAATGTATCAACTGTTCAAAATCTTATTCCTTCATCAACATGGAATTAAAACATTACCTTCTCGGTGACTAATCTTCAACTCTCTAGGGATATCAATTATCCTTACATTATGATTGTCTTTATTTTTGCATAATAACTATATGAATCTCTATCTCCTATAATTGTGGATTTTTTGAGGAGATAAGATTGTATTCATCATGGTTTTCTCAGAGACTATTACACAGCCGGTAATCAGAAAATGTGTATTGAATTTATACAATAACCTTTATGCCATCTGATTTGGTTAGAAAGTAGAGTTAACTATTCTTATTAAGAGAAAAATGTATATATGTTCTATATAAATGGTCAATTTTAATAAAGCGGTATGTAAGAAAATGTGCTTACAAACATGATTTTCACAAACATTTTTTCATGTTTCTTCGATAACTCACAAAGCAATTATTGTGTCTCAAGGTGATTATAAATGTCAGCCAATGCTCTGTAGAATGTGTGCAGACATGCCAGTTCATGCAAATCTCTAGTTGACAGGATGTCAGATAAACCACCTGTCTATTTATTCTGTTTTCACAGACATCATTTAAGCATCCACTTTGACATCTGCTAGAGCTACTTATGAGCTGGAATCAGGATTGGAGGTCTACAGTCTTCACTCTGGGTGCCCCAGTCTACAGAACACACACACTCACATATTCCTCATCACATTTTAATATTCACATTTAGCTCTGTAGTCATTTATCATGTAGAAATTAAAGTTAAATGAGCCAAGTAAGGCTTTCCCAAGAGCACTCACCGTATGTAGTTTTTTTTAAATTAACATTTTCTTCAAGCACTGGTAATTCTCAAAAAATATTAAAATATATTGTAACAGGGCCCATCTATACAAACAATGGAGCAATAATCTGATTTTGGACAAAGTAGAGCAATCTTACAAGATTCAAAATTTCAGGTATCTGTAATTCTTGACTTCAAAAAGGGACTAACTATAATACAAAATTATAAGACCAAAAAAATTGGAAAGCTCTCCTGACTTTGAAAAGAGAGAGATAGCATTAAAAGAGAATAAGATTATGGCATTTTCAGGTAAAGGGACGGAGTTGGAGAATATCACACTAAGCGAACTAAGCCAATCCCAGAAAACCAAAGGCCAAATGCTCTGTCTGATAAGTGGATGCTCATCCATAATGGGTAGAGGGGACATGGGAAGCATGGAGGAAATTTGGATTGGGCAAAGGGGAAGGAAGAGAGGGGAGCGGGCACAGGGGCAGGAAAGATGGTGGACTGAGAAGGACATAATTACCCTAGGTACAGGTATGACTGCACAGAATGGTGCGACTCTACAGTGAGTACAAACAGAGAAATGAAAAGTTGTGCTCCATTTGTGTGCAGTGATACAAACTGCATTCTGCTGTCGTGTATAACTAATTAGAAAAAAAATTTTAAAAGTTAATTTGAGAGAGAGAGAGAGAGAGAGAGAGAGAGAGAGAGAGAGAGAGAAGGGAGGAAGGGAATCATCCAAACACTACCTTGCTAATTATTTGGAAAGGACAAACAATGTAGCCCCGAGGTCCCTTTTTACAAACATATCAGGTTTCTTGTTGTCATTCCCAAGTATCAGTAATTATAGGTTATAGGTTATCAGAGAACCAAGAACTATCTGAATTTAGTCAACAATACATTGACACTTGGTGATAAAGGTTCTGTCTATATTTAATTGGTATTTTTTTTTTCAGAATGGGCACTGTTCAGCATAGGACTTTCCTAATATTTTTGAGGCCCTCAGAAGAGGCTCAACCTCTCCTGATCACATCTGAATGGCTCATCCACTAACCAAACTGGCCGGTATGTAGGTAAGTAATTTTCCTACATTGTTCTTCTCATGAACAATACTGGGAAGGAGCTGTTATCCTCCACAGGATGGCTCTGCAGAGTTCCCACCCTAATGTCAGTTATGGGGACTTGCAGTCACAAGCTCTTCAAGTCCTTCAATCAGGGCATGGAGCTGGGTTTAGAAAAGTTGAGTCTAGTGATCCATCACAGATCATGAATTCAAGCTCATCAACTGTGTTACATGAAGATAGAAAATGATGCCAGTCAACTATGACACAATGCTTTCCTAAAACTTAGGATTTTCGTGTTATTGAAAAATGTTTTACATACTTCTGCAGACACAGGTTTTTTAAATTAGCTATTATTCTTATGCATGCACAAGAAGAAAAATAAGCAAAATAGTTTCATTAAGGTGTTCCTAAAATATTTTTATATTAGAGTTCAACTGCTCTGAACAAATCCATGGATAACGTTGGTAGTGCCCAAGAAAAACCACAAATGGAGACCCACATGCCATATTTCTAAATAACTGGACATTATTTAGGTTATCAGCCAGAGATTTGCTAAACTAGAATAGGGAAGAAGCTATATCTAGACTTCTGGGTCAAGCTCCCCAGGAAATAAGAAGAGCAAGTACCCCTTCCCCAGCCTTGCTTTTCTGACTCAAAATTTCTAGGCATTTTTCAGTACCTTTCAAACTACTACCCAACTATTCAGAAGAGAGAGTGCCTGTAACCCCAAGACTCTGCTCTGCCTAGACACTCACTCTGTGCACTCTGAATGAGTCAACTTGAATTAAAGCAGCCACTTTATCTGGTTTTCCAGAGCAGAATCCACAATACTCTCCTGACCTTCAGACCAACTTCCTCTAAGAACTGAGTGGCCCCAGCCATTATTTCCAAGCTTTCCAAAACTGTTATTATGAATTGTAAAAGAAATAAGACATGTTTGTGTTGCATTGTGCATAAAGCATGAAGCCCTCTAAGGGACAGGACCTAGAGCAGAGCCCCTGCTTTCACATCACGCTCCCACCTTGAGTCAGAGAAGTGCTTGCATCCAGCAAATGACATTTGCTGGGCCACCAAGTGCACTAATGATGGGCACGTCTTTAAAAGTGCTCCGTTATTTTCTCCAGGGTTTTATCTAAGTCCCTAATTAGGAATATTTTTAGATGATAGGGCAAAAGACAAAATATGGGAACATTATTTTTAGTATATTTGTCCATTTTCAAGTTGGTAGATAAATATAACATGTGATTTCATCTTAATATTTCTGCTAATATTCATGAATAAATGTCTAAAAAATTTCTATGATGAAAACATATTTGTTAATGCTTAAGCATATATATGTATATCTGTGTATATGTGTGTTTGTGTGTATATATATATATATATATATATATATATATATATTCTTTTTATAATACTCTTTGAATGAAGAAATCAAGAAAACATTTTCAGCCTATAATTTTTCAGTCCTAACTTGTACAGTTTTAATGCTTTGGAATAGAAATTACTAGGAGCAAAAAAAAAAAAGGCTTCAAGGAGGGAGGAAAGTATCTAAGACTAAAAGAAGTTAGAAATAGCTCACTGCTTATCAATAGGTGAGGTTGCTAGATGGTGAAGCCTAGCAGATTTACTTTTCAAAGTCTTCTTCTGTTTTTTCTTCTGTATTTCCTAATTGTTGGATACAGAGAAACAATTTCTTCAAAATAGAGATTGCTTGCTTCCAGTATCATTTTTGTTTTTATTACAAAGTTATTGCTAGAGATATAATTATCTGTTTAAAGTACTAGATTCAGATGAGTTTCCCCAGGGGCTTAACAGTCCATAAAGTCACAATTATTTTAAAGTAACAATAAAAGATCATGAAAACTGCAAAGAATTTTGGTAGACTGATATCAGGAGATAGCATATATCCATTTAAATGGGATATTTAGATAGCATATGTTTATTAAAAAGAAAATATTGGGAAATTGGGAATGCTTTTATAATTGAAACAGAAATCATTGAAGGGTTATTAATTCAACATAAAATTCTACATATTTGGAACTGATGTCCCTTTATGAAAAAAAAAAAGGGTACTCTAGGATCTCATTAACTGTTAAGATTGCCAGATTTGGATGATAAGATTAGATGCCAAGTTAGCTTTTAATTATAATAAATTGCTGTAAGTGTAACCCAAATATTGCATGGGACACATTTATACTTTAAAATTATTCAATTCTTTATGTGAAAATCAAATTTACCTGGATATCCTGTATTCTAGCTGGCAACCCTGGGTCCTCCTCATATCCTTCTCAAATGCTGTAAAGGTCAGTATTATATCACGCCCATTTTCACGTATGCAAGTTGAGTCTTAGAGAATTTAAGTAGATCAAGGTCACATAGCTGGGAAGCAGCAGAACTCAAGTTAGCCTCTAAAGCCGTTTTTTCAATCCTACATTCTGTCTGTGCACTAACTGAAAATTTCTGTAATATATTTAACAACATGCAGGCAGTATTCTGTGTGCTTTATTTAAAAGTAGCTTAATTAATAGTTCCTATGAAGTAGGTACTTAATTATCTTTCTATGGATGGGGAAAATGAGGTGTGGTGAATTTAAACGACTCTCTGAGCTCACATAGGTAATAAGTGCTGAGATCAGGTCTCAAAACCAGGCCATCAGGCTTCAAATCCTGCCTTCTGCTCTCCATCCATCACTACGCAGTTTTGTCTTAATAACACTGTTTCATTTCTAACTTTTAACAAAAGATGCCCAAAAATGGACACTGAGACCAACCTTAGAATGTGGATTGTAATTTACAACAGAGAAGACTAGTTACAAGAAAAGCAGGATGTTGCAGGTCATAGAAGACATCAATGACATGAACAGCATAGAAATATTAAAAAATAATGCTCTTGAAATTTAGAAAGAGCAAGGAATATTAGGGGCTTAAAATAAGTTATTAATGAATTGAATATTAAGACACTGTGCCATTCAGAAAGTTCCTTTCATAGATTTTGAAGTTGATTAAGCTTCATGTAATTTCTAAAGCAAAACTTCAAAGAAAATATTTTCCGTTAACTCACGTTTCCTAATTGTGAAGTAAGTGAACATATCTGCAATGCCCAGTGACTTTCCTTCTTCAACCCAGACACAGCCTCAGTTGCCTGAGGGATCATTACTATTTCTGCTCACCACCATCACACTCAGATCTCCATCATTAGGCTCTCATCAAGCCATTGACTTAGCTTATCCTTTATGAAGCATTTGTACCTGCTAGAAACACTTCGAAATCATGTTGTAACCCCCCAAACAACGTAATCATAATGCTGAGAATTTTAGGCACAAGGACACATTGTTAGGGAGAAAGTTTTGGATTAATCCACTTTGGGGTTTCATTTACATATCCCTGATGTGATACATCAACTAAACTTAGATTCAGCTGCATAGTAAGAGAAAGAAAAATAGCTAGTTTAAATAAGAATGAAGTTTATTTCACTCTCATCTGAATGAAATCCAAAGAGGTCAGAGCAGAACTGGCAGATCAACTATGTCATCAGGAGCCCACCGCCCACAATTTTTTGGCTTTATCATCTCCAGTACACAGTTTTTACATTCACAATTACTTCAAGGACCAAGGGAGTTGCTAGAGCTCCAGCCTTTATGTATATATCCCAGGCTAGTATCTGCCCTGTCAAAGGTTCTTCCTGGAAATTCCACTTGCTTCCACTTTGATCTCATAGTCTGGAATTTAGTCATAACACCACATGAAGCAAAAGAGAGTTGAGAACTATAACCTTTTAGTCACATTTTTCAAGATTATGTTACAAAGGAAAAGGGGAAAATGTCTTCAAGTGGCAACTACTTGTCCATGGAGAGAAGGACCAGCTATTTCACTTGGCAGTGACAATCTAAGGTCTAAGGTCGAATGGATATTTCAGATGTTGCTCCAACCCAGATGGCTCCTGGACTTTGAAGTCCTAAAATCCTCAGCTGTAGAACAACCGTGAAACAACACCACAAAGTGACCAATGAACAAAAGCATGCCCTTTAGATTTTCTTTGGAAGTGTGTGTAAAGGATGCTCCCAACTTTCACTAGATACAGAAATATTACTTGACAGTGACCATAGCTAAACACTGAAACAGACTTTTTCAGAGAATCTCTATGAGGCCATTCTTGAGAGACAGTGGAATACAGCACAGGCATTCATCATGCTGAGAAGAATCAGGAGAGGAGTATGGACTGGTTAGAGCACAGAAATGATTTGGCCAGGTTCTCCTGAGACTTAGTGTTGTACATGTAGATGCCAATGAATGATTGACATGACGTATTCTTAAAATAAGCTCTCTAAAATATTGATTATTTATGTTCAAAGTCTGGCATCAAGACATTAACTATAACTAATAATGGTATCTTAAAACCAGGATCCTTGGTTTAGGTTTGTCAAAACTTGGGCAACCTCTGTTCTCACTGTCATATTCTAGGATCTTGATATAACTCTGCATGCTTAATATGTTTAATGTAAAATAAACATAGTTTAAAGGCTTTAAATAATTATATTTCAATCTGAGTTTTAGTTCTCTATTAACACCTCCTTTCTCCAAGCATATTCTGATAGTGATTGACATCTCAAAGGTCTAGACCACCTGTGAACACAGTTTTAAATATCACCTTCTTGAATTAATTATGTATTAAGCTCAAAATAGGTTCCAGATTTTGTATAGCAGGAAATTTATCAGATTTTATTACCAGCAACAAATTGAGAATTGTGCAATTAAATTTACTTATTTTGTTCTATATATATCGGTTCATGAAATGTTAATGTATGACTGTCAAGCCAACTGTATGTACAAAAATGACACTTTTCATTCTTAAGAACAGAGTTGTTAGGTACCCTGACTTCCTTTTTCCTGCCAACACATTATTCTACTTGATCCTCATTCTGCAACCTCTGACAAACTGCAAATTAAATAAAAGTAATGAAACTTCCCTTTGAAAAATCTTCAGCGTGTTGATATAGAAACCACAGATAATAAGAAAATGCAAACATACAAATTCTAGCAATTAATGTAGATCCCACTCATTTCTGTTTTAAGGAAAACCAGATACATAAAGTAAAATTTTTGAAAAATATCTTCATTGGGATGCTCCTTTTATATCATTTTTCATAAAGTCAATATGAATTAATTTATTCATTAAGTTCTATCTTGGCTTGATATTATTTGTTGAATTTTATCTTAGCTTTAAGATATACCTCTCTTAGTTGAAATCATACTGCTTTTAAATAGTTTGTAGTTACACTTTAAATGTCCGTAGGCAGGATCTTATCACTTACAGACATTCATATTCGTTCAAAGTATATGTATTGAGCTTCCTGTGTGCAAGATGCTATTCAAGAATAAAGATTAATCAGGTTTTGTTTCATGCCTTGCCCTACATGTAGGGACATGTCCAATTGTTAAATCACTGATGAATCATCTTCAAGCCCTAACAAGTTTTTAAGTCATTTATCTACTTAATTCTTTCTATCCCTTACTCTTTCCTAGGACCTCCAACTCTGCCTTTTAGAAAAATGTTTGTCAAACTCTTGAGTTTGTACATATACTGAAGTCTAGTTGTTGAGGTCAAAAAAAGAGTTGAACAGGATAGTCTAGAATAAGAGGCTTTACCATTTTAAATATTCAAGTGGTCCTCACTAAAAAGGGAATATTTAAGGAGTTAATCCAGCACATACCTAGTGAAAGAGCTTAAAAAGAAGAGAGAAGAGCTTATAAAGATTCATGTTCTGGGTCAGGTGTGTTGGTGCATGCCTGTAATCCCTGCGGCTCAGGAGGCTGAGGCAGGAGGATCATGTGTTTAAAGCCAGCCTCAGCAACAGCTAGGCGCTAAGCAACTCAGTGAGAACCTATGTTAAGTAAAATACAAAATAGAACTAAGGATGTGTCTCAGTGGCCCAGTGCCCCTGAGTTCAACCCCCAATACCACTGCCCCCCTTTAAGACTGAAGATCACTCCAATTGAGGATATATCATGAGAGTGAGGTGGGGTGAAGGACAGGTGGTGAGGGTAGGTAGTAAATGATGAGATGAGGGTTGATCCGCCAATTATCAAAGAAAAGGAAATAGGTTGCTAACACTTCAGGAATCCCTCCTCTCAATACAAGGAGTTGCTAAATATGACCACCACCACCCCTTGGCTGCTCTTTTACTGCCCTTAGGGAGGTAGGCAGGTAGGGAGGGAGAGGAAACCTGGGATCTGTAAAAAGACAAGACACACCCACTCCAGCCCATACCCAGCTCTGAGTCCCCTTCTCACTGGAGAATCTCTGTCTCAATCTCTTAAAGGAAATTTGCTTTCTACACTTGCCTCTGTGTTTTTTTGGGTGTTTAATCTCCAACACCCGGGAAACAAGGACCCAATCCTAATTTCCAAGACCTTTATCAAGAGGGGATGGATAAAAGGAGGAAGATTAGTGAGGAACTTACTGAAAAAATTTCAGGACACAATGGTGGAGCACCAAGGTGTAACAGGGAAGATTTTATAGGGTGAAGAAGGTAGAAATGACTGTCCTTCAGGGAGACTCCAGAGGCTGAGCTCTTAACCACTAAGTCTATCTACTGCCTCCCACTGAGACCATCTTAACTGAAAAACAAACAACAAACAAGCAAACTATGGAATTTCAGGTATAGATTGCCTTAAAAACAGTTGATTGTATTATGAAATGAGGCTTCAAATTATTAAAGAAAAAATGCTTTTATACTCAAATTTTATAGTCAAATTTCCTCAAAGCCAATACCAAATTTAAATCCTATTACATTATATTTGATGCTGCATGGTTTCTCTCACATCCTTGTGTAGGTTTTTTAATGATTTCCCATAGCTGTATTGTGAGTCATTTAGGGCAGGAAACAAGCTTATTCTCAACATGACCTGGAGTAAAATGGAGATGAGGAAATTTCGAAATACTGATTGATTGATTGATTAAATCTCAGTGGTATCACACTTGAAAGGAGAACTTCAAGTAATGCAAATGTGAAATTGCCTTAAAATTCTGATATAGAAAGGAGAGAAAATAAAATGTCTGTGGTTACACATATAAGTCTTAACAACAATAATATGCAATGCTTAGATATATTTATGAAAGCAAAATTCTTCATATTTTTGTAACCCAATACTGTTTTCTTAGTCCTTTCACTCCAACAATTTAATTTAGTCATTGGCATGCCCCATGATTTTATTCTCCTGGTGATACTTTTTTTAAAAAGACCCAAATGATCGAGTAATGTTTGATTAAAGATGTATAATACATCAGGGGAAAAATCAATCCAAAGTCAAATATACATGCTATACACTATACCTTTAAGATTTATAATTTATAAGAAGAACAGAAAAGGATAATTAACCAAGAGTATATTCTGCTAACCTAAAAGTAGCATTAGTTCTATTGTAAATATTTTTTACTTTCTTCCACCGGGAGATCCACACACACTACTTCTCACAAGTGAATGAAACCCATCCTTAAAGCTGATCCCGCTGTCCTATTCCTGCACTTCACTATCTGATGTGGACTTTTAATGTCATCTACTAACATATCCTGCTCAGCCACACCCAAGACCTTTAATCACGTTCATCTAGATGCAATATTGCACAGAATCAGGAACTTCTATGCGTGCCTGTAGCTCCCAGCACTCTTGATAGAATTACCACATCTAGGTTCCCAACCCTTCTACCGATTTTTGCCATGCTTTCTTCAAACTCTAAAACTCCTTAATATGACTCCCTCTCCATTATCTATGCTAATGACATAGAGGGGTGACAGCCACAGAAAACTTGTAACCTCAATTTAACCTTTGATCTTCCCACTTACTGCCCTTTACGTGAGTTGATAATGAGCAGTGAAGTTGACAGATTGAAATGTCACCTCCTTCTGCCCTCAGATATAAGTGTTAATGAACATGAATATGACAAGGGGCTGACAGGACCTTAGGAAAAGGAAAGTAAGGGCCTGGCTGACTTATATGACGGCCAGCTCTCCTGCATAATTGAGTTTATTTTAGTTATTTCTTTTATACATTATCCTATGATTTGGGGTTGAATATTGTGCTCTTCTGATTTCTGACTTTGTGACCAAGTAAGTCATTGAGTACTTTCAAATCACAGATTTTCCATCTATTTAGACAACTGAACTAAAATATTCATGGCAATTTCATAGCTCAACAGTTAAGATATAGCTTTCCATTTCAGTTTTGGTCTCTTCTAAATTCTCAATAACAAATCCATATAAACACAGAAAATTGCATTCTTCAGAGAAAATTATGTCTCAAAGCCATCTTACTGCCAATAAATGAGAGGATTTTTCTATTGACATGATCAATGGAGTTGACTTCAGAATCCTACCTGGCAACGTGTGTATTTTGCCACTATGAATAGAACTTACCTAACAGACTAAAACCAAATAGGAAAAAGTGGTACCTTCATAACTTCCTAAATACCCCCATTGAGACCCAGAGGCTGTATCAACAGAAATTTAGCAGCTATCCTCCAGATTTGGATACTTTGGGGAACAAACCCCCTGTCCAATGCCTCCTTTCTATTTCTCTTCAGAGATTATAAATTCTGGGAACCAACACAACAGGAAATGAGAGGTGAAGGGCTAACAATGATACACCACCACTTTAGAAAATCTGCATTTCAATTATTAGAATCACAATAATAGGGCTGGGGATGTAGCTCTGTTTGTAGAGTGCTTGCCTAGCATGCACAAAGACCTGGGTTCAATCCCCAGCACCACACACACACACACACACACACACACACACACACACAAATCACAATAACAACAAAATACAGAAATAAAGCCTAGAGATGACTTACACTGAGATGGAGAGTCACCTTGAAGGATGGCACAGATCTCTACCCAAAAGACCCTTGCCATATTAAGCTTCTCCTCTTGTCAGATTAGCAGGATGCCTGCAGAGGTCTTTGTGGTTGGTAGCTTCCTTTTTCTTGTAAATGCCAGGTTTACACATAAAAGGTATGATACAATTAGAGTCTGTAAGCTGGTTGTACAAAAGATATTGTTTCTGTTTTCTTGGTAAAGACTTATGAGACTCCTGTCTGGCCTAAAAAAAAAAAAAAAAGCACTTTCTGAGAACTCAAAGAAAAAAAATTATTTTTATGTAAAACCTCCAAGCCCTTCTTCCCACTGTATACAAAGGTCAAAGAATTTCCAAAATCTTTGTTTTGGAGGAGGAATTCTTAGGTGAGAGCTACCTCAGAATCCTGCAGTCAATAAGCCTGCTTCCTGAAAATTCCTCGGGTGTCCAGCATTTTCCGTCCTACTTCATCCTATTGTCCACTGGCAGTTAAACCTCCAAAATATTTCTCGTTGTTCAGCTTTTCATAATACATGGGGATTTCACCCAAATTCCCCATTGCAGTTGTAACACATTTAGAAGTGAGACCAGAACACAAAATTTGGGGGAATAATAATTTATGCAGGTCACTGAACCCTAGAGGATAGAAGTCAGTGTTCTGTGACATTTGATGAATCGTGTAGTTAATGTTAATAATACAATGTTTCACTTTTCACCTGGTTATTGGTGTCCTGCAGAAACTGAGAAAATTTTTACAATTCTAGTTAAATCTAATATCTAAAATAGCACAGGCTAATTAAAGCTTGACAAGTTTCAAAGTCTCCAAAGACATCTATCTGTGCATTGCAAGAAATGACCAGAACAACATTGTGTATGGTTAAGTCTGTAATTAGGCCAAAGGTTAATTTGTAGTTATTAAATATAGCATTTTTTGCAAGTAACATGGAGAACATATTTTTTAAGATATTAATATCTTCTACCACAATTTCAGCATTTAATTATCTGGCATTTCCAGACTCTAGTGAGTATATTAACCAATTATTACAGCATTATCCATTCATCTTGTTTTTTTACAGTACTATTTTTCCATTCAGCAGAATTAATATTCTGTTATTTCAATCTAGTTAGGATAAAACAATTCCAATTTAAATTGATCTATCTGAATCCTACATACAATGCCGTTGATTTCTTATCAAATTTTTTATTGCGTTGCATAACCACTCATGTGTCTTGGTTCTCAAAGACACCTATGGCATAGTACACAGCTTCCTCTACCCTCTTACCCTTTAGATTATAAATGGTTCATAAGTAGAGCTAAGATTACTTCAGGTCAGCTTGGCTTGGAGTTTCATGCTAAAGTGCACCTGCTAACAGTGCCATGCATCTTTATGTGTTCAAGAATTGTCTGCTGATTAAATTAAAAGGAGATTAAAAATTTTCTTTGATGAAGTAATAAGAAGAATTAGGTCATATATAAAATTTCATCAAAGTAACATGTAAAACTATGTAATTTGAGTAATGTGCTCATATTTTAAGAATACTAGATATTGCTACCTTATTATTTAATGGAGGGAAGTAGATAATCTTGAGAACATAATTTATATTATGATGATGCATAAATTCAAGACCTTTGCTAGGAAACTATATGGAAAAGCACTTATCACTATTGAGCCTTTTGAATACTTTCATATTGTTGGTAGAGCTGTAAATTATACAACCATTGTGGAAATCAGAATGGAAGCTCCTCAAAAGAATAGGTATGGAACCACCATATGACCCAGCTATATAATTCCTCAGTATTTATCCTTAAGAATTAAAGTCATCATACTATAGTGATACATGCATTTCCATGTTTACAGCAGCAAAATTCACAATAGCCACACTATGGTGAACCAGTCTAAGTGTCTATCAATGGATGTATGGGTGAAGAAAATGTCATATATGTATACACAATGGAGTTTTATTCAGCCATAAAGAAAAATGAAATTATGGCATTTGCAGGAAAATAGATGAAACTAGAGACCATCATGTTAAGCAAAATAAGTCAAACTCAGAAGGTAAATGGTCATATGATTATTCTTGTATGTGGAAGCTAGAGAGAAAAAAGAAAAACAAAGGTGGGGTTGGTTCTCATGGAAATCAGTAGAGGAAAGGGATCAAGGAGGGGGGGGGGAAATTCTGGGGAGTGATACTGGCCAAATTATATTGTTATATTGTGTGCATATGCAAATATGTAACAGTGAATCCCATCAATATGCATAACTATAATGTACTAATGAAAAATGTGAAAAAATTTGAGTCTTTTACTATGAATGCTGTGATTCATTTATAAAGTATTATTCTGTGAATATAAAATTTTATGTTTTTAGCATATATAAAGGGCTTGTATCAAACTCTACTCAAATGGTTTATATACTATAATATTTTTATATAGCTCTTGTTCTGCCTAAATAATTTTTATCTTATCTTAAAAATTTCAGTAAAAATAACTTAATAATTGTAATTTATATTAATAACCTCTGTTATAAATAATTAACTTATATTATTAAAGATAAAACCACAGATATGATTATTTCAGGTTATCCTGGTGGAATTTCATCATGAGCTAGAGTAAAATAGGTGGCCAATAACTTAGCACAATCCCAGCAGACCACTGGCAGACAGTGTGATCAGCAATGGCTGAGGCCATGGGATCACCACTCCAATATTCAGAGCTAATATTTGAGATGCTTTTCTCCTCCTTTGGACCTTTGTTCTTCTGCCAGAGATGTCCTTTGGCCTCCTGTCCATCACTTGGAGTCCTAAGTACTCAGGATATTTTTAATCAACTTTTGTTATACTCTATTATTTGCTTTTTTTTCCCCACAACAAAGTGAAGTATGAATCGAATTTTTCTGAAGAGTAATTAAAGTGTATAGGATGATATTACCATAGCATTAAAAATCCTACTAATAAGTCCTTAAACAATCTCACAATATCTTATAGTATCTAGATCCAATTTAGATATGTTAGTATGATGTGACCCTGAAACAACACTGGACTGGAACCAGATATTTATAAAAATCATAAAGGTTGTTTTCTAAGTCTATTTGTTCAAAAATACACAAGTACCCTCTTTAGCCTACCTAGGGGGAGGGGGAGAGGGGCAGTGCTGACACAACTTTCTACATACCTGTGGAAAGTTAACATATTAGAAATGTATGGATCTAAGAGATTCCTAAATTTTTTTCTTACCTACCACAGTCACCAAACCCCAAGCTCATCACAGAAATATACAATGAAAACTCAAAGGATGCACCTGACTTCTAAAACTCCAGCATTGCCTTACTGTGGACTCCAAGGAAGGAAGAGATTCAACCTAAATATACATTCTCATTTGACTTTTTGTGTAGAGAATAAGCAGACCAACGTGGGCACCATACATTATTTCTGAATTTACTCCCCAATATTTATGATCACAGGAACAGCTGAAAGTGTTCTTGGCAAGTTTGTTTCATTGATATGTAAAGCAAGGCTCAGAGGAACAAGGCTTTGGTGGTCTCCTCACCCCAGAAGTCGAAGACAGAAACCCTAGCCAACACTCTTTAAAGATGGTCATGTCCTTTTCCAACCAAATGGAGAGAGGTTTACAGTAATGATACTTTTTTATCAGCTTGATCCTCAAACTTTGGTCAACCTAAAACATGGTACTAAAGTCTCACATGTAAAGAATTTCTTTTCTGTTATTCCAGAAATCAAAATAAATTGCAAGGATATTTAAAAAGAAAGGACCAGACAAAAAGACATTCATCAGTTCTATTATCAAAGATAATATCTGAGTGTTTGAAAATTTAAATTATAAATCATTCCATTTTCTTTTGCACAGTGCTACTTTTTTTTTTAATGACCTCCTGTCATCTAACAATTATAAGATCCCCTAGTTTTCTTATAAATATGCTATGGTATCTGAGACAGTACATTCTGAACTGAGAGATTCTCCACTATTCACCGTCATTCATCTCTGGTCAGCCTCAACTTCACATGAGTGCCAGAAAAGAGAAAGGCAGGTCTGAGGCTGAATGGGAAATAGAGGTGAACCATGGTTATTTGTTTTCACTTTGTGTCAGTTGATTAACAGAAAATATAGCTATTCTTTCTTGTATTAGCCTATTTTCACAATTGATATTTTCCTTCACTGCATAATTTACTTTCCTATACTGACTGTTGTTTGTTTTTTATCTCTTCTTTTACCTTTGATGACAATTTACCCCAGAGGAAAAGAAAAACATTTCATGACTATTCCAGAGGAAAATGGTTGAGAGCTTCCCAGAGTTTACGTGGGATCATCTACAGTCATTCTAGCTTCTGCATAATAAGCTAGGGGAAAAAAAAAAAGGAAAGTATCCAAAAAGATGCCTGAGTCAAGGGCAGTAAGGGAGTGCAGGATGTTCTTGTGTGTATTACGCATGGTGGGCCGAATGAGTGGCATGTTCTGAATTGCTCTAGGCAGGATTCTATCCAAGGGCTGCTCATCTAATGGGTTAAACAAAGCAGCAGGAGCCTCAAGCCAGTAGCTATACTAAGACAATCTGGTAGCAGTCTCATAACTCCTAACGGTCCAAAGATTTGGCAGTTTGGAACCATTTAGGCCAGTGGCTACCATGAAAAAAAAATGTCTAGCCTAAGGATCAGTGCTGACCAATTAGTAGTCAGGACCAGACTTAACCTGGGCCTTGAGAAACTACAAGGACACCATTCAAATTATACTATATGTGGGGTTCTCAAGATGGCAGATTAGTATGACACAATATTTCTAGAACTCAAACAGCAGGAATAGCATGTTCCCTGAGGTCTGGAGTGAAAATTCCTGATTCTGGAGGGGTAGTTTGCCCTTGCTGAATCAGAGACTGTTTGATTCATTAATCATTATTCGGAAATGTTAAAAAAAAAAAGGTGGGGCGGGAGACCTCTCCTCCAGGAGCCGTTTTGGGCTGCAGGGTAGTGGAGTGCAGGGAAACTGGAAACTCAGATTTGTGAGTTTGCAGCTAGGTCTTCCTGGGCCTGTCTGAGACTAGCACGCCTGTGGAAGGTCAGAAACTGGGTGCATTTCACTAGGGAACACAAGTTAGTGAGAGGCAGGAGAGAACTTGGTTCTCCCCAGCTCTGTGAGCCCAAAGGCTCCTGTAGACTGCTGTGACTAGTTACAGTAGGTTAGAGTAGGAAGACTGGAAGAGGATATGAAGACATTTTGCCCTCATCTCAACCGAGCCAGCCAGTCCAGCAGCAGACCCGTTCTCAACTGTCTCCCTCTCCAGTCCAGCATCACCAGTCTCTGAGTTCTTCCAAGACTGGCATTAGTCTGGCACCGAGTAGGGCCCTCCAGCCCCCCAGTTCCCAGTCTCCCATCCCCTTCCTGGACCCCAACCTGGTCCATCTCACTCAGCTTCTCCACCCGGCCCACAGGTCACAGCACCCCGCCTTGATCCCAAATTACCCCACAAGCAGCATAGCCACAAGACCTGCCCAGTCCAGCACACAGCTTCCTAGCTGCCCACAGGTACTGGCACCCAGCCTTGATCTGCGCCTCACAGAACAGCTGAAAACCCCACATAACTGCTGAGAAAGGAAGCTGAGAAACTTGTGAACTCCAACAGAAACAATTGTTCAATTGTTCACAGAGAGGACTGGGGATGTGGCTCAAGCAGTAGCGCGCTCGCCTGGCATGCGTGTGGCCCAGGTTCGATCCTCAGCACCACATGCCAACAAGGATGTTGTGTCTGCAGAGAACTAAAAAAAAAAAAAAAAAAAAAAGAATAAATAAATATTAAAAATTCTCTCTCTAAAAAAAAAAAATTTCACAGAGATCTTTTTTTTCTTTGTCTAATATAAGATAATTGTAATTTTGTGGGTTAGTCTCTGTGTCCTCTATTTTGTACCATTGGCCTAGTGGCCTGTGGCAATACCATGCTGTTTTTGTTACTATTGCTCTGTAGTATAGTTGAAGGTCTGGTATAGTGATGTCACCTGCTTCACTCTTCTTGCTAAGGATTGCTTTAGCTATTCTGGGTCTCTTATTTTTCCAGATGAATTTCATGATTGCTTTTTCTATTTCTATGAGGAATACCATTGGGATTTTGATTGGAATTGCAGTAAGTCTGTATAGTGCTTTTGGTAGTATGATCATTTAGATAATATTAATTCTGCCTATCCAAGAGCAAGGTAGATCTTTCCATCTTCTAAGGTCTTCTTTGATTTCTTTCTTTGGGGTTCTGTAGTTTTCATTGTATAGATTTTTCACCACTTTTGTTAAGTTGATTCCAAGTATCCTTTTTTTTTTTTTTGAGGTTATTGTAAATTGGGTAGTTTTCCTCATTTCCTTCTCAGAGAATTTGTCACTGATATACAGAAATGCCTTTGATTTATGGATGTTGATTTTATATCCTGGTACTTTGATGAATTAATTCATTTACTAGTTCTAGAAGTTTTCTGGTGGAGCTTTTTGGGTCTTCTAGGTATAGAATCATATCGTCAGCAAATAGTGCTAATTTAAGTTCTTCTTTTCCTATTCATATCCCTTGAATTTCTTTCATCTGTCTAATTGTTCTGACCAGTGTTTAAAGAACTGTGGTGAAAGAGGGCATCCCTGTCTTGTTCCAGTTTTTAGAGGGAATACCTTTAATTTTTCTTCTTTTAGAATGATGTTGGCCTGAGGCTTAGTATAAATAGCCTTTATGATGTTGAGACATGTTCCTGTTATCCCTAGTTTTTCTAGTGTTTTGAACATGTAAAGGTGCTGTATTTTGTCAAATGCTTTTTCTGCATCAATTGAGATGTTGAGATGATCATATGATTCTTATTTTTGAGTCTATTGATGTGATAAATTAATTTATTGATTTCTGTATGTTGAACCAACCTTGCATCCATGGGATGAATGGCATTCTTTTATTTATACCTTTTTCTTTCTATTGTTAATTTTTTAAATTTTTTTATTTTATACGATTTTTTTCTCTACCTTAGCTGTTCCAATTGATTCTCTTTCTCTCTTTTCTCTGCATTAACAATCAATCCTGACTGTTCACTATTTCACTCTTTCTATAATTTTTTACTTCTCTCTTCTCCCCTCCTTCTTAATAAACATCACATGCTACACCAGTCTTGTTCACTTTGTCCACTGTCTGAAATTATAAATCCTTTCTGCAAACTTATTGTTTTGATTATAGGCAATAACTGAACACATAATTTCTGTTTATTGTGATGAAACTGTAGATGTAATAGGGGTGATTTGCTTTAAGACTATATATTGTTTGCTGTTACTATTTGTCTCCTCATTAAAGGTAATGTATTGAAAACTTTTAGGTACACTATAAGTCTACAGGGTAGAAACTGTTCTGCCTCAGATCCACACTGTTAGATGGGCAGAAAAACAAGATGAAAATAAGGGAACAAAGCACCTCAAACAAACCCAAATGCACCAACAATAGAATCAAATGATGTCACAGTGGGACAAATGTCAGAGAAGGAGTTTAGAATGTATGTAGTTAAACTGATCTGTGAGGTAAAGGACGATGTAAGGAGTGAAAGCAGAGATAAAATGAAGGAGGTGAAAGATCACTCCAATAAAAAGATAAAAATTCTGAAAAGAAATGAAGCAGAAATCCTCAAAATGAAGAGCTCAATAAACCAAATTAAAAATTCAATTGAAAGCATCACCAGCAGACTAGACGTCTTAGAAGACAGAACATCAGGCAAACAAGACAAAATATGTAATCTTGAATGCTGCAGTCTGGCTGGGCACAACATCACGAGCCACTCACAGCCTTGTAGATTCAAACAGTAATTCTTTATTCCCAAACTCACACCGGCATTCTACACGCAGGTTCTGGGCACAATCCACACCTCCACTGGGCTCTGTATCCCAAAAAACTCTCTGAATCCCACGAGAACTCAATGGGAACTCAAGGATCAGGCGCGCCTGAGGCAGCAGGATATGCCCTATTCCCAGCAGGATACACCTTAAACCTGGAACTGCCCTAAACCCAAGGAGCACCCTAAACCCTGATCCGCCCTAAACCCGGATCCGCCCTGGTCCTTGAGCAAGGTCACCTTTCAATACAATGTCACTGCAAATGACCTGAGTCTAAGACAAGCCCATTTCCACAATGGAGAGTCCTTCCTCTAAGCAACATGGGGTAGGCTGAAATTGCCATGTGTCATTACTACTTGGCAATGGCTCTCAGCACTTGAAAATAAAGTTGACCACACAGAGACGATGGTAAGAAACCATGAACAGAATTTCCAAGAAGTATGGGACATAAACAGACCACATTTAATATTTATCAGGATAGATAAAGGCATGGAGATACAAACCAAAGTAATGTAGAATCTTTTCAAAGAAATAGTATCAGAAAATTTCCCAAACCTAAAGAATGAAATGGAAAATCAAATACAAGAGGCTTACAGACCCCAAATGTACAAAATTACCACAGTCACACAGCAAGGCACATTATAATGAAAATGCCTAACATACAGAATATGGATAGAATTTTTAAAGGCTTCCAGAGAAAAACAATAGGTAACATTTAGGGAAAAACCAACTCATATCTCAGCTGATTTCTCAACCCACACACTCAAAGATAACAGATATTGGAATAATATATGTCAAGCTCTAAAAGAAAATGGATGCCAGCCAAGAATACTATACCAGCAAAATTAAGCTTCAGATTTGAAGATGAAATAAATCCTCCCATGACAAACAAAATTTAAAATAATTCACAACTACAGAGTCTGCACTACAGAACATTCTTAACAAACTATTCCATGAAGATGGAATGAAAAACAAAAAAAGTGAAAGCCAGAAAAGGAAGAAACTGTATAGTAATAGTCAATTAAAGGAGAAACTAATTCAAATTGAAAACCAGAAATAAACCAAAATGACAAAGAATACAAATCATATCTCAATAATAACCTTGAATGGTAATGGCCTTACCTCATCAATCAAAAATCGTAGACTGGCAGATTGGATTAAAAAACAAGATCCAGCAACATGCTGTCTCTGAAAGACTCACCTCATAGACAAACACATCCACAGCCTGAAGGTGGAAGGATGGGAAAAAAAACATATCACTCACATGAATCACGTAAACAAGCAGGGATTTTTAGCTTCACATCAGATAATGTGGCCTTCAAGACAAAGTTAATCAGTCAGGACAAAAAAAAAAAAAAGGACATTTCATACTGCTTAAGAGATCATACATCAACAAGACATAACAACTATAAATATATATGCCTTAAACAATGGAGAAGCTATGTACATCAAACAAACCCTTCTAAGTTTTAAGAAGCAAATAGACCACAACACAATAACTTGATGACTTTAACACACCTCTCTCACTACTGGATAGATCCTCCAAACAAAAAATAAACAAAGAAACTATAGAACTAAAAAACAATAATTTAGACTTAACAGACATATGTAGAATATTTTATCCATCAATGAGTGAATACACTTTCTTCTCAGCAAAACTCAGACCCTTCTATAAAATAGACCATATCTTACACCACAAAGCAACTATTAGTGATACAAAATATATATATATATATAATACACTGCATTCTGTCATCACATTATAATGGAATGAAATTAGAAATCAAAGATAAAATAAAAAATAGAAGCTATTTCAACACCTGGAGACAAAATAACATGGTATTGAATGGACAATGGATAGCAGAAGGGGAGGTTAAAAAAATTCTTAAAGGTAAATGAGGACACCAATACGACTATAAAAATCTCTGGGTCAATATGAAGGCAGTATTAAGAGGAAAGTTCATTGCATTGAACTCATCCATTAAAAGAACAAAAAGTCAACAAATAAATGACTTAACATTACATCTTAAAGCCCTAGAAAAAGAAGAACAAATTAACACCCCAAAGGAGTAGAAGACAGGAAATAATATCAGAGCTGAAATCAATGAAATTGAAACAAAAGAAGCAATAGGAAAAAATGGCAAAACAAAAAGTTGTTTCTTTAAAAAAAAATTAAAATTGATAAACCCTTAGCCATGCTAATGAAGAGAAGAAACTAAAATTTCTAAAATTAATAATTAAAAAGGAAATATCACAATGCACACTAATGAAATACAGAAGATAATTAGAAACTACTTTGAAAATTTATACTCCAATAAAATAAAAAAATTTCAAAAACATTGACAAATTTCTAGAGACATATGATCTACCCAAACTGAATCAGGAGGACATACACTATTTAAACAGATCAGTTTCAAGCAAGAAAATAGAAGATGCCATCAAAAGCCTACCAACCAAGAAAAACTTGGGACCTGACAGATTCACAGCTGAGTTCTACAGGACCTACAAGGAAAAATTGACACCTATACTCCTCAAAATATTTCATGAAATAGAAAAGGATGGAGCCCTTCCAAACTTATTCTATGAGGCTAGTATCATCCTGATACCAAAATCAGACAAAGATGCATCAAGGAAAGAAAACTTTAGACCAATATCCTTGATAAACATAGATGTAAAAATTCTCAATAAAATTTGGCAAATAGTGTACAAAAACATATTAAAAAGATAGTGAACCATGATCAAGTAGGGTTCATCCCAAGGATGCAAGGTTGGTTGGTTTGACATATGAAAATCAATAAACATAATTCATCACATCAATACACTTAAAGACAAGAATCACATGATCATCTCAATAGACACAGAAAAAGCATTTGACAAAAGTAGGTCCCAATCTTTACTACGTCAGCTTAGGAACTGACTTCCTTGACAAGACCCCTAAAGCACAAGAGGTAAAATCAAGAATCAACCACTTTATGTTCAAAACACAAGAAAAAAAATTAGGGATAGTAGGAAAATATCTCAACATTTTAAAAATTACATTTACTAAACCCAAGGCCAAAATCATTCTAAATGGATAAAAATTGATAGCATTCCCTCTAAGAAGTGGAAGAAGAAAGGATGCCTTCTTTCAACACTGTTGAAGCTCAAAATGTCCTTTTATTCAACATTGTCCTTAAAACTCTAGTCAGAGCAATTAGAAGAAAAAATAGGGATATGAACAGGAAAAGAAGGACTCAAACTATCATTATTTACTGATGAAATGATTCTATAATTACATGATATGAAAAATTCCACCAGAAAACTTCTAGTACTAAAAAATGAATTCAGCAAAGGAGCAGGATATAAAATCAACCCTCATAAATCAAATGCACTTCTAGTCATCAGTGCCAAATCTACTGAAAGAAATATTAGGAAAACTACCCCATTCAAAATAGCCTCAAGAAAAATAAAACATTTGGGACTCAATCTAACAAAAGAATTGAAAGATCTCTACAATTAAAACTACAGAACACTAAAGAATATAATAATAAATAAAAAGACCTGTGAAGATCTTAGAAAGATCTCCCATGCTCTTGGCCAGGTAGAATTAACATTGTCAAAATAGCCATACTACCAAAAGTGTTATACAGATTTACTGCAATCCTTATTAAAATTCCAATGACATTCCTCATAGAAATATAAAAGCAATCATGAGATTTATTTGGTAAAATAAGAGACCCAGATTAGCCAGAGCAATCCTTACCAAGAAAAGTGAAACAGGAGGCATCACAACACCCAGAACTTAAATTATATTACAGAGCCATAGTAACAAAAATGCCTTTGTATTGCACCAAAACAGACAAGTAGACCAATGGTACAGAATAGAAGACACAGAGACAAACTCACATAAATACAGTTATCTCATACTAGACCAAGGCACCAAAAACATACATTGGAGAAAAGATAGCCTCTTCAACAAATGGTGCTGGGAAAACTGGAAAATTATGTAGCAAAATGAAATTAAATCCATATCTCTCACCCTGAACAAAACTCAACTCAAAGAGGATCAAGAACTTAGACACTGGGACAGAGACCCTGTGCCTAATAAAAGAAAAAGTAGGTCCCAATCTTTACTATGTCAGTTTAGAAACTGACTTCCTTGATAAGATCCCTAAAGCACAAGAGGTAAAATCAAGAATCAATAAATGGGATGGAATCAAACTAAAACTTCTTCTCAGCAAAGGAAATAAAAACATGAAGAGAGAGCCTACAGAATGAGAGAAAATCTTTACCACATGTACCTCAGAGCATTAATCTCCAGACATATAAAGAACTCAAAAAATTTAACATCAAAAAAACAAATAGCCCAATCAATAATGGGCTAAGGAACTGAAAAGACACTTCACAGAAGAAGTACAATTGATCAACAAATATATGAAAGAATGTTCAACATCTCTAACAATTAGAGAAATGCAAATTAAAACTACACTGAGATTCCATCTCACTCCAGTCAGAATATCAAGAATACAAGCAACAATACATGCTGGAAAGGATATGGGAGGAAGCACACTCATAAATTACTTATGGAGCTGAAATTTGGTGCAATTATTCTGGAAAGCAGTATGGATATTCCTCAGAAAACTTGGAATGGAACCACCATTTGACCCAGTCATCTCACTCCTAGGTTTATACCCAAAGGACTTAAAATCAGCACACTACAGTGACACAACCACATCAATGTTTATAGCAGCTCAATTCACAATAGCCAAACTATTAAATAAACCTAGATGCCCTTCAACAGACAAATGGATAAAGAGAATGTGGTATATATCTACAATGGAATATTACTCAGCATTAAAGAATGAAATTATGGCATTTACAAGTAATTTGATGAAACTGGAGAGAATCATGCTAAGCAAAATAAGCCAATTCAAAAAATAAAAATAAGTGCTCGCTTCGGCAGCACATATACTAAAATTGGAACGATACAGAGAAGATTAGCATGGCCCCTGCGCAAGGATGACACGCAAATTCGTGAAGCGTTCCATATTTTTTTATATAAGGGGAGTAAACAAGGACAGGGTAGGGACGAAGAGCTTGAGAAGAAGATTTACATTAAACAGGGATGAGAGGTGGGAGGGAAAGGGAGTGAGAAGGGAAATCGCATGGAAATGGAAGGCGATCCTCAGGGTTATACAAAAATGACATATAAGAGGAAAGGAGGGGTAAGACAAGATAATACAAATGGAAGAAATGATTTACAGTAGAAGGGGTAGAGAGAGAAAAGGGGAGGGGAGGGGAGGGGAGGGGGGATAGTAGAGAATAGGACTGACAGCAGAATACATCAGACACGAGAAAGGCAATATGTCAATCAATGGAAGGGTAACTGATGTGATACAGCAATCTGTATACGGGGTAAAAGTGGGAGTTCATAACCCACTTGAATCAAACTGTGAAATATGATGTATTAAGAACTATGTAATATTTTGAACGACCAACAATAAAAAAAATAAAATAAATAAAATAAAAATAAAAATATATTACCTTGTATTTAAAAAAAATAAAATAAAATAAAATGTAAAATAAATAAATAAATAACATGCAAAAAATAAAAAATAAAAATAAAAATAAAAGCCAAATATTTTCTCTGATATGCAGATGCTAATTCACAATGGTAGGGGATAGGGAAAAATAGAGGTACTTTGGATTAGGCAGAGGGGAGTGAAAGGAGGGGAGGGGGTTTGGGGTAGGAAGAAAAGTAGAATGAATCAAACATTATTACCCTATGTGCATATATGATTACATGACCAGTATAATTCCACACTATGTACAACCAAAAGAATGACAAGTAATACTCCATTTATGTGTGATGTGTCAAAATGGATTCTACTGTCATGTATAACTAATTGGAGAAAATTTTAAAAAACAAAAACAAATTATACTATATTCAACTGAGGTCACAGCAGCCAAATTGAGGTTGAATCCTAATGAAGAAAAGAAAACCAAGGGACTGAACAGACATAAAGAGATAGGTCCCTGGTGTTCTCTCACTCAGACATACAGGATCCCAGACGTAGTACTATTTACAGAGACTTTCGAGTCCCTATTTGATCTAGAAATTTGGATTTAATATAATAATCAATCAAAAGTTAATAAAAACAAATAAGATATTTATATAGTAAGGTATTTTGGAGATATAAAAAACATATTAACCTATACTTTTTGACTTTCATTAATTCAACAACTACTTATTTAACATCAACTATGGTTCTGGGGACTGTTATAAACAATGGAATACAGCATGGCTATGACAACTGTGTCACTGACCACTTGAAGCCTACTTTCAGTAGGGAGACACTAAAAAGGGAAACAAGATGATTTCAGATACCAGTAAGTGCTATGAACAAAACTAAGCAAGTTAACATAATAGAGGTTAACATTTTGTTTTGGGCACAATGAGACGAACGGTTAGGGAAGACACCTTAGAGGAAGCAGCATTTGAGTTGAGACCTGAATGATAGTGTCAACCCTGAAGATCTGAGGGAAGATATTCCAGGCAAAGCGAACCAAAAGTGCAAATTTGAGGTTGGAGTGAACTTGGTGGATTTAAAGGACAGGAAGAATTCTAGGGGGAGGAGAGACACTGTGAGAGAGAGGACAAGTGGTAGCCAATTGGGTCAGAGAAGTGACTGTCTCACCCTATGGGGTCATATCCAATTTAGTTAGGAATCTGTACTTTACATCCTTAATGGAAAAATTTGAACAAGGGTATGGCATGGTCTAATTTGTGTCTTGAAAACATCAGTCTGTCTACAGTGTGAAGAAAGCAGTCACGGGAATCTTTGTATTAACTCAAAAATGAGGGGATTTACTGGTCCATGTTGCTGAAGAGTTCAGGATTAAAAAGTTTTCAGGCTTAAGGTTGATTCACTTCATCTCTCTGAGTTCTGACAGTTTTGCCTCCTACTGTGATGGTTTCACTGTGGGGCTGGCTGTGCAAAATGGCCCACCAGACTATCCTACCTCATGCTCTCTCCTTCACATCCAGGAAAGAATAGACCAGCTTCCTTTGACAATTTACAAAGGCGCCAAGTTTTGCGTTACCTAGAACCAATTGTTTGGCCAGATAAATGTCAGGAGCTGATTGGGTTGGCCCTATGTTGTCTGAACTGATGACTGTTCCCACAGGTCATTCTACACAAACCACACATCTGCCACAATGCAAAGAGGTAACTGGTGGTTGACAAGATAATCACCATGCTTGCTACGGGGAGGAAGAGAGAAAAGGGCAGAATTCAATAGAATACTTTAGACACAGTTATTCACTTGAGAATTAAAAGTGGCTTGACTTGGGATGGTGGCAGGAAGGTAGAAGGTGGATAGACAGTACATTTTTGAAGACAGAGACAAGAGGACTTATAGCTAGATTGGGACTGAGAGAGTTGGCATTTAATTTAAGTATGAAAAACAAGTTAAAAAACACTGCATCTCTTCCACTTCTACTTCAGGTCCTCCTTCAGGCCAAATACAGACTAGGACAAAAGTATGAATGTTAAATTCAGGTCCCAGCCAACCGCTACCAGAGAGGAGGCTTCTGGGCTTTTCAATTCAAACTCCTTCTAAGCACCAATGACAAGTCATATATAAACATATGTAATGACTGGACTTTTGGGCACTTTTAAACCAGGGAGAACCAAAATTTGAATTGCATGCAGAACTTGTTCATGCAGCCTCAATCTAACTGTGTTAGACAACGATCAGATCATTTTCCTCTTGGCCTGGGTCTCCCTCTGAGGCATAGACTCTTCCCATTTTCTTTCCCAGATCCTTCTCCATGTGTTACCATCACAAGATTGGAGCCTGAGGAAATTAAGTATGTTCCACATTCTCTGTGCTGGGGTTTACCTATATTGCCTCATTAACCTGAATAGCATCTCTATAAGGTAAGTTTTCTTTCCATTCCAAGAATGAAGAAATTCAGACTGTGTGGGCTGAAGATTTGCAATAAAGGAAATTACAATTTTGGAAAGCCCACCATGTGCTGCTTCGCACATTCCATATTGCACAACTGACTGAGCAATTGTTACAGGAATAAGATAAACAAGACTTTGGATTAGTATTGTGTACAAGGTCCCACACCAAAGTAAGAGCAGAGAGTCAGGATTCCTGTTTTGTTTGGTTTCTGTACTCACTTGGTAAGGCCCACCACAGACCCAGATGGGGAAAGGCTGAGCTCTGTTTTGGTGGATGTCGAGAATATGAGAAATCTCCTCTAGGAAACCAACAGAGAAGCCATCTGTCTCCTGACTTTACAGTATCCCAGACTTTTCTTGGGATAATTTCTTCCATCTTTTATCACCGCTCACCCTAACTTTCCATGGTAGTGCCTACTTGACTATGGACACTCACAAAGACCACACTCTAGCCATGTGTGTGGGTCATATACATATGTGTGGGCAGGAGGGCGCTTCATAGCAGTAGCAATACGTTTTGCAGCATTTTCATACATGTCAGTCATTTGATCTTTGAACAAGCCTGAGAGGTAAACATAGTGGATATTTTTATTCTCTCTTCACTTATGAGGGATCTAAATCTCAGAGAGGTAAAGGGACTGATCCAATATTGTTTGATGCCAGAAGGAATACATTTGATCTAAATGTATGCAAATATATGCTACAGAATGGGACTTCTATGCAAACAAAGATATTGAGTAATTTTAATCTTTTTCCTCCTCTAAAAACAGCATAATGGGTTAGGTAGTTACTTTATGAGCTACGTTTTAGAAAAGAAAGAGCACATAAGCAGCATTATAATTATCATAAAAACTATCTAAAGATCCCCAGATTTCCCATTTGCAGACATCGGAGGAGGCAGTGCTTTGATGTAGATGGCTCTGAATGCTAATGCAGTTATTGTTTTCCACTCCTGTGAACATCCTGAGATCCACAACCCCAGTGTGGAGGTGCTGGGGAGACTGTGTGAGACACACTCCTGCTGTCTTTCAAGGGCAGCCTTAAGGTCACATTATTTTCTACCCAGCTGGCATGGCTTCTCTTCTCACTCTGCAGGGCCCCATGCTGTCATCTGTCAAGAGCTTCCTTCAAATTTCAATGCAGATGAAATTCACCCAGACCATGTGTGACAGCAATATGAAAATAGCAATATGCATAGAACACATTTGAGTTCATTTGTGCAAAAGGCATTTATTGAGCACCTACCATTTTCTGTGCAAGATGCTGAAAGATGATTGATTTAAAGGCATGTATAATAAAACACCTAAAATAAAATTTAATATACTCAACAGTTTGTATAGGTAGGCAGAGAGTAAAATATTGAAAAGCAAAAAAAAAAATCAGGATATTTCTATTATTTGTACTACCAAAAAAATCTTCCAAAGTAGGAACTATTCCTACAATATTTTCTTCATCTTTTCTTAGCATTTTGTATAATAAAACCAGATAAATGCTATTCACTGATTCAATACAATAAATCAGTCTGTTTGAGTGAAAAGAGAATAGATTTGGATTGATGCCTGTGTCCGCTTTATTTACTGCCAAAAAAAAAAAAACCCACACAGTTAATTTCCTATCAAGAATGAGAAATAAGATGTTATTGTGTAAGAAAATTGAATAAAATTAAAAACACCTCTTTTCAACTTATTTGGCTATTTATTAATACAAATAATAATTAGTGTGCCATTTTATTCCAAATGTGTCACAATAATGTTTGTTGAAAAACTAACTAAAATCATCCTTTAAAAGTGTAAGATATTTCTTTTCAAATGTAGTTATTGTGGTTTAGAAATTACTAGATGGAAATTTTACCTAATGTTTTTGAAAAGTAGAAATGATTAATAAATGATTATTTCTTCATTGAAATAACTGAGTTGTTTTTTTTTTCCTTTTTGCCATATGGAATGTATCCCCTCTGTCTTGTATGTTGGATGAAATTCATACTCTTTTTCTATGATTGACATTTTCATCAAAAATCCTAGGTCCATAAAACATCCTAGTCTAATAAAAGGGACTCTGACCACATGTTCTTAATTCACTTTATAAAATTTTAAAAACTAAAGAGTAGACAAATCCAGAATGTACAGAATTATGCTGCAAGTCTCTTTCAAAAAGCCAATGATGTAAAAAGTGATTGAAAAAAGCAATGGGCTGTTCTAGATTAAATGGTTTTTTTAAAAAAGACAAAGATGATGCAATGTATGAGATTCAGGATTTCAAAAATGGCTGTAAAATAACACATTTGGAGAATAACTGGGAAAGTTTAAGTTCGTTTTTGCCAATATGGAAGTATTAATTGTATTACATATTTTATGAATTTATTCATTTTCTAAAATAAAAGAAACATAGATATTAATTTCATTCTTTCAACTTTTTTTGCAGATTCAAAATTCATTAAAAGAAAAAAATTGAAGAGATAGTAACTCAAAGAGAAAGGAGTAACTGAGAGTTAAGGCACTGAGCTCTGCATCCAGGTCCCCACCAGGAAACACCTGGACATGGCTGACCTGAGTGTCAAATGTCCTTATACTGCAAACAGAGAAAGTATTATATTAAGCTTTGCTACTGCTTACATTTTATCAGTGACAGTACCACTGACTATATCACAGACAGGGTGTGCATGTATTCATTTGTCCCTGTAACAAATACATGCTGAATACCTCCATGCTAGAAGCTGGAGATGCTCAAGGAGACCAATGTGTTGAGTGACAATAGAATCTATCCACATGATGGCATGTTTGAGAGTGAAAGAGAATGTGTGATAATACTTTAAATTATGTAATTTAAAAAAATATTTCTTGAGCAAAAATTTGTCTTTACTAAACTGGTATTTCTGTTTTAAGTATTTCTATTCAAAACTTGGGCAGAAACACATCAGTATTTCTATTCAAAAGACCACTGGGCAGTGTGAAGGTCCAACTAGAGGACAAATGCCTATATGCCGTGGACATAATCAATTAGGTATTATTTCTCTCAGGAAATATGGGGAAATTATAAAGTTGGGTAGATCTAAGGATGAGGTTCCTCCAAGTAGTTTCTATATTAGTTGAGGTAAATGCTTTTGCTTCTATGACAAAAAGAAATACAATGGCTTACTTTTTAAAAAAAAGTTTCATATAGTAGTTGCAAGATGAAAAGTCCAGGTTAACCAAAAGGCTTGTATCTTTGAGCTTATTCTGGAGAACCCTGACTAATATATATACACCTTTCTTGGAACTGTACCATCCAAGTTATTGGAGGTCTTCACCCACTGCCCTTGATGGGTCATAGTCTGTGCTCTTGTCAGAGCCTCCTTCACATCTGGAAGATGACAGACCCTAGAGAAAGGCTTCAATCCTCCTAAGTTCTCACATCACATATTTCTGTCCTAGAAAACAAGAATCACAACTCACTTTTCAGCAGACTCGTTGGTAGGGATGGGAAGCCTTTTGAATCTACTCCTGTCTCAATGCTGTGTCCCCTCAAAAATTCATATATTGAAACCTAATCACCAATGTATTGGTATTGAGAGGTGGTGGCTTTGGGAAGTGAGGAAATCATGAGGGAAGAGCCCTTGTGAAGAAGATTAAATTCCTTATAAAAGAGGACTCACAGAGACCCCTCACTCCTTCCACCATGTAAGGATACATTGAGAAGATATTGTTAATTAACCAGAGAGCAAACCCTCGCTGGACACTGAGTCTGCTATCACTTTTATCTTGGATTCCTAAGCCTCCAGAACTACAAAAAATAAATTTTTGCTGTTTTTGGGAAAAAAAAGAGAGCCAGACATGGTGGCACACGGCTGTAATCCCAGCATCTTGGGATGCTGAAGCAGGAGGATCATAAATCCAAAGCCAGTCTCAGCAACTTAGTGAGACATCTCAAAATAAAGATAAAAAGGCTAGTGATGTGGCTCAGTGGTTCAGTGTCCCTGGATTCAATCTCCAGTACCAGGAGAGAGAGAGAGAGAGAGAGAGAGAGAGAGAGAGAGAGAGAGAGAGAGAGATGCCCTCACCAACAAGAAGGGGCATCATCCAGTCCACTGAGAACTTGAATGGAAAAATCGGGAAAAGGTGAATCCATTCCTCCTGTGTAATCTGGGACAACCATCTCCTCCAAACTCTCAGACATCAGAGCTCCTAAATCTTGGACCTTTAGGATTGGACTGGAATGAAACCACTGGCTTTCATGATTTTTCAGCTTGGGAGAGATGACAAAGATTAGTGCCACCATCAAAGACTTGGAAGATGAAGAGCCATGTGACCAAGCAGATTCGATTGTCTTGATGTGTCAGCAGCAGATAGGGATTCTGTTCAAATCCTTTTTGTAAGCCCCTTGAAGAAAATCCTAGAACTTTGGATTTTATATCAAAGTCCTGCCATCATCCCCCAGATAGTTACTCTCCTTTGGGGAGATAGCTTTGGACTACTACTCTGCTTTAGCAAAGAGTGAACATTTGGCCATGGGTCACTAAATTGCCATGTCACCTGAGCTGCCGGTCATAAACGGGGTGTTAGCTGACACACTGAGTAATAAAGTTGGGCATGCAGAGCAAGATTCCATCACATGGAAGTGGTATATTTGTGATCAGGCCACAGAGACCCTGAAGGCACAAATAAGTTATACGAAGAAGTGACTGAAATGCCCATAGTCCTCAGTCAGCTGCACTGCCTTCTTCCTACCAGCCAGCATTTATGGACTCCAGGGAAGCCCCAAAGATCAGTTGAAAGAAGAATAAAAATCTAGGGTCTGAATTACAGATGGTTCTGTATTATATGTAGGTACCACATGAAAGTGGACAGCTGTAGCACCACAGGCCTTTTCAAGGACATCCCTGATGAACAGTAGTGAAGGACAATCCTCCCAGCAGGCAGAACTTCAGACAGTGAATCTGTGTGTTTTGCCTGAAAGAAGAAACGGCCAGACTCACAATTATATACCCACTCATGGGTTGTAGCCAGTGGTTTTACAGGATAGCTGGGGACTTTGAAGAAATGTTTTTTTAAAGGTTTATTTATTTCTGCTATCAATGAACAGAATTATGACAGTGTAATTTAACAATCCTAATTGGCTTCATTTTAAATTTTAAAATCAAGTAACACTTCATTCCATAAAACAGAATCAGTTTTCCTATGAGCCAAGCACTCATCAAAAATAATTTGATGACTAACATCAGATTATTTATTTTGCTTACACAAAATAAGGACAAGGAAACTTCATTATTTCGCCAGTTGAGAATGGCTGTTCTCCTTCCAGTCCAGATTTCTCTTGGAGGACCAGATATGTCAGCTTGGTTTGATTGACTCCATGTTTTGTTTTGTTTTTCCCCCTGGAATATTGTCTCTGTTGAAAACTGGCTTCACAAAGAAGGTGGCAGCAGGAAAATTTCAGAATCCAAAGCTTAAAAATAAGTCTTGGGCAGTGTGGGGTTATTTTCTGTCTCTGGGGGGGATCATCCGGTGTCCGAGGCCTGGGGACAGAGGCAAAGTCCCCAGCCACCCATCTAGGAGATGTCACTCTCAGAAGCATCTGGTGTCCTGACCTGTGCTCACCCAGGATGATGGTGGGTAAGGAGCAGCAAGTCACAGGGGCCCCCTGACCCTCTGGGAGACAGAGCTCTCCCTAGGCAGACCCCGGGGCTGAGGGTCAGCGGCCAGGGGAGAATCAATGGCTGTCCCCACCTATGGTCCCTGAGGTCCTGGAGCAGGGATGCAGGAGGCAGCCAGTGTCACAAGATGTCCCCGTTCCTAGCCAGTCTGGGCGCCTGGCTAAGCGAAGAGAAAGATGGTGTCCCTCCTCAGGGCCTGGCCCCTGCGCCTGGTCTCACTTCCTCCCCGGCACTGCCTGGAAGGGGAGGAAGTGACACTCAGGGGAAGGCCGGGAAGTGAGGCCACCGCCACCGTCAGTTTCAAGTTCAGGGTGTGACAGCTCAGTCTGCCTCCCAACAGACCCCATACTCAGCTCCCCTTCATGGGCCATGTCCCTTCTGAGAGTCACACCCTGCCTTTTATAGACACAAGGACCCAGAAGTTCCAGGGACACGTCCATGTTTAGGCCCCCGGATCTGGAAGTTCCTCAGGCGCACGTCCATGTTTAAGCCCCCAGGTCCGGAAGTTTCTCAGGCATCCATGTTTAGGCTCTATGATCCAAAAGTGCCTCAGGCATCCATGTTTAGGCCCTCGGAAGTTCCTCAGATGCACATTTAGGCCCCCGGATCCGGACTTGAAGAAATATTATTAGAAAATTTGTAACAAAGAAATTTGGGGAAAAGGTATCTAGATAAGCCTCAGTGAATGGTCAAAAAATGTAAAGATGTTTGTGTCCCATGTGACTGCTTAGCAAAGTGTGAATTCTGTGGAGGAGAATTAAAATAATCAAATGTATAGAATGACCCATTCTATGGATAATGACCAGCTTCTTTCCCCAACCTACCAACTCACAATGGACTCATAAACAAAGTGGCCATGGTTGCAGTGATGGAGGTTATGCATGTATTTAGCAACACAAAATTCTAGTTACTGTGCTGACTTGGCCACAGCCACTTCTGAGTGCCCTGTCTGCAGCAACAGCAGAGACCAACATTGAACCCCCATTAAACTATCACTCCCCAGCATAATCATCCAGCTACTTGATGGCATCCAGCTACTGATGACCCTGGATGTGGCAGTGTTTCATATGACATCTTGAAACTTATAATCTTATAGCATTGAAACTTATTTTGACATTGATTTTCAGCCCTCAATTTAAAAGCAATGCTTCTGCCAAAAATACCATACACAGACCTGCAAAATGTTTTATCCACCATAGTGGTATGCCACAGAGAATTGTCTCTGAGCAAGAAACTCATTCACATAAAAGGAAGTGTAGTAATGGGTACAAGGTCATGGAATTCATTGGTCTTACCATAGCCCACAGAATCCTGAAGCAGCAGTTTTGACAGAATGGTTCAAGTGGTCTTCTGAAGACATAGTTACAGTGCCAGCCAAGTGACAATACCTTGTATAGCTGGGGCAAAGTTCTCCAGACAGCTGTATATTATATAAACCAGCATCCAAAATATGGTACTGTGTCACGCAGCGTCCATGAGTGTGTGTGTGGACTATTGCGCATAGTAGCCAAATGAGGATAGACCTGGCCCTGTGAACTCCCTGTCAGGGATTGATTACATGATGCAGGTGCACCTTCGCCCTCTAGTTCTGCCTAAGATCCCACACAGCACCTGAGATGGGTGTAACTTGCCAAGATGTCAGTCAATCTGGTGACCACAAGAGATCAGGAAGCAAGACTCCACACTTGCAACCTTATCCCTACCTCTGATGTCCCCTCTATAAAATAAACCAAACACGGGCTAATGCTCTCTCTCAGTGCTCTTGCCTTCCAGTGTGGAAGCAGGACCCTTAAGGTCACAGAGCCGTCCCGGCCTTAATTTAAAAACTACTCTCTGTGTTGTGTGATTTTTCACCACCTTCTTTTTAGCTTAATGTTTCAGCCAGCCCATTTAAACCCAGTCATCTCATCTGTGCGGGTCGCAGGCAAGAATACCGTTTTTTGTTATAGCCAATATTTACTAGTCTAAGAATCAGGGGTTGGATTACAGAGTGGCATCCTTCACTCACCCTTACCCTTAATTATCTGCTAGCATTTTTTTTTTTTTTGCTTCCTGTGGATTTATGTTCTGCTAACCCAGAGGTCCTCTTTTCAGAAGAAGAAATGCTTCCACTAAGAGATACAACAATTATCTCATTGAGGACTGGAGACTATCATGCTGAGTGAAATAAGCCAGTCACCCAAAATCAAAGGCTGAATGTTCTCTCTGATGTGCGGATGCTAACACACAGTAATGGGTGGAAAAAGAAGAATTACCATTGTTCACTGGATTAGACAAAGGGGAATAAAGCAAAGGAAGGGGAGATGGGAATAGGAAAGAAGAAGAATGAATCTGATATAACTTTCTTAAGTTCATATATGAATACATGACCAGTTAAACTCTGCATCATGTACAACCACAAGAATGAGATCCTGATTAGAATAAGTTATACTCCATGTGTGTATAATATGTCAAAATAAACTCTACTGTCATGTATATCTAAAAAGAACAAACAAAAAGGAAAAAAATATTATTCCATTGAACTGGAAGTTAAGACTTTCCCTCAGTTTCTTAATCAACAGACCAGGAAGGGGGTTACAGTGTGAATTGGAGTAATTGATCCTCAATACCAAGAGAAAATTGAACTACAACGTTACAATGGAGATGAGGAAGAGCACTTCTGAGATACAGTAGTTCCCTTAGTCTGGCATTATCATGACCTGTGAAAAAAGTCAAGGGAGGTTGTTATGGTCCAATCCAGACAGGACTGGTAATGGCCCAGGCCCTTTAGGAATTAAAATCTGGCTCACCCCACCAGGCAAAAAAATACAACCAGCTGAAGTGCTTCCCAAAGGCAAAGAGAATATAAAAATGGATGGAAGAGTTATAAATGAAAACTACAACCAGTTACAGAAATGATAATCATACTTGTTATGAGTATTTTCTCTTTATTTTGTTATGCATATGTTTGTATGAAATCAAAAATAAAACAAACAGGTAGAAGGATAGTAAATTCTCACTTCCTATCTGAGCTGGGGCATCCATCTTCTCCTACTCCCAGACACCAGAGCTCCTGATTCTTGGACTTTAGGATTCAGACTGGGACTCACACCACAAGTTCTTCTGGTTCTCTGGCTTGCAGACTCCACATTGTGGAACTTCTCAGCCTCCATAGATGTATGAGTCAATTCCTACAATAAATTTTGAAACATACACACACACACACCCTATTGCTTCTGTTTCTTGGAAGAACTCAAACACAGAATGCAGAATGGCACCTGTAATAAATCAAAGAATAAAGAGATAAAAGGGATCAAATGGTTGTGGTCTTTGAAGTAACAGTGAAGAGAGATGGAAGTGTTTGTGATCTGAAAACAGAGTTCAAAATTATAGTGGAGAAGTTCAGGTTGACAATCAGTTCAATTGATATATTGAACGTAGGTAAAGATTATTATAAAAAAAAATACTGAAGAAATATTCATTAGTTATCTTTTAGGGTGTCACCTAACTATATAGGCCTACCCTCATGTCAAACTAAAGAAATTTATTTAAAATTTCAATAGGGTCTTTTTCTCAGTTATCAAAGTCTATCGTAACCCATGCAATTGACAAAAAGTGAAATCATGTTAGGTTCAAATTTGAAACTTGAGTGTACCCTATTTATCTCAAAGAATTAAAGTCATCATCCTATAGCCATACACATAAACCCATGTTGACAGCAGCGCAATTCACAATAGCCAAACTATGAACCAACCTAGGTGTCTATCATTGGATAAATAGATAAAGAAAATATGTACACATATACATATATATGTATATCATATATAAAACTCTAGAGTTTTATTCAGTCATAAAGAAAATGAAATAATGTTACTTGCAGAAAAATGGGTGACACTAGAGAACATTATGTTAAGCAAAATAAGCCAAACTCAGAAGGTTAAGGGTCAAATTTTTTTCTCATATGTGAAAGCTAAAGAGGAAAAGGGAGAAGAAAAGTGGGGAGGGGGGAATCTCATGAAAATCGGAGGACCATCAGTAGAGTAGAGGAAAGGAACCAGAGGGAGGGAGGAGGGGAGGGAAAGGGGAAATACTGAGGAATTATATCAGCCAAATTATATTGTTATACTGTGTAAATATACGAGTGTGTACAAATAGTAACATTTGTACAACTATAATTCACCAATGAATAATATGAAAATATAAAAAATAGAAAGAAACCTTAAAAAAAAAAAAAAAACCCTACTTGTGGTACATTTGAATTGGCTACTTAGTTGACACTGTCACCAAGTGGTCAGAAGTGAGAACTGCATTTAGTGCTAGAATCAATTGTCAATGGGCCATTTGCCTTTTCAAGATCAAGATCAAACTCAAGCTTTGCAGGTCTACTAACACTCCAGAATAATATTTGTGTGACAGCTTCCAGGTGAAATGTACAATATGTCAATCTCTTACATAAGAAGTTTTATAAAATATGTAGCTTGACAGATGATCTATTCTGACATATTATTCTGACATATTAATTATTTCTTCTGACAATTTGGGGAAAAGTTATTTTCAGAGTAACTGTACACTTATGAAAAAGAAACTCCAATACATCAAAAGGCAGAAAAAGTAGAAATTCTTGACGTTACCATATCTGTAGGTAGACCTGAATCTCCAGACTTCAAACTTCTCAACGTGGAGGGGTATTTCAATGTGGTTGATGACATGGATGTACACAACAAAGTGCATGGACTACACATGTTATTTTTCTTTTTTCTGAATAATGAAGCTATTTTTGATCAAATACATAAAGATACTGTGTATCTTTGAAATACCCATTTGGAAGACAATGAAGTGAAATTGACGGGGATTAAGAGCAATTTGGTGGGCCCTCTCCAGTCTCTCTTTTACTTTGTTGTAGCTTTTCACTGAAACAAGAAAAAAATGAAGATTGAAAAATGAATACCTCCTTTGTTTGCTCAACAGTCATTTACTAAGCACCATCCATGGGCCAAATATGGCCTTACCATGTAAGATAAGGTCTATAGCGCTTAGCATGCTCTGAACAAGGAAGATAGTAATAAAAAGAGGCCATATTCACTGCCTTATACAGCAGTGATATTTTCACAGGTAAAGTTTTAAGAGAGATTTTCGTTGTCAAGGATATTTTGTGTGTCAGAAAGCTTTCTACCTTTTTACCTGTGTCACAGGTAAAGAAACTGAAGCTCAGAAATGCAGTGAGCAATTGACAAAATGAGATTTCACACACTGGTATATCCTGCAATAAAACCTATGCTTGTCATTTTTATGCTACAAGCAAAGAGGTGGAACCTCTGTTCCTTTGCAACTTCTGCAAAATTCTGCCATATAGCTATCGTAGAAAGCTTTCTGACACACACAATATCCTTGACACCGAAAATCTCTCTTAAAACTTACCTAATGAGAGGCAGATTTAGTCAAGTGACTCCACATTCTTCTTCTCCTGATAATATTTCATCATATTACTTATTGCATTATGTTGAAATTAATCCATCTGCCATGCCTCTCTCTGTCACTGGATTGTGTGCTCTTTAGAGCAGAAGCCAGGTCTTACTTATGTTTATAGCCAACACCAAATTCAGGCACTGGCAAGAGAAGGAACAAGTAGAACAAGAATTTGCAAAGAGTAACATCTTAGAACTGCCCCACTGAATAGCATTCTCTCCCCAGTTCACACCCATTGCTATATCCTGATGGATTCTTGATAAATTCTTATTGGCCGAAACTTACTTGCTGAAGTCTGTAAAGGGAGAATGACATTGCTACAGGGAAGAGTGACAGACTAAGAAATCTCACCTTTCAGATGGATATCTTTTCTTTCTTCCATGAATATAATCCCCCCCAATATACTGAAGGAAGAATCCCTTCCAATAATCACTTACTTAAGACCTACTTATCTCCACATGGTGCTTTGCCATTGATTTAGAGTATTTTCTTATACTTAATTACATTTGTTTACCTCATTAAGTATTATGATTTGGATCTGGAATGTCCTCCAAAGGCTTGTGTCCTGAAGGCTTGGTCCCCAATGCAGCCATGTTCAGACATGGGGCTTTGGGAAAGGGATTGGATTGAATGAGCCCTGACATCATCAGTGGATTAATTCATTGATGGGTCAATAACGTGATGGCATAATGGGGAAGTGGTGGAACCTCTGGGAGTTAGAACATAGTTGGAGACAGTGGGTCCTTGGGGACATGCCCCTGGAGATTATGTCATGTACTTTTTCTTTCTCTGCTTCTCAGCTACCATGAGGTGAGCAACTTTGTTTCACCCTGCCCTTCTGCCATGATGTTCTGCCTCACCCAGACCCAGAGCAAAGGAGTCAGCCAATCATGAACTGAAACCTCTGAAACTGTGAGCCAAAATAAATCCCTCCACCTTTAAGATTTTTTCCTTGAGTATTGTCACAGTGATGAAAAAAAAAAAACTAACACAGGTATGTAGGGCAAGCTATTTTCCCCATTTTCCCCCAAAGAATTTATGGCTTAAAGACATTAAATGATTTTTCCAATGGCACAAGTCTTTAGACTTGATTTCAATTTATATCTAGAGGCATGCATAGATCTGTTTTCCTTAACATGCTTTTACTCTGAATTTTAAAAATCATTCTGCTATAGACATATTTTATAATCTAAAATTCACTGAATATTTTATATCATTCTTTACTGTATGGCAGCGCTATTTTTGTTCCAATATATGAGGACATAGTGTATTTCTGAAGAGATGAAATTTGTCATGATTGAGAAACAGAAAATCAGTGAGTTCTCTTCAATATGTTTCTAGATTAATGGTATCTCTCTACTAAAACTGGAATAAATTAATGCTTTGAGTATCTGTGTCATTAAAATCAAGGGCATTTGTAAATTACTAAAACAATTCAAAATATAAATTCTGTAAATATTAAAATGGAGGAATTTAAAGAGAATGGATGGATAGAGGTTGACATCCATTTGATGGGGGCATGAAATAGGAAAACCTTAGAATTCTGAGGTACTGTTTACCAAGAAAATATTGATGATGCCCCACAGAAATATCATGGTGACCACAATTTATGCTGTTTACAGCTTTTGTGTGATCTCAAATGCAAGGAGAATGGATTGTAACACTCCTATCCCCACATGGTGAGCAGTTCATACAGGTGGTTTCCCCCAGGAACTTATAACACTGAAATGAGATATATTAATCATCACACTGGGACAGCATGTTTTAACTGAAATTTCCTATGAAGACTGGGATATATGTTTATCCTGGTATTAATAGTATGCATTTTTTCCCAGAGAGTTTTGGAAAACAATTATCCCTACAAAGTCTAACGTGCAGAGACACTTGTGCAAGTGAATTAGCTGAGACTAAAAATAAGGCTCTGGTATTTCTATCTCAGTCCAGGCAGCACTGAAACACAGTAGAGGGTTATTGAATCAGATGCAGCAGGATATGTAGACTTCATTAAACCAAAACCCTTCACTTAGTTTTGCTCGGTTAAAGTCTTTCATCATTCTCAAGTACAAAGTTGGATATTAACATTTACTTTCTCCTTATATATATATTTTTTTTCTAGAATTATATTTAGGGAATCTGTTTCATACACAGTATAAAGTTCTAATTCCAAAGATAAAAGGGCAGCAGTTCACAGTGAATCTTTGTGATTGTCTTTTTCCAACATAAAGCACCTCTCCTGTTTTGTCAAGTAATAATAGCCAGACTCTGTACCCTGACTAATTAATCACGTTAATCAAGGTTGTGGTGCCCAAAATAAGCAAAACTATTAAAGTAGACTTCCTTCAAGAATACTGAATTAGCCTGTCTCACTTCTATCTGAAAATACACATTATACCTCAACTTCTTATTGTACTTTATTATATTTTTTATTTTTACCAAAAGATTGCAAATTCCTTATTAGCAGGGATGATATCTTTCCTTGTACCCCCCAGTAACTGGAATCATCACTGGTGTGTAGTAGATAGATTGATTTGTTGGTTGACTGGTCTGTTGATTAGTTGGTTGTTTTTCAAGTGGGTAGGCTGGCTGGTTGATAGGTTTTGGTTTTATGGGTTGGTTAGCTGTCTGGTTGACTGGCTCAATAATATGTTGATTGATTGCCTAGCCGACACACTGATTGTTTGATCAAATTAATGAATGAATTAACTCAGACAGTGAAGCAGAGTCTTTGGAATAAGTTGAAACTGTTTCACCCATTAGTCTCTGGATGTATTATCCTAGAAAATTATTATTATGGTATGGATAGAATTCCACATTAAGTAAAATTTCTTCACTAATGTGCTTTTTTCAGTTCCTGAATATTTTTAAACTATTTTTTTGCATTTGTTTGTTCTAATAATTTCTAGAACATTGTATTGGCATAACTGTATGATACTATAAAATCTCTCCCCAAAAATTAAAGCTAAGTAACCAATTATAACCCACCTAATTAGTAAATTATAATTCCTTCACGGTATGATACCCCAATTTTAGTATAAGTCTACCCCCATCAGAGTTAGGCCTCACCAATACACAAGATTAAAGAGATTATTGAAAGGATAGTCAATATTTTGAATCTCATCACTTGTCTTTCTTCCTTATAGAATATTTTCTTCAAGTCTCTGAGCATTTGGTTATTGGGGATGGATGTCTTTTAAAAGTTTCACTGTGGTGGTTACCAGAGGCTGGGGAGAGTAGGGAGGAAGGAGACGGATGGAGACATGTTGGTCAATGGGTTCTAAGTTACAATTAGACAGAAGCAAGAAGTTCTGGTATGCTATAGCACATTGGGGTGACTATACAACAGTAATGTACTGTAAATTTCACAAAGTTAGAGGAAAGGATTTTGAAAGTTTTCACCAATAAGAAATGATAGGAGGAGAGAGATATGTTTAACTTGATTTAAACATTATACTATGCTTACATGGTATAATATATATATTACACAACTCATTAATGTAAAATTCAGCATCCATGAGAAAGTAAATGGGGACTTATTAATAAGTCAAATATATCAAAACATTACATATACAATTTTTATGTTTTGTCACTTAAAATAAATTTTAAAGATAAATAAAATTTCCTTCAGCTCAAAAAATGCAAATAAAAGACAAATGAGACTTTACTAATATTTTAGTCCACAGAGGGCACCTTAGCATAGACCAGGTACCTAGGAGCAAATGTAAGAAATACAGAAATCCACCTACAAGAATGGAGGAACATAAAAGGTAAACTGAGTTTTCACATTGTTTTATTATATTCCAGGTCATAATGAGTTGTGGTTACTAAGATAGCTTACATGATAATCTATGATCATTCTTCAAAAGTTTGGAAGGAAATAAAGTATAAATTGTACACAGACATCATTGTCAAAGCTGAGTTTTGAACATAAGCCCCTGTGAGTGAAATGTGTGCATCTGCCAAGGTCTCTTAGAGAATGTAAATGGATATCAATAATGACTCATAGTTACCTGAATTAAATTCACAAAAATTGTTTCTTATATGTTTCCCCCAAAGCCTTGTTTTCTACAGTGCTTGAGAAACAGCCTCAAGTCATGGTATCGAGAATAAATTTGAAAAAATTTATTCTCCTGCATGTGCTCCACAGAATGAGAAGAAAAAGGAATTAAGCAGTATTTCGGGTTATTCATTCTCACTTTTAATACCAACAATGACTTCTCAGTGACTTGAAAGTGAATATTAGATATGTGATTTTATTAAAACCAATACATTTAATTAAAATCCATCAGTTTAATTTATAGGTCATTTATTTAAAAAATAAATGTTCTTGTACTGATTATAAAATCACTGTAAAATATGGCTAGCATCAGGAGTGGAAAATAACTCTTAATCATTTGGCAATTTAGAGCCATACTACACAAGTCATTGATGTAAAATTCAGCAGCCATGAGAGGGTAATTGGGGACTTATTAATAAGCAAAATTTTATAAAGTCCAGTTGATTGGTAAGGCTTGAAAATTACTGTCAATTGTTCTAAGAGTTCTTCTCAGGTTTCCTAATAATAAGTCTAGGATTTTTAAAAACTATCCTTAATTTTTTAAAAATCCAATATGTCTGTTCTATAGGATGGTTATGATATAATGATGTAAAAATGAAAGGAGCTAGTAAATGGGTCAACTTGTTGGTTGGTTGGCTGATTGACTGGTTGGTTGGTTTTCTGATTAGTTGGCTGATTGCTCAGTTGGCTGGCTGATTGGTAGGTGTGTTGGTTGGCTCAATGGAGCATCATCTTCTTTCATCCCACTTGGCCCAAAAGCCTTGTCAGGATATGATCTTCTTCAGTGCCAGAGGTACAAAAGAGGCAGTGAAACTGCATAATGTCTCTTAAGTCCTAGATCTGGAATTGACATGCCTTCTCTCTAATCCACATTGAACTAGACAAAGCAGATTGCATGCTCAAGCCCAAATTCAGGGTTGATGAAATATGCTCCATCTTTAATGAAGCCATCACAAGGAAATGGATCCAGGAAGAAGAATGGGATCAATAAATCTCTCACAATCCCAGAACTCTTTGATTGTAGATCCTTTCATGGGACTGGTGACTACGGGACATACTGTCTGAACCATTGCAACATCTTATTGGTATTTTGCAATGCTTATGTTATGGGTACAAGATACCAAACAGTGACATCCTAAGATGCTGCAGCCTGAGAGATGTTTAAAAAATATCAGAAGGTAAGTGAACATCCACTTAGATTCTTAACAGAGAAAGAATTTTCATGTTAATGGGACTTTAAAATCCCTCCTGTTGTCACAGCTTATCAAGAATTCAGCCCCCGTAATGAATATAGACACAATTCATTCAGTTTGGAGAGAGAACATGCTCTAAATGTCTCAGCCAGAATTTTGTAAAGCACTTTGGAGGAAGCCAGATTCTTCCACAGGAGGTAGTAAAACTAAATTCTCAGAGGCTATGCTTTGAGGAAGTGCAGTATTGAATACCAATCCGGACAACAGATGCATTGTAGAGAGAAGTCATATCCCTTCCCAGGCCAGGTAGGCAGCTCAAGAACAGCACAGAGCCCAAGAAGACAGCCAAGCCAGGCCATCAAGTATGTCCCTGAATGTCTCTTAATGAGAAGGTATAGACGCCAGGATCCACTTTGGTCCATGGATATACCTGTGTGGAGTATAATGTACCTCATTCTCATCAAGATATGGTTTTAGTCATTGTACTAATCCTTTTGGTTTTTAAACAAAATCAGATTAGTGATCCTCACCAAGAACTCTTGAACCAGATGAAACTTTCTCTAATATGCATAGCCAGAAATCCATACACAGAGTAGGATAAAACCAGGTCAGCAGCATATCACCTGTAACACTGAGAAGTCATTCATTAGTAAAGTATAATAGCATCCATCTAGAGTTATTATAAAAGTAAATAATAAATGTAATGATACTGTCAAAAGAATACATAAAAGTGGCACCAAACTGTAAGATGAGGCCACGTATCCTCCATCCATATCTGTGGAAATTTTCAAACATAAGTAAGGATGCAATTAAATCTCATAAGGTGACATTCTCCTGAATTGTGATCTCCAGAACAACCCTTTTTGGTGACTGATTCTAGTAAAACACAATGCAACATACTGGGCTAGATTTTTTTTTTTAATGAAGTATTCATTTTAACAGTATGGCAACAACCACAAAAACAGATTTATTTATTTCATCTTTCATTCAGTCATCCTTAAATTATACAATCAGTTGGGATTTGATTGCCATCATCATCTTCATTATTATCAATCACTGGAACAAAGCATTGAAGTCATAGAAGTTAGCATCACAGATAATCCTGGTCTTTTTAAGATGGAATGTCTATGAGTGAGAATAGCAAGACAAGCCAGCCTGACTACACTTGGAGAAGAGAGGATTTGGTCAGAAATAGCAAATTTGAACAGAAAAATAAACTTTAAGTATTTAATCTGGAAAAACACTTAATATGTGTTAATCTATAATTTCCACATTTTTTAATTTTATCCGAGAAATAGGAAATGCTTTGTCCACAAGGTGTTGCAGAGGTTTAAATAATCAGCCAACAAGATGGACCAACGTTTTTAAAAAGAAACTTGTTCCTATGGTTATTTTTTCCTCGGAGTGGCCTTGAAATCTCCCACTTTGAACCCCAAATACTCTTTAAATTCCATCTCCTATACTTATCTTCTTGGTTTTTTTGCAGAGATTTTAAAGCATGTACTCATTTAGAGATGTCTTTTTGCTTAAACACTAACTCTAAAGTAGCTTGCAGTTCTGAAATGCATAACCATTGACTCTACACTGGCTTTTAAAAATTCTGATATGTTGAATTTTTGAACCAATTTTTCTCTTTTCTTTTTTCCTTTTTTCTAATTTAATGTGTAATGTATGACATTTTGCTATGCCACTTTGACCACTAATAGGAAAGGGAAGAATTCTAAAAGGTGCTAGGCTATAATGAACCTAATTATTTTAGGGACAACCTATTGAGCTCTTACTGCATGCCAGACCCAGCTAAAGTAATTTTGCATATTTTGGGTCCATAAAGCCTCCTACCATCCATAGTAAGTTTTTACAACTCTTATTTTACAAAAGAAGCAATTGAGGATTAGGCACACTAAAGAATATGTCCAAGATCATATGCCTAACAGATTGGGATGGGATGCTGAGTGCGCTGTCTTCAAAATCCCACTGAACCCCCTTGGATAAGAAGTAATCCAGCCAGGCACTGTGACACAGGCCTGTAATTCCAGTGGCTCAGGAGGCTAAGGCAGGAGGATGGCAAGTTCAAAGCCAGCCTCAGAAACTTAGCAAGGCCTTAAGCAACTTAATGGGAACAGGTCTAAAAATAAGAAGTAAAAAAGGGGGTGGGGATGTGCACAGTTCAGTAGTTAAATGACCCTGGGTTCAATTTCTGGTACCAAAAATAGAAAGGAAGGAAAGAAAAGAAAAGATCCAACTCCAGTTTCATCAGTGTCATCTTGTTTGCTAAGCAGTGACTAAGGCCAGCAGGTTTGACCAAGGTGCAAGTATGAAGCTCAAGGTCATTATCAAACAATTTTGCTGGGTTAATAGTTTGGAGGATACTGAAGAGATTTAGTCGGATTAAGGCAAAGTTTTTTTTTAAAAGAAACATGTTCCTTGGTGATATTATAGGTTTATTCTTCCCTCCCTCCCTTCCTTTTAACCTTTGGGACATCAGTAAATATTTGTTGACATTAAAAAGGTCGAATTTTTATATCTTACCTGCCCAGCTGAAAACACTAACAAATGTTCATAGAAACCTATGTGACTACCAGAGTCCAGAGAAGCGCTTTAAAAAGCAAGCTGGGCAAGAGGAGCAATGTTTTACCATTCTATTGGAGAAGGCATCCCAAGCTCCTAGGAGAGAGCAGGGCACAGAACCGGCATTCAATCAAGACGTGCTGATTGGAGGAAGCGTGCTTTAAGTGGCAAAGGTAATCCCGCTCTTGGGGGGCGTGTGGCCTTTTCAGTTCCTTGCCACTCATTTCGGTGGAGGTAGGGTTGGCACCGGAACAGAGACTAAGGTCCTAGATCCAGACCCTCCCATTGCTTCCCCACCTTCCCGCAGCTGGAACCAGTTGTGAGCGGTTTTGCTACGGGGCCTGTGGGATAGGTCTGCTGCCCCTGAGAGAAGAAGGGCATCTGCGTCCGTGTCACTGTGCGCAGGCTGAGGCCAGCAAGCCCCATTTGGCTTTTCCGCTACTCCGGTGCCTGGGGTGCAGCGGGCACCGGGGCACAGCGGCGACCGTCTGGCGCGCGCTCCACCCGCCGCTCCTCCCACCGGGCGGGCTCACCTTCAAGTGTGCGGTGGTTGCCGGGATCTTCCCTCCATTCCCAGAAGGTACAAAGTTTGGTTCTGTGGAGTCACCTGCGGGACTGAGCTGGGGCGGATGGCCGGCGGGTTTCACACTTATTCGGTAAAGAAAGAGGACACGGGTGGAAAGAGCTGGGGAGTGACTTTCTGGGAAGTAGTCGTCCCAATCCAGAAAGCCGGAGCGCGGGGACTCGTGCACCTGGGTCTTTATGGCAGTGAATGAGTTGAAATAAAGTAGCAAAGGCGAGGCGCTGCTCATTGGTTTGTGTTTATCTAAGCAAGACTGCAGGGTACCTTTTCCGAATTAAAAAAGCCAAATACAGTTCATCCCCTAATAGTTCCTCTTTGTCCAAGTCCCATGTTTGCACCCTCAGATGGCCTTCTGTCAAGTACCCCTCCCGCTCCCGCACTTGGTTACATTTCTATTATTCATATGTTACATATCCCCTGTAAGGTCACCTGAACTTTCCAGAGACCCTAAGGAAGTTTGTGAATGTCCCGGGGCGTGGGCAGAAGGGAGGTGGGCCTTTGCCAGTCAGCGTGCAGCTTCTTAGAGACTTTGAGAAATTCTTCTTAAAAGTACTTTCTTTAGCAACAAAAGAGAATCATGCTTCTTGTACTTCTTAATAAGACTTTGCCTCAAAGCCTAACTTTGAGATAGTGTTTTCTTATTAAATGTTCTCTAAAACTACTACTAAAGAATTAGCCACAAACATGAAATGTTCTTGGGTTTCAGGTATGCACAGATACTTGACTGAACTTAGCTCACTGCAAATTTGGAGGTGGTGTGTTTTCAGGGAATGTTTTATAACTTTTTAATTTTGCATTTTCTACTTAAATAATAATCTGTCAGTATAATTTAGTGGGTGGTGAGGTTAGGGATTTGCTGATTGTCTGGTTATGAATAGGATGAGTTGGTAGCCCAATATTTGTGTTTCATTTCGATCATGACATCTGTTTAATGTCACAAATGAATTGGCTTTGCAGAGCAGACATACCCTTATCTATTGTCTTGTGGCTATGACAAGATAATTACAGGGGCAATATGCTTGACTCTTAGCCTAACACAGGTTGTTAAACTGCATAAAGCAATCCAATTCCAAGGAAAGAGTTTTTCTAGCCTAGGGAATAAAGTGTCATCAATGCACAGGCCACCTAAGGTTTCTGAAATATTAATGTAGATTGTTAAGCAAAGATTGAATAGGGGAAGAAAAAACCACCAGGCACTTTAAGAGGGACCAAGAATAGTCCTGACTGCCAGTGAGAGAACTAATTTCCTTTTCTACTATCATCTGGGCTTCCCTCAAATTCCCAAAATGGATTGGGGAGGGTGTCTATTGCTGTAGAATAAGAAGTTCAGTATTTTAAGAGGCAAGTCTGTAACACTTAACACAAGTGGTAGGCTAAATGTGCAAGGGGCACCAATTGTCCTGCCAGGACCACAGACTCCCTACATTACTATTTTAGTCCCTGAGTTGGGTGGGGTCTCTCCCTCCACTGGACCACTGGGAGCCCATTAGATCTAGTGATGAGGGCAGCCTCTGGTCAGAGGTCCCAGGTTCACTGTCCCAGGGACAGTCACAGTTCTCACTGCACAAAGGATGGGAATCACTCCTGTGCTTTGAAGAAGCCTGAATACCTCTGCTTTCCACCATGACAACCCCTTCCCCACTGTGACACCCATTCCTTCAACCCACCTGGAAGGATCCAAAGCTATTACCTTACCCTCAGATCCCTATGCACTTATTTTTAACATTATGACCCACAAAAGTGAAATAAATAAAAGTGAAGGAAATTGAGGATAGCTGGAGATAGGAAAGAAGAAGGGGAAAGTTTTGTGCCTCAGGACTTAAGAAAAGAATGAACCTTTGTTAATAGCCTTTTCTGCTTTAGGCAGTGTTCAGATGCTTCGTTTTTATCAAATCCTCAGGATAACTAGGTAAGATAGATAGTATTATTTCCACTTCTCCCATGGAGGAACAGGCTCAGAAAGTTTAGTGGCTAAAACCACACAGCTGTAAAGCCAAAGGAATAGATTAGGACATAGTCCATTGAGCTCTACCTGCAGGAAGGTAAGTATTCTTTAATTGTAAGAGCTGATTAAAAAAAAAAAAAAGCCCCAGCATCTCTGTCCTCCATCTACATCCATCTTCAGCTTTCCTGAGGAGGCTGAGCTGGGGCCAAATCTGCCTGTAGCCATGTCCCAGGAATGTGTACATGTCTGGGGTTTCTTTCAACATATTGGGCCTCACCAGCTGCCCTATCCCTGCCATTTCCCACCCTTTACCTCCATTTTTGCACACTCTCCATTACTTTAATCCCAAACTATCAAGTACTAGGCTTCCAGAACCATTGATATGGGCTCTTTTTCTCCTGGGGCACCACCTTTTCACTTCATGCTTCATGATGGTAGATGTCATAAAGATCACTCCAAATAAAACAGGAAATGCACATATAAGGGCTCATAGTAGATGCAGCTTCAAGGTCTAAGGAATCCAATAAATTTGTGGTGCACTTTATTGAATTAAAATAGAATTTTTTACTCTTTCGAAACTCTCAAACCTAAGAGAGTTCCTGTTGGATCTCAGCATTTGGCATGACTATCAGATCACCCATTTCAGTAAATACCACACATGGGCACACACATGCATGCACACACAGTCAATAGTATATCCTGCGACTCTAACATGCTCAGAGACCTAGCTGGAAACCATGCTTTTATTCTTGAAGACTTATATTAACATGTAAAACATTGGCAAAGTTTTACTATAGGGAACTCAAGTTTCATACACTCAGTAGCTCATTACCCCAGTTTTGAAATAATTTGTGTACTAGTGGGTTGGTAAGTATTGAAAATACTGAAGTCTCACCAACTGGGTCCCACCGCCAAATCTTCAAGAAAAGTTCAGGCCTTTATGAGGTCAGGTCAGGGGAAAGCAAAGGGAAACATCTGGGAACCATTGTTTCCACCATGTTTACAGGAAAGAGATCAAAGGCTAACCACATGGCTTTAGAGGCAGACAGAACTGGGTTCAAGTTTTGACCCTATCGTTCACTCACAGGGGAACCTGAGCAAAGTTCCTATCCTCTTAGCCCAGTGTTCTCTTTTGCAAAATAAAGATAAAATTGCCTGCCTTTGAAAGTTACTGTGAAATTTAAATAGAAAAATGCACACAAAGAGCTGAGTATGATGTCAGGCATATTACAAAAGGTCTGTAAATTTTTTTCACAATTGATCCTTTACATTCTGTGTTGGTTTCCTATGTCTTCCTTTTTTTCATTGAAATCTAGACAGTTATTTTAAACTGGAGGTATATTTCCATAAGCATAAACGTGAATGTTCTTTAATGATTGGAAATGCTTGTTTTTAGCATGTGCTTTGGATTTATTTTCCTCATTAGAGTCACAGGTGTGTTGGTGAGTATGACTGTGCGTTAAAGCTGGTTTCATCAGTGACTCCTAAAAACCTTGGGAAGTTAACACCAGTCATGGATAAATATTTTCTGATGGCCATTCTTGAAAAGAAATTCAGTTTGTTGTTCATTATATGTAAAGAATTACATACCTAATAATAGTAACTTAAGTCCAATAGTAGTGAGCTTTTAAGAGATGCATCCTGATCCTTCTCAGTATTTGAGGATGATCAAAAGCGAGAAGCAGACTGGTAGAGGATAAAGGGTAAGGTCTCTCTGTTTTGTCTGAACCACTGACAAGTGCTGTTGGTTGAGTATCCTCTTTTTTCTTGCATTGAGTTTGGATCTCTATGTGCTTCAGATAAATCTATGTCCATTTCTTGCTATGAAAGGAAAGATGAATCTAAATTGTTTTTTCAGTACTGATGATTGAACCCAGGGGCACTTCACCACTAAGCTCTATCCTCTTTTTATTTTATTTTGAGTGGGAACTCTGTAAGTTGCTTAGAGCCTTACTAAGTTGCAGAGGCTGGCCTTGTGATCCTCCTGCCTCACTCAGCCTCCAAAGTAGCTGGATTACAGGCGTGTTCCACCATGCTTGGCTCTGGATTATTTGTGACCATTCTTCTAATTGCACTCTTCCAATGTTTGGTGTCTTAAGGAGCATGTAGCACTATAGCAGCCATTATCATTGGAAGATTCTACAGAAGGGACCACTAGGAAAAGATCACACGTTCTGCAAAATGTTCACAAAGAAGAGTTTGTCTCTTTTCTGGCTTTGTTGTGCTTATATGGAAATGTAATGTGCCCCATCCACATATTCCTTAAGAAAGACCACTTTCACCATTTGGTATCCCTGAGGGAAAGCCTTGAATGATGAGAACAGTGCAGTGGAGAAAGAAGGAAAAGGTCTGGAACCCTGTTGTCATCATTAACACTGAAGTAAGCAGTCTTAGAAATACCATTCTCTTCCACAGTGAAAGTGCCCTCAGTGGACCTCTCTGTTGTGTTTAAGCTGATAGGGCTGGGTCTTCTTAAACTTGCAGGTGAAGGTATCCCACATGAGTTGCACACCAGCCAAAGAATACCAAACCAGAAACTTCTTGCAAGAAAATCATTCTAAGATCAAATGGATTCACTATTCTCCGGTGTCTATGGCTGCCTTTGTTCAGGGAATGCAGATTAATGATTTTTAATTTCGTCTGTTTTCTGTCTCAATACTTTTTTGAAAACAAGATTAACCCTCTGTGTGTCTATTGTTAATCTATTTTATTCTTTTGTTTTATTATTGACTTGCCAACAGGTTACCAAGAAATAATATTTTGTACCCACATAAAATCTTTTGTCATTTTTCCATATTATATAACTAAGTTACTTTTAGTTTCTTTAATATATTTATCAATTTATTTCTATTTTGTTTCTTTTTACCTCTTAATATTTATATTTCATTTTTCCATGTAATATTTTGATCCTTTTTTTTTTGCTTTCAGTATAGTTTATCTTTTAAATATATGCATGTGCATACATACTTTTGGAAGAGGCATGATGTAGTAGGAGAAGCATGGCATTTTGTGTCAAACTGGTTTAAATTCTGGCTCTGGTCTGTCCATGTAGTTTTTGGCAAATTCCTTAAACTAAAAGCAAAAGCAGTGACAGTGAGCAAGGAATGATGTAATTACAGAACCAGTCCTAAAGGAGATGTAAAGATTAAGATGTCAGGCTACATGCCTTGAGAATTTTTAATTACAAACTGATCAAAAAGTGGAAGAAGAGAGAAAGAAGGTGGGAGATAGAGTGAATGACCTCTGGTGTAATAAATGTGAGCCAAAAATATTTATTATTTAAACTGACAAGTATTCAAAATATTAAGAACATTAAAACATACAAAGATTAAAAATAGACCAAAATTGAGTAGTGCAGGGCCAGAAGGCCAAGGGAAGGGGAATGGGCTAATGCTATTTTCCATATTGAAGAACTAGGAGATAATATCTAAAGAATTAAAATCTAAAAGTAGTATATAATATTAAACAAAGGTAACCTTCAAAGCAAAAATACACATAAGTGTGTTAGAAAAATCAAAACAAAGTAATAGTGAAAAATACAGAAATAATAGATAATTTCTCTCATATATGTATATGTGTATGTATAAGCTATAAAAGACTTCTAGGCTTCCTTATTACTCAAGATAATAAATCCTTTGAAAGCCATTTGTGTTGTTTTATTGAAGCTGGCAGTTGAAAGCATCCTTATTGATCAACCTACCAGCTACATGATACCTAACCAGAAGCCCCTTGCAAAGAAACCAACCCTTCCCTCCAGAGTTAAAACCAAATATATCTGTTATGATAGATGCAGAAGAGTTCATTTTCGCCTCTATATCAAGAAAATATTTACAAACTGACTTATAAAGCAATATCCAACTCTATGCTGTAGATAAGGCATAACTTAAAGTGGTTCAGAGAAGTTGAAAAATAAAACGTGTATGCAAAAGTATATCATATAAACACAAACAGATGAATATTTTTTAATAACATGAGATTATAAGATCAAGGAATTCTAAAGAAAACAGGGTTTTAAGATGGAAATTTCAATAATGCTGAATATTTCTAGGAAACCAACTAAAATAAGGACACAGAAAAATTTCTTGGATTTAGCCAATAATGAGATTGAGCGATCTTGAAAAGAATGGTTTTGTTGAGGTGATGAGGCAAAACCTACAGTGTGAAAATCTCAACTTTTTTTCCCAGCAATTATGATCATACTTGCTTCTGAAAGTTCAGAGTATGGGGCAGGGCTATGTAGTAGTGTATGGCCCTCATAACAGGAAAGATGGCTGTCGGATATATTCTAGCTCAGATGACTGTTTGCAACCTAGTTCTACTCACAGCATCCTCTATAAACAAATACGTAATATGAAGATTCAGGAGCAAGAACAGGGGTTTTGTTCATTTGTTTGGTTTTGTTTTTGCAGGACGGGTTACTAATACAACAACTGGCTAGGGCCACATATTCCTTAAGAAAGACCACTTTCACCAAGAGAATGCCCCACCTTGGGTCCCCCGAGGAAAAATGAGGTGATGAGCATCTAGTACCACTCTCTTCTTGTATCTGCATGTAACAAATAGGCTTCTTCCTCTGACATCTAGTGTTTGGGTGTTGTATTCGACCAACCTGGATTGGGAGTTTAGGGAGAATTGGAAAAAGCCATTTCCCCATTAAGAATTCATCCATTCAACTCAGATGGCACCCCTATTAGCATCCTGGATAGATTTTTTTATGTCATAGATATCACATTTATGAACAGTCTCCCTGAATGGAGTTGGATAAAGGTAAATTGATGTGAGTCATTAGCTAATGCTTCAGTTAGGAGGTAGCTGCTGGTACACAGTAACTGTGAAGTAAGTATTGGTTATCTTGAAGTGACTAAAAGGCTGAGAAGGAATATTGCTGAGGTGGGAAAGGAGGCTCTTATAACTGCAGAGAGAGTAGAACTTTGTGAAGAACCCAGAGGACATTCAGCTGAGTAGAACACAGAGATGGGGGCCCAGGGTTTAGGAAGCCCTGAAATCAGAGTCTAGAATATGGAATTAGATGCAAGATATACAGGAGGGATGAACGTTGGAGAGAAAAACTGTTAACTCTGCCAACAAGTATGTGTTGAGCTTATGTTGGGCATGCATAGTAACTTACAGTTTGAGGAAAGTGGCATGTAAACACAGAACTAAAAATTAGGAAGTATACACAAAACCTTGGAGTATACAGGAGGGAGAAACTTCCAGCACTGGAAATAACCAGGGTAAGCCATTGTGAAAAGAGGACTTCTCCACATCATCAAGAAAGAAAAGAGATTTTCACAAAGAAAATAAGTAAAGGCACAAATTTGAAATTAATAGCAATAGTAATAATCAAGACTTATTTCACGGTTACTGTGCACCATAACTTCCCAGCACCATCTCATTTCCTCACAAATGTATGCAGTGAGTTATATGATTCTCCTTGAACAGATATGGAGCCAAGATTAAAAGAAGTTGATAATTAAACCAATGGCCTTGAGCCTAATGGAAGAAAAAGTAGGCCCAAAATCTCCATCATATCAGATTAGGCCCCAACTTCCTTAAGACTTCTATAGCACAAGAATTAAAACCAAGAATCAATAAATGACATGGATTCAAACTAAAAAGCTTCTTCTCAGCAAAAGAAACAGTGAGGTGAATAGAGAGCCTACAGAATGGGAGCAAATCTTTACCACAAGCACATCAGATAGAGCACTAATATCTAGGATATATAAAGCACTCAAAAACCTTAACATCAAAAAAAAAACCAAATAACCCAATCAATAAATGGGCCAAGGAACTGAATAGACACTTCACAGAAGAGGATATACAATCAATCAACAAATAAATGAAAAAAATATTCAACATCTCTATCAATTAGAGAAATGCAAATCAAAACGACTCTAATATTTTATCTCACTCCAGTCAGAATCACAGCTATCAATGGGGCTGGGGATGTGGCTCAAGTGGTAGTGTGCTCGCCTGGCATGCGTGTGGCCTGGGTTCGATCCTCAGCACCACATACAAACAAAGATGTTGTGCCCGCCGAAAACTAGAAAATAAATATTAAAGGGTTCTCTCTCTCTCTCTCTCTCTCTCTCTCTCTCTCTCTCTCTCTCTCTCTCTCTGTCTCCCTCCCTCTCTCCCTCTCTTCCTCTCTCCCTCTCTCCCTCTCTCCCTCTCTCCCTCTCTCTCTTTAAAAAAAAAAGAATCACAGCTATCAAGAATACAAACAACAATGAGTGTTGGTGAGGATGTGGGGAAAAAGGTACACTCATACATTGCTGGTGGGACTGCAAATTGGTGCAGCCAATCTGGAAAGCAGTATGGAGATTCCTTGGAAAACTTGTAATGGAACCACCATTTGACCCAGCTATCCTACTCCTTGGTTTATACCTAAAGGACTTAAAAATAACGCTACATACATACATAGCCATATCAATGTTATGGTAGCACAATTCACAATAGCTAAATTGTGAAACCAACCCAAATGCCCTTCAGTAGATGAATGGATAGGGAAACTTTAGTATATATACATAAGGGAACATTACTCAGCATTAAAAGAAAATAAAATCATGGCATTTGCAGATAAATGGATGAGTTAGAGAATGTCATGCTAAGTGAAGTAAGACAATCCCCAAAAAACAAAGGCTGAATGTTTTCTTTGATATGAGGATGCTGATTCATAATGGTGATATGGGGGTGGGGAGTATGGGAGGAATGGAGGAACTTTACATATGGCAAAGGGGAGGGAGGGGAAGAAAGGGAGTAAGGGGGTAGTAATGATGGTAGTATGAGTTATACATCATTACCCTAAGTACATGTATGAAGACATGAATGGTGTGAAAATACTTTGTGTATAATAAGTGACTTGAAAAATTGTGCTCTATATGTGTAATATGAAATGAATTACATCTGCTATCATGTATAACAAATTAGAATAAATAAATAATTTAATAAAAAATAAATATTTTTTTTTAAAAAAGAAGTTGATAGATTTGCCTAGAATCAGCCCAGCTTATCCATTCCTAGCTACACACAGCAATGTCCAGATCCTCCAAAGGACAAGGACTTTACTAGAAGCCAGCCTTCAGTTTTCAGTAAAACCACTCTAGTCACAAGCATCTGCCCAGAAATGGAACATTTATTTTTCTTATAGTCACCCTCTTCTTTGATATTTTTTTAAACAAAATTTTCTGTAGTTGTAGATGGACAGCATGTCTTTTATTTATTTACTTAATTTTATGTGGTGCTGAGGATTGAACCCTCACATGCTAGGCAAGTACTCTGCCACTGAGCTGCAACCTTAGCCCTCTTCTTCAATCTTGAAACCCATTCATACAGGGAAGTGCTTAACAGAAAAAAATAGGTGAATTCATTTCAACTCTAAATAAACATATATTTGTCTCTGTCTTAAATATGGAATATTAAGTGATAGATACAGGAATTGCTAAATTTTTGTCCCAGCCACAGCTTCAGGCAAGCTACACCTTTAAAACTAAAAATAATAAAAAGGAGAAGAAATAAGCAAAAAAAAAAAATACTATGTTTGATGGCCAAGTTAAAGATTAGCAGCTTGG